>NW_020664436.1:8280399-8361474 GCF_002925995.2 Terrapene triunguis | reverse complement strand
CCTTTGTCTCCTCGTGCTCCCATCAGAGAGCATAAAAGGCGGTGCAGATTGCCCGCCTCTCCAGTTCCTTTCTGTTGCTCTCAGTCTGAGACTGAACCCTTCTGTGTTCCTAGCCTTTCACCATTGCTGCTTGATCTTCAGTTCTGTAAATAAATTGTTAAATAGTTTATTGGGTATTTTAGGTTTAGCTAGTTCAGTAGTAGTTAAATAGTTTGGACTTGGGGGGGGGGGTTCCACTCCTTAGTTCCCCCTCTGTTCAGGCTTGTATTATGTCGCTTAAAGTTCCAGGTTTAAAAACCCAGCCTGGCCTGAGCCCAGGTCTTCCTGGTGAGCGACCAGCACAAGCGCCACCTGTACTGCCTTGGGGAAGCACACATCCCCTCAAGGTGTGACACCTGCAGTGCCTTTCCTCTGAGTACCGGGCAGTCTCGGAAATTCAGACCCCACAGACATTATGAGACTCTGAGGCCCCATTCAGACCCTGGGGCCTCCCATTCCCCATCTGCCTGATCTGGGCCTCTGAGAAGTGCCCCTCTGACACCAGCATCCTCCAGCTCAGAATCTTGCAGCAGGCCCAAGGACTTCACTAAACAGGGGCATGAAGAAGGTGGGGTTAAATCACCCCACAAACTCTTGAAAAAGAGGTCTACCTCTTCCCTTCCTCTAGAACTGCCTGGGACTCTGTGCCCAGAATGGGTGCATCTGGATCTCACAGGGAGCAGAGACCGAAATTGTTGGTACTAAGAGGTACCAGTGCTGTCATGAAACCATAAACTGAATGGGTGGGACCAACCCTGACATCACACAGAGACAGAAGAGGCCATACTCTCTCTGCATTGGTGGCACTGTTCTGGCAGAAGTCCACCATTTCCATGACACAACTGGTGTATTCGATCAAACTCAAGACACCTGCCAGTGCTCCTCTGGTGAGATCATGATACGCTTTCCTTAAGGAACTGGCAGTTTACACTGACACAGAATCTCCGATTCTCTCAGTCCCAATTCTGCTGAGAGATATCCCAAAACTGTCAACTTCACATTTGCCAGTCCTGAGCTCCAGCCAAGAGGTGGAGGCTCCGGCAGCATTGTTGTGTTATTCGCTAACTCCTATCCATTGGTCAGGGTACACGGTATCATCAGCTCTGCCACTAGAACCTGACAACTCCTCCTCATCGGGCCAAAATGACCCAGCATCAGCTCTTAGCCAGTTAGTGAGGGTGCAAAGGCACCTGGCTGGCTTTAGAAGACCCATCAGGGCTGACAGTGATTGCTCTGATGAACTGTACTGTTGGCCAAGGAGCCAACGGTAACTGTCATGAGGTCCTCTCCATACCCTTATGATCCTGTCCACTAACCTTATTAGGCCCCTGGAATCTGTACTTTTGGGCACCGGAATACAAGGACCCTGGACATTGCTCCCAACAATGGTCATCTTCCAGAGAGGAACCACAGTCTCCACAGAAGTGCTTTGATCAAGGAGGAACAGACAGTTCTGCCAGAGCTGCCAGTGGTGGTTACTTTGGCCTCCACAGACAAAGCAGTGACACTAGCCTCTCCATCGCTACGAACGATTATAGACAGTACCAGGACCTCCTGTGTAAGATTGCTGAATCTCTTCAGATCCCAATAGAGAAGGTTCAGGATCTTATCACAAACTTCTTTTACAGGCTACAGCTCCCTCTAGGGTGGTGCTTCCCATCAATGAGGCCTTTCTGCATCCCAGTGAGCAGTTTGGCACACACCTATCACTTGTGCCCTGACCCTAAAGAGGGCTGAGAAGAAATACTTCATTCCCCCCAAAGTAGCAGGGTATTTGTTTTCCCACCCTAATCCCAGCTTCCTTGGTGGTACAGGGAGTCATAAGAACGGCCGTACTGGGTCAGACCAAAGGTCCATCTAGCCCAGTATCTTGTCTACCAACAGTGGCCAATGCCAGGTGCCCCAGAGGGAGTGAACCTAACAGGTAATGATCAAGTGATCTCTCTCCTGCCATCCATCTCCACCCTCTGACAAACAGAGTCTAGGGACACCATTCCTTACCCATCCTGGCTAATAGCCATTAATGGAGTTAACCTCCATGAATTTATCCAGTTCTCTTTTAAATGCTGTTATAGCCTTCACAACCTCCTCAGGTAAGGAGTTCCACAAGTTGACTGTGCGCTGTGTGAAGAAGAACTTCCTTTTATTTGTTTTAAACCTGCTGCTCATTAATTTCATTTGATGGCACCTAGTTCTTGTATTATGGGAATAAGTAAATAACTTTTCCTTATCTACTTTCTGCACATCACTCATGATTTTATATACCTCTATCATATCCCCCCTTAGTCTCCTCTTTTCCAAGCTGAAAAGTCCTAGCCTCTTTAATCTCTCCTCATATGGGACCCGTTCCAAACCTTAATCATTTTAGTTGCCCTTCTCTGAACCTTTTCTAGTGCCAGTATATCTTTTTTGAGATGAGGAGACCACATCTGTACGCAGTATTCAAGATGTGAGCGTTCCATCGATTTATATAAGGGCAATAATATATTCTCCATCTTATTCTCTATCCCCTTTTTAATGATTCCTAACATCCTGTTTGCTCTTTTGACCGCCTCTGCACACTGCATGGATGTCTTCAGAGAACTATCCACGATGACTCCAAGATCTTTTTCCTGATTTGTTGTAGCTAAATTAGCCCCCATCATATTGTATGTATAGTCGTGGAGCGAAGCAGGCTGCACCAACCCTGGTCTACCCCTTCAAACAAAGAGGAAAACAGACTTGATTTCTTTGGCAGAAAGAATTTTTCATTGGCTAGCCTGCTATTCCCCATAGCAAATGACCAGGCATTGATGCCCAAGCATGACTTCAGGAATTACAACAAGTGCTCAGAATTTGCTAATGACTTGCCACAGGAATGTAGGCCCCAATTCCAGGCCATCCTGGATGATGGAAAACTGGTAGCAAGATCATCCCTCTAAGTGTCTCTGGATGCAGTGGACTGGCATCACATTCTGTGGCCACCTTTGTGGTTATGAGATGGGTTCATGGCTGCCGTCCTCTGGGTTCCCCAAGGAGGTTCAAGTAATGGCAGATGATCTCCCCTTCGGGGGTAACCACCGTTTTAAAGAAAAGACAAATGAGTCACTACACACTCTCAAGGACTCTCTTGTTACCCTCTGCTCTTTGGGAATATATAACCCAGAACCCCATAGGAATCATTCCAGGCTGGTTACTCCTAGATATCTCCCACTACCTCAGTCCTTTTCCACCAAATGACCTACGAGCCCCCTAGAAAATGAGCTAGGGTCAGTTTGACGGAGACACCGCACCACTGTCCTATCCTCTTCAGCCCATCTGCCTACCAAGAAGGCTTTTTTTTTTTTTTTTCGGTAGGATGATCAAAAGCCATCAACCAGTGTCTGTATCATCTGTTACCCCCCACTTCCTTTGGGGGCCACCTGGTCTGTTTCTCCCAGTGTGGCACCTTATCACATTGGACAAATGGATCTTGGACATCATCTCAACTAGCTACATGGTAGGGTTCCTGTCTGCTCACCTCCCTCCCCATCTCTTTTTAGGGAATCTTCTCACAAGAAGATTCTCAAACAGGAGACCGACTCCTTACTCCAGCTGGGGGCAATAGAGCCTATGTCCCCACCTCACAAAAGGGAAATGCTTTTTATTCAAGATGCTTCCTCACCCCCAAAAAGAACGTGGGCTGGAGACCCATCTTGGACCTCAGACAGCTGAATGACTTTATATGTCCCCTTCAGCCTCTCAACAGCCCCAAAGATTTTACAAACGTACTCTCTGTGGTGGCTGCATACCTCTGCAGTCAAGGAAGCCCAATATTTTCTTAGCTAGAGATTTGACAATTACCTAGATAGTTGTATCGGGAAGTGCAAGCAGCAGTCAGCTCCTTGCTCAAATTATTTCAGGCTGTGGGACTTCAGGTAAATTCAGAAGAATCCACTTTAATACCCTCCTACCTCACAGGTTATAGAGTTTATTGGAGCAAGCCTGAACTCAGTCATGGTCAGGGCCTACTTCCTCAAAACCAATTCCTTGCAATGAGGGACCTTATTGCCCAGCTCCGTTTCAGCCCTCAGATGATTATCCAGTCCTGCTGATCCCACTAGGCTATATGGACGCATTCATTTTTGTCACCCCCTTTGCAAGGCTGCACCTATGGTGCATCCAGGTCTGGCTGAGGACATTTTATGCTCCCAAGAGGGACTCCTTGGACAAGAAGGTCTTGCTACCCTGCAATGTGCTGACGTTGCTAACCTGGTGGGAGACCAGGGACAAAGTATGTGTTGGTGTCCCCTTCATTCCCACACCATCTACAAAGACACACAGTAAGGAATGCCTTCTTACTGGGATGGGGAGCACAATTAGACAACCAGACAGCTTAGGGTTCCTGGGCCCCACAGGAATCCAGGCTGCAAATCAATTTTCTTGGACTTTGGGCAGTATGCAAAGCGTGCAAAACATTCCTACCCCTTATTCAGTCCACACATGTGCAGATCAGATTAGAGATCCTGACAATTATCTGTTACATAAACAGAGTGGAGTGAGATCCACCCTACTCTGCAGAGAATTGTTCTAGCACTGGAATTGGTATGTCTGGCATCAGATTACCCTCTCAGCAGTACATATGACAGAACTTCCTAGTGGACAGCTTCAGCAGGCATTTCCACAGAGTTCACAAGTGGGAATTCTACCTATTCGTAGAGCCATACATCTTTCATCAATGGGGTGTCCATCCTGGGACCTTTTTGCAACTCACAACAACAAGAAGTGCCTGACACATTGCTCAAGAGCTGTCCAGAACCTCAACTCCAGAGGGCACACCTTCCTGGTGCAGTAGTCAGACCCACTGATGTGTACATTTCTTCCTCCTCCCCCTTGTCCCTCACTCCCCCCGCTACCCTGTGTCCTCAGGGAAATCAACCTGGACAGGGCAGCAGTGATCTAGATAGCTCCCTGGTGGCTGAGACAATATTGGTTCACCACCATCCTGCAGTTGGCCTCTGGCCCATTCATTCACCTACAACCATTCCCAGTTCTACTGTCTTGAACGAGGGCAGGGCTAAATTCCCTATCCCAGCTTCCCTCCATCTGGCGACGTGATGGACAATGATGGTAGAGAAAGCCTGCTAAGAGGATATGCAGTCCATCCTTAACAATAGCAGGAGAGACTCTACAAGAAAATGCTATGACACCAAGTGGAAGTGTTTCTCCCTGTGGAGTCAGCAGTGCCACTTATCTTCTGAGGAATTGGAAATCCCTCCTATTCTGGAAAACCTTTTCTTGTTGAAGACATCTGGTCTGTCTATCAATTTCCTAGGGGTACATTTGGCAGCTATTAATGCCTTCTAGCCTGTGATGGAGAGCTGCACAGTGTTTACACATCTCACTACCATTAAGTTCCTAAAAGGTATCATAAGGACATACTCTCCAGTTTCTAAACCCTTGTCTTAACTGACTGTTTAGTCTCGTGGTCAATAACAGCATCAGTTTGTGAAGTGTTTTCTCCTTGTGTGTCGGCCGACACAAATGAAGTAAGAGCAAAGTTGTCAGACGGTTACGATTCCTTCAGAAGATTTTGCCTTCATCTGTAATCATGGACTATGAGCGAGGTGACGCTTCTTTGATCACTGTAGCTTTGACTGGCCAGTGCCCATCTTGCCAAAATCTTACCCAGTCTTTGTTTTTCAACCGTGGAAGGGATCTTGCTCCTTTTATTGTATTATTTTGTCTGATTGTACTTTCCTACGTTTTTCCTCACTATTACGGTGTCCTTAGTCATCATTTCTTTTTGTCCCATATCTGTTGTACTTATAGCTTTATTTACTTAAAGTTTCTAGAGGCTTTTCACTTTCCATTTTTGACATAAGAACAACCAACTTGCCTAAAGGGGATTGTTTAATCACTTTTACTAAGATAGCTTTCTAGTATTGTACAGTATTAATTTTCCTTCCACCAAATTATCAAGCTCTAAATACATAGCCAAGTGGCATAGCCTCTTTCATGTCTACAATATCCCCAAAGGCTATATAGAGATAAATAATTCAGTTGTAAAATTAATATTAGCAGAAAGAGAGAGAAAATAATTATTATAGAGAATGGAAACCGATATATTTTCAGGTGAGCTATGAGACGAGCCAGAGAGTCCATGAGCTCGGCATGGCTGCAGAATTCACCCCGTGCCTCACAATTGTGCTGTAGAATCAGAAATTTAATTTAAAAGTTATTTACCATTATGGTTGCAAAGATAACTTCAAAAATGTGAATTTAAGACTTGTCTGCACTGCCCTGAAGTTCAGACCACAGTGGTGTAAATAGCAGTGTGCCTGGAAGCGCTGCACTGTAATTCCTCTGTGTGGGCACAAACTAAACATTTCCTAGTTTGAGTCAATGTAGTCCAGCACGTCCCTGCAGCCCACAGCTTCCCGCAGCTCTCATTGGCCGGGAACAGCGAACTGCGGCCACTGGGAGCTGCAGGAGGCAGTGCCTGCGGACAGCAATGTAAACAAACTGTCTTGCGGCCTGCCAGCGGATTACCCTGGCGGGCCGCAGGTTGCCCATCACGGGTGTAGACATAGCCTTAGTTTAGCTGATGCATTGTCTTCTGCCTAAATCTACAGTATAAAACAATAGCTCTGAGGTCTGCGAACTACCTCCATCCTCACAGTAAATTGCTTAATCTGAAATTTAAAGATGATTGTTTAAATGTTAACACGGTTAACTGTTTCACTGCTGCTCACTTACAAGAAACATCCAACTAATTTGTTTATCCCACAGTCACTAACTGCCTCTCTTGCCTCCCCAATTGTCAGAAGACCCAACTGCTCCCTACCAAGTTGCTAAAAGCTTTAGTTTTCCCTTAAACAACTTCAGTGATGGAATTACTATTTTTCAACACAAAAATATTGGCTCAATTGATAGTGTGGGAACAGTGTAAAATAAATTGAATATAATATAATTAATATAAAATTAATAACACTGTGACTACATACTGATTGCGTCACTAATTTTCATATTTAATTAATTAAAACCCTCAACTTTGAAACATTTAAACAAAACAGTTACCAAATTTCTAGTGTGTTGTAACACAATGCCACAAAATCCAGGAATCTTCTCACAAAACTTAAGGTCACCTTGCTGCAGGCTACGTAGGACCTTGTCCATGAGACAGAAAGTTACAAGAGGGCTGTTCCACATGTCGGAAGTTGCAGAGAAATAGGCTTTCATATAAATACTGTTGAGATTAGCAAGGAAGGAGATGTGGGATAGATGAGCAGATAGGAAGGGGAAGAAAGTAGTGGGCGATCAGGTGTGATGTGTAGCTTCTTGAGGATCGAGTTCTATGATTCTGCATCTTTGTACATGTGCACAGGTCGACAGCAGTATTCTGCATATTCAGCATTCTGGAGCCTGCAGGACTGAGATTTTGGGAGACCAAAGAGAAAAGATTTACAGTACTCAAGGAAATGATGGTATTGTTGACAATTTCAGAGAAAGTAGACTTGAGAAAGTTATTTATACAGACAGTGTTGCAGAAGAGATAACAGACAGATTTACAGATACTGAAAATGAGAGCGGAAGAGATTTCATGGGCGAGCACGATATCAAGATTACAGAGAGTTGAGTTCAACAGGAAACCTGAGTTAAACAGAGGAAGAAGAGATGGAGTTGTGTTTGTGGATGCTCTTCTTGTCCAGCAAAGGTGCTTATGTCCTGAAATGTAAAGCTGAAGAAAACTGAAGTAAATTTACTTGGTTTTGACAGGTCTTGAGAATGTTTAAGAAGGAGTTAAAAATCGTGTCAAAAGATATATACTCATATAACTGAACATAATCATGTGAAGGGGGTAGTTTATGGGTAAAGTAGACATTTGTATTTGATAGACTCCTATTTAGAGAGCTTTTAAATTACAGATCTTTTACTTGAGATATGGTGAATAATGATTTTTTGTTTGTTGAAGTGTTTTTAGAGTTCCATGTCATTGCAGCTTATCTGCATTAAGTATCTGTATTAAAAATCCATACTATCAATTTCTTTTGTCTCAAATAAAATCTAGTTTACATTTTGTGCAGAATCTCAGTTTAAAAACAAACTTTTGAATGAAAAGGTCTCAAAAAAATCTGAAACTAGAAACTTCCTATTTTTAATGTGATAATTTTCAGATATTGTTTAAAGATTAATTGCTCCTGCACTGTGACTTTGTGAAGTATACCCTAGAAGAAAGTTTTTTGTGGAGATACTAACCTTTTCTAATGAAAATGCTAACTTAACCTTTACTATTCTAGCACAAATACGATACAATATATATGTTGTGATGCTTGTACTGTATCCCAGTGACAAGATTTCATCTGTACATTTCAGTTTAATATGCAATTTTTATGAGACTGAACAGAAGAATGGAAAGTTTTGAACGCTCCCTGCTCTTGAAGACATTGTGAAATAGGCCATATTTTATTAGCACAAAGATATGAAGAAATCCCACACACTTATCAGTTTGAAAGTTAAACCTGGTCCACAATATTTTTAAATATACATAAGCAATTTATTTGAAGGAGAAAACAGCTGTCAGAGGCCAGGGTGCACTAATGGCTGTATTTTTTTTTATTTAAATGGAAGGAAAAATATTGGTTATATTTTCATCCTTTTGAAATTCAGGCCTGAATAGTTTCTTAATTATCACAAGAGTTTAAGAAAGATCAAATAATCTTTTGTTATCGACTCTTCCTTTTTATTTTGGGGTGAGTGTGTAAGAGAGGGGAGGGAATTGTCCTTTGGGGCCATATAAAAAGATTGTTCTGGCAAGTCAGTTTTCCTTAATTATTACTAGGTGTGGGGGCAGAGCATGAAAGAATCACACAGTAAATAATATGAATTTAAAAGGAGGCAGCCTGAGTCAGGCTTGGCTTATTTAGTCTAGACAGGACTTTTTCATGCCAAATGTTGCTGCTTTCATTTCTGCCTGCCAAATCTGTTTGATAAAGGCAGTCCAGGAATGCTATATATCAGAGTAAGAAAACTTTCTTTTGCATGCAGGTTACTTAGTGACATTGAGGTTTATTCCTCTCTTGATGTGCTTTCATAACCTCATTAATATTTGTGATATTGTATGGATGCATTGAAAGGAGAGGTGGCACAATGAGATATCTGTTCATGTGGCTCATGTACACTTTAGCCAAGGAGATCTTATTAATCAAATGTATTTAAGTTAATATCCATTTTGACAATTTATTTACAGTCTCACTTGCACATATATTGCAGCGATATAAATCTATGTGAAATGAAATCTTATTTCAAAATCATGCTTGATTTATGCACTTCTTAATTTTAATCTTGCAAAATAGCATGTATTATAATAGCATTAGTATTATTTAACGTTTACATTGCAGTAATGCTCAGAGGCCCCACTGAGCTATGTTCTGTCCAGACTCATAGTAATAGACAGTCCCCGTCCCAAGGAACTTGCAGTCAGAGAAGACAACCAACTTTTTAAAGTTGGGAGCAGGGAGAGTAGGAAACAGCAAGATGTATGCAATTTTTGTATACATTTGTGCTGTTTATAAATAATTAAAAGAAGAATCAGTTATCTTCAGCGGTCACTCAACTTGTCTATCACTAATTGGTTGATTCTTATAGGTGTCATGGTACATTAGCTTTGAGGAAGGTTTTATTTAGAGGCAGTAAACAAATGAGACTTCAGAGTTTGTGACTAGGAAGACTGAGTAAGAGGGTGTCAAAAGAGGTGAGGAGAAGGGGAGAGGAGAAAGGTCATAAAATATGTTGTTCGAGTACGTGTCAGTGTGGATCCTACTGTTCGGTGCGCATGCACCTCATGCACACAAGATTGGATTTTTTTTGAATTGCAGTGTCCATTGTGGCTGTGCATGCACCTTCCACCACCTAATGCTCACATAAAGTATGGAGCAGCTGCTACCCTGCCTCAGTTTCCTCTTCCCACGGCTGGCAGCAAGACTTAACCCAGCGAGTGTTGAACCTGCTATTTCTACTGAGCTCAAACTCATCCTTTTTCAAGTAGTTTAGTGAAGAAAACCTATCTTCACCTTCCTTATTCTTTCTTTTCTTAATTTGAACATTCCAAAAGAAAAGACACGACAACCCTCTTTCAGTGGGGCAGGATGCCTGGTGCCTACTGCCAGGACAGTCTTTAAACTTTTTTAGTGTATAAAAAGTGACTGAATCACAATGGACTCATCCCCCCTGGGCGACCAGCATAGTTGATACCTACTCTGCCTGGGGGAGTGTCTCATCCCAGATAAGTATTTGGTGTGTAAATCCTTCTCCTCAAGGACTTGCAAGTGAGGGGATGCACTTGTCTAGAAGAGATCCTTCAGGAGTACAGGGGAAGAGGCTTCTATTCCCAATATTTCTTTATCCCAAAGAAGAAAGGTGTGTGAGGGGAGGTCCTATCTTAGTTTGGAGGAGACTGAACAAATACATATGCCACTTTAGAAAAGGAATCCATCATTTCACCTCTGCAGGCTTAAGACTGGTTCATGGCTCTTGACTAGTGAGATGCATACCTCCACATAACCAATCATTTGGCCCACTGGAAGCACTTGAGTGTTCACAGTGTGGTCAAGGCATTACCACTACAACGTACTTGCACTCAGACTCTCCACACTACTGTTGGTCTTTCTGAAATGCCTAGCAGTGGTGATAGCCCACCTGAGAAGGCAGGGAATTCACATCTGCCCCTACTTAGGTGCCTGCTCCTCATCCCTCTGCCTGGATGCTGTCAAATTCTGCCATCAGAACAGGGTGATCCCTGGTCATCCTTCATCCTTCATCTCCTGTGAGTCAGCAGCAGCCTAGTGGATTTCCTGTGTGGGCAATCAATGACCAATCACAAATGGTTATCGCATGGATCCATTGTAGAATCGAAGTTCCATCATTTGTGAGGACAAAGTCAAGTGTCAGAGCTACTGTTCCAGAGGAGGCTTGAATCCAGGACTGTTACCAGATGCTTTCTTAAATTAAATTTTTTAAATTAATGGAGATATCCCATCTCCTAGAACTGGAAGGGACCTTGAAAGGTCATCGAGTCCAGCCCTCTGCCTTCACTAGCAGGACCAAGTACTGATTTTGCCCCAGATCCCTAAGTGGCCCCCTCAAGGACTGAACTCACAACCCTGGGTTTAGCAGGCCAACGCTCAAACCACTGAGCTATCCCTCCATCCAAATGGCTAGAGACTGCTCCCAACACATCCAGGAAATCCTGAATCAGAGAAGGAAAACATCTACCAGAAGGACATACTCATCTGAATGGAAGAGGTTCTTGATATGGGGACATACCAGGTCCAGGCTTTGCTGCTGAAGATCCAAGACTTTTAGTTACACTTAAAACAAGCCAGCATGTTGTTCAGCTCTAATGAGATTCACTTCACAGCAGTCTCATTTTGCCATCCAACTGTACTGTCATGTTTAGTTTCCTCTCTCTTCATGGTATCAAAGTTTCTCAAATGGCTATTGCTCACTTAACCACCTGTTAGAGAACCAACTTCTGGCTGGGACCTCAGTATAGTCCTGCAGCTCAAGGAGTCTCCCTTCAAACCTCTCTGAATGTTCCTTATATGATATAAGCCTTTTAGGAAGTTACAGATGCCACACTCCCTGTACACTGTTTATTCAGTTTTTGGTTTTCTGGTACACACTTCCTGCTGGGGCAGAAACAAGCCAAGGAAAGGGCAGTTGCAGGCTGCAGCTACACAGAGTGGTAGAAAGTTGTTACCTGTTATATTCATAATAAAAGGTTTATCCTGACAGTGATCTGCTTTGTCAGTAAGGGCATGTCTACATTTACAGCACTGTAGTGCTTAGTGTGAAGATGCTACCTCCGCTCCCCATAGCGTAGGTATCCACCTCCCTGAGAGGTGGTAACTATGTTGATGGGAGAAGCCCTCCCAGCAACATAGCACTGTTTACATTGGGGGATTAGGTCAGTATAACTTCACTGCTTGGGGTGTGGATTTTCTACAGCCCTGAGTAATGTACTTATACTGACATAAGTTCATAGTGTAGACCAGGGCTAGGATACTGTGTGTACCAGAAGTGGAAGGCACAGCATGTAGGAAGATCCAGAGAGAGGTAACATTGAAATGGCTGCTACGGAGCCCATGCAACTGCATGTAACTGCCCCACCAGCCCTGAAAATCAGGGGAAATGCTGAATACAGTGATTTGAACTGGATATGAAGGCCATAGGGGCAAATAAACTGGAGGATGAGCAAAAGATTGCTCTTCTCTTAATGGTGAGAGGTACAGAATCCCTAAATGTACACAATGCATTCCACACAGAGGTGGTGGGGAAAGAGAGGAAAGCTTTGCAGAAATAATGAAAATGTTTTGAGGATCATGGTGTTCCTAGTAAAATGTTACCTGAGAGAGAGAGCTGTTCCGGATGAGAACACAATGAAAGAAAAGCAACAGAGGAGTTTGTTACAGACTTAAAACTAAAAAGTCAGTTGTGTGAATATCGAATATTAAAACTCTCTGATTAAAGACCAGATTGTCCTAGGGTATAACAATAAAAGTGTCTGTGAATGGTTACTAAGGGAGATGGATTTGACACTAGAAAGGGCAATATGTATTTTCCAAGCAGCAAAAAAAAAAAAAACAACTAAAAAGCCTAGAGAAAGGCATAGAACATTTGACTGTGAGTATGATAATTTTTCCCTTCCTGGTTTAGCTAACAGAAATTAAATTGGCCAAAGACCAAAACCTAGAAAGCAGGAAACAATTCCAGGAATGTGGCAACCATCATGAGTATAGGAAATTTCCTGCATTCTGGCAAATATGTAGAAATAGTTATAAACCCAACCATTATGCTAATAGGTGAAGAGAAAGCAAAAAAGTGCATGTATTAATTGTAGAAAGGTTTCCTCAAGTGAAGAGCAAGAGCTATTTTTAAGCACAATAACAGAGGAGGCTGAAAATGCAAAAGATGGACTAATTAAAATGTGAACATATGGCACATATAGGATATACAAGATAGACACTGGGGCACAAGTAAACGTAATAACAGAAACTGAAATAGAGAGATGTAAGGAGCACATAAAAGCGGAAGAGGCAAAAGTGTCTGTGAAAGACTATAATGGAGCAACAATTTCAGTATTGGGAGAGTGCACATCAACAGTTAAAGATAAAGGAAATTGATAAAACAAGAGTTTGTGGTGGTACACAGAGGCAAGCAACCAGTCTTGGGTTTACTTGAGGTGCTTAGTCTTGTTAAGAGGATGTATACCAGAGTGAATCAGACAACATAGAACCAGATATGAAAGTATTAATGGCATCTTATGAAGATGTAATCACAGGAAATGGGTGCCTCCCAATAACTTATAAGACTCCAGAAGTATTTCACTGTACAGTGATCCAGATGCTGGACAGTCTAGCAGGTGTGAAAGTGTACATTGATGACATCATAATTTAGGGTAATACTGCCATTGGACATTTGGGGGAGACAAGGTGGGTTAGGTAACTTCTTTTATTGGACCAACTTCTTACAAGCTCTGTTCAGTTCAAAAGCTTGTCTCTTTCACCAGCAGAAGTTGGTCCAATAAAAGATATTACCTCACCCACCTTCTCTCACTAATATCCTGGGTCCAGCATGGCTACAACAACACTGCAAACATTGAACATCTGGGATGACTGAAGAGAGATTGCAAGAGGTAATAACCTTAAAATGAAAAGGTCAAACATCAGTTTCAAAATAACATAGTTGACATAAAGAATGACCTCCAAAGTACTCTTACCTGATGAATCAGAGAGTCGTGCAAAACTGAACATGTGGAGACCAAAAGGGAATTCAAAGGCTGTAGGCATGTTGAATTGTGTCAGCAAATTCATACCTAATTATACAGTTCTCACAACTCACCTAAGACAGCTGCTTCACAAGGGCATCGAATGGGCCTGGATGCCAAATCTTGAAAGAGAGTTCAGTAATTTTAAGGACATTCTGTCATTAGCTCCAGTGCTGCAAGTTTTGAGCCATTGAAAGACATCAAACTTTCCACAGCTGCCTTCAACGAAGCGTTGGGAACAGTACTATTACAGTGTCATGGAACTGATTAGCTGTCAGTATCATATGCATGTAGGGCTGTGACAGCCACAGAGAAGATGTATACACTAATTGTAAAAGTGACAATAAGTCTGGGATATGGGTGTACAAGATTTCACAACTTTCTCTCTGGTTGTAGCTTCAATGCAGAAACTGATCACAAACCACCAATTGCAATACAGAAAAAGGGATGTGGAGAAGCAGCACCAAGGATGCAGTAACTACTTTTATAAATACAGAAGTATGATGTCAGCCTGGAGTTCCTACCTGGATGCCACTTAGTAATGGTAGACACACCCTCAAGAGCATGTGCTCCATCTAACAATACACAACCTGATATCTGGATCAATCAGTGAACCTGTGAATATGATAAAAGTGTCACGCTGTATCTCCAGTCATATGACCTGAATTGGAGACAGAAGCAGCTAAAGATGAAATGCTGCAAGCAGTGATACAAGTGATAAGTAAAGGTGGAGACAAAATCAACTTCCTGTTCCCACTATAACAATGAGCTGTCAGTGATCTCAGGAGTCCTCTTGAAGGGGACCCAGATTGTGGTTCCCACAGGGATGTGAAGGAAAACATTGGAACGAATACATGAAGGGGACCTAGGAATGATCAAATAAAAAAAGGAGAGCCAGAGAAGTTGTATTCTGGCCACAGATAAATATTGACATTGAAGAAATGGCGAGCAGGTTGGAATGTCAGAAATACAGAGATTCTCAGCAGAAAGAACTAGTGATATTGCATCAAAATCTTGCAGCTCCATGCGAAAAAGTAGGAATTGACATATTTAACCTGGAAGACATAATCACCTGGTTATAATGGACCTACTTGAGCACTTTCCCAGAAATAGTCATGCTTGAAGATACCACAGCAGCAACAGTTGCAGGCACATTAAATCTGTATTTGCATGTCATGGAATTTCAAAAACAGTAATAATGGACAACAGACCACAGTTCAAAAATAGGGAATTTCTGGACTTTGCTAAAATGTACAACATTCATCATAAGACATCTAGTCCCAGATATCTTCAGGCCAATGGATTAACTGAATGTGGAGTATGTATAGTGAAGAACTTGCTCAAAAAAGCATTGGCTACAAGACAAAGATCCATCTTTAGCACTACTCAATTTATAGAGCTTCATCCGCTGAACTTTACAACAGATGTATAAATACTTGAGTACCAGATATGGGACAAAAAGAAAAGATGAGTAATAGTGAGGAAATGAGTGGGAAAGTACAGTCAATAAGGGAGCAAGATCCCTTGCACAGTTAAAAAACAAAGACTTGGTGAGAATTTGGAAAGATGGGCACTGGTCAGTCAAAGCTACAGTGATCAAAGAAGCGTACCTCTCTCATACTCAGGCAAAATCTTCTGAAGGGATTGTAACTATTTGACAACTTGAGAGAAACAAATGAAGTGAAAACAGACATACAAGGTGAAAACACTTCATCAGAGGCAGGAAGAAAGCCAAGTAGCAGCCTGTAAGCATGGTGTGACCCTGGTGAAGCCTAGAGTAAGATTCTGGCTCTGGTGCTAGCTAAAGTGGCTTGGGGCTATAAGCAAAGAAGTTATCCCGTTTTTTGGTTCCTGCTGCCTTCAGAGAAGCAGGTCTTTGTACATTCCTTGCAAATAAACAAGATTGCATCAAAGAATTTACCAGACTTCATCATCAATTTCTACTCCCAATTGGGACATCCCTAGGGCCCTGAACTTTGACTAGCTGCTCAGGTCAAAAAAGGGGTAATAATAATTATAATAAAAATACCTCCTTTAAAACACACTTAAATGATAAAGATTTTCACTGTTAATCCATATTAAAAAGGAGGGCTCACTGAATACATTTCTTTAAAAATTCTTTCATTTTGCCAGTGGACTAGTCACCCTGGGCCAAATTTAGACATGGTTTAAGTAGAGAGGTCCATCAAAGAGGATAAAAATGTGTAAAGTGATTGTAAACCTAAATGCTTTAGCTCATAAGTCAACCACTAACTGACCAAGGAAGAAACTTCCCTAATGATCAACTTATTTCATTATTTCTTGTATCTTCAGCTGAAGTACTTGGTACCAGCCATTGTAGGAAACAAGAGAATGGCCTAGATGCATTGCTACTTGTCTGATCCAATCCGGAAATTCCTATGTTCTAACAAAATTGAGTTCTGACTTGGACTTCTGAGGAGAGATCCCCCCCTCACCTATATATATTTTTTTGGTAATCTGTTAAATGATGTCAGTACTTAGTAGGAATATCATAAGACAATCTCTGCAAGTTTAATAGATCCCCTTTGTATGATGAGCTATGGACTGAC
This sequence comes from Terrapene triunguis, assembly GCF_002925995.2. Taxonomy (NCBI): domain Eukaryota; kingdom Metazoa; phylum Chordata; order Testudines; family Emydidae; genus Terrapene; species Terrapene triunguis. Next base: position 8,345,079 of record NW_020664436.1, on the reverse strand, counting down.
AAGGCCAGGAGAATGCTAGAGGCATGACCAGGTAGAATGAATTGAAACTCAGTTGCTATGTTTCAAAGCCAAAGACTTTTATCCAATAAGTTTTCCAAACTTTATTTTGAGACCTTAAAATGAGTACAGATGCATTATCAATAGTTTCCCGTGTGTGTGTGTGTGTGTTTGCTTCCATGGTTAATTTATTAATTTCACCTCTTTGTTTCCCTTAAACAGAATGATTCCCCTTTCATCTCAGACTTTGATGATGAATCTTCATCATGGCCAGACACAAGAATATGTGATCAAACCCAAATATTATCCCGCAAAGAAAGTGATTTCTGCAGAACAATCCGCTGAGGATTCATTGCCTCTAAGAATGGGCCAGGATCAACTTGCATCACCTTTCCGTTGTGAGTAAAACTGTAAACAAATAGCATAGAGAAAACAGTTTCAAATCTTGGAAATATTTTGTATGATGTCTGGATGGCTCTAACATGTCAAAACAGATAAGTCAAAATAATAAAAAACAAGATAATTTTCATACAAACAAGATGGTCAACATTTAGTATGGTTTCCTGTTTATAAAAAAAATTGAACCTGACTCACCTTTAGAATTATGTAATGCTATTTCCACATCATGGCTTCTTTTCAGATAAAAAATGCTCTGTGAACTCTACTAGATTTAGATATAACAGAGAGTATAGCCAATATAAACTAACAGATCCCGTCCTCCAATCTTATATCCAGAACACACTTCTTGAGAAGCTGCCATTCTGATCAGTGACTTTTTTTAATGTTTAATTTATTATGTGTTTATGTACTTTTGCACAGTAAGGAGATTCTTTTAGTTCGTATTTGTAAAGAATGATTGTATAGGTGCCCAGCTTGTTGCCTTGGCTCATGTCCCATCATGTGGACAGCTCAAGGACAAGCTCTGTCTTAAAGGGTGGAGAATATGATGAATTATGAGTTAGGCATTACAAAGTGACTGCTGGCTTGATCCGAAGAAATGTTCTGCGCGTTAAAAGGCCATGCAGTCAATTTGAGGAAGTAAGGTGCTTATCTTCTATTCCCAACAAACTTTTTCTGCCTAAACTTGATTTCATTATATGTTAATGGTTATGTATTGTGGTAGAGAGAAACAATTTCTGCTGTGAATTTAGAAAGAAGGAGCTTCACACTAGTGAGAGTAGTTAAAAAGCTGTGAATATAGCTTCCATATGCAGTTCTCTGTTTATTTCACTACTCTCTAAATCCATTTTAGTTTGTTTAGATATTTATATTCAGATGCAAAACAGAAAGCGTATCCACAGTTTTGGATGCACTGACAATTAATTAAAATCTCAAGCCACACGAGTAACCACCCAGCAACATAATAAACAACGTTGAAATTAACATAACCAGATAATAATTCAAAGCAACAAAATAAACTACCCACAGAACCCATACCCTAACCTTTTCTCATATGATAGTCAGTCAGATTGGCAATATCAAGTGATTGTTCCTAGAGCAAAGGCTGAACTTCAAGGCAGTTGGCAATCTGCCCTCTCTGATAGAGCTGTTAATAATCTCCAGCAATAATGGACCCAGTCTTTCCTTGCTGGTCTTTCCCAATATGGAAGGAACTCAGAGTAGCACCAAACGAATCTTAGATTTTTCAGATGCTGTGATGTGTAGGAAAATAACTGTTTATTTGACTCCTTTGCAGCCACAGCATAAAAATATCAAAATTATTCTGCAATGGCTACACGAATGCTCTGCGTTTGTATCTCTGTAAATGGCTAATAGATAAGGTGCTAGTAGATGGCACTCAAGAATATGGAGCATAATTACTGGATTTTAGAGGACCAGTACAACTTTTTGTTGTGCTCTGCAAATGACTTCGTCTGTGCAGCGCTTTACATCTCCTCTTAATATCAACTGGCAACCCTAGCAAATAGCAAATCCCCTGCCAATACTCTAGCTGTCTTCCCTCTCACTTCATTTGTTGCAGGTCTTCCATAAAGTAGAGTGACCTGTGAGAACAGTGCTAGAAAAGAGGATGCCTAATAGCCACCTCAAAAGAGTATTATAAAGGCCTATCAAATCTCTGAGTGTGGCCTATTTGAGGAACAACATTCTCTCTGAGAGGCCACTGGAAACCCTCTGGTTCTATTAACTTCTGGAGCCTGATAATTAAAAGAGGTTTCATGGCCTGACAAGACAGGTCATGAAGTAATTATAATTTCCAATTGCCTATTCTCCAATTCCAGCACCAGATCCAGAATGTGACCAACTGTATGAGTTGTGGATTTAGTTTGGCTTCTAATTTCTAGAGGCATTACAGTGGATTCTGAGCTCAGAAAACTGCTGCGTCTTTCAAAATGTGATATTTTAATACAAAATAAATGACTGCTGCAATTTAGTTAAGTAGCTATGTTTCATAAGAGTTCTGCTTAATTAAACCACTAGGAGGAGTAATGATGGCAATATGGTAGAATTCAATTGAGCAAGAAAGGAAAGGTGAGGTCTGATTAGTAACTATAAAAATACCCAAGCTTTTCTCTCAACCTAAATTTTAAAAATCTACTGGTAGATAGGGGTTTTCTTTTAAATCCTATCTATCTTTAAATAACTTTTGAAAAAGATAAGATAAAATAATAGCCAGATAAATATGTTCTGGGGCTAACCAAGAATTCAGAGATAACAATAAATAGAGTGCCAAACAAATGATGCTGTGAGTTAAAACTAATTCTCATAATTTCTGCATTCAGTTTTAAAGCATAGACGCCTGCTGCTTTGGTTGAAAGCCAATAAATGCGGAAGGGTAGGGTAAATCTTTGGCTGTGATTTAGTCTATTGATTACTTATCTCCTTCTTATGTGGTATAAATTGTTCTTTCCAAGTTAGAGTTTGACACCAGGAAGCAGGTCTACTTTTGATCTTGATAAATTCTACTGCCAGGTTACAGGTTCACCCAGGAATTGTTTGACATTCTGGCTGAACTGCATCCAGCACTAACCGTGTCTGCTCCACCAGCTTGTACCATGTAAATTTTGTTAAATAATTTCATGATATTTAAGCTTCTGTTTCTTTTCTGAAATCTTACATTGGAAACTTCTGCTGATAATAGTATAAAACAACAAACCATGTAAGATCTTGATAATTGTCAAATCAAAGAATTATGAGAGAAGCCAAACATTTTATTTCATGTGGTAGTTTATTTTAGATTCCATTTCAGACACATTTTTTGGCTCAAAATATTTTTTCCTTTTACACCTTGCATCACTGATTGAAAGAAAATGACAGTTGTTTTACTTGCATTTGTTTAGTATAAAAGTGCTTTTCTGAGATTATCCAGTTTTTAAATACACCTCTATCCCAATATAACACGAATTCGGATATAACGCGGTAAAGCAGTGCTCCGGGGAGGTGGGGCTGCGCCCTCCGGTGGATCAAAGCAAGTTCGATATAACGCGGTTTCACCTATAACGCGGTAAGATTTTTTGGCTCCCGAGGACAGCGTTATATCGGGGTAGAGGTGTATTTATTTTCTTTTGTGGCATATTTTAGTCTTTTCATCTTCAGAAGCTAGAATTGCATCAATTTGCAGTAGTTAAAGCCTAAGAACTGCCACATATCTAGCTCACAGACTCTTACATTAAAAGTAAGCAAAATCCACCTGATCCTTATATACAAGAAAGACTTAATTGTTTTAAAATGCCATATTCCTATATTGATTTCTGTTAACTCCTTAGGTAGTTCCATTCCAACATGGTTAACATCTGAGGTTAAGTTCGTATAATATTTTATAAGTCCTAAGTAATTGCAGTATAAGACACACCTTCAAAGACAGATCTGCCTTTGGCCATTATTAGCTTGAGAGGGGGCAAGGAGAGGGGTCGATATAGACCCTGAGGGTGTCTAAGGAGTAGAACTATCAACTCTTTTCCTGAGGCAGCAGCCCCTGTTGGCAAACCTGAAATTCATTGGCAGAGACTTCTGTTTTGTCAGACTAATACTACTAGAAGTAGATAGGGGAAAGACATACTCTGAAGCCACTAGGCAAAATGGGTTGTGGGGCAAGTATAGCACCTGTGACATCTCCCCCAGGTTTGCCGACAGGGGCACCTGCAGCTGCCTTGGGGCTCCACCTTCTTTAAAGAAGCGAGTGTAGAGGGGGCATTGTTGTTGGATTTTGACCTTTGGGCCAGATCTGCCCAGTTGTGTGTGACAAATGTCAATAAAATAGTTAAGATACACACAGATGTAAAATGAGCCATATTGAATAATTTTTCACAAAAGTTTATGAGCATTTCCTGGTGGAACATTATCCCTTAACATCTCTGAGATGGAGGTGTTTGGTTTGTCTTGCCACTTTCAGAGCCTTCAGTGTTCTAGATTTACTAAAGAGTGCAAAGAATGAAACAGGTGACTTTTGAGTAGTTATTGCTGTATTTGGAAGCATGCTAAAACTTTTTTTAAAATCCACTAAATTCTGCTGAAGAGTTATATGAATGCTATGCCAATGGAGCTTGAAAATTCAGTGAGCTCTCAAGATTATGCTGCTTATATGTTAAACTTTAGTGAGACATGAAATGCTGGGTTCCCCTCTACTGACCCCTCCAGGACCCGGGATCTGGACTGAGCCGTGCTCCATCCTTCTTCTGAGATAAAACCCTTCTCCTGCTGCTAACCAATGCACTTAGTCCTGTAGCTCAAATGGTGGCACTAGATGCTGAAAGTTCATGGTTCAAACCCTATTGATGATGTGTGATGGAATGGTTATTACAGTTGCAGATAGAATTTGTTTTTACCCTTTCCCTTTTAAAGAAACCAATAGGGAGACTGATAAAATCCAGTGGATTTCTACAATCTTTGGAGGCTGGATAGAAATACATCAGCATGGGTTTTGATATAGCTAGTGAGGGGAAATAGCTTCCACGTTGAAATGGATGGTTACATAGCCCACCCAGCATGGGTGAACTATACACTAAAAATGTTTAGATCAGACCCAGAGTTGAGGCCATGTCTATGGCCTGCTTTATGGGAGCTCTCTGCAAGCCAATAGTTAATACCCAGAGAGCACATTGATTCCAGGAAAGTACATATCCTCACAGCTGAACTGTCATTTGCCTGAATGTAGAAATCCCCAGGGATACAAAATTCTCAGGGATTCCAATGGTAACATTAGCACCAACTTAGAAAACTCACCTGTGAAATTCCCCATTTAGCCCCATTTATAAACCAGCAAGCAAATAAAACTTATAGAAATTCAGATAGGACTTACTGCAAAAAAAAATTCCATTTAACTTTACTCTTTTAAAACAGCTATTAAATAAATATACACTAGCCAGCATGAGTTGAACTTGAATTCTGTAAATATTAGTGCTGGGATGATGGCTTCTATAAATTAAATGCTACAGAGAAGTATAGACTAGAGGGACTCTGTGCTGTCTTTTAAATCCATGAATGTTTAAATGATAATGAAGTAACTCCTGAACAAAATGTACTCTGCTCCTGGCATTACTGTCAGCAAAATTATTGTGATAATTACTTACTAGACATACCATCTATTAGTAATTAGTAAATTCATGCTATTTGCAAATTAGAAGATCCAAAAAAAGGGATAAGCAAGGCAGATTTCCACAGGTATTTTTTTTAAATTTGCTTCTTTTGATAAAGTTGCAAAATCTTTTGCTGGGACTGGGCCAACGCAGAATCGGGGAGCATAACCACTTGCCTGATTGTCCTTCCTGTGCTGCACTGAGCAGAACTCAGACACAGGGGAGAACTGAGCCCAAGAAGGAAAAGGATGTCCCCAGCTTTCCACAGGGACGCACATAATACTCACTCCTAGCTCTGGATGGACCCAAGATGATATACTTTAGAGTCAGACACTTTCCTGGAAGGAAAAGCTCTTTTAGGCTATATTTAGAGGTTTTAGGTTCCATTTGAGTCCTTTCCAGTTGGATTTATGGCTGCACTAAAGTCAGTGGGATTTTGCCATTGACTTCAGTGGGGCCAGGATATGACCCATGGTAACTAAGGCACCAGTCTTAACAAGTGGAGAATACAAAGATAATTTCAGTGAAATATTGAAAAATTTACTCAACACCTTTCCACCAGTGCTGAAGCCTATGCTCCCTTGGGACCTTAATCTCATTCTCTCCACCCTCACAAAGCCACCCTTTGAACCACTAGCAACATGCTCCCTCTCCCACCTCTCAATGAAAGTGGCATTCTTAGTAGCTGTTACTTCGGCCAGATGAGTCAGTGAACTCTCAGCCATGATGGCGGACCCCTCCCCCCAAACACACATGATATTCCACAAGGACAAGGTGTCCTTATGGCTGCACCCTAAATTCCTTCTAAAAGTGGTGTCTGAGTTCCACCTCAATCAGTCTATCCACCGACTGGTTTTCCACCCCAAGCCACACGCCACCTCCACTGACAAAGCCTTGCACTCCCTCGACATCTGTCACACACTAGCATTCTACCTCCACAGGACTCGACTATTTTGCAGATTGCCAAAACTATTTATGACCATCACTGACAGGCCAAAGGGCAAAGCCCTCTTGTCCCAGTGAATCTCCAAATGGGCCTCGGGGTGCATCTGTGAATGCTACAAATGATCCAACATACTCCTGCCTGACCGAGTCACAAAGCACTCTGTACGGGTGCAGGCCGCCACTTCAGCCTCACTGGCCAATGTGTCCTGGCAGGATATGTGTTGAGCAGTGGTGTGGTGATCTGACATACATTCACGACACACTATGCCATCGCACAAGCAGCAGCTACAGATGCAGCCATGGACCAGGATGTACTGCAGACCGCACTTCCATTGGCATCCTCACATGCACTGTCTGCGCTGATCACTGCTCGCCAGGGCCGGCTCTACTGTTTTTGCCGCCCCAAGCAGCGCGCCGAATTGCCGCCGTGGACGGCAGGGGCAGTCCGTGCGCCGTTAGGGCGGCACGCGCGTTTCCGCGGTGGCAATTCGGCGGCAGCTTCAACCAGAAGACAGAAGCTGCCACCAAATTGCCGCCGTGGACAGCAGAACATAGAAGCTGCCACCGAATTGCTGCCGCCGCGGAAACGCGCGTAACGGCGAACGGACTGCCCCCGCCGTCCACGGTGGCAATTCGGCGCGCTGCTTGGGGCCAAAAACACACGGACTGCCGCCCCTTGCAGATTGCCGCCCCAAGCACCTGCTTGGAAGGCTGGTGCCTGGAGCCGGCCCTGCTGCTCGCGAGTCATCTGTGTGTGCAATAGGGCCCATCACTTGAAGAAGAAGAGGAGGAGGTTTTTTACCTATAATTGGAGGTTCTTTGAGATGTGTGGACCCCACTACCCCAACATCCCCTCTGCTTTGGACTGGATTCTATAATGGTAAGAGGGAAACTGGAGAGGCGTTGACCCACACTACCTCTTATACTCTCGGCTGAGAGCAGAAGGAGATGCACGACACATGTGGGTCAACGAACACTGCTAAGAAACACTTATGGACGGACTCAGGTGCCTAGCACCCAGGTACACCCATGTGTGGAATACAGATAGGGAACACCCATCGTGAAGAACCTCCAGTTACAGGTATATAACCCAGTCTTTCCAGGAATGGCCTTCAGTGGTATGACCCATTATCTGGGTCCCGATTTGAGACCGCTCGGACCAGATTCTCAGAAGGGTTGAGCATTCACGTCTCCAGCTGAAATCAAGGGGAGTGGTGGATGGTCAGTCCTTCACTCTCAAAATAGGCATGCAGTCATTGTGACTTCCAAAGTTAGTGTATACTTTTGGAGATTTTTGCCTTAATCTTTGTTTGCCAGAGTTGCTCATCTGTAAAATGGGGATACTAATACTTCCCTACTTAAAAGGGGTGTTCTGAAGATAAATTAATTTGTTTGTTTGAGGCACTGCGTTATGATGATGAGCTCAATAGGGAAAACCCAGGAAGAAATAAAAAAAAATCCTTATTTAGTTCAGGATGTAGAGTAACCAAGGCTTGGGAGCCACACAATGAATGAGGAGGATAAAAATAAATATGGAACAGCTGCCTGATTAATTAAGTCCTGTCCATTCTGTGAACTCATTGAGGCAAGTGTCCTGTGGAAAAAATACTGTGGGATCATGTGTCAATGTATGAGGGAGCATGGACAAGCTTTATTCTGGCATTTCCTAACTTTTGAGAACTTATCTTCACATTCAGAATATCATTCCTAATGTCACTTTTTTGTGCTTTAATTAAAATTGCAAACTATATGTAATCAGGAATCAGCATCTTGCTTATCTAATCTATTTTCATGCCAATCACTGTGCTATATAAGCACCGTGCTATTACTTCATCCATCATTAAAATGCAACTACTTCTGGGATAGCAGTTGGAAACCTTTGATCAATAGTGCAAAACAATAGAATCTAGAACAATAGCCAGAATGTAACTATCTAACTGAAACTTAGGCTTTTGCATTGTCTTGAAAATATTACAATGATTCATTAAATAGAAAAACACAAATTGATTTCATTATATGGTCATCCATCAAATATGCATAGATATCTCTTGTAGCTTTGTATGGCGGTTGCACATGCATCAGAATATTAATGTGAAAATCATAAAACAATCATTCTTTATTAATTACTGCTGCACATAATTGTTCCGTGTTTATGGCACCTATTTGCATTGTGTTTTTAAAATATAAGGACTATTTATTATTGTGAGAAAAATATAGCAAGACTTGGAATTCTGTTAAGTGTAGAAGACTTTTAGTTAAAATTTTGCCATAACAATATATTTAATGCCTATGAAATTTTAATTTGGATAAGTTCTTCTTTAAACCTCAGGCCTTATGCTATATTTGCCCATGCTGTTTCACTGAAGACTTCATAGGTTGTTTTCGGGGTGGGGAGAAGGTGAAACTGGATCATTGTCTCCATTGCATGACACAGCCTAATGACACCATTCCCTGTCAATAAATGTGGGAAAACAGTTGTGGGTACATGAGGTATTCTAATAATGAAAAAAGACTTTCACAGATATGACACTTAACATCTGAAATGTGTCTCTGTGATGAAACATTATAGTGCAATTCTATTTTAGCTATTCAATATGTGTTGACTTTGGGGAAAATCTCAAACAGAAGCAAGTCTCAGTGGACTGAATATTCTTTTTTTCCTTCTCTTTTGATGTTTCACTTTAAAACAACATTGCATAAATAACAAAATAATTCTTCCATTTGCTTGGCTTAACCAGTGAGACATTTCCCCCAAAAGACACATAGGGCTACATATTAATGTCTTTTCTAAAGAAACTCAAAGATTTTAGGCTAGGCTGCGGCAACATCAGTTTGACTATGCAGTAACTAAGCAAATAAGCATTTGCTTTTTTTATTTAAAAAAAATAGTTGCTTTGGCTACAGATACTAGTAAATTTAATTTAAATTTACTAAAGTATTCAACAGTACAAGAGTAAGTAAAGTTCTCTGAAATCCTTGGAGCATTATATAAATGCATCTATACAAGTGAAAATTATTATTTTAATAACAATACTAAATCTTTAATAACAAAAATGAAAAACATCTATAATAGTATGTGATATGGGGAAAATATATTTACCAGATTTTCTAAACTTAGGGTATGTGTCAGGTAATATTAACTCAAAAAGAGAAATGGGATATAAGGACAGAGTCAGCATACAAGCACTGCAGACACAGTTTGAGAGCTTCTCTTAATGTACTGGAATTGCTAGAATTTCATTAATATCCTTACCAAACTATTTTCACAGATTTGTGGGAATGTTGAGGCTCAGTCAGCAAATGAAAACTTGCACACATACACAAAAAGAAAACGTATTGCCAATTTGAATGTTCAAAAAAAAACCCCTCATGATCATGAATTCAGTAATGACAGCAGATCCAGATTGTAGGCTTGGGTTGCCTCTTCATGGAAATTAATTTAAGTTGCATAACCCCCTCCCCCCCCCCAAATGGAAGAACAACTATGAACCTTTTAAAATATGGAAGCTGAAACTGATGAACGGTAGGCAAATACAGTTAGTATCTACGCTTTGATTCTCTAACAATACAGGCATACATATTAAAGATTCTGGTCTACTTAACCGTGACTTTGATAACTACAAGGAATGGCCCCGTTTACCATTTCAATACTCTTCTAAAATGTCCTTAAGGGTTGCTTCCAGGTCACCCAGCCTGCTGGTTGCTTAACCCTCGCTAGGTCAGCATCACAACATTTTTTTTTTTTTTAAGAAGAAAGAAGGAAGAGAATACAAGGATCTTAACATCAGAATTGTTGTTATACAAGTCTTAAATACCCAGAATTAGTAGGAATTTTGTAAGTAGCTAAGAAGTAGTCTTGTTTCACTCATAAGAAATTGAAAATATTTTTCTGGTGTTAGTTTTCTCTTACAGGCCTGAGTGATGTTACTAACAGGCTATGTCTACACAGGGATTAAACCTTCAGTGGCCTGGGTCAGCTGACTTGGACTCAGGCTCCGGGGCTGAAAACTTGCTGTGTAGATATTGGGACTTGGGTTGGAGCTCAAGCTCTGAGACCCTGCGAGAATGGAGGGTCTCAGAGCTTGGGCTGCAGCTGGAGACTGAAAGTCTGCACAGCAATTCTTAGCCTCGCAGCTCCAGCCAGCTGACCCAGGCCAGCCGTGGCTGCGCTGCATCGTCAATGACAAAGAATTACTGCAGGAGAACGGCCTGGAAGCAGCTCTTTCTATCCAGTGAAACTAAGATTTCAGTGTCGGTGACATACCTATTTATTTTGGGATTTTATGCTAATAAACCAGTCCTTGGCTTTTTTCTGTGTTAAATGAGATGATTTTAATGGAGATTCAGTATATGGAGAGGACTGAATATATTCACAAGTTATCTCCCTGATGACCTGTTTTTGATGGCTCATCCACATATGTCATTGTTTACAGTTTGTTGACTTTCTTAGTACTTTTTAGTTGCTTGCTACCTTTCAGTAAATGTAATGTTACATTAATGTGCTTTGTAAGCTCATATGCAGTTCCTCTTTATTTCACTTACTTCCTTGAAATGGTGGACAATTTAGTGCATTACACCTTATATTCAGTATCCTATTGAGGTAAAAACAATGAGGAGTCCTTGTGGCACCTTGGAGACTAACCAATTTATTTGGGCATAAGCTTTCGTGGGCTATAACCCACTTCATCAGATGCATGGAGTGAAAAATACCGTAGGGAGGTATAAATATACAGCACATGAAAAGATGGGAGTTGCCTTACCAAGTGGAGGGTCAGTGCTAACGAGGCCAATTCAGTCAGGGTGGATGTGGCCCATTCTCAACAGTTGACAAGAAGGGGTGCCAGCAATGCCCCTCTGCCATGTACATTGGCCAAACCGGACCATCTCTACGCAAAAGAATAAATGGACACAAATCAGACATCAAGAATTGTAACATTCAAAAACCAGTAGGAGAGCACTTTAATCTCCCTGGACATCCCATAACAGACTTAAAAGTGGCCATTCTTCAACAAAAAAACCTTCAGAAACAGACTTTAACTAGAAACTGCAGAACTGGAATTAATTTGCAAACTTCACACCATCAAATTAGGCCTGAATAAAGACTGGGAGTGGCTGGGACACTACAAAAAGTAATTTCCCCTCTGTTGATACTCACCCCTTCTTGTCAACTGTGGAAAGTTTCCTATTAAGTCAGTGGGTTTTGGATCAGGCTCTTACACAGAGACATAAAGATGATTATGACCTTAATAATTTGCTTTCATCCATCCTTGGACCACCTGAATCCTGTTGCATGTGAGTCCACGTGGAAAGTTGTTGAGTTCAACAACTGATCACACATTCTTGATGTTTATTGCATCTTTATGTGTTTTATTCTAGCCCTCAGTGCAAATCCCTATTTGGGACGTTGGGTAAAACCAGCAATGCCACTCTGCATCTGTGATGACCAATAAATAATGCTGGTTTCTGTCCTGTAGCTTTGAAAGATAATCTGATCCCAAGTGTGGATTTACTGATTTGGGTCTACAAACATTAACCTGAGGAGTTATGGTATAATTTGATTTAAAAAAAAAAAACAAGATGAACATGACACAGCAGAATTAAAACCATTTTGTTAGGCACCGCAAACCACATTATTGCTTCTATTCATTATTTGGGCCACTTTTTTTTGCTGGAATGCCCTGAAGCTGGTTGCCAGGAAACAATAACAGTATTGCTCACACTGCTATTAGGCATGTTTTTACATTGTTTTAAACATGGAAAAATGGCCATAGTCCAAAATCCTCTGTCTGAGGATACTGCCCAGAGACTTGATGGTAGTAAAATATACAAGGAAGAAGAAAGGTGATTCATAAAAACCTTTTGACAGAGACCCCAGTTTCCTAACCCAGTCATGATCATTCATATGCTACACGCTTTCGCAAATGAACAAAATCAGTTACAATTATTGTGCGCGCCTCTGACTCAGACAAAAAAGTGGTGTCAGTCTCAGAGGGAATGCTTTATCCACAAAAGATCTCTGATGCAGAGGTGTATAATATAGTTATGAATTTCTTGAAAAACCACTACAGCACTTGTGCCTGCATGTGTAGCAACTACTTTTATGGTATAAGGAGTGATGCTCGTCATTGTGTAGGAGGGAAGGGCAGGATCAAACCTTTAACATTGTAGAATGAAGATACTTTTTCAGAATCTGTCTGGGTTAATGAAAAAAGATTACTTGGACAGAACAACTTTTGCTATGGTGAATTATTTAACCAAGATATGTTGTATACTTTCTATTTTATCTTAATTCAATATTAACTACGAGAACTGAAGTACGGACTTTTTTTATAAATGGGCCAGACATGTTGCCATGCCATGTGTAAGATTGCTTGTTTAATGCAATCAACACAAGTTGTTTGTTGTATACCCCTCTCTCTTCTCCCATCCTATGGCAGTGGAATGAGGGATGTATTGTTATGGTGTTACCCAGTGGGAATCAAGACAAGGAGTTGTGAATCCCCAGCTCTGATTATGAGAGTCTGAAGAGAACCTCTTTCCAAAGATCTTTTTCTTTCCAGAAGTACAGAGCCTCCTCCTCAACTCTCCTACTCTCTCCCCTCTCTTTCTTTTGTATTACAGGGACACTAAGGAAGAAAGAGACACCAATAAATAAATAAAAATAAAGAAAAGAGCAAGGGCAGAAGTAAGAAGTCTGAGAGCTCTGCTTCATACTGGAGGGGGAAAAATGAAAGGCAGAGCACCCAGTACTATGGCCAAATTACATAGAGCAGGCCAGCCATTCTGTCACACTGTTAGAAGGATGCTGGATTAGCGTGATCAGAAGAGAATGGGCTCCCCGGACAGGAGCATCTGCAGCTTTAGTGCGCTGCCTGCCTGTTCTCTGCTTATAGCCTTGCTCCACAGCATACCCAGTGGGAGAAGTGGAGCTGAGAAGAGAATTTGTGAGAGTGAAAAGGGGGGGATCATATGTGGAGCTGGGGAGATTTAAATGAAGAAGGCAGTAGAGCTTGTGAGAACAGAATAATGAAGGGAGACGTAAAGATGTGGAGAGAAGAGCACGTGAGGAAAAAGAGGGAGGTTAATGGAGATGAGTACAGGAGGCATGACTAGAGGTGGAAGGAGTTGTATGTGGCGGTAGCCTGAGTTGTCAGAACTGTAACTCTGAGCAAATATTGGAGAAATACAGGAGCACAGGTAATAATGGCAGCACTGAACTTAAGAATGACACTGTGAGAAGGAAGCTATTAAGGCATCAGTTCTGTCACCCTTGTGTTAGATAGTACCTTGCTCTGTGAGTAGTCCCATTGGCTTGCGTAAGGATGACAGAACTGGGCCTTTAGATAATAACAAATATATCAGAGGTCTGGCAGTACTTAATGAAGAAGGCAACAATGAGACAATAGAATTGTGGCAAAAATAATTGAGGGGCAGAGTTTTAAAAAATTGTAGGAAAAAGGCAACCAGTAGGTAGTGGCAACAATGTAATTGTAGAGGTTTGGCCACAACTAATTAAGGGATAGTTTCCCAAATCCCTATTCCCTCTTATTCATAATATTTGTGTATATATGATGATTGTACACACACACTTTACATAATATAGTAGGCCAGTGGGTACTTTTTATATAATACAATCTAGTATAAAGCCATCTAGATCTTGGATGAACTAAAACTGTGGTGCTATGTCTAGTTTCCGTGATGAGCCTTATTCCTCCCCACACCCTCACAGCTTCCTGGAAATATTCCTACTAAGCTAGTGGAAATAGGATTGAATGTGGGGTATGCAAATGCAGACAAACTGAGTATCTGAAAAGAGGGATAACATTTTATCTTTGCAAATAGGTGCCCTCAATCAGTGCTGTTAAAGAAATACTAGTGTGCAACTATGGAAAATCTTTTGGAGTCCATGAATGTTCTAGTCTTTGCTCTGCACTCATGGCTATCATTAAAAATACTAAGGGCTATGACTGGTCTTTATACAGATAAGGTTTGAGTGGCGGAGATTTTCTTCCCCTGATTGGAATGCATAAGGGCCATGCAGAATTTCAGTCTTTGTGCTCAGAAGTGTGCAGATACTGTTCCATTCCTATTTCCCCAGGGGTGCGTGGCACCCTAAAAGGAATGGGGGGGGAGGCTATGCTCACCTACATTGACCTGCAGAGTGGGGCCGCGCAGCTGTGAGAATAAGGAGAATCTTGTAGTGTTTAGGACTAGATAATGCATAGCTCAGAGTAAGGGTTCCCTGAACCCCCCAGTGTATGCTCACTCTGCACGTTAGCAGATTCAGGGAACCCTTACTCTGGGCTATGCATTGGGCATCAAATTGAAATGTTTTTTGTCTAAATTCCTTTGCTCCTAATGTAAATTGATCTTCCGCACCCTGACTGATAGAGGAACTGGGCAAAATCTTCTGGGAGTTTTTAAAAGCCATGGTTTAAATTGGTCTAATCTCTGGGGAAATTTGTTGATTTATTAATGATTAGGATGATTTGTTGTTCATGACTCAGTGGCACTTTCCCTGTATATTGTTAAAGGTTAAATAGGTCATTATTAAACAAAAAGTATAAATAAACTTTTTACTTCCACGGTAGATTTTTATACAATGTCAGCTTTCCTTTTGGCTGAAAAAACAAATCTGTTGGGAAGAATTAAACCAGGTGGGGTGGTAAAATAACTGGGAGAGACTAGCTTTAGGAAATAAGTCATTTCCTTCTAAGTTTTTTTTTTTTTTTGGTCAACAATTAAAAAAACGTTGGTCAACTAAAGAGTTCAAAAAAATTGAATTTGTAGCTTAAGAGGGAGTACTTTTAACAAGAGAGGAAGAGAGAAAAGATAGTTGCATTCTTGAAGTCTCCGAATTCTTTCAAGTTTATCTACTGTGTTTTGCACAGATATTTTCCTTGTTAAGACTGTTTGAAGTTGCCTTTAGCAGCCCCATCATAATGTCTACTGTCCTATGGAATGACTGACTGGTTATTTAAAGGTACCTTCCAAATCACAAAAAAATTAGTACTATAATGTAATCAAGGAACAAAAGTTGTGAGTGGAGACTTTTTCTGCCCTCAAAATATATATAGGTGTACATGATTTTTATTAAGTTTGTGGATAATTTGCTCCTTCCCACTTGTCACTCAACTTCACATATGGGATGATAACAGTCTTCTTCATAACAAGAGCTGGGAATGGGCGACAGGGCATGGATCACTTGATGATTACCTGTTCTGTTCATTCCCTCTGGGGCACTTGACATTGAGAACTGTCGGAAGACAGGATACTGGGCTAGATTGACCTTTGGTCTGACCCAGTATGGCCATTCTTACATTTTTAAGAGCCTGATCCTGCTCTTTCTGACATCAATAGCAATACTCTCACTGACTTCCTTTAGAGTAGGTTCATGCACCAAATATTCTGAGGTTCATTTAAACTATAGAATGTCATCATGGTTAGGAAGCCTGCAGCATACTGTAACTTTGAGGATAGTCATGTAAACTTCAGAGGGATGTGTGTAGTTCAAGTAAATAAAAAAAACATTCCACATACTCAGCAAAATTTATAGTAATTCTTCCAGAAAGAGATCTGGACAGGTTAGCACTATAGACAAAGTGACCGAGGAGGTTAACCTGAGGGATTCTTATACCTTCTATAACCCTGTGCCAGGTATGGCCAAAGCAGCCGTCCGGACCATCTGGTCCTAGACCCCGCTAACTACCTCACTCTTCAGTGCATTCATTCTTCCTACTAAAATATAACAGACCAAATCCCCACTGGTCACAGTGGAGTGGTAGGGGGAAAATCTTTGTTTGGCTTTTATTCTCCATTTCTGATGCTACTAGATAGTCTCTACCCTGAAGGCCTGACAGTCTTTATTGTTGTTCGTGGTACAGCATTGAGTACATTTTTAGTTCTATACTACACAATTAATATATATTAAACATCTGTCATGCTCATCACCACTCTGTCTCAGCACCTTCCAGAGGAGAAGGAAGACAAAGTTAAGAATGCATGAATATGTGATACCAGTTTGAGACGAAACTTTGTTCTTAGTTGCACCTTTGCAACTCCATTGGGAATTTGGCCCAAGATAACTTAACAAACAATACCCATTTAGCACTGATTAGCACATGCCTCCAGCAGTCGTTGTAGGCAGTGGCCTTGTGAACATGCAGAAATAACTGAAACTAACTCTATATAGCAGAAATATCAGAGGGGTAGCCATGTTAGTCTGGATCTGTAAAAAGTGACAAAGTGTCCTGTGGCACCTTATAGACTAACAGAAGTATTGGAGCATAAGCTTTTGTGGGTGAATACCCACTTCGTCAGATGCATATTCACCCACGAAAGCTTATGCTCCAATACTTCTGTTAGTCTATAAGGTGCCACAGGACATTTTGTCGCTTTTTAGGTAAAGATGAAGTATAGTGTGTGCGTGATCTTAAATTACATTGTCCTCCCATACCATAAATTAGGCAAACTCGAGGAAGGTGTCAAGGCCATAGCTGTTCTGTACTTTGTCAAGCCTGAAATAATTATTGTTTTTAACATCAACTCTGCCAAATCTACTAAGAAAGCATTGGAGGATACTGTTTCTCAGATAGGACTAAGTCATACCCTCCTGTGAAAAACCCACAGAAGAAGGGAAGAGAATGCAGAAAACTCTGAGCGCACCTGGCAGAGTTTCTGCCAAATGCTTTCTTTCAGAATAAAAGTTTGTGGTTTCTCTTTTTTTAACCTTTCTTATATTTAGGGATATATATCATGCTCATGAGTATTGTATCTGAACCTGAGGATATGCAGGGAAAGTAAGGTCCATAATTATAAGGGAGGAGTATCTCTTGTCTTTTTTTTTTTTCCCCTGTGGTCCATGAGACTCCTCTTTTCCCCAGACAGATGCTCAACACACACCCTACAGGGGTGCTTTCTCCATCTTTGCACGCTATCCATGTGTTTGGCTGAGGGAGTAGAAGATAAGGGTACTTGCCAGCCAGGCAGGGAAAAGAAGAATGCTAGTTCCAGGGATGCCCTGAAAAAGTGAATTGGTGATCTATCAAAAAGATTGTACAAGTAATTCCAATCACCATTTGTCACTTTACATCCTCTGTCTTTAATCCTCTATGGCTTTGATTGCATGGCTGTCTGAATACCTTACTCACCTGGAAGGCCACCTGTAAAGATTTTAGGGAGACTCTTCACGCTTATAGACATTGGCCAACATTTTAAAACCTGGTTATCTAATGTTAGACTCCTAAATTCATATTTAGGCACCTAAACTTACTTGCCAAAATCCTCCCTCTCTCTGAGACACACACACATACATACACAGCAGTAGTAGACTGCAAATTTACAATTGGAGAAGTGAGAGCTAACTGAATGTTGGGTCTAATCAGGTCAGGCCAACCAATCCCCCAACATGTTCCTGCCATGGACGTTTTCACGTAAATTATTAGCTGTGTAGTAAAAATTATTTTGTTGATCAAATTGTATTTTAACTTTGTTCCCAAATTGTGGTACTGCTCAGGACTTGGCAGTGTTGTACAATGATTCTTCTTCGAGTGATTGCTCCTGTGTATTCCACAGTAGGTGGAAACCAGTTGCCCTCTCATGCATTTGGCCGTAGCAATGAAAAGCTGAGGGGATTTCCGGAATGGCCTCGTTCGGTCTAAGTAAAAGGCCAGCGCCCTACGCACATCTAGCATGTGTAGGCGTCGTTCCTCATTGGAGGAATGGGGCTTAGGACACAGGACTGGCAGAAAAATGTCCTGGTCCATATGAAACGCTGAGACCACCTTCGGCAGGAAGGCCGGGAGCGGGCGAAGCTGGACCTTCCCCTTATGGAAAACAGTGTATGGGGGTTCAGAGGTCAGTGCCCTAAGCTCCGACACCCTGCGGGCTGAGGTGATAGCCACCAAAAACGCCACTTTCTCCGATAAGTGGGACCAGGAGCACGTGGCCAGGGGCTCAAAGGGTGGCCCCGTGAGGCGTGACAGTACCAGGTTCAGGTCCCACGGTGGGACTGGGGGTCTAGCATAAGGGAACGCTCTGTCCAAACCCTTTAAAAACCTGGAAATCATATGGTGGGAGAACACGGACTGTCCCGCCATCGGAGGGTGGAAGGCCGAGATGGCCGCCAGGTGCACCCTGATCGAGGAGGGGGCCAACCCTTGGGTCCTAAGGGACAGGAGGTAGTCCAGGACAAGCTGGAGCGGAGCAGACGCGGGGGAGGAACCTTTCTCCCTCGCCCATATAGAGAACCGATAACACTTAGCCAGGTAGGACCTCCGTGTGGACGGCTTCCTGCTCTCAAGCAGGACCCGTCGAACAGCCTCGGTACACCTTCCCTCCTCCGCATCTAGCCACGGAGCAGCAGGAATAGACAGCAGCAACACATCTCGAAGAACGCCAGTTACGGAACAGGTAACTGTCCTTTCCGGAATACAATTAGAACATGGTTTAGTTTCATCTACACTGGCAAAGCCAAAATTGTATTTTAACTGAGTTGGGACACTAATGGGAGTCTCCCAATACAGTCATTTTTACAGTGTAGGCAGGACTTACTTTTGTTACTCAACTAAGCATGTTTTTTACTTAGATCACTTCATAAAGGAAACCTGTTACAAAAATGCCTTCAAAATATAAAATAGAAAGACTTTTTTTTTTTCTGGGAAATAACTTTTTTTTTTTTTTAAAGAAATCTTCCAAATAAAATATAAAACACTAATATTCCTTGTGAAACTATCTTAGGTGCTTTTAAATCTGTCTTTTGGAAATCTTCACAATTCAAGCCATTTGATTTCTGTTTGTCAGGGAAGGTGTATCAGTAGTTATTATAAACAATGGCTTAGCTTCTGAACAATCTAAAGTGCCTTTAAATTAATTAAAATTAATGAAATCAGATGGTTGACTAAATGCTTCGTTTCTATGTATTTCTAGCCTATGCTTGTTTTTTAAGTATTGTTTATGATAAGGTGGAAACATCTGTAATGCAGCTGCTGGTCAACTAGAGTAATGCCCCTTATTGCAGAAAAGACAGTTGGCACAATCGTTTTAATTTATTTATTTTATAAAGAGCCAGAAACAATATAAATGTATAGTCTTTTGAAGTGGAAAGATTTTCTCCATCTTCCTGAATTTTATCAAAAAATATTTATCTGGAGGATATTTCGTAAAGTAGATTGGACCGCTTGTGGGTAATCTGACTGCTCTTGCTGCAGGGGCAGTATAAGAAAAGAGATGTTCTTTCTCTGTATGTCTCTAATTTGTTTTTTAAATGTAAAATTTGAAATGGACAATTTTCACAAATGTATCCTAATATATTTACAAGTACTTGACAAAATAGTAATAACTAAAAATAAAACAACAAAAAAGATTTTATTTGGAAATAGTTTCAAAATAGAATCACTTCTTTGTTTTTTCTTTTTCTTTAGCTTTTGGCTTTAACATCCAGGTGAGGGGCCAAAAATATCCATAATGTAAAACCTACTTAAGTCAGATAGTTTACATGAGGGATGAATTTGGCCTGAGGAGTTTAAACTCCAATTAGTATATGGTCAATCTTTGTTACCTTTTTAAAAAACAAAACAAAACATACAAACAAAAGGGGAAAATGGCAGATTTTCTCCTATAATATTTATAAGAGCTCTAAAGTTGTACTTTAAACTATTGATACTTATTAGGCCTTTCCCCTGCTTCACCTTTGTTTAAGTATAAACAGTTGATTGCAAAACTCAATCGATAATATGTAAATCCATGTGGAGTAATAGTGCCAAGAAACTGTGAAGAGAGAAGAGGAAAAAAAAAAAAAAAGGGTCCAGGCAGCTGCGTCACAGGGTTTGATCACTTCAGGCTGGGGTGCCAGGAGATTTGAGACAGATGTTTTCAGACATGCCGCATGCCTAAAACATTTCCAGGGGTTGAGCTACAAATAGTGACTTAATAAGAGCAGAAACAGGA
The DNA here is from genome assembly GCF_002925995.2 of Terrapene triunguis. Lineage (NCBI taxonomy): Eukaryota > Metazoa > Chordata > Testudines > Emydidae > Terrapene > Terrapene triunguis. The sequence continues at coordinate 8,324,656 of NW_020664436.1, read as the reverse complement.
AAAGTATGCAGGAGGACACAAGAGTTTATTCACCCCTAGGTGCACAGTCAGCCTCTTTACATTACATCTGCTTGTCAGAGTTGGCTATTTAAGCTGTCATGCCCTTGGTATTGCTCTTTGTCTGACTGTGAATAAAGTGCAGCATTGTGATTACTAATCCTACTCCAGTGACTTGACTTTAAATGTGGTTTTGGAGTGCGTCCCGGAGTTCTGTTTGCTAAGCTTCCTACTTCTGTTCCTGAGACACCACTGGAGATCGATGAGAGAGAGAGAGCACTGCAGGCTGCCTCCTCCTATAGACCTGTCGCTTTTTTCTTTTTATCGTTTGAAGGAAATCAATGGATACCAAAGTGATCTGCTTGTTTTTCTTTTTTTCTTTGCCTCCGCTCGCAGTGGGAAATCACACTGGCCGCATCAAGGTGGTCTTTACGCCCAGCATCTGTAAAGTGACTTGTACCAAGGGCAATTGTCAGAACAACTGTGAGAAGGGAAATACCACCACCCTCATTAGTGAAAATGGCCATGCAGCTGACACCCTGACAGCCACAAATTTCCGAGTAGGTAAGTACCCTCAAACCATACTTATCCTTAGCTTTCTTGGCTAACAGAGAGAGGAAGATTTTTAGTGATTAGTACCAGTTGCGCAGCTGTTACTCTTTGTGTTGGAGAGGCTGTGCTTAAGTAAAAGCAATTGTGTGTCAGTCAAGGTTTTTGGTTTCCTTCTGAAATGTTCTTGATCATTTCCCGGATGTCCTAAAGAGAATAGATCTGCATTTATAATCTAAAGTTTCAGTTGCAGGACTACAGTGTACTGGACTACAGCTTTTGCTGAAAACCCCATAACTCAAAGCTTGGATTAATACATTCTGAAAGATTTGTCAGATACCAAACAAAAGTTTGTTTCTCCCCCTATTTATTTAAACTGTAGTAAATGAAGGTGGAAACTAGTTTGAGTTAGTGAAACTGTCCTGAAAAGCTCCGTCTGAGAGTTGCTTGACTCTGCATTCCTATTACAGTACAGAGTTGCCAGCTTACAACTCTTGCCCTTTTTGTCCTGTGAATAAAGCAGATTTATTATGTATCTAATATCTTAACAGAAGATTGAAATTTTAGAAATATAATTAAGAATTCTGACATACTGTAATTTCTCTGTGGGAAGTAGTCATGTTACTATTAATGCTCATGCTTCCATACTTGTTTAATGAGTATCTACAGTATACTAATCTATAACCTAAAACTGATAAGTTATGGTGAAACAAATCCTGAATAATTTGTGGGATAATGAGTTTACATAGTTTAACTGCACTATATAATTTAATGATGGTAGTACCTCTTGTGCACATATATTTTTTTCTGTAAATTAAGAGAAATCTTGATATATAGAGACAGGTATGGCATATTGACTTTAAATTCTTTATTTCACAAAAACATTTTCTTGCTGCTGTTGAGAGCGGGTTTTTTGTTGTTATGAAAATACCATAGTATTTTTATCTCCACACCTTTTTTATCAATTATTTTGCCAATGTGCACTCAAGGAATCATAGATATGCACATTATAATTTTAGTTTCTTGGTAGTATAAACAAAATGTCAGGCAGCATTGATGGTGGCCAATGTTGCCCTTTTAAAAGTGCACTATATTTCTGTTTCGGGGGGGGGGATCCAATTCTTCTCTTACATCCAGAACAGAAGATGCAAAGTACAGAGCAGTCACTCTAACACTGTTATTAGATTACCTTGCTGTGGATGCAAACTCTTTTGAAATCTAAGCACACTCCTTGACAATGCATTTTGGTATAACATGCACCTTAGTATAACATACGTTTTCTTTTGCTGTAAAAACATGCTTTGTAAAAAGAGGAATACAGCACTGATGTCGTTGTGAAGTGTGGATATTCTGAGACTTTTTTTTTAAAAAAAAAAAGGATTTTACTAATGAAAGCTAAATTAATTAATTGTAATTGACATTTACTGTTAATATGGGTATTTATTAATTCTTGGCAATTGCCACAGCTAAGCAATTTCCTTATTTGACTTTATTTTTGTTAGAAAGGATGAAACATTGAGGATGGGCACTTACCTAGTTTATTTGCTGTGTAAAGATGTTCTGGAATCTGATTTCTTCACAAATATTTGAAAACTTTGAGAGAGTGGAAAGTGACCTGTTAAAACATGCAACACACCTTCCTTCCTGGCCTGAGGCCAGATATTTTTTGATTCAGCATGTACAGTAGTTTCTTAAAAGTACTCAGAAAAAGCAGTATATTATAATATTCAGTGGAAAGGAAGGGGAATGTTATGTTTGGAAATGCATACTAATAAGTGATTGTGCATGTATAGATATTTATTAATTTAGTTGCATTCATCATAATGCATTTCTCTACTTCATAAACTTATGTTATAGACAGTGTTTGTTAGAAACAAACCAAAAGCATGCTTAGTTGCTCTCAGGATAGTTATCTTCATAAAAATTAAGACTAGGATCTAAGCAAAGATTTTTGGGCTCTCCAGTTACAAATATAATTAGCCTGTGAATTTAAAATATTTCTTAAAAACAAGACCAGGGTGAACCAGTGCATCTGTAGACTCAGTTACTTCAGTGGTCCCTAATTTTCAGGGACCTCTTGACTGATTCAGGGCTTAAAGCACATGTTTTAATGATGATCTGTGTGGTACAAATATCCCAGTTCTGATAATTGGCAGGTGTCTCATATTAAATTAAGCCTGTCCTGATCAAGACATTCTCCTAACATACAAACTAGTGATTATCTGAGCCTTGTCAGATTCTCCTGTTTTTTAAAAATTTTAGTATATTTTATTTGTGCTGTTGGCTGAAAAGACCCGGTTCTGATATTGCTTAATGCTGCACAGTGCAAAGTTACAGAATGATACATGCAGGTGCTTTGTGGGATCATTTTCTATTGAAGATGTGCAGCTAGGTCAGAGAAAATATGTTTTTACCTTTCTATTTTTTAAAACCAAATTTTCCATAAGTTTTAAAGAAAATATCTATCCCATAAGTGAAAAGCATAATTCCTCATGCCCTATTTGAACAATTAACTCTTACTCCTAATAATTGGCACCTATTGCAAGGGAAAAATCAGAATGCTGTTTTAGGCTGTTATTGAGGCTTAGTGTAATCGCCTTAGAGACAGCAGCAAAAATGTGTTCATATGTGCAAGTTTAAATTGTTTGCTGGGAGCTTGAAATTAGCAGTTGTTCTGTTACATTGTGGATGAGCTTTTATTGCTCATAATGAACAAACTTTACTTTTATATTCATTTTCAACCTTAGCTTTGCAAATACTGTATTGCTGTAGTTAGGATTTTAGGCAGAACACATAGTGATACCTATAATAAGGTTTCCCAAGCATTTCCATTTTAATGGCTCATTTTCAGTTTCCTAAAATTTGCTCAGTGTTTTATCTTTTCAGATGAAATTCGGTATACTAGCTCTTAGTCAGGGAGCAAAATTTTTCTGAAAGTTTTTTCCCCCAGAAATGTGTGACTGGTTTTCAAGAATATACAGATTGGGAAAAACATGATTTTTCAGCTAACTAAAAAAAATTGCAACCTTTTCTGAAGAGCTCTAGCACTTGATCTGGAAATGATGAAAACCTGATATTTTTAAGGGAGATAGACTCTAGATTGTAGATGTGTCTTTTCATGAGACAGTGAAATTTGGTTTAAAAAAAAAAATTACGTTGCACATGGATTTCATTACACAATGAGACTAATAAATTGCCAATGTTTCATTGGCATGAAGCATGTGTGAATATATAATGTGAATGGAAATTTCTGCTGAAGAGATTATCTCTCAGTATTTCACTGGGTATGCCCATATATGCATAAGAAAATTGAGTGGAATTTCAGTTCTTACATATATGTAGGGGCTTGCATTATATGGTCTGTGTAGGTGGGTATAGAAGCATGCATACAGAATACAGCAAGGGCGCCTGCCTCATTCATTAGACACATTACACAGTCTATTACATCTAGCAAATAGTTGCACATTATAGCATTTTTAAAAAACAAGTAGGAAAATCCATTTAAAAAAACCTTCACTAAAAGACCATTACATCTGTAAAGTGAAACATCAAAAGTTAGGAAATGCAAAAATTAAGGTGGTCTATGCAATCTTAATTCTGCCCCATTGTGCTTATGATACAACCTTTAATTATATGGTCACATGCTATTTTTTCTACAGGACCATTGCCTGAATTGAGCTCTGTAAAAGAGGCAACCATTCAGTATTTTATTTTTAACTTCACTGTTTAGTGTGTGGCCCTGTGCCTCCCATACTGCACCCCTTTCAAGCCCTGCCCTGAATGAGTATTTTTTATTTATTTATAGGGTTTCTGTGGTTATCATCTTTGTATCTGAGCATCTTGCAAACATTCATGAATTTTTCTTCACAATACTGCTGTGAGGTAGGGAAGTAATACTATCCCTATTTTACAGATTGCAAACTCAGAGAGATTAAGTGATTTGCCAAAGGTCACACAGGAAGACTATGGCAGAGGCAAGGATAGAATCCTTGTTCTCCCATTCCCTTTTATGTCATACTTCACAACTCCTCGATCTCTCCCTCCACTTCTTCACTTCCATTTCAAATTCTCTCTTCTTTCTCCCCCCTCCTTTTGTCTCACTCTTTCTCTATTCTGTCCTCCCCTTACTTACACCCACAAACACATTCCCTTAAGAACATAAGAACAGCCATACTGGGTCAGACCAAAGGTCCATCTAGTCCAGTATCCTGCCTTCCAACTGTGGCCAATGCCAGGTGCCCCAGTGGGAATGAACAGAACAGGTAATCATCAAGTGATCCATTCTCTGTCACTCATTCCCAGCTTCTGGCAAACAGAGGCTAGGGACACCATCCCTGCTCATCCTGGCTAATAGCCATTCATGGACCTATCCTCCATGAATTTATCTAGTTCTTTTTTGAAGCTGGTTATAGTCTTGACCTTCACAACATCCTTTTGTTTGTTTTAAACCTGCTGCTTATTAATTTCATTTGGTGACCCCTTGTTCTTGTTATGAGAAGAAGTAAATAACACTTCCTTATTTACTTTCTCCACACCAGTCAGGATTTTATAGACCTCAATCATATCCCCCTTTAGTCGTCTCTTCCTTCATCTAGTCTGTGCTGGGGGATTGGAGAAGATTTCTTTCAATGTGCTCTCCCTTGGGTGAAAGGGGAGGTTCTTAATGGCTCTTTCCCTTCTTCTGTATTGCATAGGGCAGTCCAGTAAATACTTATGAGAACTCCACCTGCAGCATCCCCAGACTGTGAAGTTAAAACTCACTTTCTCTGGGACTGATGCTTTGCTCCTAGGGAAAGTGATTAGGGTGCCAGACTCTGTTCCTTAGAGCATTTCCAGAAAGCCTTTGACAAGGTCCCTCACCAAAGGCTCTTACGTAAATTAAGCTGTCATGGGATAAAAGGGAAGGTCCTTTCATGGATTGAGAACTGGTTAAAAGACAGGGAACAAAGGGTAGGAATTAATGGTAAATTCTCAGAATGGAGAGGGGTAACTAGTGGTGTTCCCCAAGGGTCAGTCCAAGTACCAATCCTATTCAACTTATTCATAAATGATCTGGAGAAAGGGGTAAAAAGTGAGGTGGCAAAGTTTGCAGATGATACTAAACTGCTCAAGATAGTTAAGACCAAAGCAGACAGTGAAGAACTTCAAAAAGATCTCAGAAAACTAAGTGATTGGGCAACAAAATGGCAAATGAAATTTAATGTGGATAAATGTAAAGTAATGCACCTTGGAAAAAATAACCCCAACTATACATACAATATGATGGGGGCTAATTTAGCTACAACAAATCAGGAAAAAGATCTTGGAGTCATCGTGGATAGTTCTCTGAAGATGTCCACGCAGTGTGCAGAGGCGGTCAAAAAGGCAAACAGGATGTTAGGAATCATTAAAAAGGGGATAGAGAATAAAACGGAGAATATATTATTGCCCTTATATAAATCGATAGTACGCCCACATCTTGAATACTGCGTACAGATGTGGTCTCCTTATCTCAAAAAAGATATACTGGCACTAGAAAAGGTTCAGAGAAGGGCAACTAAAATGATTAGGGGTTTGGAGAGGGTCCCATATGAGGAGAGATTAAAGAGGCTAGGACTTTTCAGCTTGGAAAAGAGGAGACTCAGGGGCGGGTATGATAGAGGTATATAAAATTATGAGTGATGTGGAGAAAGTAGATAAGGAAAAGTTATTTACTTATTCCCATAATACAAGAACTAGGGGTCACCAAATGAAATTAATAGACAGCAAGTTTAAAACAAATAAAAGGAAGTTCTTCTTCACACAGCGCACAGTCAACTTGTGGAACTCCTTACCTGAGGAGGTTGTGAAGGCTATAACAGCATTTAAAAGAGAACTGGATAAATTCATGGAGGTTAACTCCATTAATGGCTATTAGCCACGATGGGTAAGGAATGGTGTCCCTAGCCTCTGTTTGTCAGAGGGTGGAGATGGATGGCAGGAGAGAGATCACTTGATCATTACCTGTTAGGTTCACTCCCTCTGGGGCACCTGGCATTGGCCACTGTCGGTAGACAGGATACTGGGCTAGATGGACCTTTGGTCTGACCCAGTATGGCCGTTCTTATGTTCTTATTGGTGCAGGTGAACTGTTCTCACCTATGATATCATGGAACTGGGAATCAGAAGCTGCTAGTTCATTCTGCTTCTTTTTCTCTCTTGGTCCCTGTGAAGGTTTTCTCAATCTTCTCCACTACACTGAAAGGTTACTAAGGATCACCCAGGGATCCTCTGTTGATATGGTTTTGTAATGTCACAGGTTAGAAATGAATCTCATCCTTCTCAGTGTCCCACAGGCATATCAATCAAATAGGAGTCAGAGATATCAGCACAGACCACAAAAATCTGTATATACTTATATACCCACTGCAATAATGCTCAAATACTTATATTATCAATAAGTGATGTCGTAGAAACAACTTGTATGCTTTACATAATGAACAGTACTGAATGATGGTGTAGCACATTTACATGATTATATTATTAAAAGTGTTATCACATTGACAACCCTACAGTAATATGTTTACTGTGTAGGTTAGGTGTGTTTTTGAACAACTTCAGAGCCTTCCTCCATGATTTATAGACAGAAACCTCCAAGCAGAAGCACAAAGTATTTTGCTCAAATTTTACCCTCTTTTGTGTTTATCCTGTATTTTATGACGGATACTCAGTCTTCCTCATGTCCCTGAGAAAAGATAATGCACGTAGTTTTGCTCAAAACTACACAATTATTTTGCACAGCTTAAATGTCAGAAAACAGATTTGTAAAGCCATACAATCTGGTCCCTAGATACTATGGTGATGGATGCATTTGCAATGCCTAAGCAGGCACTATGCATTATCCCTGAAGATATATTTTGAACCCACTGTGATTCAATACATGTTGTATAGCAGTGAAAAGACATTTGGGCACTACATTATGAAGCAATGAGCTCTTAGGATGGAACATAGTAGTGGCAACATGAGTTACTATGTAATTATCATTATTTTAATAGGCTTTCTAGATAATTACTAAATTCTGTGGAAATATAAAGCAGTATATAAATGGTAAGTGTTAATACTTTATCACAAATAAAGTCATGTTTTTTCAGAGTTGTACTGCTCATTAACTTGTGTTGCCTCTTTAGTTTAAAGGTTAATTTTTTTTTTATTAAAACAGTTCTGGAAAGTACTGTAGAAAACTCTTCGTTAAAACACAAATGTGACTTGTAAGGAAGCCAATTTTTAACTGTAGTCTTTGTATGAGAAGAGATCCAATAGCAATGAGTTGCAGTTAAATGTTTTTAAGGAAATTGCTTTTAAAAAGTCAGTGTAGGCATAGAAGAAAGAAAATGAACACCAGATTTCATTACTAAGAAACAGGATGCTAAATCATACCTTTTTTCTTTCCTTGTGTTGCTGCCATTTGCTTTTTAATACGGTGCCCAAGTTTGCTTTCATTGCTCCATTTTATATGTGGAATCCCACAGGATTCGAGAGATACTGTAAAGCTATGATAACTGAGGAAACTTCTCAAGGATAGTTTGGTTAATGCTGATACATAAATAGCACAACCAGTCAGGCATATATTTCATATAAAAGTGGAGTGAAAAGACTGATGACATATAAAGGACAGTGTGCCAGAGAAGGCAGATTAGAAGGAAGCATAAAGTCAGACAAACAGCTTGTAGAACTATTTGGATAGAAGTGGAAAAGGGCTTAAAAACTTTTCTGGCTGCTTGTGTCAGACACTCAGTATTTAGTTTTCTACCTATTATAATTGTATTTTTATTCACTTGGCCACTCTGTTGCAAAAGGTCCAGTGAGAATACCAAAAGTGCAACACACTATTTAATGTATTTTCATCTTCCTCATTATTACACTCTGATCTCCAGTACTTAGTAAGTGTGAAATCCATTCACCGCTTACATTTGAGTAAAGCACTTTTTCGAGGTCTACAAGTGGGACTTAGCTGGTGCAAAGGTTTTGTGTGCATCCTTTGCTTATCGGTGAGCTTTACCCTGCCTGTATAGGAATTAGCATATGAAAACAAGTTGTAAAACGGGAGAATTACAAATCTGATTTGAAAACACCTTTCAGGTAGATTTTTTTAAGTTATTATTACTGACATTGCTAAGGGAGCAGTGATTTAAAAAAAAAATTGATTTTCAAGTTGATGGTGTCCCTTTAAATGTTCTAATCAATGAGTAGGCTGTTTCTGAAGTAATTATTTAGTTCAGGCACAATATTTCATTATGATTGTCCTTTCTTAATGAAATGATGATGTAGGAGCCTTTTGATTCTCCTTGTAGTATTAATAATGTATTGGGTCAGACTTTTTATTGATTGTATACAGTGGGTATTTAGAAGCATATGAGAATCTTGTAAAGTACTCAAAGACCTTGTCTGTCAAAGTACTGGGGAAATGAAAAAGTTATGACAAGCTGAAGTTGTGTACACAACACATAGATGGAGTTTTGCTCAAACATTGCTTACTTTCTCTTATGTCATAAGTTCTACGGGCCAGATCCTCAGCTTGTGAAAATTGGCATAGCTCTCTTGGAAGTCCGTGGAGGTGTGCTGATTTATGCCAGGAGAGGATCTGACCCATTATAGTGAGGATCTTGCCCATGATGTTGGCTTCTTTTGAATTACACTGACTGCAAAAATCATAACTGCACATAGCCTTATTTGGTAAAAGATTTGATTCTGCTGTTCTTGCAGTAATTACCATTTCCCTTTTGTTGAACTTTATTGTCTTTTGCTTTGTTTGCTACCAGATGATTTTTTTTTTCTTTTTTACCTGGTAGACCCTTGAAAATTTTAGAATTCTCAACAGCTTGTTTAGAAGATTAACTGTTAAATATATTGCAGCAATGATTAAGCAAGTTCAATTTGCCTGTCAGAGTCTGCTTTAGAACAAGGTTCAAGGCTCAGCATACAGAATTTATTCTCTGTTTTAGCTGGTAATTTGAAATTTAATCTGTACAAATGATGACCATACTTGAAATATTTAGTCATGCAGCAACACTATAACAGCAGTAGCGAAGCCATGGCCAGGCATAGTACTTTTCTTGAGATGTTGGACTGTGTGGATAAACAGGAAAGGAAAACTAATGAATGCAGAACCAGTTTGTGAGTTCATTCTACATTTAAAGATCCTAGTGTATGAATACTTCATAGTAACAACTTTTGCTTCCATTCCCACAAAAAAGACCAATATTAAAAAAAAATTTTTAAAAATGGTGCGACCTAATCTGAAAGAACCAATGAAAAATGTTAGCTAAATTGATTTTGGAGGGGACCATTTACTGCTGGTATCAACAGAAGATTATTAATTTTCCTCTCTTTTTTTTCCTTCTATAAAGTGAAGTTTAGTGCACCGGAGAATGAAGTTCTTTGTTTATCCACAGCACATGTAGGTGCAGTGTAAACTTTCCCACAATGACCCACAAGTGGGCCTCAATCCTAATCCTGATGTAAGAGCGTGGTTCAGTCTGCCAGCATATTTAGTTTTTTGCCTCCTCTGTTCAAACTATTAAAAGGAGACACACATGTCCAGTAGAAAATTAACTATTCTGCTCTGTTCTATATAGGTTCTTATACTGCACTCATCACTATAGTAGCTGAGTGCCCTTGTTCTGTCATCCTCTCTGTAGGGGGAGAAGTGTGAGCAGTGGGGTGTCTTGTTTTGGTAAGGTGGTTTTTTTTTTCAATGTACATGTCGTGTTGTGTTTGTTTTAGAAAAAGCAAGGTCAAAGAATTGTCCCTGCCACTTAGAGTGGAAGGTGGTGAGGTTTGTGATGGGACTTAGTTCCTGGGGGAGTTCATTCAATGGTCTCATTCCTCAATGGGTCTGGTTTGATTTTCCCTGTGTAAATAAAGCAATACTTTAATTGCTCTCTTATTTCCTGTCTTCATATTCATTAGAGAATGCCATCAGCCAAAGACAGTTCTGGTCCTAGGAAGCCTCAGGTTACGGAACCTGGGTCCCATTGGCACATTTATAATAATTCTTAGACTAATTAGCTAAATTTGCCATCTTACCTTGTGGCTCTAATAGAAGTGATATGCTAGTTCAAAAAATTACATTGTGCTGCAGTTCCTTAACCGGTCATGAGATGACGCTACTAGGGCTGGCCTTAGACAAGACTAAGAGTGACTTGTTTCCATCCCCTGCTCAGCTTCAGGACTGTAGGCCATCTCTACAGAGACAAAACACATCTGTTTTTATAGCACTCATCAAATTGTATTATACATTGCACAGTTCTTTGGATGTGCATTCATACTAAAAACCACAAGTGGAAATTTTACAAAATCTTCACCGGCAGTCATTCAGAAAACACATCAAACATCCATCCTCAAAGTTAATACAAAACAAAAAAACAGTTAAATGTGAATGTAAAACTTTGTTTTACTGAATGCAGCTTTAACTCTTATGCATAAATATATGTGCAATATATCTGAGCTATGATTACTGAAAACGAGAATGAGTGCATTTATCTTATAATGATTACACCATTGCATATTCAAATAAACACATTACCTTGAACAGCTATAATTTTGTTATTGCTAAACCAAATGTCTTTGCACCCATCTCATTTGAATCTCAAGTACATGCCAAGATTGGATAAAACAAAAAGCTGCCTTTGAATTATCCAAGTGCAAAAAAGAGTCTGACAAATTCCTTAACTGGTGACAACGCACCTTTTGTCATGGCTGGATAACTTAGACAGTCAAATGGATTTATCTCAGACATTCACCTTTGAGCTGAGGACAATCACAAGAAAACAAGCAGCTATCCTTGCCCTACCCATAACAGTCTCCCCTGATTCCAACCCCCACCATTTATGCTTTTTTGGTTTATTCTGCTCCACCCATTCATACCTCCACCCATTCATACCTTTTCCCCACCCATTATAATCTATCATTAGCTCTTAGATGTCAATACCCCTATAATTAAGTGCACTGTCTTTGGACGATGGACATGAAAAGTTCTTTGCACCATACTATTCCCTTGTTTTTGAAATCTGAATGGTATGTTTTCATGTTTGTTTACTAATTCTTTGAGAAAATTTACACTCGTGCTTAAGAAATGGACTGGGAAATGAGCAAAATCAACAAGTTCCAGATTTAGGGGGTGAAATCCTGACCCATCTGAGGTCAGTGGGAGTTTTGCCATTGACTTAAATGGGGCCAAGATTTCACCCAGGCTATTTATGTAACCGTTATGTGAAAATGACATGGTTGGGGGAGGTTGTGATTGGGTTGTGCTATGCTAGAAAAAAGCTCCATTTCACTTGGAAAAATTCCCCACTGATTTTTTCAAAAGGTAGCAATGTATTTTCTTCACATCAGCTTTCAGCTCTGGGGAGAGCCAACTGAACCTGAATCCTTAGGTTTCACTAGGCTGCTTCTGATCAGAACTGAAAAATGATGTTAAAACCACAAGCTGTTGATTTGCCATGGCTTGTTGTCTGGCTTTGGGTTCTGCTGAAATACGTGAATAAAACCTAATATATGTTGAATAATAAGAAAAAAACACATTGGCAAACAGGCAAGTAACCTCAGCCCCTTTCCCTTATGAAATCAGATTGAGAGATATCCAGTGTCTAGATCCTGGGCCAAATTCAGTCTTAGTTTAATCAAGTGCAACTCCATTGACTTAAATGGAGTTGCATCAGCTTATACTAGGGCTGAATGTATCCCATTGTTTGTCAGTTGTCAGAATTAAGCCTTGAAATTTTTGACAGTTTTAATAGACCCTTTATAAAGTCCTAGGAATTGCCAGTTATGGAACAGAAGGTATATGGATTTCAATTAATTCCTTGATAATTTTAGAAAATGTAGGTCCAAATTTTAAAAACTTGGCATACAAAAGTGAATGTGCATGAATTGCACAAATTGTGCAAGTTGAACGAATGGGGCAAAATCCTGGTTCTAATGAAATCAAGTCAAAGTTGCATGTATGTGAAAAGTGCTTGTGCGAATATACAACTTTGTGTGTGCCCACTGAAGATGAAAGTCACCCTTTGTGGAGGACCAGCAAAAAGAACAGTACACCGCTTAGTAAGCCCTACTTTGAGGGAGCCCTACATGAGGCAGCAAATGCACCCTTGTGCACAAAAACAGAATAAGGTCTATACACCACTGAAGTGTCCCATTTGAGTCCTACTTTAAAGGCTTGAGTGTGTCTTAAGTACTGAATAGGTTTTGTGCTGGCCTCCTGCAAAGCAGGGCGGGGGGTGATTTCATCTTGGGAGTTTTGCCATGTGCATCAGTTTTTTAAATTTCGCCATTAGTAAACATTTCTTACCTTCATTATATTTGACAAAGTACTTGTATCTTTGCTGTATTTGTAACACCTTCCATTTAGTTTAGAAATATTAACCCGCACTGTAATGTAATATTTTATAATGGATGTAATTCAAATTTTTATAGTTTTTGAAGCACTCATAGCACCTTTTCATATTGCTTATTATTCATACGCCATGGATTTACACAGCATGTTATTTATTGCCATTCCATTTCCCACCCCCCATCCACTGCTTCAGCAACCTCCGATTCTTAGTGCTCCATTTCCATTCATGGAGCTAGTATTTTATCAGTATCAAGTGTGCAGTCCAGATACAAGGCTTACATTTAGGGCTAAATTAATAAAAAAAAATTATTGAAAGGCTGGGTCATTCCAGGCATCTTTCTATGCACTTTTTTTTTAATACAGTACACAAGACCTTCTCTTGCCATTTTAAGCAAGGAAACATCTGTACTCACCACTTGGAGCCTTCAGGAAACTTCAAGCTGTGCAATAGTTAACCTATGTAATTGCTTCATCTTATTTTTGTTCTGTTTGTCACTCCTTGCCCTTTCCTTTTCCCTCCTTTTGCTTGTCACACTCACTTGCTGTGTCTTATCTCAGTTTAGTTTGTAAACTCTTTGAGGTAAGGACTGTGACACAAATGTCTTTGTATGGCATCTGGCACAATGAGATCCTGATCTTGCACCAGCAAAGTGAATGGGAGCAGGCCAATAGATAGCAAAGGCCTAAAGTCTCTGATGGGATCAGCCATAATAATAAACACAGTTTTTGTTACTGTGCATGCTAATCAATCCTTTGCGAAAGAGTCAAAAACAATCCCAAGCACTTACTACAGCTACATTTTTCTTGACAGCAGCCGTGAATGAATGCAGATGTTTATTTTTTCAGACTGACTTAAAAGTTGTTTTCTTATGATAGTTTGTTCAAAGGGAGTATTAATATTTGCAACTTGCTGAAGAAGTGCAGTAGTATGGGTACAGCCTCATGACCATGCTCTTGAACTGCTCAAGAAAGCTATGTGTGCTCTTTTTTTATTCATTCATACTGTTGGAATAGTACAGGATAGATTTGAATGGCTGCTGTACATTCAGGAATATGAGTGCAAGTATAAACATTGATTAAAGTGTTTTGAATGGATGATAACCCTGTTGCAGATGTGCATGTTTTTAGTACATTTCTGTTTGTTATTTGCATGCATAGTATACTTTCCCTTCCCACCCATCACCAATCCCTTAGTTCCTTTCCCCCTAGACTCCAGGATTTCAGTCTTTCCCTCCACTGTCTTGCAGGTCACCTATTCCCCATGACCTAATTCACTACTCAAACTCTGTCTCTCAGAACCTCATGTCCCATCAGTTCCTAAAGCCATCCCCCAGCAAAACTTTCTGTTTTTCCTCAACATAATCTATGTCAGGAAATTTCAAATTCACTTCATGCTATTACTCGTGATTCTGAACTGGCCTGGGAGAGTTTGGTTCATGGATCCTTCTTTATATGCCAAAGGGGATTCACTCGAAAGGGATCATCCTCACTTTATTCTTTGCGCAAACTTTCTCCAAAAAAGTTGGTATTGTGGTAGTATTACCCACTGACATAATTGGAGGGAAGCCTCCTCATGTTTCAGATATTGGTGAGAGCAGGTGCACTGTGCTGGATTTGTAACATGACTCCACAGTGTAGTTACTGCGCCTGATGATATTTCAAGATCCTCCCTCAGGGTGCCTGTGTGGCTTTGTGTTGCACAGCTGCATTGATCTCTGCCTCAAACCACTCTACGCTGTTACTTTTTTACTCCATACAAAGCTTCCAACAGGCCTTCTAGAAACTTTCAGGCAGGGGAACTACGTTCTGTTAGGAGAATGTTATAATGGCAGGGGAGCAGTTGCATTAATGGTACAACTGCTTCCACCAGCTCTCAGATCATAGTGATGTGGAGCCTTTAAAGAGCTAGTGTCACTACAGTCATGCTATTAAATAACCAGATAGCCAATACGTGTGGGACTCCTGCCCTCCCAACTCTGTGTATCCACTGAAACATGTGGACTCAGAACTTGGAAGGAGGAGAGTTCTGTGTACCTGTGTTGCCCTGATGTCAAAACATGGAAGGGGGCTTTCTCTATAGTGGCAAAAGCAGATACAATAATGCATGTGTACCAGGTATGCCTATTTAACAGTCAAAATGTTTGCTATCAGTTGAAGTACAGATTTATGTTTTGGACTCTTATTTTGAGTGTTAATAAACGGAGAGAATTATTAATATTAATGAACAGTGTATGGGTGTTCTATATAGGGTAGGGAGGGACTTTAAAGTGTTAGGAACATAGAAATTGTCACCGTGGATGAGACCCACTGTCCATTTAGTCTAGTATCCTTTCTCTGACAATGGCCAGCACCTGATTCTTCAGAGGAAGGCACAAGAAACCCCACAATAAACAGATGTGGGAAAATCTGCCAAAGGTCTCATCCTAATCCCTAATATTTAAGGATTGTTTTAAGATCTGAATGTGACAACAGGGTAAAAGTAACACGTCTTGTACTTTCATATTATTTAACTGCAACATCTCTACTTTTATATTTTGATATATATAGTATTATTTTCATGTTTGTTTATATAAAAAGAAACTTTTAGTAAGATCAAAATTAATGTATTTCTTGGGATTATTTGACATAATTTTTACTCTTCAAAAGTCTATCATCCCAATATAAATTTATTTTTACTTTTTGCTGTAGGGAAATGTTTAGAACCTAAGGCTTGGTAATAAACCTGTGCTATTATGATACATGTAGAGAACGCATAATGGTGTGTTGTGGTACCAAGGTTTGAATGGCATGGGTTTGGGATGACAATAATTCTTGAAATTGGCAAAGCAATTAATAAGTTATGCAGGACATCCCAAAGTAATACCTATAAAACCTTTATACCACAACACACATGTATTCTGTTTGACACTTATTTTGCAAAAAATTGGTACTCTTTCATATCCTTCCACACCCAGGCTTCCTAAGAACTATGAGTCCAACTGCACGTGTTTTGCAGGGAGAGGAAATGATTACTGATGTGGTGACAGATATGGCAATTTCCTGCATATCCTTGGGAGACCTTATTGAATTAAGTTTAAGTATCTTTGGGGTCCATTGTTTATGTATGATTATGTTCTACTCCATGGGGGAGGGTTATCACAGCTCCTCCAGGAATTAAAGCTAGTGGGTGGTAATTAAGGGGAATCAGCCAGGTTGCAACCCCCCAGAGAGATGTCCCTTGCTGGGGAGGCTTGCATATACTAGTTCAAACTGAATTCTCCAGAGATCAACAGAGAAAGAAAGGACTATTGGATAAATATCCTGAGTTTAAACTGACTCAGGGCCTTCTTTCTGACCCGTCAAATGGATGGGAACCCCTGTCCAAAGGAATAGGGGACCAAGCCTCGTGGAAGGGTTGAAAAGACTGACACCTACCTGAGCCCAAGGCTGGAGTCAGAGTAACCTCTGGTAAGCTTTTGTGCTTGCTTAGAAAGAGTTGTATGGCAACTTGTAACTGCTGGCATTCGTAGCTCTGGAGCAGGGCCGCCCAGAGGATTCAGGGGCCCTGGGGCAAAGCAGGGGAGCTGTGGTGCTTGTACTCACCTGGCGGCGGTCCAGGTCTTCGGCGGCATTTCGGCGGCGGGGGGCCCTTCAGTCGCTCCGCGTCTTCAGCAGCACTGAAGGGCCCCCCGCTGCTGAAATGCCGCCGAAGACCCGGACCGCCGCCGGGCCAGGGCTCGTGGGGCCCGGAGCCTGGAGCAAATTACCCCACTTCCCCCTCCCCAGCCCCCCGGGCGGCCCTGCCCTGGAGAGAAAGCAAAGTGCAGATGCTTGCCTTTTAGGCAGTCTGGCTTTCTGGAGGTATCACAGTGTGCCTAGGGAACTGTGCAGCCTGGAAGATTTCTTGGTCAGGAGGGAGAGATGTGGGTCTTCACCCAAAAGAGGTGGTGGGTGAGGAGCTAGGAACCCAGAGTGGGTGCCCTTGTGGACGAGGGGGGAATACAGGTGCAGTTACCCTGAACTGTGACAGATACATTTAAGAAATCACTAAAAATGACTAGCGGAGATTTTCTGTACACGTTGATGTTATTTAGGTCTGACATCCTGCAGTTTAGCGGGGCAAAAGCACAGGCCTTATATCCTTCAATAGTGGAGGTGTTGTAGGGAGATTCCCAACTTTGTATTAGTGAAGAAATTTCAGACCGACTCTCCTCTCATATTACGCTAATGTAGGTCAGGATTAACTCCACTGAAGTCAATGGAGTTGCAATGGTTTAAAACCAATGTAACTAAGCAGAGAATCCCAAAGCACGTTTTGTCTCCCCTCCCCTCTTTGCACTTCAAACTGTGGTTGTTTGAAGCTGCTCAGATGTTTGGAATGTTACAAGTATACTTAGAAAAGCTGGATTAGTGGGCAAACTGAATGTGATGTGGTCAGAGTTGTATGATAAATGTTTTCACAATTTATTATGTGAATATTACTACCACATGTGAGTATATTTACAGCAAATGACAAATTTAAAAATAATAAATTATTATTTTTATTTTTAAAGTAAAAATAATCTCATTGTAGTCTTGGGTTTTACCACTGCTGGTGAAGAGGGTTTTCCCCCGCTGCAGAGTAATGCATGTAGAGGAAACAAAATCATCACTCTAAAGAGAACTGGATAGCCATAGAGATTGGTATAGAGACAGAGCTGTTTCCCCTCTAGGTTACCAATTTGATTCCAGCTCCATATTAGTAGTGTAACCTTATGTTCAATGTCCTATATGAAACATGTAGGCTGTTTTGGCCTGGTTCCAAGAGTACAGGTGGCCACCTCACAATTGACATTAATTGGTACCTTTATTGGTAGTCTCATCAGAGAGACCAGTGATTAAATTGGTATGAATGAGAGTTATCCCCTCCAGAAAAGGGGTTAAGATTCATTTAATTTCAATACAGAAGTCTTGTACTGTCGCTGCCTCTGTTGAATGAGCTCCTGCTCTGAGAATTAATATTGGGTTTTAGTCTGGAACCTTTCATCAGCACTAAATTCACTTTAAATGTTAAAGTAAAGAAAAGAAGTCATCACCCTTTTAATCAATAGCCCGTTTTCAACAACCCTTATTAAAGTCGATCGCTGCAAGAGAATAGTTTCTATTTTTTTCATAATCCAAGTTGGGGAGTGGAGGGCAAATTTAAATAGGCCACATGGGTTTCATATAAACATCTCCATTTCATACCATGAATTAACTGAATCTTCTATTGGTGGTTGTTACTGATAGCCAGCCCTAAAAATTTGAAAGCATGTGATGTATTGTATGCTAATCATTTAAAACCTGCAAATTTTCTTAAGAACTTGCATAGTTCATAGTCAGACAACCTGCAAGATAGTTTTTGTACTGCTTCAAAAGGGGCTATTTGCATTGACTTCATGAGGCTCAATAATGGCAACCTCTGGCTAGTAAAATTAAGGATTCTCTACTGATATCCCAGGAACCTGGATTATTAAAAATTTGATGGACTACATTTTATGGACTACAGTGTATGCCACATTTTTGAGGAGGCCTGTTATATCCTCCATATTTGTGGGCACAAATCATGTACTTAGCCCTCCAATTGTTGAGAGTTTTGTTCACATTAATCACAGGTGCAAAAAAAAAAAAAAAAGCAGGATCAGTTTTTGCAGGTGCAAACTGTGTCTGCAGAAAATGAATTTGCCCTTTCCAAATTTGACTCTGTGGGCAAGTGGCTGGAGATGGACAACTGAGAATTCTCCATGTTTAGGGGATCTCTCTGCTGGCGAAGCCACCTCCCGCACCAGCCCTATCTCACCCTCAGGCTAAGGGGAGGGAGTGAGCAAGTGGGAGGGAGGGAACTACCTTCTGTCCTCCACTGATGTAAAGACCTTGAGGGCATAAGTTAGAGCTGTTCTTTGCAACTCTAATTTGTGCTGGAGCCAAGTGGTCTAGATTAAGAATCCACAACTGACTCCTGGATGGCCCCCTCTCTCTGTTCCGTTTGATCTGACACTGCTTCAAGATCTATGGCGACCTCTATAGTGATACACCGAGAATCTTGGCTACATCTTTTGGCGCTCCCCAAAGAGGTACAGAATACCATGCAGGACTTGCCCTTTGATAAAATCAGTCTTTTCCTCCAGAAGACACATGAGTCTTTACATTTGTTGAAGGACTCCAGGGTAAACCTCCCCTTCATGGGCATATACACGGCAGCCCCAAAGAGGAAGTACCATAAAAAGTCTTACAAGCCAAGGCCTTTACATCTGCCCTTCTACCACCAATGCTCTTAGAAGCCAGCTCGCAAAAGGCAGCAGGTACAAAAGTTCAGATACAATGCCCCATCCACCTCTACGGCAGCTACACAACTTCACCCTCCAACCAAAAGGTACTTTTGATGGGACGCTCGAGAGCTTCAAACCATTTCTGGTGTCACCTCCACTTGACTCCCAGATCTGCTTTGGTTGATGTCTAGCATGATTTTCCCACAATTGGAGGACAATAACAATGGACAAATGACTGTTGGATATTATCAACTCTAGATACACCATCATGTTCTCTCAGTCGCTCTTCAGGGATCACTCTCGTGAGGAGATCTTCCTTCAGGAGGTAGAACCCCTCCTACAATAGGGACCATTAGAGCAGTTACCCCTCAATAACAAGGAAGAGGGTTTTACTCCAAATATTTTCTAGTCCCCAAAAAGATAGGAGGGTTCAGGCCTATCCTTGACGTGCAACGACTCAGTATCTTTATTTGCAAGATAAAATTCCACATAAAATTCACGTTGGCATCAATTGTACCAACCCTAGAAAAAGACATATGGTTGATAACTCTTGATATGAAAGATGCTTACTTTCACATCACTGTTCACTCTTCTCAGATTAGTGGTGGGCCACAACTTCTGTCAATACACGGTATTCCCATTCAGCCTTGTAAATGCACCCAGAGTCGTCATGAAAGTGTTGTCTCTAGTAGCAGCACATCTCAGACAGGATGATTCCACTATCTTCCTGTGTCTGGATGACTGGCTTCTCACAGGCAAGGCACATCAAGAAATCATAGCATCACTGCCCCATCTCCTAACATCCCTAGGAGTCTCTGTGAAAATAGAGAAGTCCACCCTGACTCTGACCCAGACGATAGATTCATAGGCGTGACCTTAGATTCAGTCAAG
Source organism: Terrapene triunguis (assembly GCF_002925995.2). NCBI lineage: Eukaryota > Metazoa > Chordata > Testudines > Emydidae > Terrapene > Terrapene triunguis. The sequence continues at coordinate 8,304,595 of NW_020664436.1, read as the reverse complement.
GCAAAGACTGATCTCCCTATGGACAGATTCCAAGCCATGGGCAGACTGGTAGATACACAACCTTCAGACATAGGGCTAGGTGGGCCTTGCACTCTTGAGTCATGTGGTGTCATGTACTTACCTAAAGCCGTTTGTTAGACACCACCTCTGCTGCCTACTGGCTTGCTTTCAAACAGTATATGTACTGAGCAAACACAGACTGAACATTGTAGTGACAATCTCCATCAACATAAGGACTCTCTGATCTTGTGTGAGGATCCAGCATAAGTGTGTGTGGGCATTTCTTTCCTGTGTCCTCCTTCCAACAGGACAATAATCACAGATGCCTCTTTGTTAGGGTAGGAGGCTCACGTGGATGGTCACACAGCACTGGGCACTTCAACACCCTGGGAAACCATGATGCACATAAACCTGGAACTCAGAGCAGTCTGAGAAGCATGCAGAGCATTCTTACCATTAATCCAATCTCACTACATTCTCATAATGTCAGACAATATGGCAATCATATTCTACATAAACAGGGAGGGGCGAGATCCAATCCTATGTATGAGGAAGCGGTCAATCTGTGGAACTGGTGTATCAAGAACCAGATCACCCTATCATCAGTGTACCTCCTAGGAATCCATAATTTACTGGCAGACAGCCTCAGCAGGTACATTGTCACCAGCCATGAGTGGGAATTACACAGTTCAGTGGTGAACCCCTACCTGGGATCTTTTCATCACTCAGACAAACAGGAAATGCAACATATACTGCTCCAGGGGAGTTCAGGACCAGTTCTCCAGGTGATGCTCTCCTACTTCCTTGGACAGACTGCCTAAACTATGCCTTTCCTCTTATCCCACTGCTTGCTTAAATACTGTGGGAAGATTTGACACGACAGAGTATGAGTCATTCTCATCACGCCTAGATGGCCAAGGCAGTTCTGGTTTCCAGTTCCCCATGCACATCTCAGCTCAACTGCCAATCAGCATTCCTTTCCTTCCAGATCTTTTGACTCAAGAGAATGGCAAGATCAGATATCCCAACCCAGAAACTTTTTATCACACAGCTTGGTATTTGGATGGGCGTTAGATTGAGAATGTTCCTGCTCCCACAATGTGCAAGCTGTCCTTACTAATAGTAGAAAGGGCTCTACATGAAACTCTTACTTTGTCAAGTGGAAGCACTTCTCTATCTGGGCCCAGTGGCTCTGTATATCTTTGGCACTTATACAGAAACAAAATGGCATCTTCCACCTATGCACCTCACATACATGGTGTATTCAAGGTCATCCTGATGGGAGTGGAATCATGCCGGCGGGGACAAGGAACTGGTACTTGGAAAAAATCAGGATTGAATTTCTGGTAACTTCACTTTTTCTCTTGTATGTGCACTAGTGACTCTTCTTATATCTGATATAAAAGATCATGAGAAGTAGGTTCCAATCCTGCAGCCTGATCCTTCTGGGTGGCCTGCACTCTAGCAGAATCCCATTGACTTCCAGTGGGACTCGACGAAGGCAATACAGTTCTTCCTTATGGATCAGATTGCAAGTTTGGGGCCCTCTCTTGGAAAATTCTGTCTCTGAGCCAAACCCTATATGCCCTACTCACCTGAATAGTCCCAATAAATTTAGTTAAACTTCTTACATGAGTAAGGATAAAAGGACCTGAGCCAATGTGTACTAGTTTATTTTGTTTTTCATACGGCCCAAACTCAGTCAGCCTATGATTAAGACACAGATCACATCTCATTATTCTCATATGATATACTTTAGTCAAACACAAGTTATTGCGCTCGCTGTAGGGGTATCTGGATGAAATTTAATGGCCTGTGATATACAGAAGATCAGATTAGATGACTTAATGGTTTCTTCTGGCCTTCAACTCTATGAATCTATGAAAATTCAACCAAATGTCATTGATTTAGATTTTTAAAATGTAGCTCTCAAAGCTTGAGGTACATGTTCAAATTAATTTAAAAATACATACAACATTTCTAGTTGACTTTCTGACTACATTAATTATCTTTTCCAATTTAGTGGCCCAAAACTTTCCCCTCAATCCACCCAACACCATTCAGCACACCTGTTAGAGAGAGCCTGGGAAAATAATTCTTAAAGTGTGTTCGGAAAGTCAGCAAACTGAGACTCTGCTGTACCATCCGTGGGTTAGAATGCCAAAGCCTCGGACCCTTCTTTGGTAACTTGCTGTTCCTACCCTCCTCACATTTAAATCTGGGAGGAGGGTAGGAACACTATTAGTTCATGTGCCTCAGCTGGCCTCAACCACCACAATATGACATGAGGAGAGAAGCAATTTCTATGGCAATTTGCCATCTCCCTAAAACAATCCTTTCTCTGAAGCCCAAAATCCCTGTCAAATTGTAAAGTTCAAGGTGTTCTTTGGGGCAAAATAGCAGGTTCCACTCTTTGGGTTCCATGTTCACCTCTCAGTCATTAACAGAAACACGCTTGTATAAGGGGGAGTTCTGCATCTGTGGCATATTTCCCTCTTCCCTCAGCGCTGAAGTTTCAGGTCTTTGGAGGTGCTGGGAAAAGGAAAGAGGTAGCCCTCCTAAATTCTCCCCAACAGAGTCCTTGAGCCCAGCTATAGAAAAGAAAATAGTGCAATACTTTCTGAAAATACACATGGTTGCAATTGTAATAAGGCAGAGTTAAGGTTATGATGGTTGTTTAAATATGAGTCAATATCTTGTTTCGGAAATTTAGCCTTTGCGCTGCATATCATCCATATCTAACATTGTGTTGCTTTTTTAACACTAACAGTCTTGAAGTATAATGTTTGAAGCTTTATCTTCACCTTTAGAGGGGTTTGTGTGTGTGTTGGGGAGGAACGACTAAGTGATACCACTCCTGGTTGATGTAATCATCCTTCTTTTTTCCTATTTCCAGTGCAAAATTTAGAAAATAATTATTTTATCTATTTAAAATAATAACTTTCAAATGCCGAAACAAGGTCTTGATATTTTTAAAAAAATTATAACCTTGTTTCAGCACTGCTCTTTGTGGTTAATTCTCTTGCTTTGTTCTTCTGTTTTCTCTCTTAAAACATGCATAATCATGACAGGACTGGCACCACAAAGCTTGTTGTATTTGGCAATAATTTGTTTCCCTTATCTGGATAAAACACAATACTATGACATCAATGTTTACCCATTTGGGACTGGGATTATTACTTTGTCAAACAGCCCACTGGTACTAAACATTGCTTAAATATGATGAAACGGATCATCAGCTGATATAAATCGGCAAAGCTCCAGTGAAGATATGCTGATTTACACTAGCTGAGAATCTGGCCCAATAGCTATCCTCTTGTGCTTACTATATCAGCAGATTTAAAGTAGATTCCTTGTCTGAGTTTAGTCTGCGGCCCAAGAAAATGTTGTGGTAGACTTTCTTTGTCCCTACTGGAAACATCTAAAGTACCTTCATCAACACACTCCTAGTTTTAAGGATATCTCTAATAGCAAATCATGGTGTTCAATGTTTATATTCTCTTTTGAACAGCTTCTTGTTATAATTTGTGTAATCCTTCTGTCAGGTGGTTAATGGAAGCAAAAAGGGCTGGGTTCAGTAAATGTAGGGTCCCTCTTCACCAATAACGTAACTGGTTTGAGCTGCCAACCTAGAAACCAGGGAAAACTAAATGCACCCTCTTGGGGTACAGACAGAACTTCCCCACTCGCAAGCACTCGGAGACTAGACAAATAAGGAAATCTTTATTAGTGGAAAGGGAACATAGTCATTAACTTGAGAAAACACAGAAACAGAATATATATGTGAATAAAGAGTAAAATGCTCCTTTCCAGTAACTTTGGCAGTAGTCCATCTAATTCCCTTCCCACTGCCAGTGAGAATGTGTCCCACAAGAAGTAGTCCAATGGCTGCACCACTTCCCCCATTCACCAAACCCCACTCACTGTTTGGATCAGCGAGTAGCAGTAGTCGGAATTGTAGGTAGATAGCCTATGCAAACAAAGCTCCCTATTGCAGCCCTTTTCCCTTTTCACCAATAGATGGGATACAGAGCTTTTTCCCCCTCTGGTGCTTCTGACCATTGGGCTTACATTTGGAAAAAATGTTTACTTCCAAGAATAATATTTTTGTTATATATTCACCTTTAAAAAATAATCATCTAGGTACTGCATTAAAACGTCTCCGAGAAAAAGAGTTTTGTCTGTGGGTATGTTTTCACAGTAATCAGAAGCGCAGTTGCAGCACGTGTAAACGTACCCAAACTAGCTCAAGTAACAATAGCAGAGAAGCCACAGCAGCACAGACTTCAGCACATGCTAGCTTCCCCATGAATACATGCCTAGGATTCCAGGCAAGCTTGTACAGACTATGCTGAAGTTCCTGCTGCCATGATTTCACTGCTATTGTTGTTTGATCTAGCTAGATCAAAGCTAGATTGGGTATATCTACATGTGCTGCAATCACACCTCTGATTGCTGCGTAGATATACCATTTGTATGGATTTGGGGATAAATACACTGGTGAGTCTAGAGATTAATGTACCATTAAATTGGTGCAATTTACTATTCCTTCTGTTCTCCCCTCTCCATCTCCATGATCAATGTTTGTAACATGAGACATACTTAGACTCTTTTAGACATACCTAGATTCATTCCTACTCACCAACCTGTAACAACCTCCACCTCCTTACCCATCATTTCTGAATTTGAGCATGAGTCTAAGGGCTTGGCTACACTTGCGAGTTAGTGCGCATTAAAGCAGCCCCGGGCGCACTAGCTCACTCCCCGTCCACACTGGCAAGGCACGTAGAGCGCTCTGACTCCGCAGCTAGAGCGCTCCTGGTACTCCACCTCAGCGAGAGGAATAACATTTGCTGCGCCTTGGCTACAAGTCCCGGGCGTCAGTGTGAACGAGGTGTTGCATTACTGCGCTCTGATCAGCCTCCAGAAACTTCCCATAAGCCCCTTAAGTCAAGTGTCCACTCTTGTCATTGTTTTGAATCACTGTAGGAATGCGGATATGCCCTTTGAAAGCTCCGTTTCTGACAGCTGGCTGCTTATCTGCTCCGAGACAAAGCAACCATTAGTGTGGAATGCTGTGAGTGAGAGAGAGAGAGCAGGGGGAGGGCGAGGTCTGCTGCTGTCTGAACTTACAAGACAGCATGCTGACATGCTGTCAGCCCCCCAAAAACCCCTCTCTCTCCCCCCACATACACACAACACACTCCCTGTCACACTCCACCCCACCCCCCCATTTGAAAAGCACGTTGCAGTCACTTGCATGCTGGGATAGCTGCCCATAATGCACCGCTCCCAATGCTGCTGCAAGTGCTGCAAATGTGGCCACGCCAGTGCGCTTGCAGCTGTCACTGTGGACAGCGGCAGCACTTTCCCTACTGCGCTCTACGAAGGCTGGTTTAACTCAAAGCGCTCTACATCTGCAAGCGTAGCCATGCTCTAAGTATAAAGGAATCTAATATGGTGTAATTCAGCTTTTTGAGGGGTCAGAAGAGAGGAATGTAGCAAGAAAAACAATAAACGGGGAGTACAGGAATATGCAATTTGAAGTATAACACCACCTACTTTAATTTAAACACCAAGGAGCCAGAAGGTATAAGTTACACCTAGTTAGACTCTCTTGTAATCAGAAAATGAGAATAGGTCTTGAATATAAAGGAACATTGGACCACCATACACATCACCTCTGACTTTGGTCTTTTGTCTAAAAATGTATGGTATGTAAAGAATTTGAGTTCGAGGAACTTAGTGCGCACTGATTTGTCACTTCTGTTAAAACAAGTGTCTTTTCCAGTCTATAACAAATTGCATTCATTGTATTTCTGTACTACTCCCTGTGCTTTTAAGTGCTTAGCAAATTTTCCTAACACAGGAGAAAGAATGACAAGCCTCCATCTCTGCATATGTATTAGTGCTGGACAATTTGGAACCCTCAGAAAAAAAATCTGCTAGTTTCTGATACATGCAATGGAAATACTATTTTTAATTAAAAGTATTGCAGTTTTCTTGAGGGAGCCTGCCCTGTGCATTTTATGCAAAGGATCTGGGATTAAGTACTTTTATAGATGACTAAATTTGAGTGGTTGTTAACTTGTAAAAAGAAAAGGCAAAGATTAATGGGGAAGTGCAGGGCATTACCTTATATGTGTATTTGGAAAAGGACACAAGGGGATGGGAAACTTTTTGACAGCCATCTTCAGCTGATTCTTTGTTACAGGCAAGGAGTTTCCATCCATGTTTAGGGCTTGATTAGATAAGTATGGGCTATTTTCTGAGGATTAGGAGGATTATTTTGATTGGATTAAAAATTTCAAACTTGACTACAAGTACTTGGAACTCTTTAGAGGAGTTTAGAGTCATGAAAACAAATTACATGATGTAATTGCAGTGACAAACTAGGTCTCAATTGTTTCATACCTTCCGTGCTCCCGATTCCAGCCCCTCTGCTTTGCCAGGATTTGTCTTGCAAATACTAAAGATCTCCCAGGCCAGGTTTCTCTTTCTACCACTTGTCTTGACTCACCAAGACACAAGATGGAGGGGTCTCACCAAATCTTCTATGACTGGCTGATTTTGAACTGTGATTGCCCAGCCAGAGCACTTAGTAGCACTCACAGAAATCAAAGCCAATTACCAATTAACCACTGGAGGATCAGGAAAGTATTTTTAATTTTTGCCCATTCCCCAATCCAGTTTTAAATGAAACCTGGTACCTTTTAAAATGATAGATTCATTTATGAATCAAGCACAAATCTTGATTTGCTCCATCCCATAGTGATGGATCATTAATAGATGTTGGACAGTTTTGGCACCTAACTTGGTAAGTGTATATTTTGAAACAGGTAGTTTATTTTGCAAATTAGTCTCTCTTTCTCTCTTCCTTTCCCCCTTGCTTGTGGGTTATCTGTCAGCAGACTGAAATTTCTTCTATGTTATTTTATACTCCTATTCCTCCACATTGTTATTACTAGACTATAAATAGCTAGGTGATTCCATCATTACAGTGAAGGTTTTCCTTTCCTTCAAATGCAATTATAACAATGAGCCCAGGGATAAACAGGTTATAGTTTCAAGAGGTCCTTTGTCTGGATGCTGCTCATCAGTGTTTATGCAAAAAACTATATGTTTTGTTTAAGTTCCTTAAGCTTAATGGCAAAATAAAACAAAAAAGTGTTTGACCAGAACGTGAGCTGTTCAAAGAAATACTGGCTTCAAAATGAATTTATATTTGCAGAGGTCTCTTCCCCAGGGCACTTTGCTCTTTATTAACCTGTATTTCCCAGATGGTTGAAAAAGAAGAGGCCAGAGTAGCCGTTTTCTTTCTGCTGCCCCCAAGTACCTTTTGTTCTTTTGAGTCTATTTTATCCACATGATAATCCTGTCATTCCAACTCTGCAGAAATTACAGCAGCAGAACTGGGCAGCCTATTCACAAAAAACAATTAATTAACCAACAATTTAAGATGCGAGTCCAGAATCTACTCTCTGTTAGACTAGTCTCAATCTAGAATAGCTCAGTTGACTTCAGAGGAGTTACTATAGATTTACTCTGGTTTAACTGAATTTGCCCCGTTATTTCAGTACCTAAAGAGACAGAACTGACAAGAATGAAAGGTTTCTTATGGGTTAGGAGCGCCTCAGTGAGAAACCAGTTCCCACTTTCTAGTTTCCTAGACTGCCTCTCTGCTGATGCAGCCTTTCAGAGAATTGTATTTGGAATTTTTCACTGTACTCCCTTGTGATCTAAAACCAATATCACATTAACATTGCACACACTGCCTCATTGTTGCAAAATATTTTCAGAACAATTATTACTTGTGCAAGAACTCAAACATGATTCTATTTTAGGCCCCAATCCTGCAAAGGGATCAGAGCATATAGAAACCTGGGGTCCCTCTGATGTCATGCTCTTGCACTAGAAGTGTTAATTTTTGGCTGCTCACAGAGAAGCTGATTTCTTTTAAGAAATGCCAAAAACCTTTAAGAGGAAAAGCAATTTTGTGTGTTTCAGTCACTGCTCAAATCAGAAACATTTCTCCTTTCTCTGAAATGATTACTTTTCTGTAAAGACAGCTGTTTTTTCCAGCTAAGCCACAACAGTTTGCTGGTACACACCATAAGGCATGGGTTAAAGCAATCAGTATTCTGAAAGCTGCTAGATCTTTTTATGCTCATTTATAGTGCTACAGTTTGTAGTCCTTTTATAATCAGTTCCTATAAAATGAAAATGATAAGCAGACAACAATTATTAAATATATATTTGTATAATAGAATGGAAAAACATTTTAGATTGTTTACATTTGTATGTAGATATAGTAATATCTATCCAGTGATTGGGCAAACAAGTTCCAAATCCTGTCAATATAATGTGGTTATACTTCTGCTAAGAGCCAATCCAATTGCTTATTTTTCCAATGCTTTTTATACTCCAAATGAATTACGCAGCTCAGTTGGAACTCTTGAGACTTCTAAATCTCCTAGTTTATCTTGTTACAACACACAACATGCACATTCTTTTTCCAATACTGACCTTTTATAGTAGCTCTAAGATAGCAATATGCAGTGGTTGTCAAAAGATTACACCACTTGGGTTAGTACGGACAATGTACACATACAACCTGCCACTCTCTGTGGCTTTCAAATTACCTTGTAATTCAATACAATCAAACAGTTTAAATCTAACAAAATATCAAGACGTAAAAAGAAAAATTATGGCTTACAAGTGAATGCTATATTATCTCTCCAAGAATCTTATAGTTATGTAAAAAGAATAACACAAATGGCTTTAGCTTATCCTGAGCAATGTTGTTTTGTATTTTCTGCTTGAGTTAGTTTCTGAAAGTTTTTACAATACAACTAAACTATAGTAGATTCTAAAACACTATGCTATATTTTTAGAATGGAATGAACCTCAGATATAAAAGACCACTTATTGTTAAATATTCACTTTTATGGCTTGGGGATTTAATCTTGCACTTAATATTAATATTTTCTCTGTTTGATCTGATAAATTATATAGACAGGAAAGTACAAGTTGGCACAGAAATAATCAGCCATAGGTAGGTGTTTATGTAGGTGCTAAAATATTTTTATAACTTGGAACTTAGGTTTCTTATATTATTGGAATAAAACTAGTTGGCATTTTAATTATCCTAATGGATGGTTATAAATATTGGTTCATGTCAGGAAAAAAAAAATATATAAAGCTACCCTGAATAGGAGACAAATTTTCAAAGAACAACCAGAGCACATGAGGGAAATGGGAAATTCACCCCCAGCATTGTCTGATCTGGCGGTGTTTTATCCCTCTCTTCAGAGGGGGCACAGGCCTCACGGATTTCAGAAAGAGCTATATTTTCCAGGAAGTGGTACCCACACACAGGGGTTTACACAAGGGATGCTTCTAAACATAGCATTCTTTTTGTCATATGGTGAAATATAATCAATTAGGTTCCTAAGGAAGAAATACACACACTGTGCTTGATGTGAAGAGAGCCAAACACATGAACCACACAGAGGTAATAAGCAGAGTGCTTGGCCCTGCCACTAAGCAAGTAAAACCTGTCTCAAATGGACAGCAATTCCACAAATGTCAGAAAAAGGAAGGCCCAGATCTCTCCCTTCTCTACTGCTATCAGTAGCACCATTATGTATCATCAGATAATGCTAAAAATAATCACAGCTGAAGAGAAATTAACATCTCTGTATTTTTTTCTTTTTTTTTGCCTTTCAGTTATTTGTCACCTTCCGTGCATGAATGGTGGCCAGTGCAGTTCTAGAGATAAATGCCAGTGCCCTCCTAATTATACTGGTAAACTCTGTCAAATCCCAGCAAAGAATGCCAATACTCCAAAACTTTACCATCAACCACAGCAGGCAAGCAAGACCATTGGATCACATGTTATCCACTCTACGCATACTTTACCACTGACTATGCCCGGACAGCAAGGAGTAAAAGGTAACTTTTTTTCTCTCGTGGATGCTTTTCCCTTTGGAGCTAGTTTTACTTTCGAATTGTGGCTGTCAGACCAGTAATGATAACGACATCTGTCTACACAGTTTGAATCTAGATACCACAGCTTGATTCCAGAGCCTACCCGAATGATTGGAAGTTATTTTCCTTAGATGGTTGGAATAATAAGAAACACAGTGTTATTGAAATGAGTTTGATAAGGTAATTTTACTTTAATTCATGGTAGAATTTAGTACAGATCACAGAATTAAAAAGGGTGCCACATTCTTTGGTATAACAAAGTTCTCTCCTGTCAGGTGCATAGCCAGATTTCACATGGGGAAAGGACAGAAGACACTGTTCCAGAATGCAGTCTGTAATTTACCTGTGACTGTTAAAGTGGCAAGTTATTAAGTTCCCACTAGTATTAGACAGAGAGTGGTTGCCTTCCAACATAATTAATTTGATGCTCAAATGAAAACAGAATCCATGTTTACCCTTACAATTTACCTCTCACTCTCAGTGAACTGTTGTATGCATAGGTTGTTTGTTTTTTGTTTGTGATCCTTTTAATTTACAGAGGCCAGGATACGGATCATAAATATCACTTCAGGAGTTTGAGAGAATTTCAGTGAAATACAACAATATTTCCAGTAAGGTTGATGAAATCACAGATAAGGTGCTACTGCTATCTAAACACTGAAAAGTATTTATTTAAAAACAAGATTAATCTGAGAAGAAAACCAGTAATCTTGCCCAAACTAAGAGATCAGAGTCACTTTCAGCCTGCTAGCTGCAACTGATGTGTTGATGATGCTTGACATTGTTTGATAAAAAATGAACTCAGAGGATTATTTATCAATCTGTTTCATCCATGTTTGTTTCTGGTTTTGTGGAGAGTCCCACAATTAAATTCCACAGTTCAGTAATTTAACACTAATTTTTTTGTTTGTTTGAATAACCAACCTGATTTTGATTGTAGTTGGTAACGTACAGCCAACTTTTCCATGTTGTTGCAACTGAATTAATAAATTTTAAAAATAATTTTCTGTTGGGATTAGATGTTCACAGTTACTTTCTGAATCGCTTTGCTAAATGCATCTTAATTGCATCTTTATGGCGGGTATAAACTTAATAACTATTATCAAAACAGGCAATAGCTGTGTAAGAAATACAAGTAGTCATCAACTTGGAAACATTAGAATGAGAAGGTTCTCTTAAGCTCCATCTCCATTCTTCAGTAAATCAGACTCTGTGGGACTACTACCCAATCCATTGGAAAACAGGTTATTTTACCAGTGTGGAAATACTAGACCTTATCTTGGGCTACCAAAATTACTTTGAACTTTTCTTTTAAACAAGAGGATCAAACTGCCATATACTTAATGTGACCAAGGCTTATTACTGTGAGCATTCCATTAGAGGTTAAGATATCCTGTATGAAATGGTGACCCATAAAGAAGAATAGCTCTTTTTATGTTTGGCCATAGTCATCCTTCAGATTTAATGTACAGGTAACTAGCTTGAAAAGTACAGCAAATTTCTTACTCATGTGAGGAATTTTCCTACCCCTTTGGAAGGAAGCTCCCCATCAAGGTCATCACCAGTCCCATTGCCTTTGCCTGCCATTTCCATGTCCAAGTGAGGACATTGACCAGTGGGGAGAGGAATGCTCCTTTTCTGGATAAGAGGATGAAATATATTATCCGTAAGAGATTGGTAGAAAGCAAAGTTTAAAAGTGCAACTAGACAGGAATCGAAGACCTGGAGAAAAGAGGGTCTTGGGGATAAACATTACCTGGGAGAAAGAAGTTTCATCTTGATTTGTCACAGTCTTGATAGGGTGACCAGATGTCCCGATTTTATAGGGACAGTACCAATTTTTGGGTTTTTTTCTTATATAAACTCCTATTACCCCCCACACCTTGTCCCGATTTTTCACACTTGCTGTCTGGTCAGTCTTGAATTGGCTGAACATCTCTAGCAGAGCTAGATGGACTTATAGAAGCCCGCAAGGCACCTAAGTCAATATCAGCCTGCTGAGAACTGTTGAGTCAGAAAGAAGTCACAATACTAGCCTGAAAGTCCTGAAAGTGTCCACTCGCAATGTATTCATGTAAGTGAACCAGTTTTGTTTGCCAGAAATAACCATGTTATGTTGTCTTCCTTATGTAGTTCAAAATGACATTAAAATAATTGTATCCATTCCTAGTCAAAAGATTTTCCTGAGAGAGGGCTTACCTTTTTTCTTCTGGCAACGTTTTCCCCTTTCCCTGTGTGCCTTGACTACAACAGACCTCTTATGGTATTAAGAAGTTCTGACTTTCTGATACCAAGTGGAGAATTAAAAACCAGTAAAGCCGTGGAGGCATACTTGCTGGGTTCCCATCAGCTAATTCCTGGGAACTCTGCCTACCCTAAAGCTGTGGCTTCTCAGACTTAAAAAGAAAGCAGTGCAATAACTGATACTACAAGGCTGCTTCTTTTAAGCAAGATAGACTGGATACACTGAAAATGCCTGTCACAGGGTACTCTAGAGAATCAGAGATGGAAAAGCAAACATAATTTCATTACCAAAAAAAACACCCCAGACTAAACTAACTAAGCCTTGTGGGAATTAAAGAGTTTTAGCAAAGAAACATTTAACCATAAAGAAGAGCTGCTGCATCTGCTGGAGACAGGAAAACAGCTAAGCAGGATCAGCTAACATCCTTTATAGAGATAGCAGTGTGACAAGACTTCTGTGTGTTCTTAACTCCTTATGATGGTTTGATAGGGGAGTTATACCCACTTGTCTGACTGGCCTTAGGAGTGCATTAGAGGAAAGTACATTTAACAGATGCTGAAAATATCCCAGATACAAAGACTAAATATTGAATTCTAACTGTACTGTGGCAACTTAAAAATTAAGTGGTTTTTTCCCCCCAAATTTTGTGTTGAACTGCATGTATTAAATGCTTTTATTTAATAACCCAAATGGATGTAAGGCTCATAAACAGTCCTGAAATTGTTTTCTTGGAAACACAAAATTTAGAGGTGAGAAAATACTTAATACCTATCTACAACCTAACTATATTTCATTTGAGAATATTGTTTATATGTTGACCCTCTTCATTACAGTTTTCCTGTGTATAATACATGAGAATTGTTTTACTTCACACTATATTGTATCCAGTCTTCAGTAGGTCATTCACCATAACATTTAGCTTGCAGGGTTTAGCATGGGTGGCTAGGGCCGTCCTTAGGCATAGGCAGCCTACATGTCTGCATAGGGCACCTGAACATTTGCGGCACCCCTGGGTCTTAGTGTCCACCCAATCTCTTCTTCCTATCCCTGTTCTGACCCTTCCTGCAGGTTCCTGCTGCAGCCTGGTGAGTCTTCCTTTGGAGGGGATCTAGTACTTAAAAGTGAAAAAGCCTTGCAGACCAATTAGCATACCACTGAAACTTTAAAGAGCCATTCAAGTGGTAATGAAGCCATTTAACAGGCATTTGCCAACCCCCAGATATATACTGTCAGTTTCTGAATTTACTTACAAAAACAGTTGTGCATTACTGTAATATTTACTCACAATATGTTATTCTACAGGACCTTAATTTAAAATTTGCTTTAAAATATTTCATTAGTATGTTGCTGAAGATTATAAAATCACATCTCTAAAAAATCCTTGCATAGATTTTTAGATGCACAATCTGAGTATTCATCTTTAGTCTTAAATGCTTGGATCTTCAGACATTTTTTTTTTAAATAAATCCTTCAAAAGACCACCCTTATCTAAAATACACATGCAAGCCTGGGCTGCCGTCGGGCATAAGGGCACCAGTTTAATAATACTGCATAGGGCCCCATAAATCCTAAAGACGACCCTGTGGGTGGCACACAGGGCTGGTTATTTCTTGTTCGCCTTCTCTTCCCCTTGGAAAGCTTTAGAGTTTTGCAGGAGAGAGAATCCCTCCCCTCATTAGGCTAAGCCTCTTTGATGTTCCTAAGTAATTGTCTGTAAGAATATTCACCTTCTTTGATCTTTAACTTGTAAAATGTAAGGAGATGAGTCTGTTCTTAGAGAGTTACTCTAACTGTGAATTCTTAAAGTGGATTTAAGATTGGATTTAAAGGGGCACCAAGATTTTATAAAAATAATATTTAAAATAGGTTAAGAACCCAAATCAATAAAGGGTTTGGGATTATGAGACTGGTTTAATATCCATGAAATTCCATTGATTTTAACATAATTACTCCTGATTCACATTGGAATAAGTGAGTGGAAGTTCTGAACCGATGTGCACAGACTTAAAACTACAACTCCATTCAAAAAACAAGTATTTGAAAAGCAGTCCCTCCTTATTTGACAAATCCTTAATTCAAAGTTCAATGAAGGGAGTGGTTTTTTTTAGATGGTTGGGAGGTCATCAGTGGTTTCATGGGCAAATTCAGGACTTGGCTGGTATACCAAGGTGAAATGATGAACTCTGAAGCTTTCTCTATGTTCCAAAGAGAAAGAATAGATTTGAAAAATAGAACAAAATTTACTGTATATCCAAAAATAATATAGTAGAGTTTGAATTCTGGGACTTAGAATGGGAATTTTTTTTATACAGTCTGACCACAAATATTAATGTCACATCAGCCAGCTGGACACCTGCCTTACACTGTAATCTTTAATATTGTTTTCTGTAGAGTCTTACTTTTCTGTACAAAGAGCTTGAAATCTCTTCCATTCTAAACCACACGCTATACATTTTAACTTTTTTCTATATTTGGGCTTTGTGTATATTTTTTTCATTTTTTAGGCTGTTATATATAAATTTTAATGTAAATATTAATACTAAAGAACTGTTGAAGATGTTGGGTATTTCTGTTTAACATCTGTTCTCGCTGTTTTTTGTTTGTTTGTTCTTCCAATTATTTTAGTGAAGTTCCCCCCTAACGTAGTGAATATCCATGTGAAACATCCCCCTGAGGCCTCAGTACAGTTCCATCAAGTTTCAAGAATTGACAGCACATCAGCAGGACAGAAAGTGAAAGTACCCCAGCCAGGACATCCCCAGGTCTCTTATCAAGGTGTTCCATATCACAAGACCCAGAAAGGATATTCTACTTACCCACATCAGCAACCCACTCCTCATGTGTTTCCTGTTTCTGCTAAAACTCAGCTTGGGCGCTGCTTCCAGGAGACTATTGGGACACAGGTAAGAAATATTTGCAAATATTTTTGAGATGGGAAGCTTTAAAGCAGTATTATATAACACTGAAAAATGTTTCATCAATCAGCAAAGAACACCTCAGCATTTTTTTTCCCCAAAAGAGATATCACCTCACACTGACTGTAGAGCTTTGTTTTGCAAAATAGTACTAATAGTTCATACCTCCTGCTCTTCTCTGAGCGAGTGCCTTCTCCTGCTGCACATCAGCGTCCTTGAAATAGGGCTTTCCGGTGATGTATACAGCTGGGTCCCCTTTCTCCCTTTACTGGATGCTTTTCAAAAATAAGAACAGGTGGTTCTCTCCTTATCAAATGGCTGCAGCTTCAGCAAGCTACAAGGAGTGTCTTCAATGGTTCATCCTCTCTTCTCCCTAAACAACTGTTTTCAGAAGGAGCAGGAGATTTGTCTCCAATGCCCACTCTCTTCACGGGGCTGCCATCTCCTTTGACATTTTTTCCCCTTAATCTGCAGCATCCACGTATGTTTTTCAATAACATAGGCCTGGTGGGTTGTGACTGCTGGATTGTGGTGTGGGAGTGTGTCATGAAAGGCAATCATTAAAGCACTGAAAATTTTGTTCTATCTAAAATAAACAATCTTGCTTCCCCACCACCCACACACCCTTACTCCTCAAGGTCCAGGATTCTCTCTCAACCTCTCAAAACGTAGCCACAAATAAATTATTTAGGCTTAGTGTTGTTACCATTGATACATTTTTATTAGGGCTGTCAATTAATCGCAGTTAACTCACGCGATTAACTTAAAAAAATTAATCACGATTAATCGCATTTATAAGAATAGAATACCAGTATAAAAATTTATTAAATATTATTGGATGGTTTTCTACATTTTCAATATTGATTTCAATTACAACACAGAATACAAAGTGCACGGTGCTCACTTTATATTATTATTTTTATTACAAATATATGTACTGTAAAAATGTTAACAAAAGAAATAGTATTTTTCAATTCACCTCACACAAGTACTGAAGTGCAATCTCTTTATCGTGAAAGTGTAACTTACAAATGCAGATTTTTTTTGCTTACATAGCTGCACTCAAAAACAAAACAATGTAAAACTTTAGAGCCTACAAGTCAAAGCAGTCCTACTTCTTATTCTGCCAATCGCTAAAGACAAAAAAGTTTGTTTACATTGACTGGAGATACTGCTGCCTGTTTCTTATTTACAGTGTCACCTGAAAGTGAGAACAGACATTCGCATGGCACTTTTGTAGCTGGTGTTGCAAGGTATTTCCATGCCAGATATGCTAAACATTTGTATGCCCCTTCATGCTTCGGCCACCGTTCCAGAGGACATGCTTCCATGCTGATGATGCTCGTTTAAAAAACAAAACAAAAACATCAATTAAATTTGTGACTGTACTCCTTGGGGGGAGAATTGTATGTCTCCTGCTCTGTTTTACCCGCATTTTGCATATATTACATGTTATAGCAGTCTCGGATGATGGCTCAGCATTTGACAAAACGCAAAGAAGATACCGATGTGAGATTTCTAAAAATAGCTACAGCACTCGACCCAAGGTTTAAGAATCTGAAGTTCCGTCCAAAATCTGAGAGGGACGAGGTGTGGAGCATGCTTTTAGAAGTCTTAAAAGAGCAACACTCCGATGCGGAAGCTACAGAACTCAAACCACCAAAAAATAAAATCAACCGTCTGCTAGTGGCATCTGACTCAGTTGATGAAAATGAACATACCTCAGTCCGCACTGCAGTCGTTATCAAGCAGAACCCATCTCAGCATGGACGCATGTCCTCTGGAATGGTGGTTGAAGCATAAAGGGACATCTGAATCTTCAGCACATCTGGCACATAAATACCTTGCAACGCCAGCTACAACAGTGCCATGCGAGCACCTGTTCTCACTTTCAGGTGACATTGTAAACAAGGAGCAGGCAGCATTAGCTCCTGCAAATTGTAACCAACCTTGTTTGTCTGAGTGATTGGCTCACCAAGAAGCAGGACTGAGTGGATTTGTAGGCTCTAAAGTTTTACATTGTTTTATTTTTGAATGCGTTTTTTTTTTTTTTACATAATTCTACATTTGTAAGTTCAACTTTCATGATAGAGATTGCACTACAGTACTTGTATGAGGTGGATTGAAAAATACAATGTTTTTGTTTTTTACAGTGCAAATATTTGTAGTAATAAATAAATATAAAGTGAGCAGTGTACACTTTGTATTCTGTGTTGTAATTGAAATTAATATATTTGAAAATGTAGTAAACATCCAAAAATATTTAAAATAAATGTTATACTATTGTTTAACAGCATGATTAATTTTGATTAATCGCAGTTAATTTTTTTAATCGCTTGAAAGCCCTAATTTTTATGCCTGCTTTTATATTAATTTGAAAAATGGAAATGAAAATAGTGAAAAAAAATTATAATTTTTGACTTCAGAGAAGGGTTTGCTATCCTGAAAAGGGTGAGAAACAATGTTATGGGAAAAGATGGTAGCAACATCTATATTTAAGGTTGCCTGACGCTTTCCATTATAAGACCCTGTTTTCAGTTGCTTTTAACTTTGATGAACTTTAATTGTTTGGGGTCAAATTTTCTATGCTGTTTGTTTCAGGTTGAATTTTTTTTGGGAAGCTTTAGGAAAAACAGTTAATCTCTTTTTTTCTCTGTATCTCTTCACATCTCTCTGTTTAAATTTCAAACAGTACATACATAGAATTTTTTAACATAAAAATATATCAGCTTTCAAATGAACTTTGTACACTATTACTTCCTGTGTGGTATACCTATTGGTCACCTGTTCAATAGCAGGCTATTATTAAGCAATTTATAAGCTTGTTCCTTGTTAA
This sequence comes from Terrapene triunguis, assembly GCF_002925995.2. NCBI lineage: Eukaryota > Metazoa > Chordata > Testudines > Emydidae > Terrapene > Terrapene triunguis. The sequence continues at coordinate 8,286,609 of NW_020664436.1, read as the reverse complement.
TATAACCTTTCTTCTCCCCCTTCCTCCAGCTAGTTCTGTAGTTCAGCCAGCAGTAGGTGTTTGTGCTTAACTTTACTTGATGTTTAGTTTGTAAGGTGCAGTAAGATTTAAAGTGTGAGAGCTGTGTAGTTTACATCACAGGGCCATGCACTCGGATGATTGGAAACATTTCACAAAGTGTGTTGATAAGAAAGTGTCAAGTGCAAGAAATAAATTTGCTTATCTTGGTGGAACAAGTCATCCATTTGCCGTACATCCATGCTGTATCTGCCACTCCAGATCTCAGACAGATCCATGTCTGACTTTGTATTTAGCAGACCTTTCTGCTTACCACTGTGGGCAACTAAATTGGATTATGCCTTGGCAGAAGCCTTTGCAGTGAATGCTTCTCCAACAAAAGAAGGGGGGGGAGGGACAAAATACAGCTTTTTTACTTACTTCTGGGCAAAGAAATGGAAGATGCAGACACTGTAGAAGCTGAGGTAGAAAAAGATTTGAAGAAAAATGAGTGCCATTAGTTTGGGCCTATTTAGCATTACTCATTTAAGGACTACTCTAAGTTTAGCTTGGAGAAGGGCTTTTGGACCAAATTCATTTTGTATTTATTCACAGTGTCATGATATACAGTATAAGGAGGACAAACATGCCCTACATTATTGTATGATTATCAGATTTACTCCTCTGTTAACATGGTTTATTACCAAGTGCCAGAAATATGATAGGAAGGTGCAGGCCCGGAGCATACGCGATATTTCCCAGACAGTTTAGGGGCATGCTATCCTTGTAGAAATGCTATGTTTGTACTGGGGTATGTGTTTTTTGTTTGCCATCATTGCATATTTTATGTTTACAAATTAGGGCCACGTTCTGTCTGTAGTAGTTGGAGTGGAAGGCATAAAGAATCTACTTGAGGCCCGCATAAGGGCCAGGTAGAATTACAGGCAACAGAGCACAGGAATTTGTTCCTCCCTATTCTTTTTGTTGTGTACAATGGGGGAAGAGATGGTACATACCAGTGCTATGGTGTCTTATCTACCAGCCAATGGAGGATAGCTCTTAGATTGGTGTAGCTGCTCGCGCACACACCCTGATGACTGCGGGCTCCACAAGGCATTCTGCTTGTCTGAGACGTATTCTTCTCAGTACTCCCTCTGTTCTGGAGCAGTACCTCTCTGCACTACCCCTGCACATGGGCAGTGCCTCCCAATTTAGACTGAGATATGTTCCTATTTCTCCCAAACTTTATTCATCCTTTTAGTGCCAACCTTGGGAAAAAGCCTAATGCAGTCTGAGAGAACCTTTTTGTTTCAAGGAATTTAATTTATAGCTGGAATTGTAGAGCTTTCAAAGGAGCCAAAAGCAGGCACTAGGACCTACCATAAATTTGTTAGGTTCAAACAAGTCTGTAATCTAAAAGGAGCCATTTATTTTTTATTTATTCAATATTTGCTTTGGTAAATGTGATAGGGCCTCTCTATATGTCCATGGAGGTTTCCAGGCTGAGTTTTCTTTATTAATACTAGCATGTAATACGTCCTCAGTTAAAATACTTGAGTCTGCTCTGGATAATTTCTGTATTCTTACTTTGCTTAACAATTGTCAGTGTTTATGTATTTTCTTGCACAGTGGCTTTGCATAGTTGGCTTTAGTACTCTAAAAACCTTTTATTAATTATTCTGAGATCAGGGGTGATTTTACTGTCTGCAAAAGAGTCTGAAGAAATGTGTGTGTGGTCCCTTCTAGGCAAATCAACCAAGCTAATGTAGGATCTTGCTTATCTTCCCATTTCTATTCTTTGCTTTTAGCATGGGTGAAAAAGTGTTCTATTGATCTGATTTATAAAATTACAATTTATAAGTAAACTGTCTTGAATCTCAGAGATGTACTGGGGGACTTGTCTTGTGTGTGTAGTTATGCAGCATATACATATGTGCAACCTTCATTCAGACACTTCCTGACTGTCCGAGTCTAACTGTGCAACATAAGAGTCTCATTTTGGATAGAATTTATTCAAAATTATCTGAATTTGTCCAAACCTTTTAACACCTTCTCTTTCCTTCTTTCCTTCTGATTGTATCTAAACTGATCCTGATCTTCCCTCCTTCCTCATTGAACATAATTAGCTGATCTCCCAGGCATAGGACGGTGATTCTTGTCACTCTGTTTTTTTCCCACCCCTTCCATGGTTCTCCCCTCTCCCCAACACATTCCTGCCCACCTTACCTTTTTTGGTATTTCTTTCATGGATCTCAGTTACAAGTAGCAGCCTTCACTAGGCCTGGGCTGGCTACTGTAGTCAAATCCCAATTACTCTGGCCTTACCCAGGTTAGATACCCAGAATGTATTTTACCCATTTAAGCCTAGAGCATGCAATAGTAGAACAAGCAGTTGGCCAAACCCCAACCCAGACTGCCAAACCCACCTGGTGCCTAACCACCTAGAGCCTACAAAAGGACTGTAAGCAAAGGCGGGGCCCTCACAGGGGTCAGAGAAAAGATGATGAGCAGGTGCAGGAGAGAATAAAAAATTATGACAGTCCCCAGGATTCAGTGTGATATATTTTTAGGTATATATTGTTTTATTGTGTGTTTTTTGTCCTGATCATTGGGAAGAGGAGACAAAGGTGGGCTGATGGGCACCTGTAGAAATAGGATTATTATTATAATATTTTTAAAACTTGGGTATAGAGAAAGAGTTTATGTTCTGGCTGGCTCTTATTTTTTCAAAGTCAGTTCACCCATCCCCACAGGGTTTTTTTCAGAATGGAACTCTGAGTCAGTATTTTTTTTGGAAGGTTTCATAGAATTCATTCCATTAGAGGTTCTTAGTGCTATCTCAGAAAGAAACTTTTCTTGTTGCCAAATACTTTATCATCATCAGAAAGATTGTTGCACATATGTCAGAAACTAACAGTAATTCATCTGTGGTCCAGACACTGATATTTCCATGTCATAAAGAATATTGGTCAAATCAATACCTGTACTTGAATCTTTTTGGAAGCCAAGAGTCTGTCAGCTCAGAGCATTGGTCCACTCAGCCCTATTTATAAACCAAGCAAACAAATAACATTATGTTTCATTTCTTTAACCCCTTCCCACCGCCTCTACTGCTTTTCATTTTAATTCTAATAATGTGTCTTTACTGTGACACAGAACATTGTGTTATTTTTCTAAATACTTTTATTGTGTCAGTGACGCACACAAAGTTTGTATTGCTAATTTGAGTCCTATTAATTTTACATATGATTAATGTGCATTTAAATTGTTATGGAACATTTCAGTGTAGATGGAATGTATATTCACACAGGTGCCTACGATGTGTCAAGATTTATGTATAGATTTCTCTCATATGCCACTTTAAATCTTTATTAGAGATATTTCTAATATTGCTAGAGATGCTGACTTTTAAATAAGTATTTTCTAGTTTTAAGGCTCTTGTCTAAAAAAATAGCTTTCCCAACATTGATTTGATTTCTTTCCAATTAAATGTAAATAAAGAATTATTATTCACAAAAATAAATAAAAAACAATATTAAGAAGCAAGAAGGAGAAGTTGGCTGTTGCGTATTTGACTAAACCAGGGGAATTCCCATATCTTCTCTGATTAATAAGTTATAGTGTAGCCTCTTGAATAGGATTTTTTGAATGTTGGTTTTACATAATCACAGCCATTCAATTTCTGGTGGGCTGCTCTGTGACTTAAAAAAACCAACAAATTCCACCCGACACACTCCAAACTACAACGACAACAAAACAAACAGTTTTCCTGTTTAAAGAGAAATATGTAGTTGAAACAACTTAACTGACTGAATGTACTCTGCACCAAATTCAAGCACATGACACTGCTTTTGGATCTGCACTGGTTATCTGTTAAGATGTAATCTGTGAAATTTATAGTGTTTGTTTTGACCTATAAAGCCTTCAGCTGCCTATCTGAAAGTCTGTCCCTGTTTGCATACCATACTGCTATATGCGGTGTTGTTGTAGATGAGTCAGTCCCAGGATATTAGGGAGACAAGGTGGGTGTGGTAATATATTTTATTGGACAAACTTCTGCAGGTGAGTGAGACAAGCTTTCGAGCTTACACAGAGCTCTTCTTCAGGTCTAGGTAACTTACGGAGTCCAGGTCTACACTACAGGCCTATACTGGTATAACTACATCGCTCAGAGGTTTGAAAAATCCACACCCCTGAGTGATGTAGTTATACTGACTTAACCACTCATGTAGAGCTTCTCCCGTCAACATAGCTTCTGCTTTTCAGGGATGAGGATTAACTATGCCGATAAGAGAAGGGTTGGCATAGTAGGATTTTCACCATAGCACTACAGTGACGTAGCTGCAGCGCTGTACATGAATACAAGCCCTCAGACTGTCACAGCAAAATACAAGATGGAACAGATTGTTTAGCAGAAGTAGTTCACACGTATTTCAAGGGTCCATTCAAGGAGAAGTGGCCCGTTAACATCCCTCCAGTCATAGGGAGGGGAGAAAAAGCAAGGAGAGATGGAAAGCGGATGGCGGGAGAGTTGTTAGTGGGTTTTAAATTGTTGTAATAAACCATAAGTCCAGTGTTTCTATTCAGTCCATGAGTTTGTGTCTAGCAAAGTTATGAATTTAAGCTCCCAGGCTCGTCGTTTGAAAGTGTTGTGCAAGTTTCCTTTGAGGATGAGGACTGATAGGTCAGATATAGAGAGTGGTCACTTTGTGAAGAGTGTTCTCCCACAGGTGATAGGGTGTTTTTGTCTTTTATCATTTTCCTGTGAGAATTCATTCAAGAACGAGTGATTGTCTGGTTTTACCCATGTAGTTGCTATTGGGGCATTTAGTGCACTGGAGGCGGTACACCACCATGTGTGGGACCCATGGATCTGCTATAGTTGAGATCAGCAAGGGTGCCTGAGCTGAACTTCTTACTGTATTAATCTATTTGATCATTGCATTTTTAAAATTAAGAGGCATATAGAAAATGAAAATAAATAAAAAATAATCTTATTGAAGACTTCATTGGGAATTGTAAGGTATTGTCCATTTTTCAACATGACCATTGTTTTCTCAAGGGAGTACTGAATTATTTAAATTATTATGATGATTGAAGAAAGTAAACGTGTACTTGATAAATATCCCAAAGAAACTACTTTTTGGAAGCATTTTAATAAACCATGTTTTTTTCAGAAGTGATTTCAGATGAGATGTATGTATTTAGGATTGAGGTGGCCCCCATCTTTTAAGTGTTGGACTTAGAAAAGTATAGAATAAACAGACTATGGCAGTTGGAAAAGTGTATAAGTTGGCAAAGTTCAGAGAATGGGTGGTGACACAAGCCCTGTCCCTGCAAAAACTTAAGCATATGCTTAACTCTGTTCAAATTAGTAGTCCCATTGACCTTGGGCATAAAATAAAGCATATGCACAAGTGTTTGTAGAAACTGGGCTTGAGTCACTAACATGTTTTTTCCAACTGCAAGTATTAAATAAAGCACAAAACAGATCTGTTTGTGATCAGGGCAGCAAAGTACAGTAAAAGCTGTTTTATTGGGCATGTTGGGGGAATGGGAGGGGGGTAGGTAAATGAAAAATGCCGGTTAATTAAGAGGGAGGGAGTTTGGGTGTGGGAGGGGATGCGGGTCTGAGGATTGGGGTGTGGGAGGGGTTGTGGGGCACAGGCTCTGGGAGGGAGTTTGGGTGTGGGAGGGGGCTTGAGGTGCGGGGTGCTGGATCCGGGTGGGCGCTCACCTCGGGCAGCTCCCCACAAGGGGCGACCTACCCTGGCTGCTCCTAGGCGGAGGCACGGCAGGCGGCTCTGTGTGCTGCCCCCACCCCACCCTGAGCGCTGGCTCTGCAACTCCCATTGGCTGGGAACAGTAGCCAGTGGGAGCTGCGAGGGTGGCACCTGCAGGCAGAGGCAGTGTGCAGAGCTGCCTGCCGCACCTCTGCCTAGGAGCAGCCGGTATAGGTTGCCACTTGCGTGGAGCTGCCTGAGGTGAGTGGCCCACAGATCTGGCACCCCACAGCCCCTCCTGCACCCCAAACCCCCTTCCACTCCCCATCTCCCTCCCAGAGCCTGCGCTCCACACTCCATCCCATGCACCAACCCTCCTGCCGGCCCCGCGCCAACCGGACTATAAACCAGACTTTCAATGAAGATTAGAAATGCCGGTTTATATTCCTTTCTGGTCGGTGAAGTGCCGGATAAAACAGCTTTTACTGTA
>NW_020664436.1:8096238-8280389 GCF_002925995.2 Terrapene triunguis | reverse complement strand
ATTCCTTTCTGGTCGGTGAAGTGCCGGATAAAACAGCTTTTACTGTATATTGATAGTTATTAGTGAATAAAGTAATCCATTTATAGTGCTTTCATGTAAATGATGTATGATATGGTTGTAGATGTATCCGGGATTAGTATGGAAACATGGCCATATTAATGTGCCATTTTGTCAAACACTAAGCTAGCCTGCTTATTAAACAACATAAATGACCATACTGTACTTCAGATTTTACAGACATTTCCTATGAAAATGAAAGAATATAGATTTTCATTGCTCGACAGTTATAGCAAATACCTGCCATATTGTAATTTGACAAATTCTTAAAAAGAAAAAAAAAAAAGTAAAGTAAAATCAGATGTTTCACACATTAGTACTTTTTCTTTTCAGAGCACTTTTAAAAACTTTTTTTCTTGCAAGTAGTCTTAAAAATACCAACTCATAATAGAAAATAGTTGTCTGGAATTCCTTGAGGCTCATGGTTTGGCTTCAGAAGCTTTTAAACAAATAGACTGTCAGAAAATCAGTGTGGATCCATTTACAGGATATAATGCTTCATCCACAATAGATTCTTTGCAAAATCAATACCCTGAAATATCAGAGGATTAAAGATGTATCAGATACCAAAAACATCAAACATTGTTTTAATTACTCAAATAAAAGAGAGCTGGATAATTTTTACTTGCCTATAAAGAATGTTCTGCTTAAGCCAAAACAAATTCTTTACAAGTCCTTTTAGAAAGTCTGGAAGTATTTAAGAGTTTCTCTACTCTTCTTATGAGACAATGCCTGTTACTGAGCCAGTGTTATATTGGATGATATTCTTTTTAACAACCTGTCATTCAGATATCCAGTATGTTGTTTGGTCATTATGTCAGTAATATGATTCAGTAAATTTGGGGTCTATTAGTCTGATGTTCATTTCGGGGAAAGAAAGATGCAATAGCCCAGTGTCGATGCCTATTGAAAAGTTTTCAGAATTTGTCACTGGCAACAGCACCCAACTTATGCAAAGACTGGGATTGTGGCTGAAATGCACACAGGGTAACAGTGATGTGGCTCTTGCAGCCTCTGTGCACCAGCACAATCTAAACTAACATTGGGAATACTGTGCACTTTTGTTAATTATGCAAAGTATGAGTGATATAAAAAAATTAAAGATAGACATGTACAAATGTTTAAAAGTATCTGTCTTAAAGCATAATGAAAGTTGATGCCTCATTAATGGAATCTATTCAAAGCACAATGTGCACATTAAAGGCTTGCCACTTAAATGAGGGCTAGATTTTTGTGACAGAGCTGCACTGAAAGCAGTGACAAACGGGGAATTTTTGGGGATCTCCCCAGGGCAGTCACCCACCTATTGTTTGTGTCTCAGAACGTGAGATAGAGAGGGTTAAAGAATTATCTGTGGGGGAGCAGGGTGAAACTTCTAAGGAGGGTGAGGCTCCAATCCAAGTTTTTGCCCCACTGAAATGGAGCTTCACTCCTGTGAGGCAGGCTCTGTGAAAGAGGAGAGACTTTCTGGAAAGTGTGGCTGGCTGGGAAACAGGGCATGCGGTGCCATGAGTGTTGGAAGGATCTGATACACTATGTTGGAGGAAACAGGAACATCAGAGCTCATAAGTCAGAGTACACGCCAGCGTACTTCAGAAGTTCTGCATGGCTACCACCTTCCCCTGATGCATATGTCCTAAACTCGGGGTGGGAAACCTTCTTTCTGTCACGAGCCATTGACCCACAGAAAAAAAAAAATCGCGGGCCACTCACTCACCCGGGTGGGGGGACACAGAGGCTCGGGGCTTCCCCCCACGGGGGTGCTGCAGGCTGGATGAAATTAACCAGTGGACCGGATCCAGCCCTTGGGCTGTAGGTTCCCCACCCCGTCCTAAACCATGCAGATCTGGAGCGCCATTTATATGGAGCTGAGGAGCCCCACATGGCAGATGCCTTCCCTTGATGTCAGTTCCTAAAGTGGCTGGATGCTAATCAAATTACCACTGATTCTTCAAGCTTCAATTCATCATAGATGTGATGGGAGCAAGCTCTTAAATCATTGCCAGTATTTCTTGATAGGACTGTAAACCTCAGTTGCCAGATGACTCAGAATTTGGAATCCTTATTCTTGCTCATGGTTTTTATATGGAAATTTGAAACCATTATGACCACAGAGATCATGATCTTCAGTACAGTACAAATGCTACAGCACCACACCAAAACTAAGAGTGAGCTTTACCTTTTTTTTTTTTTATTCTTTTTTTTTTTTTGTTTTTTTTGGTTTTTTTTTTTTTTTTAGTTTAATGCGCTTAAATGATAAATTTAATATTTTGGGGGAAAAAACAACAAACAAACAAACAAAACAAAACCTGCTTCTGGAATATTGCCTCTGCACGATGCACACTGTTAGGATGGCTTTTGATGCCGCAGGAGATTGGATCCTTCTAGAAAAACTGTGTCTAATAGGTGCCACATAAGTGCCCTTCATGGCACCAAATGCTCACTGTCTGAGGTCATAAGGGGAGGTGCAGTCTCAACCACCTTGATTCCTCCCACTAAAGCTCTGAGACCAAACAAGTAGTAGAACTGAGGAAGAAGGGAAGGGCAGGAGGTGGGGGAGAAGAATATGAGTATAAATATGCACAGGCAATATTCACAAAGAACTCCAGTTTCTAGTAAGTAACTTTTTTGAGTTTTGCGAGAGTAATGCAGTATCCAGGAAGGCAGGCTGAGCAAATCTAGTTGAACAGGAACACTGCCCTTCCAAACAGTGTGTCTGACTGGGATGCCAGGTCAAGGGAGTAGTGCTGTATACAGGTGTGAATAGAACTCCTTGTAAATGTTTAGGGCTGCACTTGAAGGAAATATTATGAAAGCTGTCTAGTTGAGTGTGCTCTAAGACTTGGGGCAATTCTGGCTAAGATGTAGCAAGTTTCAATATATAATTTTATCCTTTCAGAGAGGCACTGTGGAGAGATGGCATTTTTCCCACCCCCCACCCTACCGGTACACTGATCCCCCTGATATGTCACAAAAAATCTGACCCTATTTAAATAAAAGCTTAATACCCTTTTAACATGTAAGGTTAAGTCTAATATCCCCAGGATTGCATGTGGCTTTGGGGGGAAAAGACCTGGGGTGAAATCCTGGCCCCATTAAAGTCAATGGGAATTTATTTTATCCCTGTCTTTCAACTGACAAATTTTAAAGTCTCTTTCCCCCAGTGCAGTGGCACTGGAACATTTTTAGTAGTGGGGGTGCTGAAAGCCAGCCCCCTTACCCCTGTCTGTGCCCTGCCCCCCCCAAACTGAGGCTGGAAGGAGGGATGTGTTTCTGGGAGGGGGAACCCGGATGGGGGCAAAGGGGCTGAGGCCACAGCTGGGGGCGAGTGTGAGGGCAGGAGTGGAGCCCTGGGCAGGTGCCGGCAGCCGGGACCCCACGCTCGGGGCCAAGAGCAGAGCCCTGGCTGTGGGGCCAAGTGCGGGGCCCCGGGAGCGGAGGCCTGAGAGCAGGGGATGGGGCAGGGCACGGGGCCAGTGGCTGGGGAGCGGGGCAGGTAGCTGGGACCCCAGGAGCAGAGCACCCCGCATGGGGCGGGGCCCAGGCACAGGGCCAGCGGCCGGGACCTGAGTCCCAGGTCAGGGGTTGGGGAGCAGAGTGTGGGCAGAGGGCCGGGAACAGGGCATAGGCATGGGAAGCACCACCAGGCTTTATGTGTGGAGCCAGCGGCTGCAGAGTGGGGCACGGGGCTGTCCCCCGGGACCCAAGGTGGGAGTGGAGCTCCAGGTGCGGGGCCAGCTGCCCCGTGTAAAACCTGAGGGTGCTGCAGAACCCCCTGCACCGCTACTTCCCGTGCCTATGCTCAAGCGGCAAATGTAATCTAGTTCCTGAGTTCAATAGATGCACAACCTAGAATAGTCATTAAAAAGACCAGGGCTGCATTATTTCCCCCAGGCATTCTTCTAGCAGGTTATGGTGTTTTAGGGCCCCATTCTCCCATCTAGACTAATCCTGAAAGCACTGAGAAGAGAAAAGCTCCAGTTTTCTACTAGTCACATTTCCAAGTAGCTCCACAGTTCTTAACTTTTAGGCTGTTATATTGGTGTGTAACTCACCTGTTTTCGCTTGCAGAGATGGCTCAGGGTGGCACAGGTTCCATGTTCCAGAATTGTTTTGCACCTAATTGATACTTTTCAGGTACACAGCAGGTGTACAAAACTTTCTATATCCATTCTCTAGACAGAAAATCCATTTTACTTGCCTGTGCCTTGCAAAATGAAAAATATGAACAATCAAGAAGGTACATTTAAGCTTGGCTATTGCTAAAGTGTTAACATATTTACTAATATAGGGTACTAATATAGGTCCGTTTTTCCTTATTCAAGACAAAACACCATTTGAAATAAATGAGAATTTTGCCTCAGTAAGGACTGCAAGACTGGGCCAATTGCTTGCATGATTAAAGAGTCACAAATAAAAATACGCATCACTTATTTTTTTGCCCAGTCATCTTATGTTAAATTCTCTTTCAGTTTACAAATACTATAATCTTTCAATATAATTTGACAATTTCAGTAACCGGTCATAAACATTTGGTACAACTTGTGGTACTAGGGGTATTTGTATTTTTTAAATGAAATAAGAAATGACATTTAAAAATCATGGTAATACTTTCTTGTCCCTTTCTTTAAAAGAATAATGGGAAAGGTATTTGAGATGATTTATATACCTTTTGAAAAACTGCAGGGACAGATTTTTATAAAGAAAAATTTAAGGCGTTACTGCCAATGAAGAATTACTAGCTTGGAAATATACTCACTCTTTCAGTGACTGGTTTTTGTTCTGAAAGTTGAAGGGGAAAAAAATACCGATACAAAATGTTTTAAAACTGAATCTGCTCACCCCCACGAAGAGGGCTAGCTCAAGGCCAGTGCACTATTTAAGTTCCACTGAGGGCTTCAATGAGTCTTCAGTGGGCCTCTGCAGGTGGGTGAGCTTTTCCCAAGATGATTATGTAATTAGCAATATTCTAGAGGTGAGCATCTTACAGTAACACTAACCTAAATATTCTTTATTATTCCAGTGTGGTAAAGCACTCCCTGGCCTATCAAAGCAAGAAGACTGCTGTGGAACTGTGGGTACTTCCTGGGGCTTTAACAAATGTCACAAATGTCCCAAGAAGCCATGTAAGTGTGATTTCATTATTGTTTTCTGCATCAGTTCATTTATTTGTGCTCTAAATACCTTTTTCTTTAAGAGAAATGCTAACACTATATTTCAAAGAACCCTATTATTTGATATAAGAAAGGTGATAGAAGGTACAGTCTGAGCTTCAGTGACAACCAAGTAAATTTTTTATTTTTCTCCTTCTCTTACTAAGCTAGTGATGCGTCATTGTGTTTTCTCAGCGTAGGGAGATAATGATATTGAATCATCTTGCATCGCCTAGCTGGACTTATTTTTTTTAAAGTTTGCACAGAAATGTTAAATTATAGAGGCACCAGTTCCTACTTAGAGAAAATGCAATGACATCTTGAGACCTTGAATGAACTGAGTTTTAATGCCAAAGCTTTCCAGGCTCTAAAATATCCGTGACATTTTTAACTCTGTTGTTCGAATGCTGTCTATACAATTAGGGTACCATGAAGACTTTCCCAATATTTTTGCTACAACTTGACATAATAATGTAAAATAGTGAAAAATAGCTATTAAATGATTCTCATGAAAGGTAAACCTAATCTATTGAAACATTTCATAACTTTAATAAGAAATAATTGTACCTAGTTCTTAAATGGCTTTGGGGAGGAAAGACCTGGGGTGAAATCCTGGCCCCGTTAAAGTCAATGGCAGTTTATTTTATCCCTGTCTCTAAGCACTTTACAAAGAAGATATCTTTATCCCCATTTTGCAGATGGGGAAACTGACACAAAGAGAGGCCAAAGTGACTTGCCCAGGGGCATCCAGCTGGCCAGTGGCAATGCAGGGAATAAAATGCTGGTTCTCTTGAGTCCCAGTCCAATACTATATTCCCTAGGCCACACTCCTTTCCCAATTATCAACATGGGATACTTAACACAAGGAAATATATTAATTGTTTTGTATGGTGCAGCAAATCTTTATCCATGAATGTAGGGATGCATATTTATATAAAAATTCTCAAAGGAAAAAACCTTGTGTCATATTGTGATTGGCCCTTTCACGGGCAGCACAAGGGCGCTGAGGGAGCAGTTTTGTCAGGAGTCTTTTACAGTCCAGAAGGGGAATCTGCAAAAGTTATTACTGACTCAGTCTGACCCATTGATTTATGAGGTAGTATATTTTGTGTCCCAGAGTCCCCTAATCTCATGATTTGCTTCCACATAAGGCACTCATTGGGTGTCTTTAAGAACATAAGAACGGCCATACTGGGTCAGTCCAAAGGTCCATCTAGCCCAGTATCCTGTCTTCCGACAGTAGCCAATGCCAGGTGCCCCAGAGGGAATGAACAGAACAGGTAATCATCAAGTGATCCATCCCCTGTCGCCCATTCTGGCAAACAGAGGCTAGGGACACCATCCTTACCCATCCCAGCTAATAGCCATTGATGGATGTATCCTCCATGAATTTATCTAGTTCTTTTTTGAACCCTGTTATAGTATGACCTTCACAACATCCTCTGGCCAGGAGTTCCACAGGTTGACACTGTGTTGCGTGAAAAAATACTTCCTTTTGTTTGTTTTATAACTGCTACCTATTGATTTCATTTGGTGACCCCTAGTTTTTGTGTTATGAGAAGAAGTAAATAACACTTCCTTATTTACTTTCAGGCATATGTGCCAAATTGTGCTTCATAGTTGCATCAAAGCCTTAAATTTCTGTAGAACAAACTTTTCCAAAGAATAAATGTAACAGTTTATAATGGGATTTTATAAAAAATTATACTGTACATATCTGAGGATCTGTATTGCACCAGATATTCTTATATTTTGATGATGAAGATAAGAATTTTTCAGTGGTTGAGAAGAATAGGCATAACCACGTAGTATGTAGGATTAAAGAATTTACCATTGAAAATAGGGATAAAGCAACCAGATCATATATGTAAAAATAGAATAGCAGATATGAAATACTAATATTTAAGTCTTCGCATTGGTATCATGATGCAAAAGGGTTGGTTTCTTGAACAGAGATATTGGAAGAAAAGGATACACACAATGTTGTGATTTTTGGCAATGTTTGTAAGCATGGAGAAATTACCCAAGTGAGTAATGGGTGTGGAGTTTGTAAATATATGATGTGTTCATGTTCTTCATTCGCACACCCACATCCACCTACACTCTTTCTGTAGATTTTTTTTTAAGCATTAAAATGCTGACTTGTTTCTTGTAAAGCTGAGCAAACTGACTTATCCTAAAAACTGCCAATACAGATTAGGAGAAAATCAAATAAACTGTTAACAGTTTGACATTTAAATTGTATCCATGTCTTCTGTTGACTCATTCACAGGATACAGATTCAGGTTCAGATTATTACCATGTTGTTTTGACAATTTTCCTTTGCTGAGTTGGTGTTACTCTCCATACTGTAGTCATCTTGGAAGAAAATAGACTTTCCATGGCTTTCTCTTTTATGGTTTTGTGCTTCATGAGCTTTACTTGAGATTGAAATATTTTTATAAAGGCCAATTTTTGAGCAGGTTGGATTTAGCATTTGGTTGTCTGCAAGACTCCAATTCAGCAAAAGCATTCAAGCATGTGCTTAAGTCACATTATCTCTATCCTCTCCCCCCCCCCCCCCGTTCAGTAAAGCACTAAAGCATGTGCTTAATTTTAGACACATTCTTAAATCCTGTTGACTTTAATGAATTTTTGCATGTACCTGAAGTTAAACACATACTTAAGTACTTTGCTGAATCAGCAAAGTCCTACAATGTATATCTATACCTATCTCATAAAACTGGAAGGGACCTGGAAAGGTCATTGAGTCCAGCCCCCTGCCTTCACTAGCAGGCGCAAGTACCGATTTTGCCCCAGATCCCTAAATGGCCCCCTCAAAGATTGAACTCATAACCCTGGGTTTAGCAGGCCAATGCTCAAACCACTGAGCTATCCCTCCCCCCAGACACTTTGGCTTGAAACAGCTTTCGTGGATTGTATGCCCATAGGCTTAATAATACTGAAAAATATGAGCAGAAAATAGAAAGAGGTTATATGTCAAAGGTTTTTGTTTTTTTTAAGAAGAGAACCTTTGAATCAAACTGTACAGTGTTATATTACAAGTGGAAGCTGATGTCCATTCAGAATGCTTGTCAATAATTAGTACTTGCTAAATGAGTAAGAAAGAAATGTAGGACTTTATCCATCTCCCACATTGCTCAGCTGTGAGCCAACCCAACATACCCCAAACTCCACTTCACCTGCGGGAAGCAGTGACGCTGAAAAAGATTTGGGGGGTCGTGGTAAATAATCAGCTGAACATGAGTTCCCAATGTGATGCTGTGGTCAAAAGAACTAATACGATCCTGGGATGCATAAACAGGGGAATCTCAAGTAGGATTAGAGAAGAGGTTATTTCACCACTGCTGGAATACGATGTCCAGCTTTGATGCCCACAATTCAGTAAGGATGTTGATAAATTGGAGAGGGTTCTGAGAAGAGACATGAGAATGATTAAAGGGTTAGAAAACATGATTTATGCGTGGGCTCTTCAGTTTAGCAGAGAAAGGTATAATATGATCCAATTGGTGGAAGTTGAATCTAGACACATTCAAACTTGAAATAAGGTGTAAATTTTTGACAGTGAGGTTAATTAACCATTGGAATAATTTAACAGGAGTCATGGTAAATTCTCCATCACTGACATTTTAAAATCAAGATTGGATGTTTTTCTAAAAGATCTACTCTAGGAATTTTTTGGTAAATTCTATGGCCTGTGTTATACAGGTCAGATTAGGTGATCCCTTCTGGTCTTGGAATCTATGAAAATCCTTTTTCTCTCAATGCTTAGTCTGTACTGTTAAAATAAATAATGATTTGGTTTTAAGAAGGCTGTTTTGTCCATGTATACCAGTGGCCACAAACTCCTGAATGGAAATAACTGCAGATGCCAAGACTAGCTTGGTCCTGCTGGGTAAGCACAGTTGATCTATACAGTACAGTAGCAAGGGCTTGGTCTAAGAGTGGGCGAACTACATAATTTCACCCCAGCATACTTAAAGGCAATAGATAAAGGCATGATACTTGCACCTGAGGTGGTGCAGTCAGAGAGACCAGGAAGGGGAAAGAGGTGTAGCTAGCCCCATAACTGTGACAAATATCATTTCCAATTTTTTTCATTTAACTTCAAATAATTGCAGCCAGTTTAAAGGTCAAAATTGCATATGTTTTAAACCCATAACCCATGAAGAAACGTATCTATTTCTGCTCAAAATATATCCAGGGAAGCTGCATCTGAGACTTATTATTATTAATTGGTATTGCCATAGTACCAATTAAGATATTATTGTTACCAATTAAGATAATGTTATTGTTCAGGATGAGACTTAGAAAATCAACATCACAATATATCTTGGAGGAAAGAAACAATAAATAGAAACAAAACTATTAATTAGCTGAAGACTTTCTAGTTTGGCTAAAGTGAATTCATTTTGTGTTATCCTTTATAATTCACATTAGATAATTTATAATTAATAGCCAACAAATGAAAGTCTTTTAAAACTCAAAAAGATTAAAAAGACAAAGCATAAGTCGGTTTCCTTTCTTATAATTGTGGTTGCACTATTATAAAAATAAAATATTTGACTGCCTATATTTTTCTATGGATCTCAGATATGTTCAGATTATAGTGGGAGCAGCAACAACTGCCATAGTTAAGGTTGCATTCAGGATCCTATTCTAACTCTGATTTCACTAGCTTGAACATTTCTAAAACAGTTGTCTTCCAGGCTGAAATTTTCCAGCATGGCCACTTCCTGAAAGTGATATTTTTATTTTCAGCAAAGATGATTCAGTCATTTTTGAAAATGAGTAGAGTGAATCAGAAAGTTTCCTAAGGGATTATGCCAAGTCAGGATGTGAAAGTCCTGGCGTGGGGCTTAGCATGCTATATGTTGTATTATCATGCTATATGTTGTGTTATCTGCAAAACAGTATTTGATTGAGTAATTAAAAATTGTAGTAATGCAAACACAGAAGGAGACAGTGTTCAGATTGCATGTTCAACCTAAATTTTGGCATTTCGTGACTTTTAAGTGCTTAACTATGCATCCTTAAAAATGTAAATGTAAATTTTTTTGATACAATTATATAGTAATTTGACTGTGCTGCTCTCCATATAAATGTGTCATACATTGTAATAACTAACCAGTAGTTTTCTTTTTCCCCCCCAGCTTACCCTGGATACACCCAAATGGTGGAATGCCCCCAAGGTTACAAGAGGATTAATGCTACCTTTTGTCAAGGTAAGATATTTGTCAACAATTAACTTCATTTGTTTTGAGTAAATCTTTTGGGCTAAATTAATCCCAGGCCTAGTCCCATTGATTGCAGTGGAGTTACGTGGATGAATTTGGCTCATTGATTGTGCTTGGGAGAAACTAGTGTAACTGAGTCCAAAATATTGGCAGCTGTCTAGCATAACTGCAAAGTAAACAGCCGTTTGTACCCTTATTGGTCCTTTCTGACACACAAAGATGGTTTCATAAAATTTTACTTTTGTTGCTTTTTTATGAAAAATATCAGGCTGAGACCTTTTCTTTCGCTGAAGGATGTTAAGTCTACCTTTCCTGAGGCTGCAGTAGCATCTGTACAGCAGTATGGGGGAAGAGGAGGGCAAAGGATTCCTTTCCCTAGTTACTCCTGATTTACACTGATGTGAGAGGAGAATCAGGCCCCATCATTCAAACAGCTCTTAAATGTTTGTGTGTATATACTGTACACACAAACATAATCAACAGAAAATATAAATAGAAACCAAATTAGACAGAAGTGGGAACACAGGATAGCTTTCTAAAAGCCATTATTGGCATTGAGTTAAAAATCCTGCCTGTGGCACAAGGCAAGACCCTACAGAAACCCAGAAGCTTTACTACAAGAACAATGGCCCCCAAACAGGCTGCCCTGCTGAGCTAAGACTGGGCAGCTCAGCCAATGGTGTCACCACCACAGCAAGCAGAGATGCAGGGCCGGTGCTACCATTTAGGCAAACTAGGCGGTTGCCTAGGGCACCAAGATTTGGGGGCGCCAAAAAGCGGTGCCCCCAATTTTTTCTTTTTTTTTTTACAGCGTTCCTACGCCCCCTCCCCGAGCACGCGGCCGTCACTCCACTTCTCCCGCCTCCCAGGTTTGCAGCGCCAATCAGCTGTTTGTTGCCGCAAGCCTGGGACGGGAGGAGAATTAGAGCAGGGGCGGCGTGCTCGGGGAGGAGGCGGAGCAGAGGTGAGCTGGGGTGGGGAGCTGCCGCACGGCTTCCCGGGGGGGGGAAGGAGCTGCTGCGGGGGCGGGGGCGCCTCAGGGCAGGGGAGGGGAGCTGCCGCGGGGCAGGGGTGCCTCTGGGCGGAGGGGGAGGGTGGGGAGCTGCCACAGGGCTGGAGGGGGGGCGCCAGGTGGAAGTTTCGCCTAGGGCGCGAAACTTCCTTGCACCGGCCCTGCAGAGATGTGACCTCAGGCAGAAGCTCCCTTCCTATACTTCTGTATAGCCATGTACTCCTCTGTAGTGTGTGAACTACCACCCTATGGAAGCCTTTCCTCTGCCACATGGACAGGCTTTGAATTGAGCACTACTCTGCAGGTAGCTCAGCACACTCCTGCAGGGCTCCATGTGCTCAACCATGCCCTGGGATTCATGATCAAGCCTTTAATAAGGTAGATAAGTACATTCAAATTGGAAAGTTATGAAATAATTTGACCTTAATTGGATGTTTTCCATTTCCTAATTTGATATTTTTAATAGAATCTTCACTTTGATTTCTAGGTTTTCCTGTATTTGAATTTTTCTGAGAAAACTGTAGCATTCTCATACAGGATTTTTGTTCTTGAGCTTTTCCTGATCCTTTTCTGGAGGTTCTTTCAACCTTAACTTCAGATTAAGCAAGCTTTATTTTTTGCCTAAGAATTTGTTATTTAAGTCACAGTACAGTATACGTTTCTTCTGTCCACTGACAAATAATTATACACTGTCAATATGAAGGGTTTTTTTTTTAATTTGTGCTTAGTAGGTGACCAAAACATGGTGCCATTATACTGTTGACAAGTAATGGCCATGAGTCTGATTTTGATCTCATTTATACCTGTTTTACATTTGTAACTCCACTGACTTTAATAGAGTTATTCCTGTGTTATGTTTAGGGCCCTATCAAATTCACGGATATGAAAAACGCATCACAGACCGTGAAATCTGATCTTCCCTCGTGAATTTTGGTCTTCTGTGTGTTTTTACCCTATACTATACAGATTTCATCGGAGAGGTTTTTTTAGGGGGGGGTTGCAGTATTGTCACCCTTACTTCTGCACTGCCTTCAGAGCTGGGCGGCTGGAGAGCGGCGGCTGTTGGCTGGGTGCCCAGCTCTGAAGGCAGCACCCCGCCAGCAGCAGCACAGAAGTAAGAGTAGCAGTACCACAACCCCCTCCCCCAATAACCTTGTGACCCCCACCCCAACTCCTTTTTGGATCAAGACCCCTACAATTACAATACCGCGAAATTTCAGATTTCAATAGCTGAAATCATGAGATTTATGATTTTTAAAATCCTATGACCATGAAATTGACCAAAATGGACCGTGAATTTGGTAGGGCCCTAGCTATGTTGGTGTAGAAGTGAAGGTAGAATAATTCCTCAGCACAATCAGAGCAATTCCTTGCTTAATGTATGTTACAAGAACAAGTTGATTACCTGCCTTAAGTAAGTCTCTGTTAAGACATCCTTCAAGCAGAGAATATCAACTCATAATGATGTTCTCACTCAAAACAAACTGTTTTGCAGAAATGGTCAATTTAAAATGGATTTGGGTTTTTTCTTTATCAGTGGTAGTCAGTGAAACTAAACAGAACTTCCTTCCCTCTCATTTTGCACAATACACACAGATACAGTGACTTATTTTGAAAGTTGGAAGCTTTTTGATTTAGCCATCTTCAATTTCTAAACTTTTGCATGGTCAAAATGGGCAGTTTGGGCATCTGAAAGGGTAAGTCTTTTGTTGGCTGTGCATAAAAGGCATTTTCACAGTGGATCCTGTTGCCCTTGGAATGGTGAACAAAAGGGCAGGAGAAGGATGTAGATATAGGGCATCATCTTGCAGGTGTGGTGCCATGCAATGGGACAGGGAAAGAAGCAGAGAGAGAGAGAGAGAGCAGTTGTGAGCTATGTAACTCATTGGAGAAGAATGGGTAGGGAAGGAAGAGGAAAGGGAAGGGTAACCTAAAGATCCTAGAACATGGTGTTGGCCTGTGGGCATAAGGGCAATCCATGAGTGGTTTCAATGCCGTGGACATAAGAAGTTGCCAAGAAACACTTTGAGGGAAGAGAGGTTGAGGGGAGAGGAAACGGGATAATTGGTATCAAAAGATGCACGCAGGAATTTTAGGAGATTGAGGTCATTTTACTGAACAGTTTAAAAAAAAAAAAAAAAAAGCTTCTTCACCTTCCTGTAACTATTGTTCTTCAAGATGTGTTGTTCACATCCATTCCAATCAGGTGTGCGCACGCTGTGTGCACGGTCGTCGGAAACTTTTCCATTAGCAGCTCCCGTCGGGTCGGATAGGGAGCACCCTGGAGCGGCGCCCTCATGGCACTCAATATATGACCCTGCCGACCCGACCCCCCTTCAGTTCCTTCTTGCCAGCTACTACGACAGAGGGGAAGGAGGGTGGGCATTTGAATGGACGTGTACAACACATCTCAAAGAACAACAGTTACAAGAAGGTGAGTAACCGTTTTTTCTTCTTCGAGTACTTGTTCATGTCAATTCCAATCAGGTGACTCCTGAGCTCTCCCCTGGAGGTGGGGTCGGAGTTAAGGAACCATGGATTGGAGAACTACCCTGCCAAAAGCTGTGTCCTTTCTGGCATGCTGTGTGATGGCATAGTAGGCAGTAAATGTGTTCAGAGGCGGTCAGGTCTCCGCTCTGCAGATCTCCTGGATGGGCACCTGGGCCAGGAAAGTGGTGGATGAGGCTTGAGCCCACGTCACGTGTGCCATAATAGGCGGAGCTGGAACCTTGGAGAGGTCTTAGCAAGTATGGCTGCAGTCCATGATCCATAACGAAATGTGCTGTGAGGAGACCGGAAGCCCTTTCATCCGGTCTGCCACTGGTATGAACAGTTGGTTCAATTTCCTGAAAAGTTTTGTGTGCTCAGTGTAGAACACTTGCGCTCTCCAGACGTCTAGTGAATGAAGTCTCTGCTCCCGCGCATTGGCATGCGGCTTGGGATAGAAGACTGGTAGAAAAATGTCTTATCCAATATGGAATTGTGATATCACCTTGGGCAGGAAGGCTGGGTGAGGCCTGAGCTGTACCTGTCCTTATAGGAGACTGTGTAGGAGGGGTCGGAGGTTAGTGATTTTAACTTGGACACACTTCTGGCTGAAGTGATGGCAACCAGGAACACTACCTTCCACGAGAGACAGAGAAGGGGCTCCCATTAGTCTGGAGAGGACCAGATTGAGATCCCAAGTGGGTACAGGTGGTCGAGGATGTGGGTATAGTCTTTCCAAACCCATTAGGAAATGGCCCACCGTGGAGTTGGCGAATACAAAGCGCCCTGACTCTCCTGGGTGAAACGCCGAGATGGCCACAAGTTGTATCCTGATGGATGATCCTGACAACCCTTGTTGTTTCAGATGTAGTAGGTATTCCAGGATGAGTAGTATAGATGTCTGAAGTGGAAATGTACGATGCTGGTCACATGCACGAGAACCTTTTCCACTTAGCTGGTGGAAGGTTTCCTGCTGCCAAGCAACACCTCCTTCACTGAATCCGAGCATTGGAGCTCCGTTGGGTTTAACCATGAAGCTTCCTAGCCATGAGATGAAGGGATTGGAGGTCTGGGTGAAGGAGGCGACCATGGTCCTTTGTGATCAGATCTGGGTAAAGCGGCAGTGCTATCGGGGTGTCCACCGACATCTCCAGAAGCATGGCGTACCAGTGTTGTGTGGCCACGCTGGGGCCAGCATGATCACATCTGCTTTGTCTCTGTGGATCTTGAGCAGCACCTTGTGAACAAGTGGGACCGATGGGAAGGCATACATGAGGTGGTCCCCCCAAGGTAGCAGGAACGATGGAGCCCAGACTGTGTTTCTGGAAGGAGCAGAACGTTGGACACTTCCTGTTGCTCCTGGTGACAAATAGGTCCACCTGGGGAAAGTCCCACCTTTGGAAGACAGAATGTAAGACGTCTGAATGGACTGACCACTTGTGGTTGAGAAGCGATCTGCTGAGATGGTCTGCAATCTCGTTCTGCAGGCCTGGGAGATGGGACATATCCAGGTGAACAGAGTGGGCTATACAGAAATCCCAAAGCTGGAGAGCTTCCTGACAGAGTGGGGAGGAACAGGCTCTGCCCTGTTTATGTAAAACATGGCGGTGGTTTTGTCGGTCAACACCCCCACGCACTGACCTTGAAGTCTGTCCTGGAAGGTCTGGCAGGCTAGCCTCATAGCTCCTGAGGCACCTCCTCCACTGCCGCTAAGGCGAGAAGTGATTGCACCTTCTGGACAAGGAGTAGCTCGTGAGAAGGGTCCCTGAAGAGGGACGGGGAAGGGCAGTGGGAGGGAGGGAAGGAGCAGAATTGGAGAGAATATCCCACCTTTACCGTGCAAAGGACCCAACGGTCCAATGTTATAAGGGACTACACAGGATAGAAGTGGGATAGACAGTTCAGAAAGCAGGGGAAAGGATCTGGTATGGTCTGGCATGCTGTCCCCGGGTGTCCCCTCAAAACCCTTGTTTGGATCCCGACTGTGGCTTAGTCGGGCCCTGGCCCTGGCTTGAGGACTGGTTAGACAGCCTACACCTATCGTTCCTGCCCCTATGGCGGTAAGGGTCCTACCTTGGGCGGGGATGCCTCTGCTGGGGTCTTCCGCCTAGCCCTTCGTGCAGAGGCCTACCTCTTGCCTTGCGCCCTATTGCCGATCCCTGCTGCAGGACTCACCACACTTTTTTGTAGTAGTTGTTGCTACTGCACCTGGGCTTGCTCCCTTATAAATTATCTTCAGGTTTTTTTGTTGCTCACCTTGCCAGGTGAGCAAGGACTGTCTCTTCAAGTGGTGGGAATTCTAGGTGGTCTACCAGGTCTTCTGCATTTCCTTCTTCTGTTCAACCAGCCATTGTAATGTCTCCTCCCTCCCCCCGCCTACTAAATCTTTCTAGCAGCTTCCCCCTCAAGTTCTCCATCTACATAGAAAAACTCAGGATCCCAGACAAGCCCCCTTGTATGACAGGCACCCTCTGCTCCCATCTTCTTTGCTCTCCCACAGGCTGCTCAGAGACCTTCCCATTGTACATACACTGGGTAGTTTATTTACAGTGCTTCACCACTCCACCTCTTACATTCTTATGCTGTCATACTATTTACACGGTCATTCGGTTTAACTACTTTGTCTCCCAAGGGGTGGGGTGTGTGCTTTTATCCGGTCTCCTTGTTAATGGGCTAATTAGCTCATTAGCTACCTGGCCCCAATCTGAATTGGTAATCAGGAATTCCTCTCCTTAATCAGGTCCTCCTTGTGGCCTAACTGGTTATACCTAACTGGTTCAGTTGTTGATTCCCAGCACTGTGTCACCATATGAGGAGACTTTCTGGGACTACCCCTTTCTGAAAATGCTGGTGCCCATGTGTCATACGTGGTAGAAGGGACCAACACTTTGCCAGAGCGAACAATGCTGGAAATGTATTTTCAGAGCCCTTTGTACAGCCAAACAGCTCTCTGAAAATTGGTATCATGTTCAGGGCACCAAGAGGGAGTGCACTTTTCTCCCAGAGAATACCCAACTCCCACTTCTTCTTTGCGTGCTGTCCCTGTGGGTGCTCCACTCCAGGTGATGGTGCGTCCCGGCGCCGTTGATCGGAGATCCTCAGTAGCAGTGCCTGGCTGGGCTGCGCGTGTACCCCAGCTGTCTCGTGGCTGTGGGAAGGCTGGTCAGTGCGCGCGCAGCCTGACCCCCTTCAGCCCAAGGAGTCGAGACACAAACTCTCTCAAGTCTCCTCCACGGCACTGGGCACAATGGCAACATTGACTGATGTGGCATAGATCATGCAACCGCCCCCGGCACTGGCGGCGGCTTTGGCACTGCCAATGCCCGCAGCACTGACCTTGCATGTGGCACCTGTGAATGGCACCGCAAAGCACCACTCGGCGCAGAAATCAATGCATAAATCAAATGGTCGCCACTCCACCTCAGCACTGATACCAGCACTGCCACAATACCTGACTCAGACAGACATTACCATTTCCTCGGTACCACACTGTCCTATCCTCGGCACCGAAGGGTCACCTATTGGTACCCAACCGACCTCGCCTGTGGCATTGACCACCTTCACAGATTCGGACAGTGATGACCAGGGTGAAGACATCTTCTCTCCCCACCAATCTCCCCCATACTCTAGAAGGGAAGATAGGGAACAGCTCAGACCTAAGGACCACCACACTCAGGTGTCCTGCCAGTGGTACAGACAACCATGGATGTACCCCCCATGCCCTTCCTAATCCAATGGCCACCTTGGGAACCATGGGTGGCATATAGGTTACATTATTCTAGGACCTCCTCTGCACGAAGGGGAGACGTATGCTCTCCACCCACATCGCCCGCACCTGCTACTTCCGTGGCCCCTGAGCAAGGGACAGAAGCACCTGAGGTTGAGATGGAGACAGAGGATCTGCCCCATGCACACAATCCTTCTTCCTCTCTGCACAAGGCGGTAATGCCACCTCCGCCCACGACAGCTGATGACCTTAAGCAATTCCAGGACTTATTTAAATGAATTGCTAAAAGCCAGGACGTCCCCCAAGAGGAGGTTCAGGAGAATCAGCACAAACTACTGAAGATACTCCAACCTTCCTCTACTTCTAAAATTGCTGTCCCAATTAACGAGGCAATTCTCAAACCAGCGGAGGCAGTATGGAAAACATCTGCCACTGCACCCCTGGCATGCAAGAGGGCTGACAGAAAACATTTCGTACCCGCAAAGGGCATGGACTTTCTTTTTTCACACCCACAGCCCAATTCTTTGGTTGTGGATGCAGCAAATCACAGAGCCAAACAATCCCAAAATCAGGCCTGCCACAGGATAAAGAGCACAAACGCCTAGACCTACTAGACAGTAAGGTGTACACATCATCGACTCTACAGTTCCGTATTGTGAATTACAGCGCCCTTCTAGCTAAATATGATTTTGACAATTACGGGAAACTGTTCGAATTCTCTGCTGACCTCCCGGAGGGCAAAAGAACCGAGCTCAAAACTGGGCTTATCGAAGGACAGCTAATATCTAGAATGGCGCTGCAGGCAGCCCTAGACATGGCCAACAAGGCAGCCCACACTACTGCCACGGCAATTGTAATGAGAAGAGCCTCATGGCTCTTATCCTGGGGCATACCCAAAACTCCAGATGAAGGTAGAAGATCTACCTTGTGACAAAGACAAGCTGTTCTCTGCCAAAACAGATGAGACCCTTCAAACTATAAAGGACTCGCACGCCACGCTATGAACACTGGGCATATATATACCACCTCAAAAGAGGAAGAGGTACCAGCCCTATCAACACCCCAGGGAATCTCCCTACACCCGACCTCACTCCAGACCCTATGAGGCGGACAGACAAACAGGCCACCTCGATGCCAACAACCACACCAACAACCCTTGGCACCTCAACCAACGACATCAAAACCACAGTTTTGAAGCTTTGGTCGAGGGTTATACCAGCTATACAGTGCCAATTTGGCCACTGCCTACACCATTTCCATCATGCATGGGAGCTGATCACACAAGACCGCTGGGTCTTAGAGATAATCTTATCGGGCTACTCCATCCCATTCACTACCCGCCCCCCTACCCAACCCACCTCCCCGTCCCTCTTCAGGGATCCCTCCTATGAGCACCTTCTAAGGCAGAAGGTACAACACCTCCTCCTAGGAGCCGTGGAACCGGTTCCCACTGATTACAGAAGGAGGGGATTCTATTCCCTCTACTTTCCGACACAAAAGAAAAATGGAGGGTGGCGCCCAATATGAGACCTCAGAAAACTCAACAAATTCTTACGCTCCCAGAAATTCAAGATGGTCACTCTAGGCACCATAATACCAGCACTGGAACAAGGGGACTGTTTTTCATCCCTCGACCTACAAGACATATACTTTACTTAACCGTAAAACACCTAATACACAACGTTTTCCTATGCCCACTGGGCGAAACCAAGATCTGTTTACAGCTGTTGGGACACATGGCCACCACCACATTTGTAGTCAAGCACGCAAGACGACACATGCGATGCCTCCAAGGCTGGTTGAACTCGGTGTACAAACCCACCAGACACCGTCTACACAAATGCGTCATGCCACTTCGTCAGGTCTTACAATCCCTCCGGTGGTGGACCATCCCAGAAGACCTATGCGCAGGCATCCTGTTTCAACAAAAGACATCATCAATCATGATCATGACAGACACCTCCCTCTTGGTATGAGGGGCCCACTTGGACCACCACACAAACACAAGGCAGGTGGTCACTATTTGAGACACACCTTCACATAAACTTACTAGAACTCAGAGCAGTAAGGAATGCTTGCCTTCACTTCCTATCTGTCATAGGAAATCAAACAATTCGGGTAATGACAGACAATGTCGCGTGCATGTTCTACATCAACAAGCAAGGTCGGTGCCCGGTCCCATTCTTTATGCAGTGAGGCCATGAAACTTTGAAATTGGTGTATCCGACACCAGATCGACATCTCAGCTTCCTACCTTCTGGGATGCCAAAACATCATGGCAGACACACTAAGCAGACATTTTCCATTGGAACACGAATGGGAATTGAACCCCACGGTCTTACAACGTATCTTCCACCTCTGGGAGACCCCATCCATAGACCTGTTCGCCACAGTGAAAAACCACAAATGCCCTCTATTTTGCTCCAGGGTGGGGATCGGACCCGGATCCCTGGGGGATGCTTTCTTCATCACCTGGAACGCAACACTCACGGACGCATTCCCGCCCATACAGTAATTCACCCAGTCCTACGCAAAATTGGGGACAGCAATGCCAGAGTCATACTTATTGCACCAGCATCGCCCAGACAGACCTGGTACTCATACCTGCTACACATGTCAGTCTGTCCCCTATGGTCTTTTCCGATGAGACCAGACCTCCTGCTACAAGACAAGGGCCAGATCCTCCATCCACAACTGGAAAAGTTTGGATGCTCCGTGGTTTCGTTTACACAAGCTAACCTGTTCAGAGCAAGTCAAGCATGTGTTATTGAACAGCAGATGTGCCTCCACGTGTAACACCTATCTGCAAAAATGGAAATATTTTTCCACATTGTGCTCGAACAGACAACTTACCCCCAGCACCTTGCCTCTTTCCGTGGTGCTAGATTATCTAGTAGAGCTCAAGAACTCAGGATTATCATTAAATTCATCTTGCAGCAATTAACATATTTCACTACATAATCGATGTAGTAGAATTCTTTAAAAATTTTACCTTAAAGAACTGGAAAACATACCTGGATATTTGTTGTTTTTCAGTGAAGTAGAAAGTTGATTATGCCGTGGCTCCAGTCCTGCTCACAAAACGTTTCCTTGCAGGACTTCACAACCTCTACCCTGAAACACATCTCCCTACCCCACCTGGGATCTGAACTTAGTCCTCCGTGGACTCATGAGAACCCCCTTCGAACCCCTAGCTACTTGCTCATTACTATACATGTCGATGAAAGTAGCTTTCCTCATCACAATCACTAGAAGGGTGAGCAAAATTAGCGCTTTGATGGCTTATCCACCATATACTCTGTTTTTTAAAGATAAGGTCATGCTGCGCCCCCACCCAAAGTTCCTTCCGAAGGTGGGATCTGCATTCCACCTCAACCAACCCGTACACCTTCCCACATTCTACCCAAAGCCACATAAAACCCTACAAGAAGTTTCTTTACACACTCTTGACCTCAGAAAGGCTATTGCATTCTATCTAGATAGAACAAAACCATTTCGAAAATCCTCCAGACTATTTGTCTCAACAACAGAATGATCCAAAGGCGCAGCGATATCTAAACAACAATTCTCCAAATGGATATCAAGCTGTATTCACACATGCTACCAAGCCCAGGCCATTGAACCCCCAACCGGGATCCGGTCCCACTCCACTGGAGCCATGGCAACATTGGTAGCATTCCTCCACAACACGCCCATTGCGGAAATCTGTAAAGCCGCCACATGGGCTTCTGAGCATACCTTTACCAATCATTATGCTATCACACAAGACTCCAGGGTGGACGCCATACTTGGCCTCACTGCCCTATCCACCTCTACTACACTCGACAGTCCCAAGTCCCCTCCTCCTTAAGGGGTACTGCTCTACCGTCATCTGAAGTGGAGCACCCACAGGGACAGCACTCGAAGAAGAAGAGAGGGTTACTCACCCTGTGCAGTAACTGAGGTTCTTCGAGATGTGTCCCCCTGTGGGTGCTCCACTACCCACCCTCCTCCCCTCTACTTTAGAGTTCAGCATAGGGACTCCACGGTAGAGAAGGAACTGAGGGGGTCGGGCTGTGCACGCACTAACCAGCGTTCCAACATCTGCGAGACAGCTAGGGTGTGCGCGCGGCCCAGCCAGGCACTGCTACTGAAGATCTCCAATCAACGGCGCCGGGACGCACCGTCACCTGGAGTGGAGCACCCACAGGGGAACACATCTTGAAGAACCTCAGTTACTGCACAGGGTGAGTAACCCTCTCTTCCTTTGAAAATTCTGGCCTAACATCTAATTAACATTTTGTTCTGCATTGTTTTTGCAGTCAAAAGTCTTCTCTGTTTACAAAGCCTATGTAGTATTAGTGTGATTTATAACCAGACACTGATTATTTCATTTCAGCTGAGCGAACTAATGTAATGAAACAACTCCCTTTTTAATGTGTGTAAGGATAACAAAGAACCATCTGTGTGCACATTAATATGAACAGTTTAATAGAATTGCTATCAAACTAGGTTTTTTCCCTCATCGGTACAGTAATTATCTTTTCAATGGGATGATTTATTACATACACACACGTGAAGACCCTAAAGCTGCCGTTAAACTCAAAAGACTGAACTTATTAGAGTTTTATATTTTTTTGTTACAACACACATGCAACTCTAATTTCTGGTTGGATTTAGAATTGTATTTATTGTTTTGTCATTATGATAATGGCTTTCTTGGAAAAATGAAATTGAATGAAAAAAACAGCTGGTGAAAGGTTGGGTTCTTTCTGTCAAGAGAAGAGCATGTTGTCAGTAGAATTCTTTAAAAATTTTACTTTAAGAACTGGAAAACATACCTGGATATTTGTTGTTTTTCAGTGAAGTAGAAAGTTGATTATGCCGTGGCTCCAGTCCTGCAAACACTTACTCGTGTGCTTAACTTTAAGCTAATGCACAGTCCCATTGGTCTTAATCTATTTAGAGTTAAGTATATGCGTGAGCGTGCACAGAATAATTAATGGGCCAAGTTCTACAATAATATGCACAATTCTGGACTTCAGGATTTGTCCCAATGATTTCAGGGGTGGTTACCCACAGGAATTTGTAGGCAGATTTTGCCCTACTCTCCCCTCTGCCTTCCCGTCAATGTTCTAATGAATGTATGCTTTCAATATATATTATTTTAAAGAGCTCCACTATTTTATAAGTACTTATTCTATGGCAAGTATATCACATTGCTTAGTCATTAATTTAACAAAACTGTTTTTAACAGGTTATTTTTCAATGCTCATCACTAAAAGGTCCATATTAACCATGGTGGTATCTACAGTACCAGAGTATTTTTCTATGTTTAAAATGGAAAATAACTTCTGTATCTCCAATACTGTTGTATGATAACTGTTACCAATTATTGTACTATTGTTTTTATTTGTTGTTGTAGTTGTTAAATATTGTAAAAGTTTCCTGAGTTACTGGATGGCCCAGATCACACACAACTTCATAAATTATCACAAATACTTATAATTGCATTCAGACGCAAATTGGAAGCTAGTGCAGTATGTGATCTGATTTTCACAATGTACTAAATACCCAAGCTCTGAAAATCAGGCTCCTTTAAGGTTTCTCAAGATGGGCACTCAAAAAATTGAGCACCCAGAATCATTAATCACTTCTGAAAATTTTCACGCATGAGGTTTTCCTTTTAATAGTGGCTGTTGATAGCTGAATTGAGGGCTGTTTTGTTTGTCGTCTGGTGTTGGCATGTTATTTTTTTTTATTGTGTTTTAAGATATTTGAATTCATCTATAGGTTTTGACTATGAATTAATGTTTTTGTAAACAAACACAAATAAATATATCCCCAGAAATAGGGTTGGGTTGTAGATTAAACACTGACTGTGTGTTTGAGAAGTGTGACTCTATATACCTCAGTAAATCCCATCTTGCTGGCATAGAAGGATTTGGGTTAATTTTTGCTGCTGTGTTTGCTGATAGAGATCAACTATTCCTTAGAATGACAACTGAGACTCTTAATAAAAAATTTCAATTATATTATAATACCTACATTAGCAACTAAAGCTATTTTCTTTAATCCTGTCAGTGTGTATTAAGTTTGCCAGCAGGATGGTTTTATTATTCAAGTAATCAAACATAATGGATGTAGTAAGATGCAAATAACATACATTTCATATAGTTGGGGAGATGAGAGAAATCAACAACCTTGCTGTGTCACGTGGGAATAATATTTTAAATTTCATTAGCATTTACAATCGAAATTGATGTTCCTACAGACAATAAAAAATAAGGGCCCAACTGTCAACCCTTACTAACATTTGGAGAAAACTTAAATGAATAGTCCCAGTATAGCCAAGTAAGTACTCACTAACATGACTAAGAGTTCCACAAATGAGCCCTAAATGAAATATTCCACACTTAGTTAATTTATAGAATGAGTTGTCACATATGTTAGGTAATTTAATATACGCACACTTCTGTCAGGGCAATCACTACTAAATGACATTTAACAATTGACTTATGAGTAACTTCTAATTAAGAAACCTCTAAGAAATTATGTGGTACTTTGACAAATTCTAATTTTCATGTAACTGATCTAGAAGATTTATTTTGTTTAAGATCAACAAGCTAAAAGAGTTTAAATGTATGAGTCTATTATTGAGAAATAAATAAAACGCTTTGTAGTAAATGTGAATAAACATTTTTCATTCAGCTTAATTGCTTGTTAAGTGCAGTAACTCCACTTCATGTCTGGAACCTTGTAGAAAGCAGGAGTGTTTGTGTCACCTGGCATGAAAAGTTTGCAACAGAGGTTATAAAAAGAGGACCACAATGCTTCTCAATTCCTTTCTGGCCACTGGCTATAAGTATCAGAGCCTTTGTTCCCTTGCCCTACAAGTGTCCTTCACTATTTTCTCTCCATAATCTGGGATTTTTTCCATGTTTCTCTTTTATTTGTCAGCTAGGGTAATTACTGTTTAGTGTAGTTTGTTCTTAGTGCACTCTTCTGTTTGGAAAAACAACAAGGAGTCCGGTGGCACCTGAAAGACTAACAGATTTATTTGGGCATAAGCTTTCATGGCTAAAAAACCCACTCCTCGTTTTTGTGGATACAGACTAACCCTCTGATCTTCTGTTTGGGGCTCAGTCCTAGTTTCAGATCAGTAAATGTTCTAATCCATCTCCTTTGGTTAGGTATTTCCTAATGTCTAACGTAAATCTCCCTTGCTGCAATTTAAGCTCATTACTTCTTGTCCACTCCTCAGTGGATAAGGACAATTTATCACGCTCCTCTTTATAACAACCTTTTACATACTTGAAGATTGTTACCATGTCCCTCCCCTCCCCCAGTCTTCTCTTCTCCAGATGAAACAAATCCAATTTTTTTTAATCTTTCCTCGCAGGTCATGTTTTCTAGATCTTTTATAGTTTTTGTTGCTCTCCTCTGGACTTTCTCCAATTTGTCTGCATCTTTCCAAAGTGGCTGTCAGAACTGGACACAATAGTACAGCTACGGCCTTATCAGTGCTGTGTAGAGTTGAAGAGTTCCTTCTCGTGTCTTGCTTATAACACTCCTGCTAATGCATCTCCGAAAAATATTTGCTTTTTTTACAACAGAGTTGCATTGTTGACTCATATTTAGTTTGTGATCCCACCCTTCGCTGCCGAACATGGAAAAATAATGGGCTTCATAAGATATGCCTCCGATGACACCAACATATTAGTATCCAGCTAGCATGTCGGGTTACTTGTACCATTTGGGGGAAGGACAGTTGTCCAGAAAGTGTTTTGATTGTGCTGTCTTAACTCCCAATACAGTAGGGCAGGTGTGCTCAACCTATGGTCCGTGGGCCATACATGGCCCACCAGAGCATTTCATAAGGCCCATGCTGGGGCTCAGGCTGTCAGCCTAGAGTGACCAGATGAGAGGAAGAAAATATCAGGACACATGGGGGTGGGAGGTTGCCAGTGGAGCTGAGTGCTCCCGGCGCAGCAAAAAAAAAAAAAAAAAAAAAAAAAAGCCGAGTGCTCCCAGCGGAGCGAAATATCGGGACAAACACCTACATATTGGGATGTCTGGTCACCCTATGTCAGCCCCACACAGTGGGACTAGAGCTGTCTGTGCCGAACGGCAGGGCTCAGGCTGTCAGCCCTGGGCAGCTCTTTATTTTTGATTTGGGAGAGGGTGATGTGTTCTTTACTGTTTTCCCCCCCCTGTTTTCTATCATTCTGATACATGTTTTATGCACTGATTTATTTGTTTTTAAATTGACAATACCATAAATAGAAACAACCTATCTAAATACATATGAAACAAGCTGAATTTAAAATATAAATCCAACAGGTGACTTTAAATCTTTTTAAAATATGTAGAATCTGTTTGGCCCACACAAAGTTGTGCTTAGATTTATGTGACCCTCCTGTGTAATAAGGTTGGGCACCACTGCATAGGGAGACTCATGGAGGAGACGTTGGAGGAGGCAATGGCAATGTATCAGCTCTGAACTTTCAATTTGTGTGCTTCTTGGTTTCATTGAGGGCTTCAGGTTCGACGTCTAAGAGCTTGTTCATTCCATATTGCATAGATCTGATGATGATCTCTGATCCTCACAGACTAACCTATTCTGAGTCCTTGGGAACTCTTTCAGAAGTTTGGAAAAAAAGAGAAAGAGGAGGATGCAGGAGCACTCACCCAGTTTTCAGTCAGAGTGGAGTTCTAAAGCAGAGAAAAATCATGTATTCAAAACTCATGAGTCAGGCCCCCAAAATTGTGAGGTTTTTTAAAATAATAATTTTTGAATTCTTTTATTTGCCTTCTGGTTTCTGCTCCTTTAAGGGTGCATTTGCTTCATGTTTTCAAGTTTTCTTTGCAACTATGAGGGATAGAAGCTTTCATTTAAAAAAGTAAGCAGATTCTTATGCAGTCTCTTGATTGCAGCAGCTGGGGCTTTATGAAGAGCACCAAATAACATAAAACTCATGATAAAATCATGAGAGTTAGCAACACTGCCATGGTGCCATTTTAGTGGAGCACTCCATGGAGCTGTAGAGTGCATCAAATTTGAAATCAAGGACTGAGGGGACTTCTTCGCTCCCCTAATCCTTAGTTCTGTTGGAGGGAGCATCTCTGGTTCTAGAATATCTCTCAGAGCCTCCTGGCACCAAGGTCAACTTGTTGGTTCCTTGTTTTTTCTTATGGTGGGAGGAGTTTTATGTCTTTTCTTGCACCTGATTCAGTGTCAACTACTTGACTGATTCCCCTTGATCCCCTATTGCTCTTCCTTGGACTTGCTGTCCTTTGGAAGATTTAGTTTCCCCAGATCTGAGAGCCACTGAGCTTGTTTTCTGTTTCTGTAAGTTCCCTTTCAAGGACAGAAATTTCTAGGAGCCTTCCTGGTGTCTTAACTGTCACTGCCTAAGGCACTTGCATGTTTCCCTTTTATGCTCAATGATCCATTTGGCTTCCCTAGTCCCAGTCTACAATTACTACCTGGAATGGCACAGCCTTTGGTTTGGAAGCACATTTTGTCCAAGACAAAACTCACAAATTACTGTGTATTTTGGAATCCCATCATAAAGGAAAAATTACACATCCAATAAATAAAGGCTTAGAATTTACCAGATGTTATGGCTTACTCCTAGATCAATCCTTCCTGTGGATTCATCGGGTACTAGTAAAGAAGTTTTAAATATTTTTTCCTCACATCCAAACCTTGGTTCGCTATTTGTCTGAGCTGCAGTGGTAAAGACCAAAGCTCAGTTTCCTGAGTAATGCTTTAAGATGTGGCCAAAAAAAAAAATCAATAACTTGAAGAAGAAAGCTTATTATAGCCCTAAGAATTGAGAACTACTAGCTGGTCCTCTCTTGGTTTATTTAAATATTTGGGAGAATATCTACTGAACCATCTTCCACAAGAGATTTAGGCTCCATTTCAGCAAAGCACTTAAGCCTGCGTTTAAGTCTTATTGATGTCAGTGAGACTTAATAAAATGCTTAAAATTCAACACTTGTTGAAGTACTTTGCTGAATCAGGCAAATTATTTGATTCTGAAGGTCAAAGTATTTTGTGATATCCATTAAGCATTGTATGACGTTTCAGATTCTGAAACGAAGGCAGTGCCACTTTCCTCTCTTAGAAGAGACATTTTGGGCTGAAGTCATGGGACTGTCTTTGGATGTTCAAGTGAGAACTGAGAATTTAAAATCTTGAATGTCTTTAAACGGAAATAGATGAGGTCTTTGAGAAAGGGAAAGAGAGCAATCCACTGGATCGGTAGGTCTATCTCAGATTCCATTCAGGAGAGCATCCTTTGTCTGTCTTGCTTCACTTTCAAAGGCAGTGCTCCTGAGGTCACTTTCAGTCCAACAGTGGCTTCCTCCCAAATATCAAAGTGGAAGATCCCAGAAGCAGTATAGCAATAACTCTGCTTCCACTATTCTGTTAGC
Organism: Terrapene triunguis; assembly: GCF_002925995.2. Taxonomy (NCBI): domain Eukaryota; kingdom Metazoa; phylum Chordata; order Testudines; family Emydidae; genus Terrapene; species Terrapene triunguis. The sequence goes on along the minus strand of NW_020664436.1, from coordinate 8,252,291 downwards.
CCCATTTGCTTGGGATGGCTGTTGCCCTTATCTGGACAGTTGGATAGAGCACCATCTCCTCAAGGAGTCAGAGCCTCTTTTTGCGCCATAAGTTCTCTCTCTAAATTTTCAGGAGTAAGGATAAAACTAGAAAAATCTACTCTGATTCATATCCAAAAAGTAGACTTTACTGGGGCAAGTTTCAGTTCCTTAAAGACATCTGCTTTCTTTCTGAGAGAGTGTTCAGGATTTAAGAGATTCTATTTTCTATCCTCCGTGACAGCCTCAGAGATCTGTTCAAATCATCCTTCTATGCTTACTGGCATCTCCCACCTTTGTGACTAGCCTAAGACCTCTCCATCCTAGTGTCAACTTCTTGAGCAGACACAACTATCCTGATTTCTAGACATCTGTCTCAATGGTACTATGAACTCATGCATCCCAGAACATGGGTCAACAGAGGCTCTATTCTTGAAGAATTACAGTTGCTGTTGAGAGAGAGTGTGTGTGTGTGTGTGTGTGTGTGTGTGTGTGTGTGTGTGAAAACCCTGAATATGTGAATCTCAAATGTCCATTACATTTTGTGGAGGAATGTCTTCACATGCTTCCCAATAAATCACTTACTGAATGGAATATGAAATATCTTACAATACAAAAAGAGAGTTATGTTACAAAACTGTAAAGAGTGTTAGGTCATTTCAGGAAGTTTTTTGATATAGTGTCTAAGATTTTTTTTATTCTTTTGTGCTTACATTTTTAAAATATTGGGGGGCGCATTTTGATAGAAATGTAGATAAAATGGGCTGCTGAAATTATTAATGTTTTTGAAATTTCTGAGGCTCTGTGTTGACACAAAAATGATATCTGATACTGCCATTGAGTTTACCACTGCTCCTTCAAAAAGAAATTCGGTTTCATTCTTTAAATGGCTGGTAGCCAGTGACATCTTTTAGAAAAATAAGATCTCTGAACACTGTGCTAAAGGATTAATTTTTGTTTAGAATTACATTGTTCAAAATGCATGTAATGACCTCTCTCTGTTTTTGTTGAGCTAAAATGTTTTCTTTAAAATCAACATAGTGGATTTAAAGAGTATGGCTGTGGCTTTGACCTGAATATATTGACAAATGCACATTCAGTTCTAGAAATTTTTTTAAATTCTAGTAATGTGTCAAGCAGTGTTGATTCAGTGAGCATAAATTATATTCCATTAAGGATGGAGATGAAGATGCAGATTTCATTTTACACATTTTTCAAATTCTATCTTGAGTTTGTGACCAAATATGGACCTAAATCAACATCCCAAAAGAGTAAAGACAGTGGCCTTGTGTCTTAACAAGCTGTAGTGTGGATACTATGTTCATGGAATACGAACAGAGAATTTAGATAAAAACATAAAATACTCTTTTTGGAAGGTTACAGCAAGACTGTTCCTTAAAATCCAGAATCTTAGTATACAGGACCCCAAGAGCAGAGAGAGAGAGAAAGCAGGCTGCTCCCTAAAGCAGAGAGGGACACTCATCCCACCTTACTCTAGGCTGAATCTTTGCAGATTGACTACTGCTAGAGCCGGTCACATGCTTCCCTATAGAGCCCCCTAGCTGAAAGCAAGCCTAAAAAAACCTTTGAGAATTTAAATTGTTGGTTTGCAATTTTAACACTGTTTTCATTACACCACAGTGGGGGTGGGAGGAGGGTGGCTTTGTACCACTTTTTTGTTTCCCTTGTTCTGAGCTTAGACAGCTGTTCACACCAATCCTGGTCCCACCCAACTGTAATGGTCCCAAAAGAACCATTACAGTTGTTGGGATAGCCAAAACACAGAGGCACTGCAGCCGTGCTCCCTTCCCGATACTTCCTTGTGCTGGAGACAGCAAAGGGGATGTGATGCAGAGCTGATTAGGACAGCTCTAGGTTGCCCAGGGTTATCTGGAACAGGTGAACACTTAGCTGGCCAATTAGGCCAGTGGAATAGAACAAAGAGGCTGTAATGGAGACCAGGATTTCCTCCAGTGTCTGGTTCATAGGAGTCTTTTGATTTGTCTTAAGCTGTAGATGGCATTGATAACCAATAGGTTGTGTTGAGTTTTCACGTTTTGTTGGCTGAGTTATTAGGTAAAAATACTGCAGTTTGTAGGTGAATTAATTATGTATAATAGCTTTATGACACGAAAGATAAATCACTCAGCATATTTAACAGTAACCAACCAAAGCATATGTTTTCAGTAATAAATAAATGTCAGATGCAGATCTCATTAGAGTATGCACTGGAATTCTCCCTAGAATTGGCCATTAGTCTTTGGAATACTTTACTATTAGGGGGAAAAGGAAGAAAATGGGCTAAATTCTGATGTCAGTTACACTGGAGTCAATCTGGAGTAATTCCATTGCAGTCAATGACCTTTATTCAGAGCTGTGGTTGAGCTGAGCATCGCACAGCCCAGAAAAGGGGTGGAGAAGGACCAAAAGTGGCTTTATGCCAATTCTGGGCCTCCCAGATTCAGAGGCAGTGGGGAACTGCAGTGGTCTTCAGCATAAACTAGTGCAGCCCCAGGATCTACTTTAATTTACATAAAGGGCCATTGAAGCAGCCCACTACAGCCGGAGCACAGTGTATTCTGGCCAAGAATCCTCCCTTCTAGCAACTACCCCTGGTAGTTTCCATGCCTCTGGGAGACGGGAGCCAGTTGCCTGGTTTGCAACGTTGTATACCCACAGAGCAAGTGTTCACGTGCCAGAGCAGAGCCTTGAATCAGGGTTGCACATTTTGAGGTGAAATCCAGACCAGTGAGAAGAATGGAAGATTGGTGAGGAAACTACCTTGAACAAAGAATGTAGCTTGTTAAGCTGGTTCTTAGCCATTAGAAAGCATACGTTTACTTGTGTTTGTGTGTAACTCTTGCTAATGTTATTACTTCTACTTGGTATAACTTAACCTATGTCCTCTTGTTAGTAAACATGTTATACGTTTAATCTAAACCAAGCCAGTGCTGTGTTAACATTGAAGTAATTGTTAACTCCAGTTAATGTGGCAAACTGCTGAGTATTGTCTCTTTAAAGGACCATTTCTCTGAGTGGCCCAGAAACGGGCTGGACACTTCAGGGCAGATGTTTTGGGGAAATTCAGGACTGGAAGTGTGCAGAGGCCCTCTTGCCAGCTGGTGGAAACCGGGGGTGTCTGTTGTGTTGTGGCAGGCTGCTCGGCATCAGCATCACTGAACCAGGGCTGCACAGACACTTGGGCCTGGTCTACACTACGACTTTAATTCGGATTTAGCTGCGTTAATCCGAATTAATCCTTAACCCGTCCACACAACGGAGCCAGTTACTTCGAATTAAAGGGCGCTTAAAATCGATTTCTGTACTCCACCCCGACGAGCGGAGTAGCACCAAAATCGATTTTGTAAATTCGAATTAGGGGTAGTGTGGCCGCACACCACCGAATTAATGTGGTTAAAATGAATGGGGTAGTGTGGCCGCACACCACCGAATTAATGTGGTTAAAAACCGAATTAATGTGCTTAGTGTGGCCGCGCACAATCGAATTTATACAATCTGTTTCCCAAATTCGAATTATCTAAATTCGAATTAATCTCGTAGTGTAGACGTACCCTTAGGATACTGCATGCTTGTCTGCTGGCTGTTGGTGTCTGGGCTCTGAGCCACAGCAGCAGAGCATTTAAGGCACACAGGGTGGCAGGGCAAGTGGTGACACAATGCCTTATTAGTCTGGATTGCACCCCAAAACATGACATATCGCCACTGTAGTGACTTTGCATTTACATTTGGAGTTACCAAGAACAGAATTTGGCCCCATCTCTGACTTTCTACATCAAAATTGCTGTGTTTATTTTTTAAATCAAATTTGCTTATAATTTGTAATCTTAGCCCCAAAAATTCACGCCACATACAGTATGCATAATACAGCCAAGCAAATAATTCTCAACAAATAATTTGAAAATCTCATCCTCTTCCTCTGTTTCCAGAATGTCAGCAAGTTGATCATAGGCTCCTCAGATTTATTCATTATTCTTATTGATTCAGCATATTTTTGCCTTTTTTTCCTCATTTTTTTACTTTATGAATTGATTGCAAACAGTTTGCTATGAGCATTTGGTTCTCAACAATGAAAATACGAGATGTATTGGTTGGTCACGTGATATTGTTTCTGTTACGTGGCTGAATGAGCCTACCTGTTATAAACAGGAGAAGGCACCGGACCTTTGAATCTCTAAGGGAGAGGTAATCAGTTAGAGATAAGTAGCAGAAAAAGAGGATTAGGTAATTTTAGAAAATTTTAAACCTTTCACTTTCTGGACTATTACAGTCCTTCCTAGAATCATAATTCCTGGAAAAATTACATCACTATGAGATTTGCTGGCTGCATATGAGCTAATAAAATTTAATTTTCTGTTGTTACATTCACACCAAGTAGTCCTGTATGTGTATGTGTAACTGTGGCTGAAAAGGTGTGGTCAGTTCCTTGTCAGATTCTTTTAATTGCCTATGTACCAGGACTCTAGCAAGGGATTTTTTGAAATGCTGCCTTCTTTCTGTGCCAGCATTTGTCCTATGCCACATAAAATATTCCACTTCCAATGCAGATACTTGTGTATGTGAGTTTAGAATGGACTCTGCATGATCATTTTTGTGAATAAAACTTGATTGCTTGAATATTCACAGAAAACAAACAGAAAAGAGACACAAGCATTGCAAATGCCAATTCATTTTTAAATTCAAGCCAATATTTGTTGATTTTTTTCAGTATCTCCCCATCTCTAGTATTAATTAGTTAATGTAAGTAAAGACAAAAAGCATTCTACAAGTACTAATTATTGTTGGTAAATCCTATTATTAAAATGAAACCCTCATCTCCAGTCTCATACAGTTTTGGGGCCAAATTCCACTCTCCTTTACAAGACAACATACATATTAAAACCTTCTTCTTGCTAGTTGTTACAGTGTATTTATTATTTAATCATAATCATTGTCATAATGAGATTTGTTTCTGATAGAACCCAGAATTTGCTGGGTGAGGTAAGAAGTCACCTTCCAAAAAATATATAGCCATTTTAGCAGGTTTTCTGCAACTTTCATCCCCAGCACTACTAAACTCAAAAGAGATGATTTGGCCCATAGTTCATGATATAGCAGGTGTAATTAGTTCCGGTTTGTTTTACCAACTTTTAGTATGTTTTTTGTAAGTAAGTGCTCATTTCAAATTTCATTCTGCAAAACAATTTTTAATATGATTTTACTGTATATTTTTATTACAGATACAAACTACACAGTGTAATAATGTTAACCTATGGTATGGTAGCTATATTTCCATCTAAACTAAGATAATCTTCTGTTATCCCCACATCTCCCTCCTACATTTTTTGTTTTACAGCATTAAAGGCACCTTTTTCATTTATAGTCATACCCTTCATGTGAGTGGGCAAACATTCAGATAGGAAATGACTGTTTATTTTAGCCTGTTTTCTCCAGGAAATTCAGCTGCAAAGTGAGTCATTAACACATTGTATTTTCTAGTAGCACTTTGACCTTATACCCAGTAGTCCTATAAAATCTGTGGCAAGGTGTTGTATGCTATCTTTTGTTGTTAAAAATTTATTTTTAATTCATGTTACCCTGAAAGTTTGTGGGATAAATTAATAGTGGTGGACAAGGTAGCCACAAATCACTAACGACTAGAACTTCAGTGTGTTAGGGACAAGTTCCATGTGTTGTGCACATGTAGTATTCTGGACAATAATGAGAAAGGGCCAGATCCTCAGCTGATGTAAAACAACATAGCTTCACTGATGTCAGTGGAGCTGCACCGATTTACATCAGTTGAACATCTGATCCAAATGATTTGCTATGCCAACTGTAATTCTAATGGTTTTTAAAATTTTCTTTATTGAGGAATTGTAAATATATATAAATAAAGCAGCAAAAAGAACAAAAGAATATATTTTACAATAGTAGCATACTCATTAATAATAAAAGAAATTCCTTACATAGATTTCTCACATCATTTTTGTTTTAAGTAAAACAAAATAAATGCCTGGATTAGAATATAACAGTTCATGAAGATCAGAACATAAAAACATCCACCTACAAAAGCAGCAACAATTTTTTTTCTTCCTGAGTGACAGTCAATGACACTAGTACTTTTTTACAAAACAGGTAATATTTTACTTCTCTTTCCTATTATTCTTTTTATGCTTCAAGAAGCACACTATTCAAGATTAAGAAACAGACCTCAAAGCTCTACAGTTTTCAATCATTCAGTGGCTTTGTGGCAGTTTTAAAAAAAATTAAAGCCAACAAGGCAAGAGGACCAAATTAACAGGGATTTCTTTTTCTTACTTTGAAATGTATATGTGAGTTTTGTCCAGGTCTAGCACATGCCACACTTGCTATAATGAATGTGTGTGCAGAGAGGTTGAGTTGATTTCTCTCTCTCACTCTGTTTGCTGCAGTGATTTTCTGACCACCTAAATCACATAGTTTCATACTCTTATGTATTGTATCATTTTTCTCTCTGAGTTGGATTGTGCCATTTAGACAATGCCAATGCAGCATGGAGCCTCACCATCCTAGGATGTGTTTTGGACACACAGTCCATTCCCAAGTTCCTGGGAAAACAAAAAGAATGCACTGCTGCATCATTCCTTTTGAAAATTCAGACAGCTTCCCTGGTATGAGCAGACCAGAGCAGAACATGGTGAAGCTGTGCCCTGCATTCTCCTTTTGTCATGTTTTATTCCCCTAGGAGGAAGCAACTACTGCACCTGGCCTATTCTTATGTTTGGCTCTTGCAGTGTGTGGAAAGAAGGAAGGGCTGCTTCTGACTGCCCACCACCACCCTCTCTTGTACACTAGGCCCAGACATATTCTGGCTCTGATTCTTTATAAAAGAGAGAGTCAGATTTGGTAGGGAAAATCCTCAACTGGTATAAATTGTTGTAGCTCCATTGAAGTCAATGGAGTTATGACAGCTTATACCATCGGAGGATCTACCTTGATGACTCTGTATTTTCTAGCTAATAAAGTAGCTGGGAAAATGGGCAGGGGGAAAGAATCCTCCCCTACAGACTACAGAATACCTGCAGAGTGACTCCAGAAAACCTACTTTAGCCCAGTGGTTCATAACCAGGGGTACACATGCCCTTGGCAGTACGCAGAGGTGTTCTGGGGGTACATCAACTCATCTAGATATTTGCCTAGTTTTACAATAGACTACATAAAAAGCACTAGCAAAGTCAGTACAAATTAAAATTTCATACCTACGATGTGTTTATACTGCCCTGTATACTATATGCTGTAATGTAAGTACAGTATTTATATTCAAATTGGTTTATTTTATAATTATATGGTAAAAATAAGAAAATAAGCAATTTTTCAGTAATAGTGTGCTGTGACATTTTTGTATTTTGATGTCTGATTTTATAAGCAAGTAGTTTTTAAGTGAGGTGAAACTTGGGGGTACGCAAGACAAATTAGACTCCTGAAAGGGGTACAGTAGTCTGGAAAGGTTCAGAGCCTCTGCTTTAGCCCAGTGGCTAGAGAAGCCACTCTGTACCCTCATGCACCAACCTTCTGATAACCTGTTGAAGGGGAGGATGATAGGATCAGCATATCAGTGAATCTCTAACCCAACCATGACTCACATGGAGCAGGATTCTGCACCACTCCAGGGGTGCAAGCTATGCTGGTTCTGACCATTGAGGGACCCTCCACACTTGCAGATTTACTATCTACTATACTCGTTAGTGTGCAAAATGCACTTGTTTGCATTTGGTCTCCTCAGACTGGATTATAGCTTTTAATTGAGTAGGCACAATCTCTCCCCAGGGCTGCTGCTTGCACACAGATGGAGGAGATTGTCATGTGTCTGCCCACACATACACACATACCCATACGCTGGCCATGCTCCAGGGCCAGTGTACTGGGAGGCTACAGCAGTAATCCAGTTTCTTCTCTACTCTTTTTCCCTCATCCTGGTCCCTGTATGAGGGAAGAAGCAATGAATGAGCAATCCGTGATCTCCCTGGAGCTCAGAGGCTGCTGTTATGAATGGTTCCTGCACAGCCATACAAGGTGTTGGGGCGCGGGGTGGGAAGCTCCTTGATCGACTCTCCACCCTGTACAGCCACGCAAAGACTTTTCACAATTTGGGCCCCAGCATTAGTGCAAATTAATGAGAGTCTACTATGTTTCTGACTCTACTTTCTGTGAAAAGAGAAAATTGAGATGGACTCCATAAAACCTGATTAAATCAAGTTATCTATAGTTTTTTTTACAATGGATAATACAAAACTCCAGAAGATATTTCCTTAGCAGAAGGATGGGCCCACTGAAGATTTTGACCTCCTCCTAACTCCATCACCCTTTTTTATTCTTCCTTTTTGCTATGCAAGCAGAAGAAGTCCTTCCATTTTGGTTTCCATCTCCGGGCCTCTGTTTCATTCTCCTTCCACAAGGGATTCTGTGGAGTTTATAAGAATTGGTCAGAATTAAAATCCAGACAAAAATGTTGAAAGTAAGTGTTATGGCAGACAGCTTGTTCAGCTGAATTTTGTTCACTGAAAAGTATCCTTTTAAGTCTATTCTGATTTTTAGAGTTTTCTTGGAGCAAATTACAGTGTTCCTATTGGCCACCAGGACGCCAAATTTTGTGGAGGTTATAATGTGGCTGTTTAACAAAATTATAATACTTAGCATTTATGTAGTGTTTTACACTTCAAATCACTTCACAAACATTAGCTTATTTATAATTCTGGATGATAAAAAGACCATTCAGACAATTTTCAAATATACATTTCTCTAATTTTTAATTTAAAAAAAGAGGAGGGGAAGAGCAAATAAACACAATTTATACGTTTAGTCATTTTTAAGTAACATTCTTGATTTAAAAAAAAAGAAGCACTTAATCTTGAGCCAGATTCCTTTTCTGGCTGCCTTAACAGGTTGATTTCAGTGCAATTTACACAGCTGGACAGGTCTGCGGGTGGCCGGAAATGTTTTAGGTAGGTGGCCGTTTACCACGGGGTGAATTAATATGCAGTGAATAGGAAATCTTGCAAGGACTTTTGCCCAAAGTTCATAAGTAAAAATCATTCTAACATGTCCATCAGTTTCTTTTAAAACATTTAAGATTTGTTATCAGATGGTTCCTGTTGAATCCCTAGATAGAACTCTGTAATGCAGTACCGTATATCAACACAATGTTTCTCTGACGAGCTTAGCCAGAAACAAAAGAGCTGGAAGAGAGACATGAAAAACATACAAGAACTGAGTTATGCTGATGCATCAGAACATGCACATTAAAGTTAAAATTAAAAATAAAAAGCAAATTAAACAGAAGGAATGCTGGTGTCACTGACCTCAGTTTCAAATGAAGGGAGAAGCAGCCAATATCAGCATTTATATACTACATGTATCTTAGCAGAAATGCCTAAATTTAATGTAATTCCATTGGTACAAGGGAACTGGATGTCTCTATTTGTTTATTGATTGCTGAGAGGTATTTTTAGATACTTGAAGAGAAAGGATGGTTCATCTGGGAAAAGTTTTATTAGAGATATGGTTATGACAGCATCCTACAAAAGAATAATTTATGGAACAGAGTACAGGCTGGATGATTTTGAAGAAAACGTTGGTATATCTGAATTTTAGAGGAAACCTAAGCCCCTTACCCCCCAGTCATTAACATCAATAATACAGTGAAACCTGTGTTAGAGACCACCTTTGGTAGGCAATCTTTTCTAAAAAGTTACTGTCCCATATTATCACCAAATGCATTGAGCATTGTTTTACTCCAACTTTATTAAATGCCACCTTTATTAAGCAGCTAGTTTTTTTCTAGTTTTCTAATGGTCACTCAAGACTGGTTTCACTATACTTAAATGGGTATGTCACAGCTTGCTGTGTAAGTTCAGGAAATGGGGCAAACAAAATAAAGTAGCATACAATAGATTTCTCTCTGAGATATTTTCCATCTTTTTGGTGATAGTGGGTTGGTTTTCCATGAATGAAAATGTATAAATTGACTTATTAGCAGGGGGATAAAACTGTTCACAGACTTTCTAGCTGTAATAGTATACGTTTGAAAATTTCTTTTAACTGTACTTATCTTGTAAACATCTATAAAGAACAAACATTAAAAAAGTGAGCACCAGATTAGGGTAAGTTTTAAATTTGTTAACCACAAGTTTTCTTGCAAGTAAAATTTGATTTTATCAATGTGCATTGAAAGTAAATATGAGGGTTCATAACATGGGGAAGCAATCTCATTTTTAAGTTCAGAGTGAGTACTTGAAAAATGACATGGACATAATTTTTTCTTCTCTTGTGTTACCAGTGATTCTATAAAAGATGCTAAGTCAAATGTTGCTAGTAATAGAAAAATTACTCTAACCAACATGTAACTACACAGTTTGATCCAATGTAGTATATGCTGCAGAATAAACGTGTCTTGCAGATAAAACAGCAGAATAACTCCTAAATGAAGACAAAACTGATTAATATTAATGTTCAGTTATTTCCATTCTCCCACTGATAAATATTTTTGTTTCCTTACAGATATTAATGAATGCCAGCTGCAAGGGGTATGCCCTAATGGTGAGTGTTTGAATACCATGGGCAGCTATAGATGTACCTGCAAAATGGGATTTGTGCCAGACCCTACTCTTTCAAGATGCATACGTAAGTAATAGAAATTATCTAAAACAGGGTGGTTTTTTCCTTGCAACATACAGTGAATTAAGCAGATTAGACTTTCAAACAAGCTAGTGTTGATTAAAGATATTGTAATCACATATAGTTACAAAGAAGCATAAATCATCAAGTTAGAGGTCTCTTAAATACAGGACAATAATCAAATAGGAAGATGCCATTCTGAATCACGAAGATAATGGATGACCCAGAGGATGCAGCTCCCCAAACCAGGAAATTTTCAAAGTTGCACAATCAACCATAATTCTGTCACTTCGTATTATATGAGTGCTTGACTTTGCAACCTTAATAATGTTCTTTTATTGTAGTTTTTTTGTATAATTTCTTAGGTTTTTAAACAAGCAGACTTAAAAAAAGTCCATCATGTGGCATCATATTGACACCCACATGGGTCATCAGTGGGGTTGGAATCTTTAGATCCACCATACAGATCTCTGCCACTTGAGCTCAGAGTAACTATAGCAATAGTAGGTTGTCATCATCTACGATGGAACAGCTCTAGAGGGAGATGGGACACTTCGTCATTTGTCAGTGGTTTCACAGAAGAATGGCTCAGGAATCTTGGGTTGTTTTTTGAGTATGTATGTGTCAGTACGGAAACCACTCTAGGTGGGTATGCACCTCAGGAGTGCCAGATAGAGGTCTTTTGAACAGCAATGTCTGCACAGGCATTCTGGGCCTCCTTGTGCTCCCGCGTGAGGGCATAAAGAGTGAAGCGACCAAGACCCTCCCTTAGTTTTCTCTTAATGCCCATTTCAGTGAGATGGAACCTGTCAAGTTTCCAACCCACTAATTCTTAGCTTCAGCTAAATCTTTTCAAAACCTGCAAAAACCTTCAGAAATCTTCTGATTCACTGATATATGACCATTGTAAACTATATCAATCCAGTGAATATTGATGGTCAGACCCTCCTGTCCACCCCTTCTGTACAGACCCTTCGTACAGGACACTCAACATGGCAGATCCCAAACCTGCAGTCTTCAAGGCCTGTCCATCCTGTAATAGATTAATTCCATTGAAAGATGTTTGATGTGCCTATCATTCTCTACAGAGCAGGTAAGTCACAGAATGCATGGTTGAAGCTTATCTCCTGGAGCAAACTAGGTCTGTTCAGATCCTAAGGAGAGGGCATGAGAATGCTAGTAGCAGACAAGCCAGATTCATTCAGTGCCCTGTTTAGCAAATGCCTAAGACCAACACAGAGAAGATGGGACTGCAAAAAGATCTGGCACCGACACCTCTGGCACAGAAGCAAACTCCATTGTCACTGCAGACATCATCAGTACTAAAGCTGACACCTCTGGTATCAATGTCTGGCACCAAAAGGGAGCATTCCAAACACAGAATTAGAATCCAGGAGTAGCTCTGTGTCTTCCCACAAGATACTGTAAAGCTTCCAGAGAGAAATCCACCAAGTCCCACCTGGCCTCAAGGGCTGGTGATATGGAGCATCCTGTGGCACAAAGATCTCTGGTACCATCTCTGGCTTTGGCAACACTCTCCGCGGCATTGACGCCTACAGCTGAAGATGTGTCTCTGGAAGAACCATTAGCATCATTGGTACAAAGGCACCTACTGGTACTGGTTCACACCCCAGTATTAAAAGAACTCTATATCTTGGCACATCATATATACACAGTCTCGGGTCAAGATGGTAATGCTTGCCTCCATCATTCTCTCTCTCCAAGCTCAAAACTGGTTCATGGCTCTTGACTTGCAGGATGCATAGTTCCATATAGCTATCTATCCAGCCCACAGGTAATATCTAAGATTCACAGTGAGGCCCAACCATTATCAATACACGGTTCCACCCTTTGGACTCTCCACACCGCTGAGAGGATTCACAAAATGCCTGGCAGTAGGAGCTTTTAAGGCGAAAGGGAACCCACATCTACACATATCTCAATGACTGGCTGATCAGGGGCAGGTCCCAGCAGGAGGCCACTGCAGCCCTGGATTATATCCTCTCCCTTTTCTCTCAACTAGGACTCCTTGTGAACTATGAGAAATTGTCTCTTACACCATCACAGATGATGGTGTTAATAGGAGCTGTGATCGACTCTCATTGGTGAGAACTTTTTTTACCAGAGCACAGGTTCTGATCTCTCCAGTCAGTGATGAAGGATCTAAAATCGAATCTGACAATAATGATGTACAAGAGGTCAGACTAGAGGACCACAATGGTACCTTCTGGCATTGGAATCTATGAATGTCTTTTGCTATGTCACATGTCAGCTTGCAGGTACATGATGCTGCGTGCCAGATTTCACCTGCAGCCATTACAACTATGGCTGAGGTTGGTGTACTCCCCTTTCAAGCATCACATGACCAAGAGAGTCGCAGTCCCACCCCAAGTCCTACCAGAATTGGCTCAATGGCTAGACTCAGAGAAAGTCTGACATGGGGTTCCCTTCTGTCCCCTCCCCAGCAATGACTCATAAGTGCCTGCCTGAACCAATTGCAGATGCAAGGGGCCCTGTCCCAGGATGAGCTGGAGCTGCATACAAACATCCTAGATCTCAGGGACATCCAGTTGGCCTGTCTAGCATTTCTGCCTGTTCTGCAGAACTGCAAGGTCCAGATCTTGATGGACAACACATCCACAAGGCACTGTATAAGCAAGCAAGGGGCTCTCAGTCGTTCTCTCTCTGCCAGGAAGCCATCAGGCCATGGATCTGGTGCCTTCACCGCAGGGTAACTCCGCTGGCTCTTCACCTTCCAGAACCAGCGATGACTTGGCAGATTTCTTAACCTATGAGTGGTTTCTGCAGACATCCAGCATAGAGCCAATATTTTGCCAGGGAAGGCTCCCACAATATAACTTTTTGATGCAGAGGACAACACTAAGTGCCTAAACATCTGCTGTAGAGGGGGCATGAGCTTAAGTCACTTACCAGACTCCTTCCTGCTACAGTGATCTCCAGGCCTCCTATATGCCTTTCTCCCGATTACCTCAAACCCAGGGTAATATCCAAAGTCAGATGGGACAGGACCACATTGATTCTAATAGCTCCCTATTGACCAAGGCAGTTTTGGCTCTCAGACCTCTTGCAAATATCCATTCGGATTCCCCCATCTCCTGATCTTCCTGGACATGATATCTCAGAACTATGTCAGATATTGCACCCAGACCTGCAGTCATTTCACCTGATGCCTTGGATATTGGCTGCTTGAGCAATGCTGACAGGTACTGTTCTCAACAGGTTGCACAAATTCTCATATAGAACAGGAAGCCATCTACTAGGAATACCTAATCCTGCAAGTGGAAGCGGTTCTCCCTGTGGGCAATCCAATATAATATGAAAACAGTAGAGGCCCTGATAGCAGACATCCTCAAATACATGCTACACTTGAAACATGCCAGACTGGCCTTTAGGTCTGTCAAAGTCCAACTTTCCAGCAATATCAGCTTGTAACGCTCTGATACAATCGCACTTGGTCTTCTCCCATCCAATGGCGTTGAGATTCTTCAAGGGCCTCCTGCATACTTATCCACCTGTTAGAGACCAGACTCCTGTGTGGGATCTCAGCATTGTCCGCCTAAAACTTATAGGCCTCTGTTCAAGCCACTATTGGATTGTTCAGTACATCACTTTACTCTCATGGCAGCCTTTTATTACCTTGACCTGAATGATCAACGAGCTCCGTGCCCTTATGGCTGTACCTCCTTACATATCCTTTCACAGGGACAAGATGGTTCTGAGACCGCACCCTAAGTTCGTCCCTACATTGGTCTCAAAGTTTCACCTGAATCAGTTGATTTAACCTACTGGTCTTTTCCCCAAAGCCACACAAGACACCATGAGAGAAAAGGCTGCCTAGTTTGGATGTTTCCACAACCTGGTTCTATACCTTGATAAGACCAAACCTTTTAGATCGTCTCCTCATCTTTTTATGGCTATTTCCAGTTTGTCAAAGGGTCAGCTATTCTATCACAGAGAATCTCTAAGTGGATTAGATAATGTATCTCCAGCTGTTATCAGTCAAGGCACACTCATCCATAGTACATGCAGCATCTTTGGTCTGCTTCAGAAAAATGTCAATATCTCAGATCTGCAAAGCAGCAAAGTGGAAACTTTTGTCAAAAATTACGCACTTGACATGGTGGCTAGATCTGATGCCAAGTTCTGGAAAGCAATACTTCAGTCTTTATTTCACTAATGCAACTAAAGTTCCTCATTCCCGGCATTCTGAGGTGATACTGCTTGCCAGTCCCTTATAGTGGGTTCCACAGTGACACATTCTTAAAGATGAAAGAATGGTTACTTACCTACAGTAACTGTGGTTCTTCAAGATGTTGTAGTCAGTATGGCTCCCATGAACCATGCTATATCCCTGCTGTTTGGAATCCTCAGCAACACAGGGTTTGAATTATGAGGGAACTGAGGGAGGGTCATAGCTACTCTTCACTTTATGCCCTCATAAGGGAGCATGAGGAGGCACAAGGCACATGCGGCTCTGACAGACAGTGCTATCAATAGGCTTTGATCTCATGCATGAAACATGCGTACGTATGGTAGGTTCTACATTGACAACATCACAAAGAACTACAGTTACTGTAGGGTAAATAACTTTTCTTTCCATTTCAGGCTCTGGTGAGCAGAGTTCTCTAGTGGGCACAGACTCTTCTGCCCCCCTCCCCCTCCACCCCCAGGTTTACCCCTTCTGTCTTGTTCCCTCCAACCTGTCTCAACATCCATTCTGTCTCTTCTCCACACTGGCTCCCTATCCCAGTCACATCCTCCTCACCTAGCCATTGCTGTATTAATTTAGATGGAATAAATGGACCAAGGGTGTTAATGTAACCCGGTCACAGTCCAACAGTAAACAGTGTTAAACAAGGTCGGGGTTTGGTATACAGAGACCTCAGCCTACTTAGTACCATGGCAAACACACAACTAAAAATCCTTTTAGCTCGTTATTAAAGATAAAAGAAGGAAAAACAACACATTTGAAATGTAAAGTATTAAATAAGGCTTTCATTTTAACAGCATCCCTTGTTCCTTTTCCCTTTAGCTGGAGAGAGCTTTTAGAAGGAAAAACCTCTTGTTTGATAGACTCTTAGATGGTATCTGAGTTGGTAATAACTGTCCTTTTGGGGAAGAGAAAATAAGTTAGTTGAGATGGGCTGGAGCTGTTGTTGCTGTTGTTGGTAAAGTCCAATCCTGTTTCATCCCAGATGGTGTTTGGGATTCATCTGGAGCCAGTAGAACTAGTGATGTCACCTAAGTCCCTCTCTCTGGCCCAGTCTGGTCAGGACATTTCTTAGGATCAGGATGCACAAGGCCCAGGGTACCAGGAGATGTATGGGTTGGCAGCCATGATGATGAAGCTTGAGAGAAAAACTGGCTACTGGAGCAAAGTCCCTTTCTTTAAGGACCCACAAAGGGAATAGTGGGTGGAATAGCTCATCCCCATTATTTTGTCCACTATTTAGGCTTACTTTCCGACACACAAGTTTTGGTTCACTGATTTCTGGTTCCACACTTTTCTTGTTTACCAAGCATGATCTTAACACAGTCTTTGAATTATATCAGGAGGCCTTTTTGTTTGGACTAATTCAGTTTTTCTGTCTTGCTTTTGTACCTTTTCACATCAGCATTTGTTGTTATAGGTTATTGTGAAATGTCATTATTATTAACTTTATTATTTATTAACTTTCACAGTTTTTACATTGAAGTCATAACTAGGGTAAATTTGTAGGCCCAATTATCGCAAAATGATTCCCAATCTCCACTCCTCAGGCTTCTCATCCCATATCCCAGTTCTGTCTCCTTGCCCAGCAATTCCCTGTTTCTCCCTTCCCCCAGTTCCTCATCCAATCTCTCTCTTTCCTATCCTGGCCTCCACTTCCCCCAGTCCACATTCCCTGTCCCAATCTTCTTCCCTGTCTCCTCATCCAAGCTTGATGTGTCCCTCACCCTTCCCTGGCTCCTCGTCCCAGTCTCTTTGCCCAGCCAGTCCAGTTCTTCCCATGCACCCTGCCCATCCTCAGATCTCTCCCCCCTTCACCCTCATCTCCTTCTCCCAGTTCCACTGGTTCTCTGTTCCAGTCTTCTTGCCCTGCAGTCTCCAACACCCCAGGTCCTCATCGAATCTCTGTCTCCCCACACTTACTGGCTCCCTGTCCCCACCCCCATTTCTCTCCAGGTTCTTTGTCCCATTCTGCTCCTTTCTCCATTTCCAGTCCTAATGCCCTTGCCCAGCCAGTTCTAATGCCTGTCCTATCCCCACCCCAACTCCGAGTCTCAGTTTCCCTCCAGCTACTCTGCCAGCTCCCAACCCCAAGGCTTTGTCACCTTATATTTTTTGCAGAGGGAATGTGTGTGGCAGAGGAAAATTAAAACAACTGAACTTGAACAATTTTTCCAGAGAAATACTGCTGATTTCTTTTTTAACATGGCACATTTTCTTAGTAACAGAAAATGAAATAATTAATATGCCTCTGTCATTTTGGCACAATAACAACTTTTATTCAAAAACTTATGTACCATAAAATTATATCATAAAATTGTACATGACCAACAATGCCAACATCTTCATTTATTTTTCTCCCAAATGATAGCTTTACAAACAATCAAACTAATGACCCACAGAATATATAGTACTTATCTGAAGTGAAACCATAAGAATTAAAATTGGAAATGAAAAGACCAATTATACAACAGACTTCTTATCTCTGGTTAGCCTTTTGCTGTAGGATATCATTGTGGTTAGAGTTAATGATTTTCCTGAATTATTTAATAGCTTTTTTGGATGGAATACCCATGGGATTTCTGATATAATTATACATGTCTTATAAGAGAATTATAATAATATCTTGACATATTTAATAAAGTTTAGATTTTAAGACATTCCCTCACTATAACTGCAAGGGACACTTTTTTCCACCTTTTTTCCCTAAACAAAATTTTGTCGAAATTGATATTTTTCACACAAAAAAATGGTTTTCCCTCCTACAGATTTTATATTGATTTTATATATTTTCTGAACAGCTCTAGACGGGAATGGTGTCTAATTGAATACTACATGGATCTTATAGTTAACATTGTCATTTAGGCTCTTGAAGAGAGAATAAACAGCATGATACTGAATTGGTTGATGTTGCAAACAACATTTAGGACAGAGAAGTAAGTCAAAAGGATATTGAGACATTAGAAATATGAAGTAACTATTTACATGGTAATATTTTGATATGAGCACCCTGTACTGGAATTCCACACATGACCCTTAGTTATGATTACCAGCACTGAATGCTGCAATCACAGAAATTAGGTATGCAATCTCCCTACCTCAAATATCAAGTATACATGTCCTTCTGTGATACTTACCTTCATGGTTGATGACACCATGATCTTCCCTTTCATTCAGGCATGTAATCTGGGTGACAACTTGCTTCACCTTTCCTCTAAACATGCACATCCAGGTGATGTCTAAATCCTGCCACTCCTTCCTATACATTTCCTAAATATGATCTTTACTCACCATCCGAACTGCTGAAACCGCATAATTTTATTACTGTTACCTCTGTCTTCCCCCCACCCCCTTCCCACCTGTTTTTTGTTAAACTCACTTGTTGTGCCGTGTTTCAAATTAGATTATAAACTCCTCTAGGCAAGAATTGTGTTTCCTGTGGGGTTTGTACAAAACCTATCACAATGATTGAGCCACGGTCTTCATTGGACCCTTTAATGTTACCTCAATACAGATTAATAATAATAAAAGTACTCACATTAGAATCATGGCTTCTCCTTGCTGTCTCTCTCCATATTAGGCTGTCGAGAAGGATAGGATTATGAAAAGCCTCAGTAGTGCTGGTGATTATCATTCAGAGAAGGCATGTTTTATTTCTAGATGATGTGTCTGAGCCCCACTTGCGGAAAAACTTGATTTATTATTCTTTTAATGTAACAGACAAAGTCTTTGCTCAGTGATATTGGGAAGGGAATGAGAAGAATGTATCTTTCCTTTTCTGTTTCCCCTCACTAGAATGGACCCAGCAGGGAGCTTTGGGAGGGGATGTCAACTTGAAAGCAGAGACTGGGGAATGTCCCTTCCACTCAAAAATGGAGGTGGTGGGAACTCTATTGATATTATCATGGAAAGGATGTGTGTGTCCCTGAGGGTGGTGGGGACATGCTTTCTGACCACCATGGTATCAATACTTGTTGCTATTACAGCCGTCTGAGATGCATGCCAGATGGATGTGGGTGCTGGCATCATGGTACTACCAAGAAAATAGATGCAACCTTAGAAATATGGAAAGGATTGAAGTTACATGTCCCAGGATAAATTCAAGTTTTGTTAACAGATCTGGGAAAAATAATCTGGAATGCTGATATTTAGTGGGAGAAAGCTCTTCAGAATGCAGTAGTGCAAAAGAAAATCACCCTTACAATTTTCCATTTTTGCTTTGTTGATAATGAGATTGTCACCTCAGTATTCTTCCTTCTATTACTCTGTGCTTGATGGAGGGAAAACCTGGGCAGTACTGTGAATACATAAGAAACTTTATTTAGTTATTTGGGGCAACTTAAAAGTTTGTATGTAGTTGTAGTGTGATAAAGTGGCAAAAAAAAGTCATGGCAGTTTAAGACTACATAAGCAGAGACATCACATAGTCACATATTGTTCAGTGAAATTCCACCATGAAGATTAATGGAGATACTTGAAACGTTTCTTTCTAATTTCTGTTTTGTTGAATCTTTAACAAAAAACATCTTTTCTCCCAAAATTTTTCTTGGGTGTTGGAGTTAAGTAGGCATTTGCAAAGTGAAAAAGTTGTAAACAGCATGAATAAGAATAATTTCCTCCCTTAGTTAAATCAGGCTTTACTTGCTTCAGATTTCTGAGGTCATAAACTTACAACTTCTCCAGTTGACCATAGTGTCTTATAGAAAAAACAGAGGTAGACAATACCTGAATTTCTAATGTGAAAAGCTGGTGGGGTAGGGGGAAAATATATATAAAGCTCAATCTCTGCCCCTCTTTCCCCCGACCTTATGTGTCTGTGCCTTTGGAAGACACAACATAGCCCGAAATATTGCATCAGACATGAGTTCTGAGACTTAGTCACTGTCCTATGTCGCTGGCTGTTGATGCTCAAATATTAAGTAACTTCTTATAGTTTAAAAATTACATTACAATTAGTTTGCATATATGCTCTGACATTTCCAGTTGATTTCCACATCTCTGAAATCTTTACCCTTATTTTGATTTAACTGAACCGTTCACCCAGCTCTGTCAACTTTTTTTTTTTAAATATTAAGGTTGGATGGATCTCAGCCTCATATTATGTCCACACTAGGCAAAGTTTATATCCTTTGTATGTGCAATGATCAAAAATATGCTAAAGCACTGTGATTTTCTTGGACCAGAGCAATTTTGAATCTCAGTGGAATATTTAATCTCGAATATTTGAGGGGGTAGATGGTAGAGCAAAGAGGGTGAGGTGAGGTGGGGCATTGCCTGCAGCATTACTAACTGACTATTTCAGCAAACAGCTCGTAAGTCTGGTGAAAGAAACAAACAGCAGGATAATCTAAAATTGTTCCCTTTATTCAGCTGTTTTAATTGCAAAATGTCTTTGTTGTCAGGACTAGAAATAATCAACCAGTTGTTGTTAAAATGTATAAAACGCAGTGAAATGTAAATATCTAATTGCCTTGTCCATTTAAGAACAGCTGTCTGATATATAATACTCAAAATAGCCCTTTTGCAGTCCCATCTGTTTGTATGGCTTTGTAAGTCTGAGTGGTGTTGTGACTGTAGCCTGACAGTGTTCTGTATTACTGTTCACCTGCTTTAAGCTTATGCTATAGTGCTCATGCATGGGAAAGAGTGCTGTTTCTAATTCTGTGTTGCTAGAGCATGGCAACTTCTGGTGTGAACATCAGCTTTGATTCCTAAAATATCAATTTTGTGTTGTGTAGTGCTCGTCTGAATTCAGATGCTGTTGATGCCAAATAAGAAATCTTCCTTATATCCTGAGTACTGAGAGACCCAGGCATTTTTTAAAAAAATTGTTGGCAGATAGCAGTGTTAATCCTGTTAGCTGGTGCTGGAACTCCTGTGGTGTTTCTCATGTAAACTCTAGCGTCCTCCTTCCCTTTTTGCTGCAGCTGATAATCCTATGGTCTCTGAAGAGAAAGGGCCCTGTTACCGGTTTGTCAGTGCAGGAAAGCAGTGCATGCACCCTCTCTCTGTTCAGCTCAGCAAGCAGCTCTGCTGTTGCAGTGTTGGCAAGGCCTGGGGCCCACACTGTGAGAAATGTCCCCTTCCAGGAACAGGTAAGAGGTGCCCAGAAAAACCTCAAACGCTTACTCACACACTGTATGCAGTGTACGTACTATATCATCTCCTACATTTTATCTATTTTTTGTATCCTGTAGTTTCTTGCTGGTTTTGTAAATGTTAATAGAAAAATACAATACAGCTTTTTTATTGTTTGGATAAACAAGCATTCATAACAAAGATGGGATTTTCCTTTGCTCTGTAATGGTAGGCTTCCAATTTAACAAATAGACCCATCTCATGTGAGGGGGTTTAAATTACTAATTCCTGTAACATGAAGGTAAGGTTAGTTTACAGGGATCTGGATAAATTGAACCAAAGTGCCTTTAATACTTTTCAAACATAAAAGGCAGAAACGAAATGATGGAAGGTTTTGGGAAATAGCTTGCTCCACCTGCATGTATTAAGTTTTCATTATAAATAGCTGAAGTTACATGTGGGCAAGTGTACTCCCCGCTTTTTCCCGATATGTTTCTAACACACTTTTGTAGGGTGGTGCCAAGGATGGGTTCATCGGATTAGTAATACCTTAAAAATTAAATATTACAAATTACTTTTGGATGAAACAATCACTTGTGGTACACTTAGGGTCAGATTCTACCATCCTTACTTACTTTGAGTAACACTTTATTACATGAGTAGTCCAGTTGGGTTTTGTTTTTTTAAAAAGGCTTACTGAACTAAAAAGATGCATCAGTCATCAACTTGGTACACCAAAGAGATGGGATCATTGGTTTTAGTGAAGCCACTCACAGACTAAGATACTACTCAATGTGAGTAGTAAGGATTATTTCAAAGTGCCTATTATCTAATGTTACTTAAAACTTAAATGTCAGAATTCTGAATCTTTTAAGGCTTCATTTCAAGATTAGTTCACTGTTTCATTTGGATGTATAGTAAAACAAATGACTAAAAGCACTTAACATCAGTTCACTGTTCTAGCTCAATTTTATTACCATTATGTGTATTCAATTTAATATTGTTTCAGTTGTGTTTAGTGGATTAGTAGGTTCCTGGATTTGTAGGAGATAGAATAGAACTTGAACTATAATAATACACTGTGTTTACTGAAACTGCTGCTATAGATGTCACTGGTATGATACCATACACTATCACAGGAAATTTTTATTCTTATCTAGAGCATGGTTTTATGGTACATTGGCTCATATTTTCAGAAGTGACTGGAAATGTTTGGCTGTCCAGCATGGAACATCATAACAGGATCTAATTTTCAGAAAATACTGGGCCCCGTTAAGATGTTTGAATTTGGGCTCCAAAAACTGAAGCAATCAAAATCACTAGTTACTTTTGAATATTTGGGACATTATTTCCTGTATGAATATTTGACTGATAGTTCATACATCAATGGTGACTTTTTAAGTCCATCTGTTTTTCACTATCAGACAAGTGATGTTTGAGCAGTTTTTACATGGAACAATATTCTCATCAGGTGACTAGTTATTTAATTGCAGGAACAATGTATGGTTCCTGTGAGAATTCTAAAGATTAGGAAGGGCTTTGTGTCCTGCTTGGTCTAAATTAGAACCGGACAAATATCTTTTTGCAAAAGTTGTTTCTCAAATAAAAATAAGTGTTTTAATACTGTATGCTATTTATGTAATTAGAGTGACTATTCTAATGAAATAAATTAACATATTAGTTTACTAGTGAGAGAATATAAAATATACAAAAAAGTCAATTATTAATATGGGAGCCTGATTCTGTGGGTGAAATCCTGGCCCAATTGAAGATAAAAGGAGTTTGTCATTGACTTCAATGGAACTTGAATTTCACCCTACATCTTTTGCGTTACTAAAACTCCCACTGAACACACTGCAAAAAAAATGTAGGATCCAATGACTACATACAGAAGTTCTACTTAATTGGATTCCTAAAACAATATTACAAAATAATGTGCAAATATACTTCACAGATTTATGGGTTCACCAGAATGAAAAATCTGTGGAGTATATTTGGACATTATTTTGTAATATTGTTTTTGGCACCTAATTAAGTAGAACTTCTGTATGTAGTCATTTTAGAAGTAAGAAACATATTTAAGGGCCACATTTTTAAAGGGACTTTAATCTGTTCTCCACTTTTGTGCCCACAAGTGAGGTTATATAGACATCAAACTACCTCATTTCTGACTTCAGTGGATTTCTAAATGACATCTTTTGTCCCTACAAAATTGCACCAGCAATTGACTGCAAGTGCCAAATTGGAGGCTGGTTTACAACTTTGACCTGTAATATATTTTGAGCCCCTTTTTAAGGTGGGTAAAACATGAGGTAGCCATTTAATAAAATATATTAGCATTTGCAAAAGTACTGTCCAAATTAGGAATGAAAAAGCATGCAATAGGCTAGATCATGCCCTCCATCGTAAAAAGATCTGGGTGGATCAAAATTAAATGAAAAACTCAGCAAATTTTAAACTGCAGGGTTTAAGCTGCACCTTAAAGCCTCACCCTCTTCAGCTGGCAAGGATTGGTGGTCTGTTGAAAAGTCTATGGGGATTGGCCTCCTACTCCATTAATGTTTCAAGATGTAGGGGTAGATCTTCCACTGCTGTGAAGTATTATCACTGGAACATGAAGGGCCAGATTCTCTGAGTTCCTCCCTGGGCACTATTGTCCCACATATCAACTTGATTGTATTTAGAGCAGTGATGAAAATAAGTCCCTGCTCCTACTAAACCCCTAACTTGTTTCTCACCTCTGCCAGCTCAGTTTTTCAAGCACAGCGCAAGAATCCACTATTTTGGGTGGGATGATAGAGCCAGAGGCCCTCTGCATTCTGCTACAACTCCCAAACCTCAGAACCTGGAGTTCATGCAGAGGGACTAATGTGGGGTCAGAATAGATGCTGCTTAGCTTCAACTACCTTTTCTTCTGATAGATTTATGAGCAGGATTTCCACTCCTCCCTTCTAGAGATGATCTGATCATATATCAGCCCTCTTAGCAAGTACTAAAGAAATACTCTTTTAAAAAATCCAGATGAAGTGTTGTTTTTTCTGCACATATGGAAAGGCATGTTATTTTTTGAATATTATACCATACTACAATATTTTAATCCTGTTATTTCTGCGTGAATCAGAACAATGGATTCAGTATACATTTTAAATTTCAGTGGGGCAAGATCACCACTGTATATTTAATTTGAAGATAATATTGTAGGATGAAACAGGTACTATATATTTGGGGACCTTTGGAACCCTTACTTTTGGAGATATTTTGATATTAGTTTAATTTTATTTTTTAAGAAAAAATAGACATCATTATGTTGTTGTAGATTTCTGAAAGACACGCCACAGCTTTCCTTTAAATCATTTATTAATATCACATTTGAGTTACTGAAACATTTTTTATCTTTCATTTAAAGATTACTATATGACAAAATATTTTTTAAAACGAGATATTTTTCATGTATTTTTCATTGCCTATTTTTAAAATATGTTTACTTTTCTAATAACACTGTTTTTAAAGTCAGATTGCTACACATGACTCTCTTAAAAACCCCAATCTAAAATATGCTTTTGCTGGTAACACTTTTTTCAGTGGTCTCCTCCTCAGCAAGGAGGAAGTATCCAGCAGAACTTTTCAAATTGTAGGAAATATTAGTATTTCACTGAAATAATCTTTTCCATGGTAAAATTTCATTCAATTTCACTTATTCTGAGAGACTGATTTATAAACCAGGTAACTCCATGTTAGGACATATGGAGTATATCATTGTTTCACTAGAATTTTAACATTCATTATGGGCATTATCCAAAGCCAACTGAAGTCTATGGAAAGACTCACTCATGTTGAGTTCAGTGGGCTCTAGATCAAGGACTATGTCAGGTTTCTAGTGTAGTTGATTCATATCGCTTAAATAAATGTTATAAATCAAGATTTTTCAGCGTGATGTCTCTGGTTCAGTGGTAGTGAGAAGCTACTTTTTATTCTTTGGCAACTTCAAAAAGGAAACTATAGAAATCATAAATCCTAGTTACTTATGCTCTATAAACAATGACAAGTTTCAGATGAAAAGTCACCTCAGAAATAACATACTATTTGAATTAGATTAATTAAAAATGGTTCAGATGAAGAGGCATATTTAACACAGCTGAAGAAAGAAATAATAAACTGGAGGAAAAGCCTTTTATAGAGGAATGAATTAAGTCCTGAAGTAATTTTTCAGAGGTATTCAATATTAGCATGCAATAATGTTTGTTCTTAAATATAGCATATTTTGTTATAAAAATGTACATACAGTAGCAGAGTTGATTTGTGTTCATTATATTTTCCATTGTGTCAAAATATTGCACTTTTAGACTCTTAAAAGGAATATTTTCCCATCCCAAATCTAGCTGCTTTTAAGGAAATCTGCCCTGGTGGAATGGGTTATACGGTTTCTGGCTCTCATAGAAACAAGCTATATCATCACCCTGCAGTTAGAGTACAGCCACCTGTCATTGGCAAGACCCAGATTACTCAACCTGTTGCTAAAGGTACTTCTCCTCCACCTCTCCCAGCAAAGGAAGAGCCAGTGGAGGCACTGACCTTCTCACAGAAAAGTGAGCCTGAGGTGGCTGTGCAAGAAGGTGAGAGTGGAAAAGGATCTTGAACTGTAGTTTAGTAGATAGCTATATTTCTGTGCATGTACTTCTGTTTTACATCCTTTTTATACAGTGTTTGTATAGAATTCGAGGGTTTTTAATAATGAAGAGCTCCATGTCACCGAATGAATTATGCTACAGACTGTAGTTCTCAGCCATTGTTATACAATAGCTGCCCTTGTACACCGAAAACTCTACACAGAGAGAAAACCATAGTTCAGCCTAATTTTTGTGAGTAATAGAAACAGAAAATGTTTGTTCTATTATAAGGATTCCTGTAATAATATTAGGCATCTGTAAAATATGAAAACTCTCATTAGTGTCTTATTTCTTACAATGAGGCCTCTTTCTGTAAGTTTTTTTCCTCAATCTTTGCATGGATTTCTGCAAGCTCCTCTAAATACCGTTAGCAGCTTTAAAATGGCCTGTTTTTAACATGCTTAATTTGAATGCAGAAGCAAAGAAATATAGACAGCCTGCAGCATGTGCAAAAATAAATGCATTGCCAACACGCTATTGGTGAACAGAATATAGGCAGGTAAAAATCTGATTGTGAGGAGTGTTGTGATGGTTTTGAGTCCTTTATACGTTATTTTCAAGAAGTAATTATGCAACTGGTTCACAGGGGCAACAGTTGGAAATGTCTGAGTAAATTTTGCAGAACTTCATGGGAAATGCAGTCACCATAGATTTACTTCTTCTGAGGATCAATTCCCTGGTGCTCCTTTAATAAAAAAACAAAACAAAAAAAACCACCCTAACATTTTAATTGAAAAAACAAACAAACATTGTAAATAGTCAATTTGTTTTGCATTGGAAAATCCTACCTTGAACTTGGCAGCCTTCATTTTGAAACGCTGAGGGATATTTCTGCATCAGGAAGGTAGAAAAAATATGAGATACTTTTCAAGTAAGTGAGTTCCATCTACTATAATACGAGTTACATAAGTAGAGGGAGAGACTTCAGACTTTTCAATCTTTGAAGAGGAATTGTCAACCTGTTTAGGCCCTGAAAGGAAGATAAAGACTACTTGGTATTTTAAAGAACTCGAGGGATTCTCTCTGTTCTAATTCCGCCTTTTCAGTTGCTCATACCTTTCTTACACAGTTCCTTTTGAGCTGAAATTTTCCATGCTTAGTCTCAGCCCGAAAATGAAATTTACACTTTTCCCACCAGAAATTTTGTGCAAGGATAAATCAAAACAACTGAAGCTAGAAATTCTAAATTTTATAGAACTCAGGGAGATGTAAAAAGTCAGGAAAGTTTGAAGAAAATTGACTCGCTAGTTTAAAAATTATGCATATTAAAAAAAACACTGTGCTCACTTGAAGTCAGTAATGATGCACCTGCATGTTAGAATTTTTATCCTTTTTATACATTGAATACAACCTTTGACATTTGAAATGCAAAATATTCTTAGGTTCTATGCTCAATTTACCTGCAATGCTTAAGAACTGGAGCTGGTGAGGAAATGGTTTTTGTTCTCATGAAAAAAATTTTTTGCGGGGGGTTGGGGTCTTAAAACCCCCACAAAAACTGGGGGGAAAATCAGTTTACAGCAATGGAAAACCATAACATTTCTACTGAAAACTAGCATTGGGCCAAAAGTGCTTCATTTTTGGTTGCTAGAAACGGGAAAAAAAAGAATCCGGTTTTGATTTTTTGGTAACACCCCCTCCTCCCAATTTTTGTTTTGTTTTGTTTAGTCAATATTGGATATTTTCCATGGAAATTTTCATTTTGACAAAAAAGCCTTTTTTGGTGGAAAAAATCACATTTTCAATTAAACTTTGATCAACTCTATTAAGAACACCTCTGCTAAGGATGCCTTGCTCCTGTGGTAAAGCCAGCAGAGACTGTAAGCTCCTCAAGTTGAATATCTCCAGTTTAAGTAAGTTTAACTTTCACAGACCGAACAGGTCCATATCAAGAGATTTGCATGCTCCATTAATGACAGTTTCCTCACTTAAGGGTGGGTAAATTACAGGCCAGGAGGCTGCAGGGCTCATCAGCTCTGTAATGGGTAGACTCACCAGGCTGGGGAGCCTTTAGCATAACACTTATGCTACATCACAGGTGCATACTGAATCTAAAGCCAGCATAGCCTGCAACAGAAGAATCATCTCAGCATAGGGGACTCCTCTAGTGGCATAGATCTGGGATAGAGGTTGCTATTCCACCCTTCCTCCTGTCTGCCAGTGTTGAGGACAGAGCAAGCACTTCTTGTGTGATTCCCACACTGCCATACTAGAGTTATGCTGGGGGCCAGCCTGGCATACAGTCAGACTAGGATAAGTCGTGAACCTCTTGAGAATGTGTTGTGTGCTCCTTGGCCATAATTGAGATGAATCCTCAAAGGAGAGGGAATAGAAACAGCGGCTCCACAGATGCTGGGCCAGTTTTCTGACTGGAACAGGGGCCAGGAATCTGGCCCAACATCTTTGAAGATCCAAACCATATTTTAAAAGAATTAAACTGTTAGCAAACGGCATCCTTTAGAGAGGCTGCATTGGATTTACATTCAAGATAGTCTTTGAGACTTACATAGGGTTGACAGTAGCCCTCTTTAAGGATTTAAAAGTCTCAGGTCTATCTATCAGTGGTTAGGATAATATAAAAATACCTAAGATGCATTACATTTTCAAGCTTAAATATTTAATCTAATGTTAACATACTCACTTTTGAAAGATTATGAAGCAGTTGACAACATTTAGGGAGTAACTAACTACCAACAAATTTTCGTTTGTAAAATAAAGATTTTTTTTTTAATATGGAACTTTTGGGGACAAACTTGGCAAGAAAGTCATTTCTCTTTGTTTTATATTTTGCTACTTTACAACAAATACTGCACAACTGAGCGGATTAATACCAAAACAAAAATTCATTACAAAACAATAACTTGCATGCCAGGTTTCTGCCTAATTCATTACTAAGGCCTGGTCTACATTAAAAAATTAGGCCAGTTTAACTACTTCAGTCAAGAGTGTGAAAAATTCACACCCATGAGTGGCGTTCTTAAGCCGACCTAAGTCTCTGTGTAGACTGTGCTAGGCTGATGAAAGAATTGATGGATTACGTACACCAATGGGAGTATCCCTTCCATTGGCATAGGTAATTTCTACACTGAAGCACCACAGCTGTGTTGCTGTAGCATTTTAAGTGTAGACAAACCCTAAATTTCACTGAAACCAGATAACATAATTAGGGCCCTGCCAAATTCACGGCCATGAAAAACGCATCATGGACCGTGAAATCTGGTCTCCCCCATGAAATCTGTCATGAAGTCTGGTCTTTTGTGTACTTTCACCTTATACTATACAGATTTCTCAGGGGGGAGACCAACATTTCTCATAATGGGGGTCCTGATTCAAAAGAGGGTTGTGGAGGGATCGCAAGGTTATTGTAGGGGGGACACGGTATTGCCACCCTTACTTCTGCGCTGTCTTCAGAGCTGGGTGGCCGGAGAGCGGCAGCTGCCGGCCAGGCACCCAGCTCTGAAGGCAGTGCCCCACCAGCAGCAGCGGAGAAGTAGGGGTGGCAATACCATACCATGCCACCCATCTGCGTTGCTGCCTTCAGAGTTGGGTCAGGACCCATACAGATACAACACTGTGAAATTTCAGATTTAAATATCTAAAATCATGAAATTTACAATTTTTAAAATCCTTTGAATGTGAAATTGACCAAAGTGAACCATGAATTTTGTAGGGCCCTAACCATAATATACATGCTTAGTCCTTTCACACACGGTGTCTCATTACAATAGCAGTGCTGTACAGTAATATAAAAAAAATCATTTTCGCAGTCGTCATCTGAGTTACAGGGCCAGTTTGTCAGCTAGGGTAAATCTATGGAGCTTTGTTGAATTTGATGACTTTATGTTGATTTACTCCATTTAAGGATCTGGCCCATAATGTTTATCCCAAGTATTCCTTGAGCCAAATTCAGGAATTGCACATGTTTTTGATGTGGTTAATTTGGGTCCTTCACTCTCCCTTTTTCCCCTTAATTCACAAGAATATACACAAGGCTCACAACATCAACAGCAATAACAAAATTACTACATAAAAACAAATGCTTTAAAATACAATTCTGTAGTTTTGCAGGCATCACTGTGTTTCCCAGCAGCTCTGACAAGTTCTAGGAAAATTAGATAAGAACTAGCTTATGGAGCTGAAAGTTAGGGGATGAGATGGCAGGCTGTGTTATTTTATAGAGCCTGATTCTGACCTTGTTTTATATCAGAATAAGTCCACTGACTTTTGCAAAGTTACTTCTCATCTGTACCAGTGTGAGATCAGAATCAGGTCCATAGTCTTTATGAGACAGCCAAGTGGAAATTGAAATCTGATGATAATTTCTTGGTTAATTGTTTTAAAATGGTACTAAGGCCTGGAATGCAGAAATAATTTCAGAACACATTAAAATGACTCATGTTTTTGATATATATTCTTTCTATTCAAACTAGTTAATTCCTTTCCTTTCTTTTCTTTCTGGTTTTAGTGGCAACTGCAGCCCCTGATAAGGTAAAACATTAATTCTTTATTATATGCTTTCACAAAATAACTACAATACAATAGAGGATCCATGGGATTTGCATCCAGTTCTGAGAAATGTACTATATATGAGAATATAATAGTTACTGGTTGAGGCTGTGGCATTTCAGACTCATTGGTAGTACACATATTGTTTAATTTTCCACTGCAATTTACCAGTGACAATGAAAAAGCATCAGTCATAGTTGCTTAGGGCTAACACTGTGATTCATCATATGTTCATAAAGGTTAGGGCTCTGATTCATCACTCCATCTGTATTCAGCAACTCACTTAAACATGTGCTTAATGGGCTTTAAGCATCTGCTTAAGTGCTATCCTGAATGGGGGTGCTTCCTTGAATTGAGGCCTAGATGAATAGCATGCAAGAGTACCACTAACAAAAATTTCCATGATGAGGTTAAATGGGGAAGTCATACAGACTGATCTGGATTGCTTGGTAGGCTGAGCCCATTCAAATACAATGTGTTTTAATATAGCCAAATGGAAGGCCGTACATCTAGGAACAAGGAACACAGGCCATCCCTATGGAATGGAGGACTGTATCATGAAAAGCAGTGACTCTGAAAAGGATTTAGGGGTCATAGTGGACCAGCAACTTGACATGAGCTCCTAATGTGATTCTATGGCAAAAAGGATTAATGAAATCCTTGGATGTATCAACAAGGAAGTTGTGAGTAGGAGCAGGGAGGGGATTTTGCCTCTGTATACAGCATTTGTGAGATTGATACTGGAATAGTGTATACATTTCTGGCATCAGCATTTTTAAGAGGATGTTGAAAAATTGGAGACAGTGAAGAAAATAACTAAAAAATTATTTGAGAGCCGGAGAATATGTATAACAGTGAGAGACGTAAAGAGCTCAGTCTGTTTGGTTTATTAAAAAAAAAAAAAAGATTGAAAGGCAACTTGATTACAGTACCTCCCCTAGCTACAGAAGTAATCAAAATGCTTTAAAAAATAAAATAATTAGATGTCACACAAATAAAGAGCTTATTTAGTATTTGTTTATTTACTCCAGTGACAGTTTTGCCTAATTAAGAAATGTAAAACAGGCCCCCCTACATTACAGCAATATATTGCAGTGGGCAGTGTATTATACTTTCTGCTTTGATTTGTTAGGGATAACAATAGCTATGCTTCACTTCACTCCTCCATAGTGATGCAAGCATCTCTAGTTTATGAAAATAAAAAGTCTAATACAATGACCATTGTGATAAGTTCTCTGTCAGCCAAATGCCTACAGAGATGCTCATGAGTGTGCCCTATATCTGTGATATAGATATATTTATAAAATAAAATTGCACTCTAAACTGCAATTAAATATATTTTTGAACTGTTCTAAAGTGGGAGATGGGGCTGCTCATGAGTGGTAACACCAATGTTATGAGTAACCACTTCAGATAATGGCAGTATTGCATGGTATGCCACCATTATTTCATATTTTAATTAATAATACTTAGTTTGCTGTTAACATGAATTAGATATGGAAGAACAGCAACTGTTTTTCCAGACAATAGTTCCCCACACAACTCAGAAAACTGCATTAAAATCACATCTTCAAAT
This sequence comes from Terrapene triunguis, assembly GCF_002925995.2. Taxonomy (NCBI): domain Eukaryota; kingdom Metazoa; phylum Chordata; order Testudines; family Emydidae; genus Terrapene; species Terrapene triunguis. The sequence continues at coordinate 8,220,562 of NW_020664436.1, read as the reverse complement.
TGTAAATTTTTAAATATTTTTTTAGGAATTAGTTTCACTTGATGATCAAGAAAAACCTGTGCTAGAGCCTGGTCAACCTCAGCTTTCTCCTGGGATTTCAACGATTAACCTGCATCCAAAATTTCCAGGTAACTCTTTTTGACTCCTCTTTTAGTGGATGACAGTTCTTGTGAATCAAAGAATGGAATACTACATTTTGCTGTATGTTCCTTTCTGTTTCAGAATCTAATTGCTAATTTGAAACTCTGGATTCACAAATTTAGGGCCTGATCCTGCAATAATTTTACTCCTGCAAGTGATCCTTACAAGAACGGCTCCATTAAAGTCAGTTGGACTATTCGTGTAAGTGCGTGCAGAACTGGTCCCTCCGAATCCAGTTCTGCAGTGCTCTGCACACAGCTCCCATTGAAGTCAATAGGAGTGACATGAGGGGAGTGTAATGGAAGGATTGTAATGGAAGGAGTGAAATTCTTTACCTAGAAAAATTATAAAGGGAATAATAATACAAAACAACAACTAAACTTTGTAACATTATTATTAAAAATGTGCTAAGTGCTTTAGAGAATGAATACAGAAACATTGTCTCTGCCTCAAAGAAATTACACTCTAACTTCAAACTGGATACAACATTTGAGAGTAATCATCCAAAGGTGCGAAAATGAGAAGGTTGACAATTAGACCACATGATGACTGTTACTGAGTGTGCACATTTTGGTTCCATTCAAGTTACTATTGTTCTTAATGGTAAATTGGTGCACTACTTGTAGCAACATGGAAGACGTGGATTTTTTGAAGGGATATTCATTAGAAGATGTTAGTGGCTTGGCTAACAGGTTTTGTGAGAACATTCAATGAACAGGAGGCAGAATGTTAAAAATCATAGAGCCAGGAGTAGAAGAAGGAAACGGGAGTGGAAGGGGTTGCGGTTGGCATCACTGAAGGAGCAAAGGGTAGGCAAAGTGTTAAGAGTCAAAGACAGATATTGTAGGCTGAGGTGAAATGGTGGATGACCTTGAATATGAGAACACGAAGTTTGAAGTCCATTGTGCTGTGAGTGCAATCCACCTCTGATAATGGGGACTCTCATTGAGGTGCCTAAATCTAGATTTAGATGTCTAAATTTAGGTGCAAAAAATATGGCCACTAGACATTCTTTATTTGTTTAACCCAGTACAAAGGGTTTTTTTCACAAGTGGTGTAATTATAAAATCTTCAAACTGTTTTTCTTATTTAAAATCAAAGAAGCATAAATTACAAAAAGCCTTCATACTGTCAGATTAGTTCAATACTGTGTGTTATGTGTTGAAATATATCTTAAATATGATTGTTTTCCATTCTATGTCAAACAGCAGTGATTGAAAAAACCTCCCCTCCTCTGCCTGTTGAAGTTGCCCCTGAAGCTTCTACTTCAAGTGCAAGTCAAGTAATTGCACCTACACAAGTTACAGGTATGGTACTTACCTTTTAGTGTAAAAACAGGGTAAGATATGACTATGAACACATTCCTGACAGTAACACCTAATACACTACTGTTGTATTGGGATAGCAAATAGACTATAACAGTAGAGCACAGGGGAATACTTAACTGGGAGGTACAACATAGGAGGGCAAAATAGCACAGTAAGGAGTATGTTTTCAGCAGAGCTAGGGCTTGGGCTCCCCTAGTTTCAGGTACAATTTGCTTCCTCATTTTTGTGCCCACAAAATAAAGGGTGGGTGCAAATATGAATAACTCCACCTTTATAAACCGCAGCAATAGAGGAGGACACAGAAATTGAAAGCTGTCAGAAGGCAAAGATAAGAATGGGATGAATAAAGCCTGTGAGAATTCTTTGCACTTTAAGACTGCAGAGAGATAACTGACCCTGGATAACCTTATGAAGGTGAGAAGACATTGGATGACAGTGAGCAAACTGAGGACACTGAAAAGAAGCTTGAGAATCTACAATGAATTCTACTGTAGATTACTGAACATCAAGGATTGTGAATTAAATGTAATGCAAAGAGGAAAAAGATAGCAGGACAGAGAACTGTGTCCCATAACTCTAAATGTGATGCACGTCTCGGTGAATATCACACATGGTCTAATCCTCCTCTCATTGAAATCAAGGGTAAAAGTTCCTTTGGCTTCAGTGGTGCAGGATCAGAGAAGTGGACAGCAAGAATGACCCTACACATCGTTATCTACACTGGTGCTTATGTCAGGACATAGCAGCTGAATGGAAAGCATCACAGACAATTTCAGATACTTGGGGCAAAACCCCCATTGACTTCAGCGGGGTCCACATTTCACCCCTGGGTCAAAACTGAAGATTACTTCCATGCTGATATTTCCAAAATTATTCTGCTAATACTAAGGCAAAAAGAATCATGCTTGTGGGTATAAATTACCGTAGTTATTTTTCCAGCTCTAGCCCAGATCCTCACTAGTCGAGCTTCCATCTACTTCACTCCACCAAAACTGTTCTCACCAAGGTGTCTAACAGGCTCTTCCTGGTCAAATCTGAAAGCGCACAATTCCCAGCCTCATCCTCTTGGACATCTCTATGTTTTTGACACTATCTGTCAATCTGTCCACTTTGCTTGTCCTCTCTGGGTTCTGCTTCTGCCACTCTGGCATCTCTTTTGGCACGTCTGCCTCTTCCTCACTCCCACTTCTGTGTAGATGCCTCATGGATCTATTCCTAGTCCTCCACTTTTTTTTTTTTTACACACTTCTTTGGTTAATCTCATCCATTTGCATGGCTTCAACTAATATCTCAATGCTAACTAATACATTTACCTATCCACTCCTGGCTCATTCAATCCTCTATTTCACCCTGCCTCTTACATCTCCTGGATGTGTCTCCCTCAATTTAAACATAATACTGTCAAATCTGAACTTATCTTTTCTCTCACACCCTTACTGCTCTGCTTTTTCTCTGCCACCATCATCCTCCCTATTCTCAGGACTGTAACCTGGGAGCCATCCTTTCATATTCTCACTTTCCCCACACATGCAGGTTATATCCAGATCTTCTCACTTCCTCCACCATGTTATCTCTAAGGAAATACATTTTCTTTCTTATCTATACAACTAAAACTCCATCAGCTCCAGTGTTGATGGCTGATTTAATATTCGAATGATGACTGAGGCAGGATAATTTATTAATTTAACTAACAACTTAAAAGGGACCTTTTATGAAAACTCCTGAAATCACTAAAAGTTCATTTTAATATTGGGAATAGATAGGACTTGATTTCTCCACCTGTCACTTATACTTTGTATTACTGCTTGCAGTGTTTCTTTTCCAGCTCATCCCATATTTCTGGTGACAGAGTGTCTGCAATCAGTAGGTGATATCAGAGGTGACTAGAAGGCTCGTATCATACTTTTGGATTTAAGTAATCCCTGTATCCTCGAGGCTGTACTTTCTTGTGAACTGCAATCACTTTTTTATAGTCAGTTTCAACACAGAAGCTTCATCAGTAGAGAAAAATCATGAAACATGTTCATGGCCTAACATGGCTTTTTAAAATTTGCACGAACATTTTCTCTACATCTATCATAGCTCTTATGGCACACATGACCAGCAGCCATTCAGTGCCATGTCTCTGTAACAATACTCCCCACAGCCTTTCTTTTGAAGCATTTTTGTGGAGAATTTTCTCTCTTTCACTGGGTCAGATAAATTGAAGCACTGGTGTTGATGTTTCTGTACACTCCAAATCTGAGTGCGCTCTCATGATCTGGCATTCATGCCCATCCTCAGTCTTTGTGAGTTATTTTCTTAGATAAGTTATTTAAACTTCATAGCTGGGTATGAACTTACTGATCTACTTCATCATGCCTTGCAATCTCTGAATTCCTTTTTTATCTTGTGTCTCTGCACAGTCAGTATCATTTAAATATTAGACTCAGTAAATATTGTTCCCTTTGTTTCCCATCTAAGCAGGTGATTTAAGTTGTTTGAAATTGACAGTTTGCCTTATTCCACTTAACGTTGTTTTTTCTTGCAATTTTCAGTACTCTCCACAATTGTTCCTGATGTTCTCCTGCAAGACCTTCTAGTATCTAGGACAGGTTGTTATGAGGTGAAATACTTCCAGTGCAAAACATGTTCCGAAAGGCAATCTCAGGAAACATTATCTGCCAAATGGTTACTGAAAATACAAGTCTTGGAGATTTCTGTGTCCATGGGAATCTGCCAAACCCTTGTGATGCATCTAATTTGCTGAAAAATTTGGCTCCTGCCATGTCAGCAAACATTTCATACCTTGTGGGCAAGAGGAAATATACCTTCTAAATTGTCTTTTTCAACTCCTTTTGTCTCTGCAGTTGCCAAGGAGTAAACCCAGTCTGTCAGCTCTTCAGAATAATCCCATTTGCTGTCATGTTTTCCAGCTCTCCCTAGTCTCTTTTTCTAGGCTTGTGGAGCATTTAGGGTGGCATATATAACAAGCTTTGTCTCTTCCCATAATTGCATCTTGTAAGTAACTGGGAGACACCCTTTTCCTGTGAACATGTCTTCATATGCCACAAATAGATTGCTCACATCTGGTTGAGGTTTGTTAGCAGACTTGTCATTCAGATGCTTCATGACATACCCCTCTTGATTAGACCTAGCACCTCATGTGTGTGTAAGCTCAAATCTGGTCACTTTCCTCAATGTGCAATGTGTCACAAACTCTCGTTTTACCGTTTCCTTTTTTCCCCTCAGTGACCGTTCACATTTACTCAGAAGTGGAATTTGTTCCTCACATGTAACCTCTTGTGCATATTTTTTAACCATTCATTTGATTTTGCAGCTTCTTTCTTTGATGGATTTATGAGTAACATTTTGCCTTCACTTGAGTTCTGTGTCACTCTCTACAGCCATTATTTCCATTCCTCTTTGTTATACTGCTTGGCATACAAATATTGCCTTTTCCAGTGCCAGGTCCATGTCTCAGAGTAGCATTTCACATGTCTTTTTATCATTGCACCCCAAAGGAATTTGATCTTTAATGAGGGATTTTAATAATCTTTATACATAATTCATGGTCTTTATCCAGAAAATATATCATCCATAGATAACATTCTTTCATGTAACACACTAGTGCTCAATCCTTTTCAATAGTTTTTCAAAGCTTTTTTACCTTTCCTCCTTCTCTTTATGACTTGAAAGGTTTCCATTTGAACACCATTTTAACAGCAAAAATCCTGAGTCCTAGACTGGCAAGGTTGGTAAAGAGGCATTACATTAAGTTTAAGGACAAAACTAATGAAACTACATTCTACGACAGAATGTTTTGAAATTTAAAATGAGATTGATATTGTGAGATGCCTACAAAAAAAAATCCTCATATTTAACCGAGTTGTCATACTGCTTATAATAAAGTAGCCAAATCTATATTTCACCTAATTAGGAAATGTGTGTTTTTAGACAACCTGCTGTGATATTGCTAAAAACTACAGTCTGTGAAAATAATGCTGTAATCTGCTACAGCTAACAGTTTAACATCTATGATTATTTTCATTTTACTCTATCTTCACTTTTGATTTGCATATGCACCCACTTGACTTCTATGTGGGGGGGAGGGTAGGAAGGGGCGGTGGAAGAATCAACTGACCGTAGGTCTGTTAGTCACTCAGGATAATTGGACCGATCAGTGTGGTCACAACTGATTTCAGGCTCTCTCTCCTTTTAGCTGGAATACTGAATATCACCCATTTACTGAAATATTTAAGATAGTTTGTAATAATTTTTTTCTGTGTGTGTGTATATAGAAATCAATGAGTGCACAGTGAACCCTGATATCTGTGGAGCAGGACACTGCGTTAATTTGCCTGTGGGATACACCTGCATCTGCTATGATGGGTACAAGCTGAATGATCAACAGACAAAATGCTCTGGTATGAAAGAACTTTTTCAATAATCTAAAGTAATAACTGTATGAAGCATTTTCAAATATAGAATACCTTGTTCCTGCAAGGTGCTATGTATACCATATGTATATGTAGAAATCCTCTTCTGGACATGCCAAAACTACACAAAAATGTAATTTTTATATATAAAGCAATATTCACCAAAAGCAGGCTCTAGTGAACCTTTCAGCCAGTCAAAGATGAATGGAATTTTTAAAAAAAAGTTTCGTGTGTGTGAATTTAGTGCTCATGAAAGGTCTCACTGAAGTCACTAGGAGTTGAGGGCAATAAGCAGGAAACCATTTTAACTTGTCTGACCTGTCTCAATGAGTGTGAGTTTGACAGTCCAAGTGTGTGATAAATATGTAGAGCCTGGTGAATGTCAAAATCTATTTTACTTATGGGTACAATCATGCTTTGGAGGCACTAGTCTGCATTTTGGGAGGCGCAAGATCACGCCACCCCATGAGGTGCTCTGGGAGGGATCCTGCCTCAGGGAAACAGAATCTCTCTCAGATATCCCCAGTGCATATTGGACTGTTTTGCTGATACTATCCTTCTGAAAGTGCAGTTGACTTTCTTCTGCTGGCTAATGAGGAGTGGGTTGAGTAGGAAGCAGTTACCCTGGCACCTTTCCTGCCCTCTTTGGGATGTCTTACATTGTATGGCTGCTATGAAGATGTAGACCTTGTGCTCTAGGGCAGTGGCTCTCAACCTTTCCAGACTACTGTACCCCTTTCAGGAGTCTGATTTGTCTTGAGTACCCCCAAGTTTCACCTCACTTAAAAACTATTTGCTCACAGAATCAGACATAAAAATACAGAAGTGTCACAACACACTATTACTGAAAAATTGCTTACTTTCCAATTTTTACCATATAATAAAATAAATCAATTGGAATATAAATATTGTACTTACATTTCAGTATATAATATATAAAGCAGTATAAACAAGTCATTGCCGGTATGAAATTTTAGTTTGTACTGACTTCACTAGTGTTTTTTATGTAGCCTATTGTAAAACTAGGCAAATATCTAGATGAGTTGATGTACCCCCTGGAAAACCTCTGCGTACCCCTGGTTGAGAATCACTGATCTAGTCCAACCCACCACGCTGAGTATACCTTACGTCTTCGCTTACAATTGTGCAACAGCACTGATAACAGTGGGTCCACATGATAGTAACTTGGAGCATAATTTGGCCCATAGAGTGTATTTGAAGGATCAATCAGTTCTTTCTCTGCATTTTTTTCTTTAAAAATAATAAATAAGGTTATATATGCAAACATTCTATTAATGCAGTTTTATTGGTGAGATTTTACATGTCCAGGAGCCAGAAGTACAGACCTGTAGTTGCCCACAGCAACTATAGTTGAGCCATATTTTACTTATATTAAGGGATTAAAGTTACACCATATACAAAAATACAAAAGGCTGCCTGTGAATTACAGCAGATGATCAGAGTCACAACTAAATCAGGAATCAAGTTCCTGACTTCTGTGTAAACAAAATTTCAACTGTAATACTGAATGAACACAGTAATGTTTACATTTTGATAATATTATATTTTCAAATGTTCCATTATTCATTTTTACTTTATCAGAAAGTCAATAACTACTCAAAAATAATACCTCTACTGACTGGTGCTAATACTATTTAAATATATTTTATACAAATACACCTAGAATAATGATGATTTAAAATTCTTATAATTTTGTCTAGCTTTATACTGTTCTATGCTTGTAGCAATGCCAATGCTTAATATGGGGAGTACCACAAATACTGTTGTAGCATTAATTACTTGCAAATGGAAATTTTAAAGATTTGAAGTGTGTCCACTATTTAGTCTTCAAGCAATTTCAGTACTCATATAGCTTAAGCCAGTAAGCATGATTTTTCCATCTACAACTATTTGATATATGCTTCTTGAGGCTCTTTAAGAGAACAAAGGCTTTCAAATAGTTAAACTCATTACAAGCCCTGTCTTTTCAAAGGCACATATTCGTTGGGTGGAGTGGGGAAAAGAGTCATGACCAATTATGTTACATTTTTCAATATCCTTATATTTTTATTTCTTAAACAGATATCAATGAGTGTGTTCAGACTCCCCATCTATGCTCCCTTGGGCACTGTGAAAATACAGAAGGGAGTTTCCTGTGCATTTGCCAAGCAGGATTCATGGCCAATGAAGAAGGAACAGAATGCATTGGTAACCACTGCTCTTCTTTATTAAAACGATGATGAGAATAATAATTTTAAAACTGATCATTAAGAGCCTAAGCCAAAGTTAATTGAAGTAATTGAAAATACTCCCTTTGACCTCAATGAGCATTGAATCAGGCCCTAAAGCCCAGATCCTCAAAATCAATGTCCGTTTGGGGCCTAAATACCTTGGAGGATGGGGGCCTACGAGGTCAATATAATGTTTTCTTCATGACATATTTATTAGAAAGCGGGCAAAAAAAACCAAACCCGGCTCCAAGGTGTTTTATGTGTATAGCTACAGAGGGACATGGTTAACCACATTGAGTGTTGACATTTATTTATTTTTAAAGTTGTTGCTTTTTGCAGGTATGAAATCAAGATTCTCCCTGATATTTTTTTTTATTTTCCCCCCTAACTGATTGGCTGAAGGGTGAGATATTTAAAAAAAATTACAAAACAACTCCTTACCTCTCAACTGTCCCAAATTTGGCAGAACAATCTGCTTTTTCACAGCTTTCCTTGGAATTACCCAACTGTCCCTTCTTGCCATCTGTAAGCCCCACAGTGTGAACACACTATTCATGTAATATTTATACATTGCCTTGATCACTCTTTTCTCCACTTCTCCCTGAGGCTTCAGTTGCACCCAAAGCTCTTGTGCCCTCTTCTCTATTCCCTTTGCATAGGAAAATTGCAGGTGACTCCACATAGCTGTGGATCTGACCTTCTCTGGTTATCTTCCAACAAAGTATGTATAGGCTGTTGGATTTGATCACCAGCCTGGGAAAAATAACTAGCCACATCCAGATCAACTCATACCCCTTGCCTCAGGGCTCTGTTTTTTGTCCAACATAAAAAAGGAAATGTGGCCTGACAACATAAAGTAATAGTTCTGGTCTCAACATGAGACTGTACCCCCGCCCGCCAGTCTCCTGCAATTTGGTGGTCAGAACCTTCAGCCAGCTGTGGAGACAGAGGGGAAGAGCAGTTTGCAGGGGCTCTCATCCCCTCACAGTCCTCTTCTGCAGTACAGGAGAGTATTCTCCCATCACGCTCCTGGACCCAGGCTCCTTTATGGAGCTAGGGCCCACATCTGCATCACCAAGCTGGTAACTATCAGACCCAATCACCGGACACTGCTCCTTTCCAGAACAGGGCTGGCTGCATCCTGGCCCTTAAAGGGGCAGATCACCCTGATGGAGTGTAATGCAGAGAACTCCAAGGAACACAGAGGACCAGGTCCTCAAAAGTATTTCGGTGCTTAATTCCTATTGAAGTCAATGGGAGTTAGGCACCTAAGTACCTTTGAGGATCTGGGAATAGTTTTTCTGGATTTACACCAGTGCAGCTGAAAGCAAGATCTGTCCCACAATGTTTCTAACATATTATTCTCCAGTGTTTGTTAAATAGCTCTTCTTAAGTTGAACATTAACATTTTCTTTTGTAATTCTCTACTTCTTTTCTGTCTGGCAAACATACGAGAAAGAATGTGGGAAATTCATATATTACGTATGTTGGTTATTTGATGATGAATTTAAGCTTATGTGCACCTTTTGGTTTCTCCCCCTACCCCACTTCTCAGATTTTGTTGAAGGTTTGAGACCTCACATCTGTGGGGAAGGCCTCTGTGTAAATACAATTGGCTCATATAAATGTGAATGTTGAGACAGCGGATGCTGAATGAAAGGACAGGCCAATGTGTCGGAGAGTTCTGACTCTACAGTAGTAGAAGTATGGCAATGAAATTAAGCAAGCCAAACCACTGGCAAGTTAATAGCCGTATGTTAGTATTGAATCTTCCCCTGTTGTTTCCAGACTAGTGTTTCTAATTTCTCCAGTTTACTTTAAGTCTGTCTTTCTGAGTATTTCATACCCCTCTAATTTTCATATAGCAAATTTGATCATGTTTATGTTTAACTTTTGGATATTTGATAAAAATATTAAATAACACATCCCATTATGGAAGAATAAATACAACAACAACAAAAGTAAAGCTCTTCTTTTGCAATTCTGTGATGGGTGATAATTTGGGCAATACTTAGACTCCAGGCTAACAGAAGTTCATCTATAAAAACTCTGTCCACATAAGGCTCATCTTTAATGTTTTATATTTGTGTAACAACAAAAAATGAACAAAGGGATACATTTGCTGTTTGGAATATAAAGCTGCCACCAGACACTGTCATATCATAGAATAAGAGAGAAGTCCCAGCACATCTGACCTAAAAAATGTGTACCTTTTCTTTTTGGCGTGAATTTTTCTCTGGTGTGTGTTTTGTAGGATTTTTTTCCTAACCTCTTCAACATTGATTTGATATTCAGTGAATTAAAACCAGTCAATTATTCTATTTTAAATATATACTCATTTGTACTTCAATCTAAATTACTGAGCATAGAAGAAAATTGTTAACATATTTCTATAATAATTAAACAGACACAAAATACCATGTATTCTGTAGGATCCTGATTGCCTTGTCTGCGTTTCAATAACCCATAAACTGTTAGCAATCCAGCACCATGTATTCTTTTGAGTGACTTAGGATGACTTTGAAATGTTTTTTTAGAACACAGTTCAAAGTATTTTTCATTGTTTTTGTATTTGTTTGAAATGATCCTCATCACCTGCTGTGGGACAGGCTGTCCTAGGCTAGTTTATTCTGGCATAAGACATATTGATCCAGATTTTGAAAAGGACTCCTATCCAACAACCAGTATGGATGCACAAGTGAAGGGCTTGTGTACAAACAAGCAAGCTTAATTGTACTTTTGTGCATGCACTTTTAAAAATGTAGGTCATGAAGATTTTCACCATTATACATCAGAAATTATGAAGTGAGCATATTAGTAAATCAGGGTTGCTCAGGGGTAGCATTTAAAGAAAACCTTTTTTTGTTTTGTTTTTTTTACTGACAACAAAAAGATTCCAAATTGAGATGAAGTCATTTGAGATTTTTAAAATAAAATGTACATATTTACATGATAGTGCTACGTTGGCTGAGCAATGAAGGAAGAACTGTGTTTATTAGAAGAAATTTAAGAAAATACTGATTGTAGGGCAGTATTTGTAAATGGGTCCAAGCAGAAACACATGCAAAACGTGTTTGTTTTGTTTGGCCCTGTGCTTCAGAGAAGAAGCTCAGACCTGATTATAAATCCAATCCAAACACAAGCTGAGTGGAGAGACAGTTAGTTCATTTGTAGTGTCTTTACCAGTGGATACCAATCAGTTACTTCTCTTGGAGAAGCCATTCCAGTTAAATTCATGGGACTGGGACTGGGATGTTCAAAACCTGGAAGTGTGAGCTTGTCTCGCAGGCTCCTCAATCCCATTGGCCAGGGTTTTGTTTTGTTTTGTTTTTAAATCTAGCTCTGGGATGGTCCTTGCATAGTTTTTTAAGTGTTCTTTCTGGGCAGGGGCGGATGAGAGAATCATAGTTGGATTATTTATATTGTGTGCTAAAGATGGGGGGAAATAAGATTATTAGAGTCCTTGCATGGTTCTGAAAATAAAATGTTCTCTTAACTTATGATTAATTTTTTCATTATTTTATCTTTCGATACATCACTTTGAGATTAAATTTATCACAGACAAGGGGAGTTGAGACTGCTTCTAGGGTTCAAAATATTGAGCACCCTCAGTGCTCATTGACTTCAGTGGGAGTTGAAGATATGAGTATTTTGCTCAGTGTCTTGCAAGATCGTGCCCATCATCATTTCTTCTATCTGTCCTCCTTTTACAATGTGTTTAGCAACTTTCCTGTAGGAGACTTTACATACAGACATTCACAGCAGCATCCAGTGATAGCAGCAAATAGATTTGCTGCTGTGGGTTTTGTTAAAGAACTCCTCCTTCTAGTCTGAACCATCCGTTATTTTCTGTTATATTAGTAATTGTTTCAAAACATTCACTCCAGTGTATCAAGTTTCTTATTCTCCCAGATTTGAGACAATAGCTTCCCATTATATAATGCATATAATTCCTACAAACAAATTCTACATTGAAAACTAGTTAAGGTTGCTTAAGGGAAAAACCCTCCCACGCTAACCCTTCAAACCAAGGAAATGACATGTTAAGGGAACCATTTTCACCACATCATTACACCCACACATGACATTTACCATTCTGACAGATTCTGCAGCTCCACAAATAACTCCCTTCCACTTCCCACACAACCCCCCACCACACACACACACACACTGCACACACTACTTGCAAATCATTCACTATAACACCACACCTTACTTCAGACTTTACACACCCACACAAGCACATATAATAGATCTAGAACTTACCCAGTGGTCATATTTTAAGAGTACATACAAGTTACTATTGCTGAGTTCAGAATTAAAGTGTAATATTATCATAGGTGGAGCTGGTATTGCCGCTTATAGTTAAGGTTGCCTGACACTTCCCATTATAAGATCCTGTTGTCAGTTTCTTATAACTTTGCCCGACTTTAACTATATGGGCAGACATTTTCCATGCTGCATATCTTCCTCAAGCTCAGGTTTTTTGGAAATTTTTCACAAAAATGGTCCAGCTGTTCCTGAGAACAAGTTTAGAGGGAAATATATTATTTTGCCCATGTTTAAAAAAAAAAAAAAAAAAAAAGTCTTACAGCCATTTCCTTCAGAAGCTCTTGTGCCTCCATGTTTTGGAGCAAAGGCTTGAAATTTGGCAAGGGGTGGTCTTTGTGTCAGGGATGTGCCTTTTGCTGTTCTCATGAAAACCTACCCAAATTTGGTCAAGTTCTAAGCCTTTGAAAAATTGCCATTTGCACATGCTCAGTAGAGAATTGTTAGAGTTTGGTTGCTGAATTCTCTGAAGATTGATCTGCACTGATAATGTTCCAACCCAGGGAGGTAGGGGAAGAGCAGTACTTTCCCTGTAGTTGCTTCTTCAGGCTCCTGGGAACCACTGTGGCACTGGGCACCAGAACTGAGAGCAGCGCTTTCAGTACTCCCACTGCTTATGCCTGGGCACGATAGAGTAAGAAACAGCTTGTCTTGAATATAGGGGGGACAAGAGCTGGGCAGAAGTATGGTGTGCGGATTTGATTGGGACATGGGGTCTGGGGATAGGAGGGACTAGGAGCTGGGAGATTAAATGCATCCTGTTCATTGGATGACGCAGGAGACCTGTGGAAAAAATAGTATGTGGTCATGTAATTAAAGACTAGTAGAATAAGGCATATGCACAAGGGAGTGGAATTAAGGCTGCACCGGCAACCTTAATTCTGACATTTCCTAGCTTTTGAATGCTTGACTTTGCAACTTTAAGAGTCTGTTACTTTAGCTTTTTGTGTGTAAAAGTGTGTGTATGGTGAGTAGCGTGGTGTTCTTTTTTTTTTTTTAATGTGGAAGGGAGTTATTTGTGGAGCTGGAGAGACTGTCAATGAGAGCTCTGAGGTTTAGACATAAGCTCCCTGCTCTGATGTGACTGAGCTAGACCATCAGAGTGGAATCTGTGCTGATGCACCCACCTACCCCATACATTGCCAGAAGCTTTTCTGCAGCCTCATGGGGTTGTTCAGTCACACACACCCTCTTCTTAGACGCAATAGCCCTCCATTATCCACCCATGTCTTCGATTGCCACTCACACTGCCTGCGTTCCTAGTCCTCCCACAACTTATCTGCCCTATAATTCTGCATACAAAAGGGCCTAGGGGAGCCTCAATTTCCCACCTCTATGCCCCCTCCTCAAGCTCTCAACAAATCTCACATTAGTTAGGGAAGCTGGAGGTACAGTGAGACCTGCAGTGCTGGTGAGACAAGCCTCTACAAGGTCCTAAGAGTGGCTGGAGTTCGTTAGCTGGGGGTGCTGAAAACAGATGAGATTCACCCAAATTTCTCTAAAGAAGGGTTTTTGCAGGTTTATATTTCACCCCAGGAACATTTTTAATGCTCATAATACCCTCAGAAATTCAAGGTCACCTCAAGGAACATTTCCCATGTTTAGTTTATTTAAATGGCAAATGGGCTGAGCTACACAGAGGTAGTCAGGTCCCATCAAAGCCAAACGCTTGATATGTCCTTCACTACGGAACCACTGTCAGCAACTCCAGAATTTAATTGTGAAGCCACAAGTGATTACCCTTGTATCTTTAATCAATTTATAAATAAAAGATCTGATCCACAGCTGGTATAAATCTGTAGGGCTCCTTTGACTTCAATGGAACAGGGCTGACTTACACCAGACGAGAAGGATCTGGTCTGCTGACTTCAGTAGAGCTATCCTGATATGCACCATCTGAGAATCTGGTTCAAAATACACAACTGGATAGATAAATGCAGTTACAATAATCAGACTAGTTTGTTCTTCAACAGCCTGTTATGATTCCGACCTAGATTTTCTTATTTTTAAAGATATTGACGAATGCCTGACCCAAAGTATTTGTCCAGATGAACAATGCATTAATGGTCCTGGCTCTTACCAATGCGTTCCTTGCACAGATGGATTCAGAGGCTGGAATGGACAGTGCCATGGTATGTTCTGTAGTGTTTGTATCCCAAATATTGTTACATTTGTGTTCTGAGAGACTGTGGTGTTAATGGAAATGTGCCAAAAAGGCCTCCTATTGTTGCTGAAATAGAAACTGAAGGTAGGTAAGATTTCAAAATGATTTCTGGTCTTGGAGAGAGAGGGAGTCAGACAAGGTTTCCTCACTATAGAGCAATGAAAATTAAATTTAGGATGTAAGTATCATGAGATGTGAAAGTGGAATTTTGGAAATATGAAAATATGGAATTTTAAAATTTAAGAGATTTTAAAATTAGTGATATGCTAGAATGCCATTGTTAAGGTTAGTAAGCAAGTGGAAAAACTTGAGATAGCTATAATACTTCAGTGTGAATGGCGTGCTGTTGAAGAAAATTCAGATACTGGTTCACAAAGCACACTGACAACATCTCTTAATTATTAGTATTTCCAGCAAACCATTCAGCACACCTCTAACAGTTTCACAGCCATTCAATAAGGATCATTTTTAGCTCAGGTTTTATGATAGATTTTTCACACTCCCTATTACTGTTTTTTTCCCCAGTTGTTTGCCTTCCTTTTTTCAAGGACCGTGACATCTATTTCTGAAACTGATAGCAAAGGGCAGTCAGAGGTGTTGTGTAATAATTGTACAGTGGTACTTGTCTTCTGGAGCTGAGAGTACCACCTGCTGGATTAATTGAGGCATGATTGCATTTCAGTTGTGACGGAAGTGATTTGTGTGTGTGTGCGCGTGCGCATGCGCGCGCGTGCATGGGCGTGTGTACATATATGCATACACACACTGTATTTTGTGCAATGATTTGGGACTCTTTCTACAACACAAGATTTCCATTTATTATTTGGGAAGTAAAAGGTTGACTTTTTTATATATTCCTTTTTTATATATAGTACAGTTGAATATACGGCTTCAAAGGTGGTCTAGGAAGAGTGCATATTTTCTAACAGGCTTGATTTTTATACCACCACAGAAATAGCTTTACAGAGATAACCCAGTTCAAAATACCAGTAGTCTAGTGCAGTCCCAGAATTACATCACTTACATTTTTCATTTTGCCAGCCAGATTATTAGAAGTGCAAGCAGAAATGTTAAATCACTGCATTACTCAGCCCAGGGTCACAAACTTAACTGCTTGCTCCAAGCAATAAATCTCTGTTTTGAATTGCTGAAGTCATATATAATCTTTTATTAAAGGCATGCAAAGTACTCTTTCCTTTTCTCTTGTTTCATATAAAATTCTAAACCACATACAACCAAGGCAATACATCCACACTTTTCGTGATATGATCAGTCTTCATTTTCTGCTTATCCTGGACTTGAATTCCATTCAAAATTATCCACATGAACTTTAGTAGGTCTAATGGGGACAGATTTTTCCTTCTTAACTCAACTCTGTAGCTATATAATAAAGTACCCTTTAAACAATGTGGCAAAAATCCATCCTACTATATTAGTGAAGGTATTTATAGGCAAACTTGAGAGTCCCTTTTGCATTCAGCCCATTGGTCAGATTCTTGATGAACCTTCATACCAATTGCCATTCTGTAGTTTCCCTCTGCAAGTCAGTCTTCTGTAGTTCTTTTCCCAATTCTTGTTCTCCATTCCTGCACTCCTTTTAAGTGATCCCTTGGGAAACAAATTCCAACAATCCCAGTGCTCTTTAACAGTACAAATTATATCCTCCCCTGTTTTATGAAAGGTAATCATATCATTTCATTTTAAATTAAGGTAGGTTTACATGTATACAGCATTAGGAACTGTGTGGGATAGGGACATCAAAAACTTATGGGCTGAAATTGAAAATCACATCTCATCCTCAAAGGAAATCTGCACAGCACCTTCAAAAGATGAGCCTGGAAACTTAAATTCATAACTCTGCAAGATACCAAAAATCATGGGCTTAATAAAGACACTGGACTTATGGCTCATTACAGCAATCGGTAACCCACTTATCCTCCTTTGTACTGTGACTGTAGAGGTGTTAGCTGCCCAAGTTACCTTGCAAGAATGGTCTCTTGCAACATGTGTTAATTCAAAATTTATTCCGTGTTGTATTTAGCTGTGACACTCTAGGTACCTTTCCCAGACATGAAGGAGAGCTCTGTGGCAACCTGCAATTGGCCCATGCCAGCTGACTCAGGCTTGTGGGGCTCAGACTAAGAGGCTGTTTAATTGTGGTGTAGACATTTGGGCTCGGGCTGGAGCCCGGGCTCTAGGACCCTGCAAGATGGGAGGGTTGCAGAGCTCTGTCTGCAGCCTACCTCCGCAAGCTTGAGTCAGCTGGCACAGGCCAGCCACCATGTCTAATTGCAACGTAGAGATACCTGGTGTAAACTTGAAAGCTTGTATCTTTCACCAACAGAATTTGGTCCAATAAAAGATATTACCATACGCACCTTGTCTCATTGATACAAGGTTTGGGAATTGCAATAATCAGTCCTGGAGCCTAGGTGGATTGATTTAAATAAATGCAATTTGAATCAATTGTTAATTTAAAAAAAACTTGATTATAATCACCAATTTTAATCTTTTTCTTTCCATTTAAAAAAAATCTATTATACATTGAAATCAAAATTGCTGATGTGATTAGTTACAAACTATTGATTTTTATTATAAAGTTGAAGCAAATTTCAGTAAAATGATTGAATAAATGACAGAAACAGCATTGAGAAATTTTCTCAAATACTGTGTCTTCATATGCCACCTGGATTTTGTCCATTGATTTTCTTGCTTTCTTTACACCAAATGAGTTTTCTAACTTAGAATAAATTAGTCCAGGCCTAGAAAATGTTCTCTCTACACTTGCTACACTACAGCTACTGAAGGAGAAAAGCTGGTTTATCATTGCTGTGAATTCTATATCTATATAGCCAGCAATTCCCCCTAGTACAGTTGTTCACTTTACTAATAATTCCTTATTTTTTTTAACGGTTCTCCTCATTTCCTGAAATGTTATTATGGTGGGCAGGATTGATGGATGATTAGCAGATGCCCAAGTCACAGTGCCAACCCCATCATTTGTATTTAGACACCTAATTTTGTAATTGGATTGAGAACATTGCGTGATATATAACAGAGTGGAGTAAGTGCTTGCTCCATCTGTTTCTCCACTGCATGCAATTGTCTTTAGTTCTCTTTCTCCAGTGTTTTCTGGTGTTCTTTCAAAATTTCAACAGCATCAGCAATATAATATCTATCTCTAGCTATCATTTTCCAGTTGAATTCAATATATTCATCATGTCTTCTACATTTCTTTTTACTTGTATGATACTATTTTTGGCAATGATGTTGCTACCTATTGTGTCAAACATTTCTTCAAAAATTGTCACGAGGACAGGTTGGTTATTAACAAACAGTTGAAAATTTCAGCCACCCAATTCCACTCCACATTTTTGGGTAAAATAAGTTTTGACATTTTTCCTGAATGTTTCCCACAATAGCAATGGGGGGAGTGCTAGTATTTGCAAGACACTGGCAACCACTAGCATTTTTAACAGTGTTGTCTGTGCTTGCTAGGATTAGGTTTGTAGAATACAGGAGTAAAAATGCCAGCACTTGGTGACACCTGATCTACACTCAAGCTGCACCAGTGTAAGCAACAATGAGCAAATTAAGGGGAAAAAAGATTAGTGTAGATAAGGATAGTGTGGACATAGCTAACTCATGGTAGAACCGTGCTTTAAAACTGTTCACCAGCCTAGGCTAGAATGCAGTTCAGGGATCAAGAAATTTTAGATCCATGTGTTTAACAAAAAAAGTGTTCTAATCTATACTGGATTAGATTTTTTAAGTATGATTTGGACAAACTTTGGCTGATCCAGAATGGCTGGCCAAATCATTTCAGGACCCAGTTTAATTGGATCCATGTTCACACACAATTTAAATACCATTCTATTGAAAGCCCATGTAGATAGGAACTAATGCATATATATATATTCATGCTTTCTTTGTATTCACAGATATAGATGAATGTCAGTATGGCAATCTCTGTACAAATGGACATTGTGAAAACATCGAGGGATCTTTCAGATGTACTTGTAGCCAAGGGTATAAACTGTCTGCAGCAGGGGACCAGTGTGAAGGTAGGAATGTGGCTAAAACTCAGAATAATTCATCTAATGATTCTATAGCATTTTGCATCCAGTAGGACCCCAAATGCTTTACAAAATAACTATTAATGCAAAACAACAAAATGTGCAATGTAAATCCTGCATAGTTAAAACTTAAACAAGTCAGAAGATTCAAGAGCTAAAGTTTCTGTGCTAACTTGGCCTTGTTGTGCATTCTGTATACTTTTTAACATATATTATAAAACATTATGATATCTAAGAGTATCAATCTAATAGTCTAACAAATAAACTCATGTAGCTGTTTTAGGGACTTGCTGTGGAAGCAGGGAGTAACCTGAGGATCTGTCCCTCAATCATCTTTTTATTACACATTTATACAATACCTATGGGACAGTGGGACTTCTTGGTACTATTGTAAAAGGAATAATATTTATTAATGATAATTTATTTCAGATTTCCTGTCAAACTTAAACAAATTTTAGGGGAAGATTGAGGGGGCTTGGAGGAGTGGCTCAGGAGGCAAGACAGTCTGAGTTCAGAGGAAATATTTAGGCAAAGCTAGACTATGTCCTCAGAACCCTTTATGGAAAAACACATTTACTAAGTTAGGCATACATGGAAAGTTGGCCTTTCCTGAAATGCACACCTCTAAAATAAGGACCTGATCCTGCAACGTGGTGCATGTGTCTAGACACTAGCCAGTCAATTAAGTCAGTGGAGGTTCATAAATGTTAAAGCCAAAGGGACATTATGTTTATCTCATCTGACCTCCCGTATAACACAGTCCAAAGAACCTCACCCCAGTAATTTCTGCATCAAGTCCATCACGTCTTTTTGAGCTATACCATATCTTTTAGAGGGACATCCAGTCTTGATTCAAAGACTGAAAGTGATGGAGAATCCACCACATCGTTTCACAGTGGTCTATCCATGCACATCACATTGCTGTTGGCAGATATGAAATGGATATATCTCTGTTTAATCAAAACCAATTTTGATCCCCCGCTGCTAGGGTGGACCACAACCAGTTAACATCTTTTTAAAGATGTTAAAGCCTGTCAATAGTAGGTGCTAAAACATTTTTAAACACAACCAAATTAAAACTTGTTAGCTAATGCAATTTTTTAAAAACACCTTTTTTCCTAGTTTAGACAAGCATTAAAGACCACAGTGCTCCAGTAACACATGGCTCCCTAACATCACTCTGTGGTAATGGTTCGGTACTGACTCATAGGAACATGTGCTACCTTCTGAATCAGCAATACCACTTCCTGCAGAGTCCTATCCTATTTGGAGTATCCTATCCAAATCCAAATGTTGACCTGGGCTGACCCCGCTTAAGTTTGTGAGAACTGAAGAGATCACTCTAAGCACTGAGGGATTAGCAGTGGCTATAGTAGCAAAGAGAGACATTTGACTCATCATAGTTACAGGATTAATTCTAATATAGAGCAACTGTTTAAATAAGAAAATCTAATCTTTATGTAAAATTTGACAGTATAACAGCCTGCCAGTGTTTGCCTGAAAATCACACCCTGTGGTGATTCTGTTGGAAATTGTTTTGTGTGTTTTGCTGACACAATGGGCCAGCTGGCTCATTACCTCAGCCAGCTATGTGGGAGGTGGAAGAAGCCCTCAGGCAAAGCGTGTGTGTGCGCGCGCATGAAGGACAAATGGGTATTGAGAGAGAGAACCCTAAATAAAGCCAAGTCAGAGGAGAAGTCTTAGGCTGAGGTTTCATCTAATACTATTTTGAACTTACCTATTTGTTAGTAAACCAAACCAAAAGAAGAGTGATTTTCTTTTGACTCTTCAGTTTTGTTTGAGTGGGATGTGGATACCTTGTGCTTCAAAACAGGCATTTTCAGAAGCATGGCATTACTGTTTTCTTTTTTAGCTACACATTTTCTTTTCATTCATAGATATAGATGAATGCCAACACCATCATCTCTGCACAAATGGGAATTGCAGAAACACGGATGGGTCTTTCAGATGTATTTGTAGCCAAGGTTACACATTATCATCTATGGGAGACCAATGTGAAGGTATGTATGTAACTTAAACTACTTATGGATTTTTTCAATGAGATCTTGAGTATTCCAACCATAGGCACAGCCACTTCTGAGGATGGAAAAGGAAGATGTTTTTCTCCTCCTCTTCTCAATTCTTTACTATCCCATTGATGGTCTCTATCTATACCACCACATATCTTATGTATTCTCACCCACAGAATTCCTGTCACCTGCACCTATGGCTCCAACAGGAAGGTGAGGAGAATAATTTGATTTTTTTTTGAGTAAGGAAATCTCCTCCTTGCTCAAATTCTAAAACAGAGGGCAGTATTCATCCCTGGTTACAAATGCTTCTGCCATCATGGAAAGTCCACCTAGGGGGCTGTCTGGGTTACAGCTGCTTCTGTGGCTGGTTTGGGGGACTGCAGCCAACCACCACAACCCCAGACAGAAGCACTGGCAGGGTGGCCTGGCTTAGCTCCTGTGGAGCCCAGTGGTAGTACCCCTGGAGAGGAAAGCAGTGTAAATGCTACCTGCCCTTCCCCAGAGGTGAATCCTTCTGGGGCTCAGCAGCCTGCTCTGTCTCAGAAGTGCAATTTACACAACAATTGTACAAAACAGAATAAATAAAAAATACACAGCAAAATCCCAGAAGATATGTTGTGCTGTAGGAAATGATCTTCCGATCTTTTGGTGATATCCCAAATAAGATTTCGGGCCTGATATTAGCAAACTAATACAATAATTCAGGTATATTCTCTGTCCTTGCTTATTCTCATTGCTTCTTGACATTCTTATATGAGCTTCATCTCAAGAAAACCTTCAGCCCAAGGGGGCTCTCTCCAGGCTTCAAGAACAGTTGTTCCGGGTTATTTTAGAGAAAAGATGGTTTCACTTTGGAGTAGACACAGACACAAGGAGGGCCAGAGTCCTCCCAACGCTTCTTCACATACAACTCCTAGATCTTTAAGTTTCATGTATAGAACAAGATTGCACATGAAGGAGCTTTGGGAAATTTTGTTCAGGGGCTAGAATCAAATAAGACATGCAGAGAAAAAGGAAGATACCATCTCCACAATGATTCAGTACCTCTGTTGGTGGGGGAAGAGTAGCCCAGGTAGGTAGTCGGGGGGGGGAGGGGAAGGGATAGCTCAGTGGTTTGAGCATTGGCCTACTAAACCCAGGGTTGTGAGTTCAATCCTTGAGGGGGCCACTTAGGGATCTGGGGCAAAATCAGTACTTGGTCCTGCTAGTGAAGGCGGGACTGGCCTCAATGACCTTTCAGGGTCCCTTCCAGTTCTATGAAATAGGTATATCTCCATTTATTATTATCTTCTCTTCACAGACTAGGATGCCAGCTTCTCTTGCAATTCATAGAATCTGATGTTTTAAGAAATCAAAGAAAAAAAGCTCTATTTCTTTGGGTTCTTGCACTCTGATCATAGGAACTATGAACAGTTACAATAGAAGAAGGGGGGTTTGTGTAGTATGTTAGGATTAATAAAATTTCACTTTGAATGAATTTGGCAGAAAACATTATCTTTTTGTGGGGTTTGGCATTTATTCAGTGCAAGGGAGTTAATTTTTTCACTTGCTCTCAGTCAAAGTTAATTACCATTTAAATAAACCATCATTTTTTCAGTTGAAAATATAATATAAATATAAAACACATTCATGTGAAATCAAATATGTTTATCAAGAGTTCACATAACGTCATCATCATTAAGTGCAATTTTATCTGAAATAAAAACTTTCACATATGCAAGAAAGCTCTTAAAAAAAAAAAAGATTAAATCCAAAGATCAGAAAACCTTATGTTTTTTTATTGGGTTCATGTCCAAATGGAAAAGGCGGCATCATTTTGGTCTGCTAAAAAGTCATGCATAAAAGGTCAGAATAATAAAAATCAATCACATAAAGCTGTTTATTTTGTGTATCAAAGAAAATCCTATCTTCCTGTAGCCTATATACTGTTTTTTTTCTACTTTATTTTCTTTTACTTTCCGTTTTCCCCTAAAATTAGTGAGGCACAATCATAAAACATTAAATGGCTTCCCTTGCAGTAGTGAAATATAGTATTCATGTAATGTAAGCATTTTTGCTATAATCACTTCTTCATATAGTCCTATAACAAAATAGCTGATTTATTGCCTCCTTGCATTTATCAGTGTATCATTTCAGCTGCTACCATCATATTAATTTCACAGTGGTTGAGGCCCTGATTCTCAGCTGAGACCTTATCCCAAAGCCTATTTAATTCAATGGAAGTCTTTCCATTGACTTCAAGGGCTTTGGATCAGTCCACTAGTGTAAATCGATATAGCTGTATTGACTTCAGTGGAGCTATGTTGAATTATACTTGCAGACAATGTGGACCTGAGTGTGAATTCTTAATATCGTTTCCAGTTTATAAAAGTTTGCATGATGGCCCACTAGTGTCCAAAACACACAGGTTCAGAAAGTACCAAAGCGTGAATGCAACTCAATTTACAAAAGGTAACCAGGCAACATAGTTCGTACAATTTATGCAGAAAGCATAAAAATCCTACATATCCACGTGGAACAGATTACATAACCTGGGCAGCGTTCATTTATAAAAACTACTTTGAGTGAGACTACAGCATCCTATTGAATGACAGTAGATTAGTTTGTATTGTTTGCATGTCATGGAACTAATGTTGCAGAAGCATCATAGTGTTTGCGTTGCATGTACATCAGAATCTGTATTTGTATCACTGTGGAGTTCGTGTTTTCTAAATGTGCACCTGCTTTAGGTTTCTAAACCATTGAAGTTGCTTGTAGTGCAATAGCCCCACAGTTCACATGGAAATGGGGGAGAATTTTGTATAATTGTCTCTTGCGTATAGAGGAAGGGAGTTGTCTCAGTCAGCATTACAATCACCATTGTGTAGGCATTCTTGCTAAGAATGAAGAATGTATAAATTCAAACTTTAACGCTGTATAGAACTATAAGGGGAAAAATCTGAGGTGTGAATGTGTTGGCAGGGTAATTAGATACACGCTACATTTAAAAATTGTTATTTTTATTTAAATATAGTAAATATAAGCTGTTACCTCAAGTTGATATACCAGTATTAAATATGTCACTTTTAAGAGTTTATTCAGTTTTGAAATTGTCTAATTTTTTTGGCAATGGTTTGATTTCAGACATTAATGAATGCCTTCAAGACAGTGATATTTGCCTTAGAGGAAACTGCATTAATACTGAAGGTTCTTATGAGTGCACTTGTCCAGATGGCTTCCAGCAGATGGCCAACAGGGGATGTCAAGGTATAGTCTGATTCGGTTAAGATATCTGATGAATGTTATAAATTATAGTATAAAAGAGAATCCCAAATCAACAGGATTACAAGCACCTTCTTATCCTTCTCTTCTTGCTATAAACAATTATCTGCTGTGCCACAGGCAGGCTTCCCTATACTTTGAAAAACTGTTCCAATAGGCATAGTCTCAGCCTTCATATCATGAGGTAGGAATTCTTTATAAACTAACATAGGGTTAGAGTTGTTGTGTCTTCCCAAGTCCTGAGAGAGATTCATTTTGATAGCACAGGTTGTGCTGAAAATTACAACAAATCATTTTATACCATTTTTGTCAATGTTGTAGATCTGTTAAGAACAAGATTTAAAAAATACAACAGGAAAATAAATGAAAAATAAGACTACACAATTGGGTATATTTGTTTTGTATCTTGTTATAATTAATAGTTCCACTTGACAGAGACAATAAATATTCACAGGCAAAACAATTATTAGCCAGCAATTAAGGCTGAAAGGATTTATCCCTTCAGATAGAATACTATTGAAATTTTTTTTCCTCAAAGAACATAAATGTTTGAAAGTCTTGATAGTCAAAGATTAAGTGCCACTTAGCGAAAACACTCCAAAACATTTGAAAGTATGCAAATACACGGTTAAGATCACTCAAAAAAACCTACCTTAACTCTGCCCCTATAACACTATTAACCTTCCATTTTCATTTTGTTCCCTTTGTACTATCTTTGGAAGCATTTATTTTGGTTTCTAAGATTTTTTCTAACAGCTTTAAGACATCCCCAGCCTATAACTAGGGACAACTTACTTTCCAAAGATACTGTACCTTACCACTAGTAATAGTTCATTTTACCTTACTCATTTTTTTTCATAAGAGCTTTAGGAAGTTCATATTTGGGTTGTGAATATCTTACATTTGGAGACAACAATGTACTTGTAGATTTTGAGTGGTATATTGAACATTGGTCTTAGAGTGTTATGTCCATGGATTAGGAGATATGCTAACTATGTGTCTAAAGACACTTCTATAATTTGTGCAATATGTAATTGTAGTGAAACGTGAAATGACTGTGCTATTTATTTCAGAGGGGTAGCCGTGTTAGTCTGTATCAGCAAAAACAACTAGGAGTCCTTGTGGCACTCCCAGCATCACAGCAAAATGCAAGGTGTAATAGATTGTTTAGCATAAGTAGTTAGCACATATTTAAGGAATCATTCAAGGTAGAGTGGCCTGTTAACACCTCTGCAGTCCTAGGACAAAAAGGGGATTAGTGTTAGATTGTTGCAATAAACCATAAATCCAGTGTCTGTTCAGTCCATGTTTTTTAATGTCTAGCAGAGTAATGAATTTAAACTCCCACTGTGCACACATTTCACAAAGCAATCAATCTTTATCTAACCTATCACTCCTCATCCTCAAAGGAAACCTGCACAATACTTTCAAAAGACACCTGCCTCTCACTAGTTAAGTGTAAGGATTTATATTTTTTGTGGTCACTGATCAGAAGAACCTTTGTGGTAGATGGGTCAGGTAATTTCACAGTTTGTGGTTGACCTCAAGGTAGGGCTTATTTGGGTGACTTACCTGAATTTTTTTGAGTGTTTTGTAGAGCAAAATCTAAAAGTACATTTATAGTCTGCAAAAAGAACAGGAGTACTTGTGGCACCTTAGAGACTAACAAATTTGTTAGTCTCTAAGGTGCCACAAGAACTCCTGTTCTTTTTGCAGATACAGACTAACACGGCTGCTACTCTGAAACCTGTCTTTTATAGTCTGAAAAGTGACTATGTAAAAATGGCAACTTCTTAATCAACAGACCCGATCTTTGTATGTATTTAGCCATCTGCTTACTTTGCTGACTAAAATATATATTACTACTTTTTACCCCTAGTTACGCTCCACAACCAACGGGACTCCAGAACAGGGTTTCTCAACCTATTTACATTGTGGGCCGCATATACAGCTTTCTATATGTTTTGTGGCCTGCACCCACACAAGAGTATTTATACTACCTGTCTGGCCCTGAGGATGTCAGATGGGTCACAGATGCATGCTGATTGGGCCGTAAGCAGCCCGCGGGCTATGGATTGAGAAACACTGCTCCAGAATGTTGAGCTGATTTCTATTCTGGCTCACGCATCATCAACAGAATTATTGACTAAGTTCTGGCTGCAGAAATTTTTATCGTTGATGATGCTTGATCCAGAAAGAACAAAGAGTTGATTTTCTAATTCCAGGTTAAGTTTGCAGGGCAGGCAGGCAGAAAAAATATCTTTACTTGTGAAAACTGAGCAGTGCTTGACTGCTCCGTATGCACCGACATCTTGAGAACATGCCCAAATTCTAAAGATGCTTTTTGGCTGCAGTGTGTAGAAAATCATCTTATTGGAAACAATGTAATCTTCCAAACTCTGCTGTCAAGATCGTGTACCAAAAGCTCGGCTGGGTTTCTGGGCCTTTTGTGCCACTTGAGCAGCACAGAGGGGCCAGAAAGCAGTCAGATTGGGCCATCTGAGAATTCCCCTCCTGACACAAGGGAGTCGTCAGCTAGTGCAGAGCTGATGTAGCTAACCTCTGCACCACTCCCCATCCTCCACTTAGCCTCATTGGGAGTCAAGTGAAGGGAGCATGGCTAGACCAGAATGTACTCTCTGTCTGTGCTTAGCTGACATATTGGCCCTTAGCATCTGCTTAGCTGGTGGAAGTTAGTTCCATATGCTGCTCTAACCTGTGCTTGGGGTCAGAGTGGTGTAATTACTGGCTTCCTGGCAGCCCCTCCCTCTCTGCCAAACTTCTGTTCAGCACCACAGAAAATCTGACCCTTCACTCTAGTAAACATACTCTTACTGATTTAGCACTTTCACCCATGGCTGAAAACGGATCATGTATGACAACTGACGCATACTTCTGCTAACAGGTATCAGCATTCCTCACATACATTTTGACAGTTTAACTGACCATCATTAACCAATGTAAATAGGTTGTGGCAATATGCCAAACACTAATGCACATTGGAATCAACTGCAAAAGCAATATTAGAGAGAGGAGTTTAAAACATTTTACAACTCTGCTCTGTATTTTCCAGATATCAATGAATGTGAAGGATCTGAACTCTGTTTGCCACATGGGGAATGCCTAAATACAGATGGTTCTTTCCTTTGCATTTGTGAGCAAGGCTTTTCAGTTTCTACAGATGGCCAAACATGTGAAGGTGAGATGAGTAGTGATACCAAAGTGAATTTCACCCTGTAGCCATATGCCACAGAAATGATTTCAGGTAGTTTAAGTGCTTATGTTGCTAAAAACATTTCAAACAACATAAAAGCTGTCGTCTTCCTCATTTGAAGCACCTAAAGCTGCGTTAAATTTTTTAAAGAGAATCTAGAGAACTAAGTATTAGATGCTATGCTAATGCAATATTGACTGTGCATAGTTAGTCACAAGAAGTTAAGAAATGCAAAAATTAAAGGCCAGATTCTTACTCATGTAAGTAATCCCATTGATTGTATGAAACTAATTGGGTAAATAAGATGGTCACAATTTGGCTGTAAGATTCCAAAACCAACATTAATATAGCAACCTTGCATATAAAGTATTTGGTGTTTTATATTCTTGTTTTTCTGGTAAACATGTAGCTTAATATTACTGTTCATGTCATAAAATGTATAGTATGAAATGTACAGAACAAGCAGCAAGACTGAGTGAATGTTAGAAACTCAACTTCTGCTTTTCTTGTCTTTTGGTGACTAACTGTGCAACCTTAATGCTTTATAATATTTAATAAATTAAACTGCAATGTGTGGGGGATTTAATTGAAAAAGGAAAGAGAGAGATGGAAGGAGAGAGAGAGAATAGAATAAAGAAATGGAAAAAGGTGAGGGAGAAGCAAGAAGACACACAGCTGTAAAGTGGGGAAACTATTCATAGCTGGAAAATGTTTCCTTTATTTTAAAATCCCATGGTGGGGGTGGAAGGAGAGAATTGGTCACAAAATGCACATAAATTAGAGGGGGTATTCAGACTCTTGGCAAGTTTTAAGTGTGACCATTATTGCTACAAAGTTTAGGCACCTTTAATTTAGGGCTTCTCAAATCTTTTAGCAGTCAAACCTTAACTTTTTAATGTTCTGATTGCTCTATTTGAAACAATAAAACCCTGTTTGTAATATGTTTAAAAATACAGACATGGAGAAAATATTCCTGCAGTAGAAATAAATCAAATTGGAAATCATGGTTAATTTCTGTTTGCATGAGGCTATTTTAAAATCCTGTCTTAGTGTTTTAGACATTTTAAAATTTCTTTTCAGAGCTACAAATAAATAGTTCTTCAAATTAGAATTTTCAATTTTAAACCAAACTCATACATCCCCCTCTTTTTCTCCCTCCCCTTCTCACATGCACGCACACACACATATGTAGATCTTTTTCATAAATGGTAGTAAAAACAGTTCCAGTAATAACAATGGTGAGAAACCTCAACCACAGGCATGGAAAGTTTGCAGATGAGGTGCACTTGGGGTTTTTGTTTGGCTCCAACATAAGAAAGTGTCCTGTTGCAGATTGAAAGCACACACTTGCCAGTGGTGCTGCTCTACTGTCCTTACGGCAAATTTAAAAAAAGAGATTTATGATCCATAATACACAGAAAACATTATTTTTGCCATCAACAAAGCAAAAAGTAAAAGTTCCACCAACCAGATTAAGAATGGACATTCATATAGATACATGGACTATTCAGTCCAGAAATATTGTGAAACATATAACAACGATTCAAGAGGAATAAAACCAAAATTAAACAATGCAAACAAACAAACACAAAAAAACCAGCAGGCATCTTGAGAAGCAGTTCTAGAAAATGCACGAATAGCAGAAATACTGGATAGAGTTATAAGCAGCTTTGTGTTGGAAACTAGAGGAGATGGACTTCAGACACCCAACCAGCTTCTCCACTCCAAATGTTAGTGTTGGAGGCCAATTAACCCATGTAAGCTTATTTACACATGGTGCCACCTCTATAAACCTCACCCCATCAGTCTACTCAGGGCTGGTACAAAGACCTTCTCTGCAGTGGAGAGGGTATGTGGAGACCTCCTGCTTGGTTACTGTATTCATTCCCCGCACCTTGTGAAAGATATACCAGGGGGGGAAATTGAAGTAATTTTTGTCTAGCATATAATATACCTGCTGTAGTAATAGCTAATAAAGCCAAATATGCTGTTGGCAATGGGATATTGCTGTACTACCATGAAGAGATGGGAGTCAAATATTTAGAACTGGTATGGCACCAACCATCTTGTCAGTGCTCAGTAATTAATAGTAGCATGAACTGAAAGAGCCATGCTTTTCCTGCCATTAGAATAGCCTTGTCAAGTAGAGAAGAGACAGTGGATCTGAAGCGTTCTGGGGGTAGGATGCATTTTTATGATCTCAAACAATGAGAATACTTCAAAGTTCTCCCAGAATCCAGACTGCTAAAATTATTCATGTAAAATTGTGCAGGATATATAGACTCCATCCAGTGTTTAGCAGGGAAAGGGTTAAATGTCTTCAGTTTCTAAACAAGAACACTATAGTAGGTGTCTTCCTCACTGTAGAGCATAAGGAAGAAGTCAGAAAGGTTTAAACTAAACACTCTATACCACAAGAACAAAACAAAACTCTATGTTAAAGGAACATTATCAAGGTTGCAAAGTCAAACACTCAAAAAGTTAGGCAATGCCCGAATTAAACAACCACCTCAACTAAACAAAAGCAGTAGCTACTAGTTTTAGGGTCCCACAAAAACAATGAGGCAGTCTGACTGGGTCTGTGCCAGTTAATTAACCAGCACTATTCCCAGAGATGTGGTGGCATCATTCATGATGATGGTTATGTGTACAAAGTTAATCTTAATTACAAACAAAAAGAGAGACAGATTTTTAACCAAATAGAAAAAGATGAAATCAGAAGATTTATATCCAGGCATCTAAATAATATTTATAGACAATGGAGGGTAAAATAAAAAGTGCAAAACCCCTTAACCATGATTCACAGGTAACTGGTGGTGTATATGGGATACAGATCAGGCAGTATATTTGACATTGGGAAATGTACTTTAATAACTTGACTAAGCAAGGCTGCTTATAGTCTCCTGAAGCAGTAATAATCCTTTTCATTTATAATTGGCTGCTGTATGCAATCATTTTAATTTTAAAAAATAATAAAAATGTAAAGATCTAAAACTGAAAAAAGCTTTCAAGCAGACACCAATCACTTCAGTTCTGGTTTTTGTATGTCCATAATTTTCAGAATTCTGTTTCACATAAAATTAAAAAAAAAAAAACCTATAACATTCCAGGTACTGTAAGAGGATGTGGCTTCCAGCTGCGGAAGCTACTGTTCTTCACACTAGTTGCCTTTGTGAATTTTACTTCTAGATAAGTGAACGAGAATAGCTGTTTATATCATCAGAGTAGGGACCAAGGACATTTTGCTGGATTTAGCTGCCTTTAGTAATGTGGAAAGAAGATTTTCCATCTCTCTGGGTTGTTTTCTTACAAGTTCAGATGTTTTCTGGAAAGTTAAAAACAACAACGTAAGATGATTAAGGAGCTTGTGTGGTTTAATCCTGGTCTTGAGTCTTTATGGCTATTGGCCAAAGTAAACTGCACAGCTGTGTAGACTCTACCCTCTTCCAAGGAGTAAATCAAACCTTTGTGGTATTCCATCACTGCCCCCTTCCCAGGAGCTGAATCTGGTGATCAGGCTTGACAGAGTTACCTAATAAGGAGACTCTTGGAAGTAACATTGGGGGACTCATTAGCTTTCCATTGAGCTTGTTGAGATTCTTGCAAAGGTTCTTCCCAAGCCGACTGTCGGCCAGCTTCGGCAGCAATAAGTCATGGCAGCATCCTCGGTGCTAAGCAGCAGCCCTGCCCTGATACCTAAGCCTCTCCTCTGGTCCTGGCAACTCTCAATTCTGTCCCCAGCGCCACCCCAGTGCCTCTTCTGGGACACCCCGCCCCCAGCATCTCCCCTCTCTGTGCCAAGAACCAACTCACACGTAGTAGCTCCCAACACCTCTAAGTGCTACCATAACATGTCTGTATCTTTCAGCCCACCGGAGCTCCCCACCCTCTCTGCTCCTTCCCTACTCCACTTGGTATCTGTCATCCCTCTGAGCTGTCAGGGGACTTTGGTGAAGACTAGATCTTTCTAAAACAAAAAAAAATGGAAATTCATACACAAAAACCACTATATTGTATATCAGTTAAGGCTATTGTACACACAAAATACCTACCACAAACCTCAACATTGGGGAAATGAGAAGTTACGTGATTAAAAATACATAATTTCTACCCCTCCATCCAGACACCTTACTCCATCCAGACACTTACATAGCCATTGTTCACCACAGACCACACATCACAACCTTAACTGTGCCCTTACTGGGAAGAGAAGGAGGTTTTGGGAAGGAGGAGCAGGAACTCTGGCACTCCTCTGGGGCCATGGGTATGGTCCAGTAAATGTGCAAGTGAATTCCTCCAATGCAGTGTGCAAAGGCCATCATCACAGACATACTAGACCTCAACTTAAATAATATTCTGCCGTGAAGTCGGAAACTCCATCCTTGACCTGTCAAAAGTAAACCCAGAATAAATTCATGGCACTTTCCAAAATGGGCCACCTTTTTGGTGAACACTTAATGGTTTTCTAGCAAGCTTTGACAGTCCTCTCACATGTGCTGAAGTAGACAGATTGGGGTCCTCGCCATAATGTATCCACCCTGACCCTGAGGCTAAAGCAGTGACCCAGAACTTGAATGGAAAACAGAGAAACCTCTTCCTTAAGCCAGAGATGCATATCACCATCACCACATGAAATAGCCACCCAGCAATACTTCACGTGGCCATCTAAACACTATATTCAAAATCCTAGTTATTCTAACTGCCCCCTCATCATTACTATTATTGTTATTTATTAGGAGTATTATGGAAGTACCTAGAGGTCTCAACCAATATTGAGGCTCTTTTGTGCTAGGCACTATACTGTACAAACATGTAGACGGAAGCAGTTCCTGCCCTGGAAAACTTACAATCTGAATAGAATTCAGTGCAGTTTAAGCAGATACCTAAATTTAATCACATCTTTAAATGCTTTCCTGAAAGCAATGTTTCCCTTAATTTGGACTCAAGCGCTTTGCTGAATAGGTATAGGCTTAAGTACATGCTTAAATGTTTTGCTGATTTGAGGCATTCCTTTTAAAGATCTTAGTTATTCAGGGACTCAGTCCTGCACTCATTACTCAGGTAAAACTCTTACTGATTTCAGATCAGGAGGAGTTTTGATTAAGGAATGCAGAACTGGCATTGGATTTTGAAATATATCATAATTACAAAGCTACATTTTAATTGTATAGACATATGGTATCTTAGTTACTTATGTTCCCCCACTTTTGTCTCCATGTAGCAAGATGTTTGCCCATTACAAGCCACATGCTTTACAGGGTGATTAAAGCAACAAATGCCCTTTCCGGCTGTAAAACAGGAGGCCTTTGAGTGAGCTGTCTAGACAAGGAAAAATATTTGGTGCTTGGACCCTCTCTGTAGGTTCCCAGTCACTCACTGTATGAGTCAGTCATGTTCAGACTGTGTACTTTTAAAAACAAAATCATCCTCTGTGGATGTGTTATATATTTAATTAGGACACTTGTTGCAATGATGGATTTTGTTTCTGCTGCTTTTCAGTCAATGACCTCACTTTACCTTTTGAGAACAGACTTATATGATCCTTTCCCATCTGTTTTCTTTAATATATAGCTATTAAGAAAAAAGGATACTGTAATTTATACAATTTTAAATCCCTAGTTCTTGTCTTCTCTGTGTAGACTTTTAATAGGATAACTGTGTTCTGTGGCTCAGGAATCCCTGTTATTAAATTGTAACTGGCCACTGGAAATGTATGCAATGCATTGCTTTGTATTGTCTTATACACTTGGCTCTCAATCCTATATTCCTTTCTCAGACAGAATTCTCATTTGACCTGAATGGAAGTTTTGTCTGAATAAAGAGTGCAAGAACAGGACCTTTTTCTGTGGCCACATGTACAAAACTCTGCAAACCACAATATGAGGTTAACAGATAAAATAAGATCTTATTCTCAGCAGCAAGAGGAGACAGTCAGAAAAGTGCATCCATAAGTGCATGTATCCTGGGTCTCTCATAGTACACTTGCTTTTGCTTTTCTGACTATAGTGGATACATCTTTAATAGTAATTGTCCTATGGTTATGGTGATTGGTTAGGCGATGGAAGTATTTGGAATGCAAGACAAGTTTTTGACCTCTCAACCTTGATCATGTTTCTTTAACACTATAATACAGACACACGTATTGGCTACTCTTACTGCTCTGTTAATTTTACTGATTTTTTTGTTGTGATGTTGAACAGTTCAATAACCAATTTTTGACAGCCCATTCCCATTCCTATTATCACATTCAATTCCTGTGAGATAAATGTATTAATGATAATATTCTTTACCAAAGACAAATAACCATTTTCAAGATTAATTACTGCAGTATTTTTCCTTGATCTGTTTAATAAATCAAGATAAAAAGAATTATATTAAAAACATGTATTGGCAAAAATCAATCATCTATTGACTAACTACTGATAAAGTCTTATTATCGCATGTTTCCAAGTAATATTACCTTCAATAGTAAAATATTCTTGTGGCAATCCAAGCTATAAGTGAAAAAAATACCAAATACAATAATAAATATAACAAGAAAAGTATTTCTAAATTCTAGAGCAATGTTGGAAATTTTACATTAACATAAGTATACATTTTACACATTTTTACATAAGTTTTATATGCATTAATAGAGAGGATAATTAAACAGAACAGCTTAGGAGAGAAAGTGGTAAATTCTCCACCACTTGGAGTCTTTAGAACAAGATTAGGTGTCTTTCTAAAAGATACTTTCTAGTTCCACCACAATGTATTGAGCTTCATGCAGGGATCACTGGGTGAAGTTCTGACCTGTGTTATAAAGGAGGTCAGACTAGATCGGGGTAGGCAACCTATGGCACACGAGCTGATTTTCAGTGGCACTCACACTGCCAGGATCCTGGCTACCGGTCCAGGGGGCTCTGAATTTTAATTTAATTTTAAATGAAGCTTCTTAAACATTTTAAAAACCTTATTTACTTTACATACAACAATAGTTTAGTTATATATTATAGACTTATAGAAAGAGACCTTCTAAAAACGTTAAAATGTATTACTGGCACGTGAAACCTTAAATTACAGTGAATAAATGAAGACTCGGCACGCCACTTCTGAAAGGTTGCCGACCCCTGGACTAGATGATCAGAGTAATCCCTTCTGGCCTTAGAAGTCTATGAGGGAGACTCTCCCCCCGCTCCAGTCCCTTTATGCCACGTAAAGAGGCCGAAACAGCATAGAGGGGCTCTGAAGGCCCTAGATCCAGCTGAGGGAAAATTCCTTTAGAACACCATCTGAGGCAGACAACAAAAGGCTGTTCTCCAAGTACTCCTTCACAAGACTCTGCACAGGGATGGGAGTGGGGCTATGAGTGGGATGGGTATGTTGGGTAGAACCATAGCCTGTAGCACTGCAGAGATTCTGAGTAGTACTGCTGCCATAGGCAGGCAGTGAAAGCGTAGGCGCTGACTCCATGGTTGCTGCGGGGCTGGAGCACCCCCGGGGAAAAATTAGTGGGTGCTCCACACCCACCGGCAGCCAAGCTCCCCCTGCTCCCACCCCCTCCTCCTTCCCTGAGCATGGCCTCCCCGCTCCTCCCCCTCCCAGTGCTTCCTGCCCGCTGCCTAACAGCTGTTTGGCGGCACTTAGGACTTTCCGGGAAGGAGTGGGGACGTGGCGCGCTCGGGGGAGGAGGCGGTAAAGAGGCGAGGCAGGGGCAGGGACTTTGGGGAAGGGGGTGGAATTGGGGCGGGGTGAGGGTGGGGCAGGGGCGGGGCCAAGGGTGGGGGGGATCGAGCACCCATGGGGCAGAGGGGAAGTCGGAGCCTATGAGTGAAAGGCTGCCAAAATTTAGGCAGCCATTGAGGGGCAGTGACCAAGTGATTCAGAGACCTTAGATTTCCTTGACCCCTTTCAATTGGACTTTAGATCTGGGTATTTTTAAGAGATTTTATTGATATCATTGCTCAATGATCTCTTTCGGGAGATGAACAAGGCATATCTTTCCTGATTTTTTTAGGCCTTTGGTATTGTAAATGATGAGGTGTTGTTGACATCTCCAAACACTGGGAGAGGTAGACAGAGCTGCACTTGAATGTCTCCATTCTTTCCTTCCTGAGATTTACAAAAGAGTAACATTGTGGAAATGCTTATCTGTCCAAAGGGTTCTCTTCTATGGGGTGGTTCAAAGTTCTGTTCCGTCAAATTTCCAGCCGAATGAATATGTAAGGCCTTTAATGGAGATAGCAAGAATGAGTATA
Source organism: Terrapene triunguis (assembly GCF_002925995.2). Lineage (NCBI taxonomy): Eukaryota > Metazoa > Chordata > Testudines > Emydidae > Terrapene > Terrapene triunguis. Next base: position 8,185,130 of record NW_020664436.1, on the reverse strand, counting down.
GGTGCCATCAATATGAGGTTGGTCGGGAAAGAGATGTTGAATTCCATAAAAACCTGCTTCCTTGGAGGTTTTTAAGGCCCGGCTTGACAAAGCCCTGGCTGGGATGATTTAGTTGGGAATTGGTCCTGCTTTGAGCAGGGGGTTGGACTAGATGACCTCTTGAGGTCCCTTCCAACCCTGATATTCTATGATTCTATGATTCCCAGGGTTTTTTTTCTTGGAATCCTTCTGTAATTTACTTTTTTCTCAGTTTCTGTATGTTTTAATGTGCACAACTAATTTCACATACAGCTACAGCCTAAACTTGGCGCTTTTTATAAATTAAAAAGAATCACTTTGTTCACCACTGAAATTCAGCCACCTCAGCAGCAGAACACTGAAGGTGTTTCACAGTGGACAGCATCACTACTCAACATTTACAATAGCTTTTAGAAACGGAATGCAGGAATAACTTCTCCATTTGAAATTGCAGGGGTGATTTAAGATGGCAGAATGTAATAACCCAAACTGGGATTTAGCCAGGATACTGGGGTTAACATTCTTACTCCTGAAAAACATGCCATGAGATTTTTAATAACCACAAGTGGTCAGGACTTTGGTTTTAGGTCTTATTTTGAATGGAGATTAAAATAATATATTCACAGTACTCATAATACACTTACGATAACAGACTGCTCTCTGCCACAAGCAGCCTCCTTATAGGCTGACGTGGCAATTGAGTCAGTCAGGAGAGCAGACTTACTCAGCACAGTACTCTAGGATGCTCACTGTGGAGGGCAAGAAACCAAAAATAGGAGCTACACACTAAGACCTCAATCCTGAAAATACTTCTGCACCTTAAAAATTTGACACACCTGAGTAAGGCTGTTCATTTGTATAAATCTACAGAATTAGTGCCTAAAGGCCCGATCTGCAAATCTTTATTACTGGCACCTGTGCAGAAGGCCAACATAAATAAATGGAGATATACCTATCTCATAGAACTGGAAGGGACCCCGAAAGGTCATTGAGTCCAGGCCTCTGCCTTCACTAACAGGACCAAGTACTGATTTTGCCCCAGATCCCTAAGTGGCCCCCTCAAGGATTGAACTCACAACCCTGGGTTTAGCAGGCCAATGCTCAAACCACTGAGTTATTCCTCCCCCTAAACATAAGGTCCATACTACTCTTTAAGTCCCACTTAAGCATGTGCTTTTGAGCGCATATGTTCTATTGATTTCAATGAGACTTAAATACATTTTTTAAAGTTAAGCATGTACGTTGCTGAATTAGGGCCTCAGTGTGCTGGCCTTCTCCACAGGCATGAACTTCACCCGTATTTTTTACTATTTAATACTAAAATGATGGACACCATAGAAAACACTAAAAGAGAGAGTTCCATTTACAAGAATTGTATTATTTACGGTGATTTTTGTTGGATCAAGCTCTAATATTGTGGAGAGTGAGATGGCTAGAATTTGCCAGTCCTGCATAAAATGTTGCCCATAAAATTAAATTTAGGAAGTTGTTGTTTCAGTGTTTGTCTATCTGCATGCAGCTGTTATAATAGAGTAAATCTGAAGCATGTATGTACATCGCTATTATTATATTGTTCTAGAAAAGTGTACTTATAGATGCTCATAAGTTAATTATCTGTAGAGTATTATGTGACTAGTGATATTTTTGTTTCTTGTCCTTTGTGTTTGTTTCCCTTAACATCTACAGATACACTAACTGTATCTACTTGTAGAGATGTAATTGTCTACCTGTCAAACTGCCTTTGTATTGTGTCTGATGTTAAAATGTCTTATTTGCAGATGTTGATGAATGTGTTAACAACACTCTATGTGGCAGTCATGGGTTCTGTGAAAATACACCTGGTTCCTACCGCTGCCTCTGTTACCAGGGGTATCAGGACCCACAGGATGGGCAAGGGTGTGTGGGTGAGTTTTTAGATTTTATAATCAATACTGCATCACCCCAGTGATGAAAAACTGATTTAAAAGAAAATTTATTTCTTCGTAAAATTATTTTGTCTTCCGTCATTTTGTGTTAAATTTGCACCATTTCAGAGTAACGCAGGACTCAAATATGTCTTTCTCAGTAAACCCAGTAAACCATGTGGGTACTTACTGTGTATCTGTTTAAGGAGAACCTGTTTTTAGGATTGGAATGGAAACCAACAGCAAATAAGCTGAGCCACTCATTTTATCTATTTTAAAAAAACCACTATTTCTGCAAATGTCAGGCCATTCACAAATATAAATCATAATGGATTGAAATTAATACTTCAGCTTATTTAAATGCAACATCTGTTTAGTCTCTTAGTTGACTAGCCAGAACTCTGTACTACCTCCTACAGGAAATATAGTCTGGCGTGTGGTACAGCCTGTCTGAATTAAACAGCATACCTCCTTAGAAACAGTATGTTTGAACAGGTTTTAACATTACCTTCAGGCTCCAGGAAAGACACCTATCACTGTGAAAAGATGTGAGAATTCCATAAATGTGTAAATATTGTAGATTTCTCCAGTGAGTAATAGATTTACAAATCTGTTGTTAATAGTGGTGGTTGGACCTGAGCACCATCTGAGGCAGCACAAGTCTCTAATATAAAATTAATACCAGATCAACAAAAGGTATTCGTTAAGCAATTTCTTCAAACTAGATTCAGGATGAAACACATTTGCCAGTAACACTAAGCTGAATGAAAACAGAGGGGAGTGAAAGAGTGGCAAAAAAAAGTTTTTTTTATATATATTCAGTAAAAAATGGTTTTACTGAAAAATTATTCTGGTCCTCTTTTGGGGCTCAGCTTGCAAGGTGCTGAGTATTCTCACCCCCATTTAAACAGAAAAACAGAGTTTTAGACCTTAAATTATTTTTCATTAAAATGCGACATTTGCTCCTATTAACATCTGGTGTGGGAGCACCACTACAGAGAGAGCCAGTGCTGCTTTTGAAATTTATTTCAGTGTGACGGACCAGATTCACAGCACTCCCTTCACACAACTCAGGCAGGCAGCACAAAGAGAGCTTTGGAGGGGATTCCTTAGGACCGAAAACTATCCATAGCTGGAGGGAAATCCACAGAAGCCATAAAGCCAGCATAGCTGGCTCCTGTGCTACCCATCCATTGCAGCCCTAAAATAATATGGGATAAGGGAGTGTGGCCAGCGTTCATGGTGTCCAACTGTTCCCAGATGATGGGAACCAAGGCCAGTATTAGAACAATAATGGACATAAAATTAGGGAGGCATAACCAACAAGCCCCACCCTTGTCGAGAGGCTACACAACAGAAAACCCAATAATAATGGGGGATTTGAACTATCCCCATATTGACTGGGTACATGTTACCTCAGGGCAGGATGCAGAGATATAATTGCTAGATACCATTAATGACTGCTTCTTGGAGCAGCTAGTCCTGGAAACCCCTAGGGGAGAGGCAATTCTTGATTTAGTCCTAAGTGGAGCACAGAATCTGGTTCAAGAGGTGAATTTAGCTGAACCACTCAGTAATAGCTATTATAATGTATTTAAATTTAACATCCTTGTAGGGAAGGAAAATACCAAAGAAACCCACCACAATAGCATTTAACTTCAAACACAAAAATGAGGAGGCTAATTAAACATAAACTAAAAGGAACAGTCACAATAGTGAAATATGCCTGCAAGCTGCATGGAAACTATCTAAAAACAACATAATAGCATCTCAAACTAAATGTATACCTCCAAGTCAAAAACAAACAAACAAAAACAGTAAGTGGACAAAAAAATGCCACCATGGCTAAATGACAGAGTAAAAGAGGCAGTTAGAGACAAAAAGATATTCTTTAAAATTGGAAGTGAAATCCTACTGAGGAAAATAGAAAGGAGTATAAACTCTGGCAAGTGAAGGGTAAAAATATAATTAGACAGGCCAAAAAAGAATTTTAAGAACAACTAGCAAAAGAGAAAAATTAATAGAAAAAAATTCTTTAAGTACATCAGAAGCAGGAAGCCACTGGACGATTGAGGTGCTAAAGGAGCACACAAGGAAGACAAAGCTGTTGCAGAGAAGCTAAATGAATTATTTGCATTGGTCTTCACTGCAGAGGATATGAGGAAGATTCCCACAGCTGAGCCATTCTTTTTAGGTGACAAATATGAAGAACTGTCCCAGATTGAGGTGTCAATAGAGGAGTTTGGGGAATAAATTGATAAATTAAATGGTAATAAATTACCAGGACCAGATGATGTTCATCCAAGAGTTCTAAAGGAACTCAAATATGAAATTGTAGAATTACTAACTGTGCTAATAGCAGTTTTAAAGCAACCTCTGTACCAGATGTCTGGAGGGTAGCTAATGTAATGGCAATTTTTAAAAAAGGCTTCAGAGACAATCCTGGCAATTACAGGCCGGTAAGCCTAGCTTCAGTACCAGGCAAATTGGCTGAAACTATAGTAAAGAACAGAATTATCAGACACATAAATGAACATAATACTTTGAGGAAGAGTCAATACAGTTTTTGTAAAGAGAAAGCATGCTTTACCAATCTATTGGAATTCTCTGAGGATGTGAATGAGCATGTGGACAAAAGCGATCCAGTTGATACAGTATATTTGGACTTTCAGAAAGCCTTTGACAAGGTGCCTCACCAAAGGCTCTTTAGCAAAGTAAGCAGTCATGGGATAAGAGGAAAGGTCCTGTCATGGATCAGCAACTGGTTAAAACGTAGGAAGAAAAGGGTAGGAATAAATTGTCAGTTTTCATAGTGGACAGAATTAAATAATGGGGTCCCCACAAGGATCTATACTGGGACCTGTGCTGTTCAACATACTCTCAAATGATGTGGAAAAGGGGGTAACTGTGTGATGGCAAAGTTTGCAGACGATACAAAATTACTCAGGATAGTCCAAAGCTGACTGCAAAGAATTTAAAAGGGATCTCTCACTAAACTGGGTGACTGGACAACAAAATGGCAGATTACATTCAATGTTGATAAATGCAAAGTAAAGCACATTTGAAAACATAATCCCAACTATACATATAAAATGATTGGGTCTAAATAAGTTGTTTTCACTCAAAAAAGACATCATTGTGGATAGCTCTCTGAAAACATCTGCTCAATGTGCAACTTCAGTCAAAAAAGCCAACAGAATATTAGGAGCCATTAGGAAAGGAATAAATAATAAAACAGAAAATATCATAATGCCACTATATAAATCCATAGTACACCCACATCTTGAATACTGTGTTCCATTCTGGTCCCCCCCATCTCAAAAAGATATATTAGAATTGGAAAAAGTACAGAGAAGGGCAACAAAATTATTAGGGGTATGGAACAATTTACAAAGGAGAAGAGATTAAAAAGACTGAGATTGTTCAGTTTAGAAAAGAGATGACTAAAGAGGGAAACAATAGAAGTCTATAAAATGGTGAATGGCTTGGAGAAAGTGAATAAGGAAGTGTTATTTACTCCCTTCACATAATACAAGAACCAGGGGTAACTCAATGACATTAAGAGGCAGCAGGTTTAAAACAAACCAAAGGAAGTACTTCTTCACACAACGCACAGTCAATCTGTGGAACTCATTGCCAGGGGATGTTGTGAAAGCCAAAAATATACGTGGGTTCAAAAAAGAGTTAGATAAATTCATAGAGGATAGCAGAGCCAGTGCTAGCACATTGAGAGCCCTAAGCAGGAATATTTTTGCCCTCCCACCACAATACTAAAACAAGCAAGTTCTTATAATAAAAAGCAAATTGCGGGGGGGAGGGTGCTCTTGAACTGCTCAGGGCCTTAAGCAATTGCTTAGTCTGCTTATGGGGCTAGTGCCAGCTCTGGAGAATAAGTCCATCAACTGCCAGAAGCTGGAACTAGTTGACAATGGATGGGTCACTTGATAATAGCCCTGTTCTGTTCATTCCCTCTGAAGCACTTGGCACTGACCACTCTCAGTAGACAGGATACTGGGCTAGATCAGTGGTTCTCAACCAGGACCTGGGCGCCCTGGGGGGCTGCGAGCAGGTTTCAGGGGGTCCGCTAAGCAAGGCCAGCATTAGACTCGCTGGGGCCCAGGACAGAAAGCCAAAGCCCGGGACCCTGAGCCCCTCCACATAGGGTTGAAGCCTGAGCAACTTAGCTTCGTGGGGGCCCCGGTGGTATGGGTCCCCAGGCAATTGCCCTGCTTGCTACCCCTTAACGCCGGCCCTGACTTTTATATGCAGAAAACCAGTCGTTGTGGCACAGGTGGGCCGTGGATTTTTGATAGCATATTGGGTTGGGCCTCCGCAAAAAAAGGTTGAGAACCTCTGGGCTAGATGGACCATTGGTCTGACCCAGTATGGCCGTTCTTATGTTGTGGTCTCCCTCCACTACACTGGATGGATCTCACTCACAGCAGAGAATCTGGCCCTATGAACTGTTCTTAAAACAGATTGGCCTTTGTACACAATTTGTACTTCATTAGAACTGTATCATGACTGTTCAGTTTATGGCTTTTATCAGATTCTGCTTCAAGCTGTCAATAGGCCTTTTCAACTTAGTTTGTACTTTATTTCTCTAAGGATTCATAGAAATAGAAAAAAGACCTTTATTGTTGTGCATTCTCTTTCACATGAATTAATTTGTGGGATAAAATCATAATTTGTAAAGAGTTCTGATTTTTAACTCTTTACTGATAGAAACCTGAGAGAGGTTACTGGTTATATCAGGGGTGGGCAAACTTTTTGGCCCGGGGGCCACATCTGAGTGAGGTAATTGCATGCAGGGCCATGAATGTAGGACTGGGGCAGGGGGTAGGGGTGCGGGAGGGAGTGCGGTGTGCAGGAAGGGGCTCAGGGTAAGGGGTTGGGGCACAGGAGGGGTGCGGGGTGTGCGAGGGGTCTCAGGGCAGGGTGTTGGGGGCCCAGGGCAGGGGGTTGGGGTGCAGGAGAGGTGAGGCAGGGGGCTCAGCGCAGGGAGCTGGGGTGCAGGAGGGGTTCAGGGTCCGGGCTCCGGTCCGGCGCCGCTTATCTTGAGCGGCTCCGGGATGGCAGCGGCATGCAGCGGGGCTCAAGCAGGCTCCCTGCTTACCCTAGCCCCGGGCCGCGCCGCTCCTGGAAGCAGCCGGCACCACGTCCCCGCGGCCCCTGGAGGGGGCAGAGGGCTCTGTGCGCTGCCCTCACCTGCGAGTACCTACCCCGAAGCTCCCATTGGCCACGGTTCCCCGTTCCCAGCCAATGGGTGCTGCGAGGGGCGGTGCCTGCAGGTGAAGGCAGTGCGCAGAGCCCTCCCCCCCTCCCAGGGGACGCAGGGATGTGGTGCCAGCCACTTTCGGGAGCGGTGCAGGGCCCACGGCGCCACGGGGGTTGCAATCCCGCGGGCCAGATCCAAAACCCTGACAGGTCAGATCCAGCCTGCGGGCCGTAGTTTGCCCACCCCTGGGTTATATGGTATATGGATAACTCCTGATACCACTCACATCAATGGCAAAAGTTCCCAATGATTTGGGACTAGGAGCTGACTCTAAAAATCAGAATGCATAAATGCTTTTTAAAGCAAATATCTGTCTATTTCTTAGTTAATGGCTTGGGGGGGTTATTATTAAACATGTTGACAGTTTGCTTTAGTTTTTCTGTGCCTGCAACTTCTAGTTTGACCTTGTTGAGACCCTGATGCCACTGAAGTCGGCAGAACTATTCAGGTGCTTAAAATGAAGCAGATGCATAATAGTTTGCAGGTTCAGATCCGACTGAGCTCTGTATTCTGAATAGGAGTCATTTGCACAGTATAGCCCATCAGTCACGAAGCAGTGAGTATTTCCTTGATTTTTATATAGTTTATTTTATAACAACTGGGTGTTGCCAACTTGTAGACGTCTGTGGTTACCTACAGAATTATGGAGGTATCAGTAGTGACTACATAGTAAAGATTGCATTGAGAATTTAAATAACAATGGGGGTAAAATCCCTATCTTAATCAAACAAATGATTTCATTGAGTTTCCAAATTCTGCACACTATCTCTTCCTGGGCAAAGGGAGTTTTCTATAATGTTTCCTCTGCCAGTGTTCCTAAATCTTTTAGAAAACAAATACTTTAAAATGCTCTTTTACAAATATGGTCCTGACAACCCTCACCTTTGTTCAACTCCCTTTAGCTAGACAACCACAGCTCCTACGAACTCCAAGCTAAACATGCACATTCTGATAATGTCTCCCAAGTGGGCCAGTTGGGAATTTATATGTAACACGTTCTAAATGATCCTCCTAATTTGGCAAAACCTATTCTAGTAATGCTCGGAGTACCTAGAGCTCTCCCATTCCATGAGCTACTTCTCTTCTTTGTTACCGCCTGCTTTCCTTCACGATTGTGTTCAGCAAATGGCTCCAGGAAGACAGACTAGGCTGCTCCAGGAGCTGGGGGATGGATATATCCAGTTCCTCACTATCATACCCAAACATGCAGCATTAACTGTAGCCCCAGAAAAATGATGTTACCAATGTACAGAGTTTTACTGGCAAAAGTAATGAGTTCTTTACAGGTTCTGAGGGCACAGTTAAGTTAGTGCATGTGTGCACAATTCTGAAGAATTGGATGTATGCTTTGCAGATGGCTACATGGTGGAAAGGAAAGGGATTTTGTTGTGCAGGTGAGGAGTCTGAGTCTGTTTGGTTTTCTGATGTGTGGGTGGTAAGGCATGTTAACTGAGGTCCCAATTCAGGAAAGCACTTAAGCACATGCTTCAGTTCATCGCTTAAGGACATATTTAAATCCCATTGTCATAAGCACATACTTGGGTGCTATGCTGAATAGGGATGCTTTCCTTGATTGGGGCCTTCATTTGGTGTGAATGCCAATGTTGCTTCAACTTGTTATTTCCTTAATCTTAGTGATTGAATTGAAAGGAAATGAATTTCTGCAAAATTAATTCTAAGGGAGTGATGGGTTTTTTTCCCAATGGTATAAAATATAAACTGAGACAAATTAAGCCTATTTGAACTAATGGAAATAGGCTTGGCAGGATTTAGTTTAAATAGATAGATTTGATAAACAGCCTGAAATCAATGGTAGAACTGTCGGTAACAGGAGTGCAACCTGCAGGGATCGGGTGTCACCAACCCTGCAGCAGTGCAACTGCAGCCCCACTGTTATGGACCTGCTCCCTCACTCCTGTGATGGTGGATCTGCAGAGGTCTCTCTCAGCTGCTGCAGGGCCGATGGCACCCAATCCCTGCAGGCGCAAGGTGTGAGGAAGGCTGAGGTCCTGGCAGGGCAGAGCAGAGATCCCAGGCTAGGTTGTGAGAAGAGGGAGGATGAGCCCCCAGCCACGAGGGAGGCCACCCTGCTGATGAATGGCTCCGTCCCTCGGCAGGAGCCATTTGCGGCTGAGTGGCCTTCCCCATGGCCAGGGACTCGTCGTTATGGCCCTGGCTGGGGGTCTCTGCTGCTCTGTCAAGAACACGACCTTCCCTCACCTTGTGCCTGGAGGGTTCAGGTGTCACCAGTCCTGTGGCTGTGCAGGGAGGCCTCTGCTGTCATGGCCCCACTCTCTCACTCACCAGCCAGGAGTGTGGGACCCATCCCTGGGCAGGAACTGTGCAGCAGTACCTCACAGCCCGTTGCAGTCCTGGCCAGGTATCTCTGATCCGCTGGGCCAGGCTCACAGCCTCCCCCGCAGCTTGGGCCCCACGGCCGTGCAGGGAGCCCCTGCAGCCCAACTGTCAGTGCTGGGAGCTCTCAGCACCCCTACTGCCAGTCCTAAACCCAACCCGACCCCAACCCCACCTTAATTTCCGGCAACTATAAAAATAGTTAAAAATCAGGGGGGGAATCAATATTACTCATTGAAATTAGAAAAAAAAAATCAAAATTGAATTCTGCCAATCCTAAATATGAGCTGTCCCATATGGCGCTGTGTTGATTTGCTTTTCTTTTGTAATGTGACAATCATTGGTTTGTGTGTAATATTTTGCATATAATAACTTTTCAAATACTATGGCAAATTCAGGGGAAAAAGTAAGGAAGGGAAGAAGAAGAAAAGAAAGTTTGTGGAAGCTTATTTTTGTTTCTGGCTGTTAGTAAAATGAATGGGATTCTGCACTATGGAAGAACCACAGAGTTTTGCTGAGTTGGATATGTGCTAATAAGATTATAGGAGATGTTGAAAGTATTCAAACATGCTTGTAAATGATTTTGATGTAAATGGACTACCAAAAACATTTTTATGGAAAATATGTGTTTGCATAGTTTGTAAACAGTGTTCCCCAAAGAAGACTTTGAACTTCTTAATATGCAGCAAACAAAAGAAAATAATTAATTAAATTAATTTAGAAAGTGTCAATTTAGCTGATCCAGATAAAATAAAAGCATATAAAATCAGTAGTGTAGTATATTATATGGCTACATGTTTATTTTGGTGGATAAAAAAAGAGCCAGTATGCTTTGTTACAAATATTATACTGCATATTGTCAATTAAATATACAAAAAATAAATGTATAAATTATGAAAAATAATGTAATAATTTTCGTTATGTAGTTAGTGGATGTGCTGTATTGTGGACAGTCAGATGTAAAACTCCGATAGATTTCAGTGGGAGCAGTTAAGCCAGTGCTGAACATTTTTGGTAATCCTGTGGCATTCAAACCATAGACAACTCTCCTGTCAAATAGCAACTTTTCATAGTATTTAGATGAGGTAAGAAGTGTTGGGAGCCAAGTTTAGGATTCATGGAATGTTTTTTGGTCCCAGGCCAACAGCAGTTGAGAGTACCACGGGACCCAGCCCTTACTGTAGAAGAGGAGACTTGCATTGCTCCACAGGGACTTAACTAGGTGATACCAGAATAATGTTTCTGGGCTCCAGAGCAACCTATAGGGTTTTGTGGGTGAGAAGTCTATTACAAAAATGAGTTTAGAGGACAAAAAGGACACGGTGCAGGAAGGCAGTTTTTCAGGGGGTGGGGAGAAGAGAATTCTGTTTGTATACCAGGGCCTAAATCCTGTCATCTTCTATCTGTTGAACTCTTTGATTTCACTGACCTCTGAAAGAATGACAGCAAGTTTTGGCACAATATCTGTTAAATAAAATAAATAAATAAATAAGGTGGGTTTCCTGCTGTCCTGGTAATAGCAAACATAGCTCAAAAGGAGTCAATATCTTACATTGTAAGAAATGGGGATGAGGGAGAAAGAGAGTAAAAAAGTTAGGACTCTGGTCTACCTTAAAATCAACACTGTCGTTTTATAATTTTACTGTTTTTTCAATGGCTTTTATCTCCTCAGGCAAACTAATTTCCTTAGGAGTCCACGTAAGTAGTAGTCAGGTTTCGATTGTTCCTCGGGGATCGCCTTTGTTTTTCTGCAGACAATATTGGCACAGACCAAGCAGGTAAAATGAAGAGCTGTCAGTGATGGAGAATGCGTCTGAATCAATTTATGCTTCATTCTCCAGATGTGAATGAATGTGAAATGCTGAGTGGGATATGTGGTGAAGCCCTCTGTGAAAACGTAGAAGGCACCTTCCTGTGTCTCTGTTCCAATGAAAACCAGGAGTATGATCCAATGACTGGACAATGTCGCTTCCACACATCGACAGGTAAAATACCAGTTGCTTTGCTTGCAGACATAATACAAAGCATAAAAAATGCACATCCTCCTGAATAACAGCAAGGATAAAAAATTGTGAAAGACTGTTTTAAAAAAAAAGGGGGGGGGGGGGGGGGGGGTGAAGAGTTACAACGAAAATTGTGTAGATTTGGATTTTATTTATTGCTGTAGTTAAATCACTGTTTTCTAAAGAAATAGTGTATTTTAGATCCCTTTTTAAAGCACAGTAACATAATAAGCTATGTGTGCTTTTGGGTCTGTTATTCTTGAACATGCTATAAATCATTAACAACAAAAATATGGCATAGATGCCTTTTAATTTGTGTACACGAAACAATCTCAGAGCTCTGATTAGCAGGGCCTTTTTTCACACAGTGTGGTTTGTGGAACATTGTTTCTCATGATGTGTACCATGCTGAGGTGATGATGTCAATGTTGATCTTTGGCAGTGAAATGAAGGCTATGGCACATGAGATTTAAAATAATTTTTTTTAAATTTATATAGATGACTACTGGTCATCTGGATAAGGTTGAAGGAAATGTAATTTTAAGAGCAAAATTTGTATATGGTAATCCAGTCTTCTTATTGAATACTAACAGAAGAACTCACAAAAGTCAACAGTTGAGTGGCAATTTGTTTATCTAGTTTGAAAAATCCCCAACACATTGGCTCATCAAGACATGGCCAGTCACCTTGACCACGTTACTTGTTGGTTATACTCTAGCCTCTTGCCCCTATATTTTTTACTCTTGATCTGTCTTTTTAGATCGTGAGCCTTTCAGAGCAGCCACTGTGCCTTTCTCTATGTTATTCAGTGTCTAACACACTGTGGATGCTACTACAAACACCTTACTTAAAAGTTATCTTAGGACTCTCTCTCAGAAAGTTGCCTCCAAGTAGGCTACACAGCTCCAGTCTGGGGAGAGGAACAGGTCCAAGATAAGTGGGAGTAGAGAATAAGAGGTTGACAAATTGATTTACATGAGCTTTCCCCCCCAAACAAACAAATATTTGTTTTTTAATTTTGGGTTTACATTGCAGGCTGAGCTAGCTTCTGGATAGCTTTAGAATAACTTGCTGTACTACCAATATCCAGTCTACATAATTCAGGAGGCCCTGGAAATTTCATCCTGTCTCCCATCTCTCCAAATCTTTTGCACAAGGCAAAACTCCTGGTGACTCAAATGGAACCAGGATTTGGCTCACTGAACATAGTGCCTTTTTACCTTCCTAATAATAGATCAGCGTTTTCTTTTGTGCAACACCTAAGAGGCAAGTTCTTCTTTTTAAAGAATCAGAGCTACACACTCTTTCTAGTTTATTCAGATTCCCACTTTATGCGTATATGCTTTCTTCAGTATTTTGTTCTGCAACGTTTCCTGAGATGTACTTGCACAGGGAAGCACATTGGTACTGCAACACTGTCTGTGAAACAGCTATATAATAAAATGAAGTGTGAACCAATGGCAATGGGTTGAGGATCTCACCTTACGAAGTGGTTGAAGGAGTGAAAGATCTGGAGAATTGCTGGTTTAGAAGAATGGTACACAGCAGTATTGCCATTTACTTGCTTGTGAGGAAACAAACTGCAGTATACTTTCATCTCAAGGGGCCTCATCTCAGTACTGATATCTGATGATAACATAAATGACAACATTAACTATTTCACTGCTGATCAAAGCATGAAAAAGGAGAGGGTAAATCATATTACAAAGATCTACAGCCAGCTATGAGTGCCATCTCATTTTGGTGCCACAAGTGGATGGCACTTGTGAGATTCTAACTATTTTTTCCCCAGTCAAAAATGAACCAAGACCTATGAGCCTAGCAGAGTCACATCAAGGGGGAGCCATTCCCAAGGAGCCCAGCAGGACATCTGATTCCAGCAGAGGGGAAGCCAAGCCTAAGAAGCCAAGCAGAGTTCATGGATGTATCCAAGTATCATTTATTGCTCAGGGAAAGGAAAGCCCCCACAGTCCAGCAAGCATGCATGATCATATTGTGAACATCTGTACAGTCTACAGCAAGTGGTGTCTCAGTTTGGCATCGTGAATGGGCACAACTTCATTTGTGTTCAGTTTGGAAGAGAAAAACTTATTTCCTCTCAATATGGACCCCTTCTTTGGGCACTAACAAAACACATACTTACTCATTTTCTCTCCTCTGTTAAGGTTCATCATGGAGGAAGATCTTATATAGGAAACCAGACAGTATGGAAATTAGAGCCAAGTAGGAGCCCTGTACACTATATTATTTGACAAATGGAATAAGGGAACCTATATGTTACCAGGGAACACTGTAAGCTGATGTACATTGTGAAGGACAAGACATCTTACCATTCTTTTATCTCTGTTTGCTTGCACAACTGAAGGAAAAAAACATTTCCTACAATCAGTGTTTCACGGGACAGGATATTACTTTGTGTACTATATAAGACACAAAGCATGCACTTTTCTGTATAGCCTGGTAGCAAACTCTTTTCTCATTAAGCTCAGATGGGTTCTGTCTCAGAGTCTGAAGATCCAAGGAACTGATCACCCAAACAAACTGTGAAGTGGTGTCAAGTATCAGAGGGGTAGCCGTGTTAGTCTGAATCTGTAAAAACCAACAGAGGGTCCTGTGGCACCTTTAAGACTAACAGAAGTATTGGGAGCATAAGCTTTCGTGGGTAAGAACCTCACTTCTTCAGATGCAAGAAGTGGTGGTAATACCTACTGTGTCTGTAGGTTTTGGAAAACTCTTATGTAATTTACAATGTGTTCGTTTTTCATTAACTACCTTTTTTTTTGTTTTCATTTCATGCTGAAAATTAATGGATAAATGCCAGGTTGTGGCTGACCCTTGCATGGGTGTGTAAGGCAGAGGAGAGCACAAACAGCCTTTCCTCTTGCACAGGGAGTGGGCTCAGTCTAGTCGTTATTTTCCCCAGAGTACAAGGAATCTGCAAGGCTAGCTATGACAGCAGTGGTACACTGCTCAAAGGGTGCAGGGCCAATGCCACATCCTTCACCTAGCACCAGCCACACCAAGGGGGTGATGGAGTTCATGCTACACTCATGCAAAGGATGATGCAAAGACCATGCTTCCTGGAGCTTTGGCATGCCACGTGCCTGACTCAGGCACAGTGCTTCTGGGAGCTCCTGCTGTTTGCTCCCATATCACCTCCAACATGGGCTTGTGCCTTATTTTACCTGCATGCAGAGAAAAATATCTTGTCTGCCTTATACTGTTGTAAACATTAACACGCAAATGTTACAGATGTATTCAGCCTTTGCATATTTGTTTTTATACGTGTGTGCTATTTTCCACATAGAGAAATGTCATCCCATTTCCACTCTACTAAAGAGAAGTAGGTGCCATTTCTACTGAAGGTAGGGGCAGGGCATAACTGAAGCATAACTTTAATTCAGGGACTTTTTCACATGTGGTTAAAGGCTGTTCCCTCTGTATGTTCACACTTCTCTTTATTCACCCCAGGGGACCTAGAGTTTTCCTTTTATTTGGCAGAAATTCATCTATTCTTTGCTATGTCCTGAAATGATCCTTAGTTCCAGCTCCTTAGTTCCAGCCATCTTGTTGTGTTCCAGTATTCATTTCAACTCAATACAAAATAAATTTAACAAAAAATGAATGCGCAGGTTTCAAAGCACCTGTTTCTCTTTTCTTTATTTTGTACCCAAAGTAAGAAACATTCACTGAAACAACAAACACTTTTTTTTAATATAAAATGAAAATCTGCGGGACTTTTGTGCCTTTTGGTATTTGGGGGGGGAGAAAAAAATCTTCCTGTATATTTTTGATTTACAGAATATACTTGTGTATCCTTTTAACAAGTTACATAAAAGATTTATTTTATCATGGATTTTTGTGCATATTCAGCTGAATATTGCATATTAGTAATTAATCATTAATATTTTATCATAATTATTAATAGACATAAAAGAAAACGTTCCATTGTGCACTTAAAATCCCAATATATGTGATTCCTGTACTGACTTCAAAAGTAGTAAAGGATAGTATTTATTTGAAAAAGTCTGTCTTCCATTAGCAACTATAGAATATATATTTTTAAAACAAAAATTGAAAATGCAAACTTTATGCATAAAACATATTCAAATAACAGCAAGAATCTGGCTTATACACACAAAGGTCAGTAAAAGAAGAATTTAGGCCCCAATCCTGCCAGTGCTTTAATTCAGGTGGAGCCCTGATCGCTGAAGTCAATATGACTCTGCACAGGCCCCTGGATCCACCTGTGCAGATGCAGTTGAAGGATCGAGACCTTAGGCTGCAACTCCATCTTTTTCTCACCTCGGTATTTAAGATGTGCTCAATTACTGGGCCATTCAGAACAGTGGATTACCATTATTCATGAAAAAAAAGTGTGCAGTTTTGGCATCCAAAATATAATATGTTTACTCCTGGACCAGTTCTATAAAAATGTGGCGTCACCAAAGACCAGTTATAAATGTATGATGCAAAAACTCATGAAACTTCAAGGGTAGAAAAAACAAATATATCGCTAATAGTGTTGTAAAGCTAGGAGTCTCAGGGGGAAAGTTAAGAGGAGATTTTTGGGGGGAGATCAGGAGAAGATGACACAGAAAAGAGTCATGGGGGTGTCTAATAGTGTCATCTGTTTCTACCCTATTAGCTGTGAAGCAGCTCACAAACATCTGATATTAAAGTTGGTTATTCTGATTACCATAGCTCTGCCAACGCACATCATTCCTAACCAATAACATCTCTGCTCCTCAGTCTTGGGCCTTTCTTGAACAGAGACTGCCAATGATGTCAAACTATTCTTGGTGGCTTTGTAATCTGCATTAATGTTTATTAGACACTAGACTGAGTCTGGTGTCCAAATCCAAATTGTATGTCTTTACATTTCAAGGGAGACCTTTCATACTGTCATTACTACCAAATAATTTTTATTTAAATATATAGTTCTTCTTCGAGTGCTTGTTCATGTCAATTCCAATCAGGTGTGTGCGTACCATATGCACGACAGCTGGAAGATTTTTCCCCTAGCAGTATCCGTAGGGTCGTCCTGGGCGCCCCCCTGGAGTCATGCCCTCATAGTACTCAATATAGTGCCCTGCTGCTCTGACCCCCCTCAGTTCCTTCTTACCGCCTGTGATGGCTAGCTGGAACTCCCTGTTGCTCTTGCCTTGGCAAGCATGTGCTTCGCAGTATCATGTGTATATAGTTAAATGCAGTAGTAGTTTAGTTAGTATAGATAGTTTTCTCTCATAAGTTTCCTTTGGGGGTCAACCCCCCCACGCTTTCCCCAGCTCTGGGGTATGCCTCGGTCCCCGGGCTTTAAGCCGTGCTCGGACTGCGGCAGGCTTATGCCGAGAAGTGACCCATACACTTCGTGCTTGAAGTGTCTCGGGGAGGGTCACCTTGGGGACGGTTGTAAAATCTATAGAGGGTTTTGCCCTAGGACCCTCAAGGACAGAAAACAGCGCCTCCGAGTTCTGCTTATGGAGGCAGCACTTTGGCCTCAGTCGGACCCTGGTGTGGTGGACCCGGCTCCAAGCGCTGCCTCCTCAGTGCACAGTGCTCTGGCATTGTTGACATGTGAGCCGGAGCCGAGGAAGGACTCCGTGCACAGGTCCCAGGCATCAGTCAGGCACCGGTCTCACTCCCCGATGCCCCATAAAAGAAAGAAGGCCGACAGAGGGCGCTCCCCAACCAGGTCTAAAGACCAGGTGGCCAGCAAGCCCCCATTGGGTGCCCATTCGGTGGGGCCTCCGTTGACTCCTGCCCCGCACTGCTCACCAGTCTGCCTCCATGAGGACCTATAGCTTCCCTCCAAGCTGGAAGAGTTCGAAGTGGCATCGGACCTCCTGCTGCTGACAGCGCCACCCTCCCCTCCAATGCGGGAGAGGTTGCCGGCACCAGTTCCTAGCCCAATCCACTCTGTGGGCAAGCTGGCAAAGATGGTGGCAATGAGGGTATCATCCCTTGCATGCCAACCTCCAGCACTGGTGCCCCGTGTTGGGGAGCCACTCTGGTCCTCCAGTTGGCATCGCTCGCTGGCATCAAGTGGCTCCACTCCTCTGTGGTCTTCACAGTCGAAGACCTTGGAGTCGGAAGCGGAATCATCGCGCTCCAGTCGGAGCAGAAGTTCCTGCTCCCACCGTGACTGACAGCCCTACCCAGCATGGTGGCTGGGACAGTGGCAGGCTCCTCAGTGGCCCTTCTGGACACCATGGGCCTATCACCAGAGCCAGGGTTCCAGACCACCATCGGTGGCCTCGGTGTCCTTTGGGCCGCCGCACACGCCCTCCGCACTGCTGCCGGGGACCCATCCGGCAGCTGTACTGACGTCGACGATCTCTGCACCGACCACGATGTCAACGATCTCAGCGCCAATTGCTGCACCATCCACGGCACCGCCAGTGACACCAACTACGGCACTGCCCACGGCACCGGCTGCGGCTCCATTGTTCCTCACTCCTAGGGACCCCAGAGGGACCGAGGGCAGGGAACAGGCTCCAGTACCGGCCGCCATCTCATCCTCCTCGTCTCCGGATGAGGCAGTGGCTGGCTCAGCAACTGCTCAAGCCTTAGGGGACAGCAGGGTCCTACAGCAGCTGCTGAGACGGGTGGCCCAGAACCTGAACATTAAACCTGAGGAGGTGGTGGAGGAGGCCAACCCAATAGTAGACATTCTTTCCCCTCCAGGGCCATCCCGTATTGCGCTGCCGCTGATTAAAACCATCAGCGATGCCACAAAGACCCTGTGGCAGACCCCGTCCTCGTTGCCACCTACCGCCAAGAGGTACGAGTGGAGATATGTGTCCCCTTAAAGGGGTATGAACACCTTTACACGCACCCCCAACTGGACTCCCTGGTAGTGGACGTGGCCAACCAGCGTGAGTGCCAGGGCTACCAGGCCCAAGAAATGAGAGGCCAAAAAACTGGACCTCTTCGAAAGGAAAATCTATTCCACGTGGGGGTTGCAGCTCCGTATCGCTAACCATCAGGTGGTGGTTAGCAGGTACAATTATAATACTTGTGAGCCATGCAAAAATTTGCAGAACTCCTCCCTATGGATTCTCATGAGGAGTTTTCCGTGCTAGTAGAGGAGGGCAAATTAATTTCCTATGCATCCCTCTAGGCGGCCCTGGATGCAGCGGATGCAGCATCTCGCACCATGGCTACCAGGGTGGCCATGAGGAGGAGTTCCTGGCTGCAAGTCTCTGGCCTCCCCTACGAGGTGAAGCAGACAATCCAGGACCTCCCCTTTGAGGGTCAGTCTTTGTTTTCCAAGAAAACTGACTCTTGTCAGCACAGCCTCAAGGACTTTCAAGCCACCTTGAAGTCCTGGGCCTCCACACCCATGCCATGCAATGGAGGCACATTAGAACCCAGCCCCCACCAAGGAATTATCAACCTCAGGGTAGGCAGGACAGGTCGCGCAGGAGAAATAGGAACTCAAGGAAGAGACCTCGCCCCCTCCTCTGGTCAGGGCTGTGGCCAGTCTAAACCCTCCTCAGGCCCAAAACCAGCCTTTTGAAGGTGCACCCAGGGGCTACACACCAGTGCAAAGACTGGATCCATCCTACTTTACCTTTTCGTCCAGTCTATCCCCTTTCTACCATTCATGGGCCCGTATTATGTCGGACTGCTGGGTGCTCCGCATGGTAGAGAGGGGATATTCACCCCAATTCTCTTCCCTTCCGCCCTTCCACCCCACTTCCCCATCCCTCTTCAGGGACGCTTCTCACGAGCAACTCCTCATACAGGAGGTGCAATCGCTCCTCTCGCTGGGGACAGTGGAAGAGGTTCCTCAGGAGCAGAAGGGCAAGGGCTTCTATTCCTGGTATTTCCTAATACCAAAAGCCAAAGGCAGGCTCAGGCCCATCCTAGACCTGCGAGAGCTCAAGTTCATATGGAACTTGAGTTTCTTCATGGTCTCCTTGGTCTCCATTATCCCTTCCTTGGATCCAGGGGACGGTATGACGCCCTCAACTTGAAGGACACGTACTTTCATATGGCAATCACACCATCCCACAGAAAATACCTCAGGACTTCTAGTTCACAGTCCTTCCTTTCGGCCTGTCAGCAGCGGCTTGGGTATTTACCAAATGCAGGGCAGTCGTGGCCACGTTTCTGCACAGGTGCCCGGTACAGGTGTTCGTGTACCTCGACGACTGGCTGATCAAGGGCCGCTCCAGGGCTCAAGTGGAGGCGCAAGTCAGATTCATCATTGCAACGTTTGACAAACTGGGCCTTCTCCCGAACGCAGGGAAGTCAACTCTGTCCCCTGTTCAGAGGATAGAGTTCATACAGGCAGTGCTG
This sequence comes from Terrapene triunguis, assembly GCF_002925995.2. NCBI lineage: Eukaryota > Metazoa > Chordata > Testudines > Emydidae > Terrapene > Terrapene triunguis. The sequence goes on along the minus strand of NW_020664436.1, from coordinate 8,165,265 downwards.
GACTCGACCCAGGCCAAGGCGTATCTACCGGAATCAAGGTTCTGGGCCTTGGACGACATCATTCGGAGTCTCAGTCAGTTCCTCACCACCACAGCAAGTAATTGCCTCAAACTTCTGAGACACATGGCCGCTTGTTCGTATGTGGTGCAACATGCCAGGCTCAGACTCCGGCCACTCCAATCATGGCTAGCCTCAGTGTATCGGCCGGCCCAAGACAGTTTGGACAGGTTCGTTACTTTGCCTTGCCCGGGCCTCAACTCCCTTCTGTGGTGGCTCAACCCACACCTAGTGTGTGGAGGGGTCCCCTTCGTCAGCCCCCAGCTAACTCTCTCGTTGGTTACAGACACATTGGACTTGGGCTGGGGGGCACATCTGGGAGATCTCAGGACACAAGGCCTCTGGTCTCAGGCAGAACTCGCTCTCCTCATCAATGTCAGAGAGCTGAGAGCGGTACGCCTGGTATGTCAGACTTTCCAAGCCCATTTAAGTGGGAGATGTGTATCAGTGATGACAGACAACACCACAGTGATGTTCTCTATCAGCAAACGGGGGGCGGGGGTGCATGCTCCTCTCCCCTCTGCCAGAAAGCCCTCATGCTGTGGGACTTTTGTGTAGAGCAGTCAATACACCTGCAAGCATCATACCTCCCTGGGGTACAGAACGAGTTAGCGGACTATCTTAGCAGGTAGTTCCATAGCCACGAGTGGTCCTAATGCCCGGACATCGCAAACTCCTTTTTCCATCAGTGCGGCTTTCGCCAGGTAGACCTCTTTGCCACACGGCACAACAGGAAGTGTCAGCAGTTCTGCTCCTTCCTGAATCACAGCCTGGGCTCCATAGCAGACACGTTCCTCCTTCCCTGGGGAGGCCGTCTCCTATATGCGTTCCCGCCTATCCCTCTCGTTCACAAGTGCTCCTCAAGATACGGAGGGATTGAGCGGTGGTAATATTGATAGTCCCAGCCTGACCCTGCCAACATTGGTACACATTGCTCCTGGACATGTCCATGGAAGCCCCAGTCACTTTGCTGCTCTTCCCGGACTTGATAACTCAGGATCACAGCCGTCTCCAGCACCCAAACCTCGAGTCGTTGCACCTCATGGTGTGGAAGCTCCGTGGCTAAACCCGGTGGAGCTCTCCTGCTCGGACTAGGTTAGACGAGTTCTCCTTGGCAGTGCAGTAGGAAACCCTTCACTAGAGCTACCTACCTTGCCAAATGGAAGAGATTTTCAATCTGGTCAGCACAGCATCATTCGTCCCCGACGTTCCCCTCTATTCCGCTCATATTGGACTACCTTCTCCATCTCAAGCAGCAGGGACTGTCCATGTCATCAATAAGGGTTCACTTGGCTGCCATCTCTGCCTTCATCCACGCTCAGAGGGACAGTCAGTCTTTGCCAACCCTATGGTCAGCTGTTTCCTCAAAGGTCTCGACAGGCTTTATCGATAAGTTCGACAACCAGTCCCGGCCTGGGACCTCAACCTGGTCCTTTCCAGACTGATGGGGCCACCCTTTGAACCGCTAACGACATGTTTCCTGCTCTACCTCTCGTACAAGGTGGCATTTCTGGTGGTGATAACCTCAGCCAGGAGGTGTCTGAGCTCAAGGCCCTAACATCAGAGCCTTCTCACACAGTGTTCTATAAAGACAAGGGGTTCAGCTCAGACCCCACCCAGCTTTTCTCCCAAAGTTTGTCTCCCAGTTTCACATTAACCAGGACATCTTCCTCCCAGTGTTCTATCTTAAGCCGCACTCAAGTGACAGGGAGCAGAGGCTTCACTCGTTGGATGTCCACAGAGCACTAGCCTTTTACATCGAGAGAACAAGGCCGTTCCGAAAGCCGTGCAACTTTTCGTGGCTGTGGCAGACAGGATGAAAAGTCTTCCAGGCTCTTCTTAATGAAGTTTGTCGTGGATCACGTCCTGCATCCGAGAGTGTTACAAACTGGCGGTGGTGCCTGCCCTTCTGCTCACTGCGCACTCCACCAGGACGAAGGCTTCTTCAGCAGCATTCCTGGGGCAGGTTCCCACCCAGGAAATATGCAGAGCAGCGACATGGTCCTCCATACATACTTTCACCGCGCATTATGCGATTACCCAGCAGGTCAGAGACGATGCGGCCTTTGGTAGAGCGGTGCTCCAGTCAGTGGACGACTCCGACCCCGCCTCCCTAATTTAGGCTTGGGAGTCACTTGATTGGAATTGACATGAACAAGCATTCAAAGAAGAAAAAACGGTTACTCACCTTCTCATAACTGTTCTTCGAGATGTGTTGTTCGTGTCCATTCCAATACTCACCCTACTGCCTCGCTGTCGGAGTAGCCAGCAAGAAGGAACTGAGGGGGGGTCGGGTCGGCAGGGCACTATATTGAGCGCCATGAGGGCATGACTCCAAGGGGCAACCAGGCCTACCCTACAGATACTGCTAGGGGAAAAATCTTCTGGCTGTCATGTGTGCACATCTTATCGGAATGGACATGAACAACACATCTCAAAGAACAACAGTTATGAGAAGGTGAGTAACCGTTTTGTTTTGTTTTAACCCAAGTGAACTGAGAGTCTGATCTTCACGTATTGGCATACATACCCATGCATGTCTTTTTTGCACATGCATCATTGGATGTGCATGCACAAATTCCTGATTTACACATACACATGCCAAAAAGAGAGACATCTTGCCATGTGTGCAACAGATTGGGAGATTTACATTACACATTCTGTAGTGCTTTGCATATAGAAAATAGGAACATACAAATACATATTTAGTGGCTTGCTGAAAATCAGGCCCTGAAACTTTGTATTTCTTATGTCATTTGGAGGCAAAGGGCAGTGCTATATAATTTATTTACTTAAGATTCCATCAACCCTACACATTTTATTTTTTACATTAATAATTTAGGGCACAATTAATCAAAGTTTTAAAATCTGTGCTTAATTTTAAGCATATGCTTTAGTTGCGTTGATGTCAACAGCACTTAATGTTAAGCATACGCCTAAGTGATTTGCTGGATCAGTGCAATATTAAGATATAAAAATATATAAAATACCTTTAGTCTATATTTAGCCCCACTTTTTATATCTGGAATTCTGAGGCACTAATATAGCCATCATATTTACAGTCAGATAAATGTTTATATGTTGGTATCTAGAATTTCTTTGGGTTTGTTATAAGAAAAAAGATTGAAAAATGTTAATAAATATTTTTAAAAACTCAATCAGATAAATGACTATATTATCCCACAGTTACTTAGTAGAGTAAAATTTCTAATTTTTTAACAATGAAATAAAAAAATCAGAAATAACCAAAATTGTGAGAAAATAAATATCTAGGTACTAATCCATTTTTCCAAGGAAAAATTACACTAAAATATCTTTTAAAAGAATCTGTTTATTAAAAGGTTAATAATGTGTGTGAGAGAGAGAGAGAGAGAGAAATTATGAGCTTGTAGACACAGACTGGCCTTTGTAAATTTCTTTTTTTAAAGATCTATGTCTCACTCACTTTCCAAACATTCATGACGCCTGCTTGACTAACCCTCAGTCACAGCTGTGTAAACAACAGACTTTTAAAGTGCTGAACAGATAATGGGAGGAGAAACCATCACATCAAATATAAAATGGGAATAAATAATCACATGATGAGAATGTTTCTCCTTCCTCGTGGGACAGCCTCCGAAGCTCTTTCCCTGGTAAATGGTGTGAAAACTTCCATGGTGTTTCTGCTATTTAAGCCTTTGGCCCTGATTCAGTTAGACATGTGGCATCTGCCCAAAGAAAATGTATAACTTGGTGGTTAAAGTACTGCTCTCTCACCTTGGAATAACAGATTTAGTTCAGTTGAGTTTCTGCGACACATGATAGTCTTAATTTTGGTTCCTATTGGACATCAGCTGATACCACAAAACCATCGTACTTTATGAAATGCAGTACATTATGGAAAATTGTAATTATCTGATGAAGGGAGACCACAGACTAAACTAACAAAGATGAAATAGCACTCAGCTGGGTGTTTCCCTTAATGTATACTTATTTACATTGGCAAAACAGCAAAGGAGAGTTTGCATTGTTGGTGGCAACGTGGTGTCTGCCAGCCCCTCAAACTCCACAAACCAAAACATTCACTTTTCTAAGGAAGTTAGAAACAAATTCAAATGTATGTTTTGAACTAAAAGCCATAAATGTCTATTATACTCTCTTTAATTAAAACACAATAATAGGCACAACAAAATAAATATTTTGGGCATGCTAATGTTAAAACAATTGTAGCTAATGAAAATTAAAGAGAATAAGCTTAGTAAAACTTACTTTATTTCTTATGTGCAACATTTTCATTTCATCATATTTTACAGATACTTGAAACTTCATGTTTTTATTACTTTTATAGTGTGTGTGTGTGTCTGTGTGTGTGTGTGTGTCTGTGTGTGTGTTGGGAGCAGTGGTGGAAGTAAGAGGCTCAGGTTCATTTTATTCCCCCAGCCTCTGTTTTACCCTTTCCACCTTGAGATCCCACATACCAGCCACTATCCTGACAACAAACAGGACTGGATGGGATTGGGAATGGTCCATTCCATAATTAGCATAGTTGGCTGCTTTTGAACTCCTTAAAGGCCCATAGAATGAGGTAGATTCTAGGACAGTGAGGTGAACCTGGGTCTCCCTCATAACGGTATAAACAACTATCACTAGACCAGCCTGATGCATTTTCCTGGACATGCAGGAAGAAAGACAGGATGTGAGGGATGTGCATTAATTAGGTCACAACTTTATTAATTTAACTCGTCTGGGGACTCATACAAGTCATCCTTCCTTCCTCACTTGTTTCCACCTATCTGAGGGGTGCTGTCAACCCCCTGCTCTTCCAAACCGCGTCCTAGCCTATTGTTGTGACTCCATAGAAGGAAGGTGGTGAGGATAAAGGGGCTGGGGAAAGGAGGTTGTCTTCTCACTGTGCAACACATTATGAGCCCCAACTCCGTTTCCCATCCTTCTCCTAAATTCACTTCCAGCTCCAGTGTATCAAGGAACCAGACCCCTATGGAATGAATACCTGCACTGGACACCTGCCACCTGCTAAGTTACAATATCTTGACCCTTACCTCCTGACCTATCCTGCCAGGTCCCTAAGCTACTATGGGGAAGGCAAAAAAACCCACCCTGCCACAGCTAATGTGTCAGGGAAACATTCCTTCCCAGTCCCCAAAAAGGCAACTAGTGCAGTGCTCACAGCAGACCACTAAATATGGTCCTTCTCTGATCCCATGGCTGGGAGGGTGGTAGCTACTAATTTGGGTGTGAGAGAGGGCTGCCTCCAAAGGGACAAGTTATATATTCAGTGCCCCAGGTGCACAGGGCACTAATGGCTTACCTTAGCCCCTCCAGCCAGCCTCCAGGCTCGGTGATGTTTTGGCCCCCTCCCCATTTGAAGGGGGGGACCCTTAAAGGAGCCATGACTTTTTTCTTCCTGCTGACCAGACAAAGACAAATCTTTGAGGTTGCAAGCCAAATATAAATAAAAGAGCAATAAGCCAAACAACACAATGTAACCATGTGGCAGCTTTGATCTCAATTCTTATATAACATAATGATTTTGAAATACATTATAACTGAAGCATAAAATAAAGATTTCATCTCTTCCTGTAAATTTGTGACAATTTCAAAAAATGTCTCATGACAGTAACATTACCTTCTAGTCTCAATTGAAATGAATCAAATTTCAAAATATATGAGAATCAGCCAACATGGAATAATTTTGGGTAGCTCTTTGTTATATTGCTTTAGATGGTTGTTGTCACATGTTAAATGCTGAGTATGAAGAATTTTCTAACAGGAAAAATAAATATATTTTTCATCTTAAGAGTTTGCCATTCTGAAATCCCCAGCAGAACTGGTGTTTTCTACCAATAAATTTGACATCTTTGGTTTCAGAGCACATGGGGAATCCAAATGCAAAATGTTGCAGTCCATATTTGTCAGATATTATGGAACTGTGGAAACAAAAATAATTTCCACTTGAAGTTTCTCTCATCTCAGATCTTACTAAAGGTGAATATTTTGTGGAAACTTGAGGTTAGATGGACTAAGGCTTGGTCCACACTGGGGCGGGGGATCGATCTAGGAAACGCAACTTCAGCTACGAGAATAGCGTAGCTGAAGTTGACGTTTCCTAGATTGAACTAAGTTTACTTACTGCGGGTCCACGCGGCGCAGGCAAGCTCCCCCGTTGACAGCGCTTCCTCCTCTCGGCGAGCAGGAGTTCCGCAGTCGACGGGGGAGCGCTTCTGGGATCGATTTATCGCATCCAGATGAGACGCAATAAATCGATCCCAGAAGATCGATCTCTACCCGCCGAATCAGGCGGGTAGTGTGGACCTAGCCTAAGTGTTTTGGAAACATGAAAGATTTGAGTGCTTTTTCCACTGTTTTGTATTGTCATATTTCTGAAATGGCTTGCTCTAAAACCTCCAAAGATATTTTATTCATTTATCTCGAAGGAGAACCAGTGCCCTTTAACTATGGTTTGGTAGGTTTTGATAAGTTTTCTTGTTATTTATTGAGTTAGTAACTATGTTTTGTAGAGTTATTCACTAAGTATTTGAGAACTCTGTGAGATCATAAGTTTTATAAACTCCTTAAAACTGTGGATGATAGACTAGGCTCAGGGCCAGCCTTAGGGAAAATGGCGTTCTGAGCAAACTTGTATTTTGGTGCTCCTGGTCCCCGTGGTCTCCCCAGGCTCCCCACCTCTCCTTTACTCCTAACCCTGCACTGTGCCCCCTTCGGCCCTAACACCTGTACCCCGCCTTCACCCCTAACCCCTACACTGCGTCCCCTTCACCCTTAACCCCTGCACTTTCCTCCTGTACCCCAAATCCCTGAACCCCCTTCATCCCTAACCCTGCACCCCCTCCTGTGCCCCTAACCCTACATTGTGCCCCCTTTGCCCCAACACCTCTACTCCCCTTCTGTGCCCCAACCCTTGACCCCTAACCCCTGCACTGTGCCCCCTTCGCCCCTAAGCCCTGCACTCCCCTCCTGCCCCCCAATCCCTGCACCCTCTCCTGCTCCCCTAACCCTACATCGTGCCCCCTTTGCCCCAACCCCTGTACTCCCCTCCCGCACCCCCAACCCTTGCGACTCTCTTCTGCAGAGTCAATATATTTTGATTCCTCTGCTTATCTCTTTCAAATACTGCTTTAAAGTACAATGCAACTGCAAAACCCACCTTAACATAAGAGGGGGACATGTCCCCTGGTTCCAGATCAAAGAAAGCACTGCCAAGGTCCTGTGTCCTGCAGTCTGCAGAAGGAATTATGCCTTGTTTAGCTGCTGTTGTTTGGGAACGACATCTTCTCTGTTTCTCTATAAGAGGCATAATTTAGTCTAAAAATTGATGTCATTCTAGTCCAGTATATCAGGCACCAGACTGAGAGTCAGGAACCTGGGTTATGTTCCTGTCATTCACATTGACTCACTATATGATTTTGTATAAGTCACTTAGAACTTAGTTTTCAGTAGTATTGAACTCTTGTCTTCCACTGAAGTCAATGGGAGCTGAGAGTGTTGAAAATCAGACCTTTTCACTCTCTCTGCCTCACTTTCCACATCTGTAAAATGTTTATTAACCTTTGTGAAGTGCTTTAAGTGAAAAATGTTTGAAAAGCAACTTCGTAAGTGCTAATATCGTTTTTAATCATAAAAGTAGAGGTACGTGCATGACTTAAACATAGTAGAAGTACAAATATGGAAGCTCTTCCAACACCTAAATCTGAAAGAAAACAGTGGTCTGAAAATCAGGGGAAAGATTTTGAGGATTAAAAAAATCGACCAAATTTTTTTGCTGACACATATTTCTCTCCAAGGACTCTGCCCCTGAAGATAGAAAATGGTGCTATGACAACATCATGCAGTTGCTTTTCTCCCGTATCTCTTATCAAACTGATTAATTTGACATATTATTTTATTATTTATTTATTTTTCATTTTTAGATTTACCAGTAGATGTTGATCAACCTGAAGATGAAAAGAAGGAATGCTACTACAATCTAAATGATGCTAATTTCTGTGATAATGTGTTGACATCCAACATCACCAAACAAGAATGCTGCTGTACTTTGGGTGCAGGCTGGGGTGATAACTGTGAAATCTTCCCATGCCCCGTCTTTGGAACTGGTAAGAGGAGGCTTTCCATCCAGCAATAGTTTCTGAAGGGTTGTGCTTTGTACTAGTATAGGTATCCTTGGCTTTCGTGAAGGCTGTTCATAAAGGGCCATCTCCTGCAGCAGCTTACTCAAAACTTATCCAGGCAAAATTTCCACTCTCGCAAAGGCAATGGGAAGAATTAATCTCTGGTGTAACTCCACTGGCTTCATTGGAATTACAGCAGGGATAAATATGGCCCATTATTTTTCTATGGCCAACACTATCTCCAAATGATTTTTAAAGCAACAATATTTCTGATACAAATTTTTGCCAAATTTTATTGTAATGTTACAGTTATATTACTCCCCATAAAGTAACAAATTAAGATGAGCATTTTTATATTTTTGTCTGGCTGTCATTAGTCATAGCAGCTTAGCTTATGCAGCAATGTGAAACATTAAAATAGATATATAACATGACATTAATTTTACATTCTGCTACCTACTGCATAATACAGTTAATCATGCTGTCTGCACAACATTTTTTAGCCTTTAAATACCAATTAGAAGAGCATAACCATATGCTCTTTGGCATAAATATTGATAACAGTACTTGAAGCACAGTGTGTAAACAATGATGGCTGATATTCAATATCCAGCTGGAATAAATCATTTAAGATTAGAACATGTGTAAATTCTTCAGAATGCAAGAGATAACTTTTAAAAGAAAAGTGATTTCTTGTTCTGAGTTCTTATCTTATCCACATCTTTGAACTGGTGAAACTGTGCCTATTGCTGTGTGTTTTGGAAAGAGCCACTATACTTGAAAATATAAAAGAGGGTTTGTTTGCATTTGAGCCTATGCCATCTCCAACATAACGTAATTCATTCCCTCTGTGAGCCAGATGATGCAGTTCTTATTCAGTTCCTGCTGAGGCAAAACTCTTTTTGAAGACAATAGTTAAATTCCTGTTGAAGTCAATGGAAGTTTTGCCTGTGTTATGACTGCAGCATTTGGCCATAAGGTTATACCTAGGTGTATAAGATTGCCCAAAGGGAAGTAATCAGAGGAAAGGTTGCCTAAGATTTCTGAGAATTAGAAAGTAGAATACAATTTTTAAATGTATTCATGAACATGAACATTTTATCATTTGTTACAGTTCTAGATTTCTAAATAACTGCTTTTTTTCTGATATGATTCTTTGGTTTATTTCTCTACCAGCTGAATTTACTGATTTGTGTCCTGAAGGAAAAGGTTTCATCCCCTCTGGTGATTCATCATATGGAGTCATTACACAGAAATACAAAGGTTAGTACCACTTAGATATGGTAACTTGTATTAAATATGAACATTTCAGAAATTCTAATAATAGTTTACGCAACCAGCAATGTCAACATATTACTTCAGTTTTTCAACAAGACAGAAACAGCATCTAGAAATAAAATGTTAGTCCAAAATACTTACCTTATGGTAAACCTGTATTTAGGACAGAACACTATTACAGTTTTTTTCTTTATTATTCACATTTTATTCATCTTAGGTGCTGTAACACTTATCGTATTTTCCCTGTATTCATCTTATACTGTAAGAGCAGATGTTTAAAACACACAACCCCAAAGATCAGCTTTTGCTCATGTATAAGTAGCACAAACTAGTCTTTAATTTATAAATAACAAGTGTTTTTAACAGTTATGGGGAAAGGCAAGTATGGGGAGAGGGTTCTGTCCTACATTAGCATGCAGGCTACAAGGGGAATGAATGATTTATGCTTAAATTATTCTGAAAATTGAAAATAAACTTAACTATGCTATTTAGAACATAATGCCATATACAATAATCTATGAAGAAATGGACATTACTGGAGAGAGCAAAATAGAATATGTGCATGAGCGAAAGAGTATGTAGGCAAAAAACTTTATTAACAAGGAAGAGCGAGATCAGTAAAATTCCTTTGTTGAGTTAGTGAAGTCTGAAACTACTGTTAATAATTCAGGAAAGTGAATTTTCCGCAATGCGTGGCATAAATGCATTGTAATTTTATATAGTTAAAAGGAAATCTGCATAATTGCCTTGAATTATAAAGTAGCTACAGTATTGCTACATAAAATTACATTTGTTCCTATCAGACTTGCAGTTTTACAGATCAAATATTTAATAACTCTGAAGTTACTGTGTATATTTATATTACATTAAAAATGCAGTATAATGTAACATACAATATCTGAAAAGAGCTGTAGCATCACATAGTTAATATGTTTAGCTATGCCAACATCACCAATAGCGAGGTCAGAAACACAGTCCTTAAAAGTTATTCCATATAGGGCCTGATTCTGAGAGATGATAGGCATCTGCTATGTCCATTAAAATCAGTGGGAGTTATAGGTTCTTATTGCTTCTCAGGAATAGGCCACTAATTTTTATATCTGAAAGGGTTGCCCAGTGGCTATGGCATAAGACTGGGTTTCAGTACACCTGAATTCAAGTCTCTGCTCCAGCTCAGGCCTCCTGTGTGACCTTGGGCAAGTCAATTAATCTCAGTGTACCTTACTTCCTCATCTGTACAATGGAGATAATAGTACTTCCCTACCTGACAGGAATATGCTAAGTATCAATACATTAAAGATTGCGAGGTACTGAGATACTGTAGTAATAGAGGCCTTGATAGATTGACAGATAATGTATAGATGAATCAGAAAGATGTCATAATTCTGTTTTTAAGTACCTGAAAAAGATCTAGTGGATCTATAGCAGATTGTACAGAACTGGGAAATCCAGTTTCCGAGTACACTTCTTTTTGGATGGAGCAGGCACATGATATTATTTGTGTCTTTGCTATGCTTATTTATTCTTTGCAACAAAAAACTGGCACACTTGATTTGTATGTGTATATGCATCTGAGATAAAAAGCAGCTTTGGTTGGTTATGCTGCCTTGCAGTTGATAACATCTGCAACTGTTAAGAGTATTAAAATGTGGAAATTAAAATATTTTATAACTAGATATGTTTTCCAGGAAAACTCTCACCATGTTAACAAGATTTTTGCATTGAACAAGTTTTGGCACTATCCTTATAAATGGCATATTTATAGTGGAGACAGTGAACCTGCAAATGAACAGATTATTTTGTAAAATGCGACATTTTTCTCTTCCGTTAACACATAATGTATTTATTTTGCTTTCATCTGCATGCTTCTTTTTGCAGGAGTAACCCAGATATTTTTAATTTGGAATTAATTGCAAAAACAAATGTATGTTCTCTTTCCCAAACCCCCAGCTCTCCCACTTTCCCCCAAAACCACGTATTCTGTTTCCATAAGAAAAGATGGAAGTCACTCGACTGTGTTTTTTTTAAATTAATCATTATAGTGGTCTTGCTGCTAAACAATCTAACTTAAAAAAATATTTAATGTTTAAAATTGCTTAGTGGCTGGAAAAGTGACTGTAAAAATATTTTTATAGTCCTTTCAGCTCTTCTGGAAAAGTACGTATTTTAATAATTCACCTTGAGAACTGTTCAGCAGATGGAAAAAATAGTTTGTAGCTACATTCTTGTTACCCTGGTGTAAATCTGGAGTGACACTATTGAAGCCAATGGATTAACACCAGGGGAATTGAGTGCAGAATTTGGCCCAGTTTACCTGCTATACATTTTACCTTTCATTCTTCGTTGGCATTTCTAACACCAGCCTGGTTTACACGAAGTAATATAGTAAATGTTTGGTAAACTAAAAGAAAAGGGGGTGGAAAAAGAAAGCAAATTCCAAAAGTAACAAAAAGTAAAAGCTTGGTACAAAGTAAATAAAACTGTAGAAAAGTAGGTATGTGTTAGCATGGTTTATATTTTTCAATGAAACCTTATTAAGAGCACTAATTCATTTTAGATATCATTGATTCTATCTGCTAAGAATATGCTTCATTATATGTTTAAGTATGGAGTATACTGTGACTATTGACATGTACGATACATACTGACTACTTCTGGGAAAATATCTCTCTTGGTCTAAATTATATCAAATGTCCCCAGATACAGTAGTGATGAATGTCTTATGATTGTATATAGCAACAGTAATAATTATGTCTGTGTGTGGGAAATCTCCGTTGAGGTTCCTTAAACAAGCACAAAACCAACAAAATAAATCATGAGCACAGCAGAAAATAACTTCAAGATTCTAGATCATACACAGTGGAGGAAGATAGAGGGGGTGCTCAGTCAGTAAACATGTGCAGAGAGCAAAACAGCGATTCTAAGGAGCATAGGGTGAAGTGCTTGGTCAAGCCATACAATGGTAAAAGGATGATGCAAGCAGGAAAGATGATGATCACCCACAGTGGAAATGTGATGGGAAAAGCAGAACGTGCTGGAATGAGAAATATATGATCCTAGCCAAATACAGGTAAAAACTACATGCTGCACACTTGCAGGTGGTACACAACCATCACAAACAGTTGTGCCATAGGACTGGATCCCAGGTCATCTCTATTAACAGTATTAGGACAATCCATCCAGCAAGCACCACTGCTGTTTGCTTATATCATAGAAACTCTAATTATGGAGTGAAATCCTGGCTCCGTTGAAGTCAATGTGAGTTTTGCCATTGACTTCAGCAGGGCCCAGATTACATCTGTTGCTTCAAAATGGGGGTGACAAAACCATGACAACAGATTTACATATACGTAGACAATCGTTGAACTGAGACAGTCACAGAAGAAGAAGTTCAGCCAACATGGAAGACAGTCTTGGTCTGTTCTGCTTGAACCTAAGGCCAATTACGAAGCAAAAATACAGGAGGCGCAAACTGAGTACTGTCGATTTCACATAGCCTGGACTGTGAGGAAATGTTTTTATGCATGTGTATAATACAGGGTACTTGAGCCATAGCTACCTCTGCCCTGCTTACTAAGTTTATTGTCACCTCTTTCTCCTGCTCTAACCAGTGGGTTTTACCTCTTTGTCAGAACTATCCTTTTGTTGTTGTTTGCTGTCTTAGTAAACTTTTTCTTCCTTAGCCTCAGTCTGCATCAAAATATATAGGACGCATCAGGGCTACCCCACTGTCAGTATTCTGGATTCAACAGGAGCTGTCCTTACTCACTTTGGATCTATAATATTGTTTTGTGTGACTCTGGGAATTGGCTTTTTTCACAGTCCAGCATGTAGGACATCTACAACATTGCTGCAGTTTGTGCCCCCCACTAATTTCAATTGGCAATATAAATCTAAAATCTTCTTTAGTAGCTTACCAGGCCTAATTTTGGCACCCGTGCACACATGGAGTAGTCCCTTACTTTTGGAGTAGCTACCCACAGAGTAAAGGACTGTTCAGCATGAGTAAGGGTGACAGAATTGGGCCTTATGTAAATACAATAGTATTATATCTTGGTATCCACCTTGTCACCTTACAATCTGCCATGAGTAAGATATAGTGCATAGCTGCAGCACCCCAGAATCAGACCAGAGAATAAATTGTGGCTCAAAGTCACAATTCCTCCCCTGCTTCTCCCTTGCTCTGGGAAGGGAGTAAGTTACTTCACCCTTTTTTGTGGAGTGACTGATTTCCCCCATGCATCCAGCTAAGTTACTCTGGCCACCAAATAGGGAGGCAGAACCAAGGCTCCCCCAGTTCTCCACACCCCACCCCACCCGGTCCCAAATCATTTGCTCACAGTGGCAAGTAGCCCTGGCTGTGCTCCCAACAGCCAGAGTCACAGTCAGAACAGGGGAGTAAGTGGGGCTTGCTCTATAGTCCCCTACATGACCGAGTAAGGGCTGTAACTGTAGTTTTCTCTACAGATGCAGATGAATGCCTGCTCTTCGGACAAGAAATCTGTAAAAATGGCTTCTGTCTGAACACACAGCCAGGTTATGAGTGTTACTGTAAACAAGGCACATACTATGATCCTGTTAAACTCCAGTGCTTTGGTAAGTTCTTTAATGCCTCACTCTACATTGTAATGGTATGCAGATGGACATGATCAGCAGAGTTATGCAGTAAAAATGCAAGGCTGAAATGTGGTAGTTATCCAGAGCTCATAGTAAGGGAAGCACTGAGCTTCCTGTACTCCTGTAGCATCTTTTTAAGGGGTGCAGCATGCTCCCCCTTTCTCGTGCATGGCTGGCCAGCTCTCCTGAAGGACATATGGAGGTGGAAGATAGAACCATGACTCTGCCTACTCCCTCCCTTCTTTTTAGCAAATTGCTCCCAGGGGCTTGCATGTCAACAGCAGCCTGTGTGCTCCCCAGAGAATAGGAGCTACTAATCCAAGTGGCCTTTGTGTGCAATGCACAAGGTGACAAGAAACTACTCCCTTTCTCCACACACAGTGCTGCTTCAATCTACCGGGTACAATCTAGCTTTCTGTTCTTTGTACACAAATCAGGCACTGAATGTAGGGTGACCAGACAGCAAGTGTAAAAAATTGGGACGGGGTGGGGGGTAATAGGTGCCTATATATATAAAAAAAAAAAGCCCTCAAAATCGGGACTGTCCCTATAAAATCGGGACATCTGGTCACCCTAACTGAATGGCTGCATGCTTTATCCCACTTTAACTTTGGTAAGTGTGCAGGTTTTAATACAGTAAATTGAATTAACACTATGATTTTTATTAAGTACAGATTTCTCCACAAAGAGTTAATATGCAATGTGGAATTACAATTCAGGTCACTGATGTAACATAAGCACGTTCCTTTTAGTCTGCAGAACCTCTTACTCCTTTATGCTTGCCATTTGATTGAAACTTATTCATAAGTGTGACCCTGACTTTTGCTGCTTAAGTGGAAAACCATATAGACTATGCAGAATAACATAATGAAAGGAAGTAATTTTTGAAACCACAATAAGAGAGCCTTTCACCTGGGGTTTCTAAGACTACCCTCTACAAAGATATTTTCTTTTCTGATTTAATGTCATTTAAGAAAAACAGCCTACTGTTTCCCTAGGGCTAAATTCTTGCTTTTCCTCTCTAAGCCAAGCTTACGAGGAATAGAGCTGTGGTGGCCAAAAAGGAAGATCCCTTTCTCTCTGCAGAGGTACTGAGGGACCTTTGGCAGGGTACTCATCAATGGTCCTTACTGCTACCGAATAAAAGAGCAGCATGCTGGCACTCTCTCCAGAATCTGCTATGGATTCAGCTGGCATACACAGGAAGTCGTGTGGGCATGTCTAGGGACACACCCACCTGGGCCTGTGAAGCGCTGCCACATGTGTTAATCAAGAGGTTGCTCAGTTCTTGAGTGCAATAGGTCAGCATCCTGCCTCTCTCCTGTATGGGTGCTCTGAGTAGGGTGAAGATGTTACCTGACTCCTATTCCTCCATGTGGGCATAGATGCAGGCAGAATTTTTCTCTGTGTAAAATTTGTATTTGGGCTAATTCAAAGGTGGCACTGGGGGAAATCTGTTCTTAATTTAAGAATTTGCAGGCATTAATTTACACAATGCAACTTCTTTGATGTTGACTTTTCTTGGTGCATTTCTTCCCTTTTAAAGATACAGATGAATGTCAGGACCCAAACAGCTGTGTGGATGGCCAGTGCATTAACACTGAAGGATCTTACAACTGTTTCTGTACCCATCCGATGGTTCTGGATGCCACAGAAAAGCGGTGTATCAGACCAACAGATTCAAATGGTATGCTCCATTATATGCATTATACTGTTCCTGTACAGGATCAACAACTGACAGTGTTGACCATGAGATGTTGTAGATATGGCTGCAGACCCTACCAATGGTAGACAGGGTCACTGTTGGGTGGCTCTGCTCCATTCTGAGGAAATCTCAGATGGTAGTCTTGCGCAGTTTTTTATCTATGCTGAGGACACATTCGTGTGATTCCACAGGGTTCCATCTTGTCACCCCAGTGTGTATATGGGACCATTGGGACTGTTAATGAGTAAGCTTGGTTTGAGGTATTTTCAGTATGCTGATGATACCCAGCTCTGTATCTCTATCTGTTCCAACCTTGAATGTGAAGTGACCCAGCCTGCCCAGTATCTCACTGAAATTGGGACTTGGGTGAGGGATAGCTGGCTAAGACTCAATCCAGACAAAATAGAGATTGTGCTTTTACAATAGAGGAAAGATATAGGAGTAAATAGTGGGAATTATATCTGTGCCTCTGATTACTTAATGGGATATGTCCCTCATTTGTCTCTCAGCTTTGTAACTGTAGGAAGTTTGTTTAGGGTACACTCTGTTCATTTTTTCAAGCTTTTCTCCACAACCAAGAGGGTTAGAAGCTTACTACTTTTTTAATGAAAGCTGAGACTCTCAAGCAAACTCTTAATTCCAGCAGCTGGGAATTTAAGAAAAACTCCAAATATTCTAAGACTCATGATAAAATCGAAAGAGTTGGCAACACTAACTATGGAATTCTGCATCATACTCATTTTTAGAAATGTTAAAACATTTTATTAATAATGGTGTGTATAGCAATGAATTCAAGCCTCTGTTCCGTGCAGCCAATGAAGAATTTAACCATCCAAGAGGTTTCCATAATAGGGGGTACTAGTGCAGATTGATTAAACATTTTATTTTTTGTGGATCATACAATAAACCTCTATAAACCCTTACCTAAAACTCAACCAGACAGTGGTGTTTTAACTAAACAAACTATGGACAAGATAGTGTTGGGCCCCTGCATGGATGTGCAAGGAGGGGAGAGGGCACAAGGGTCTCCAGACAATGCATGCACTAGGGCTAGCAGAAGAACAATCTTTGTACTCAGGAAGTTCATAGTGCTCCTGCTTTTTAACTGTTGGCACTAGCCTCTCTAAAGTAGAGAGGGAGGAAACAGAGCAACAGTACAGCCGCATTCTCTGCCACCAGCATGCAGGGTTTGTTATGTATAGATGGATTGTACTTGCACCTTTCTTCCCACTCTCCTTTCAGCTCTCTGGAGCTCAGGGAGGCAATGTGCAGTGTCTTAAAGTGTATAATTCTATCATTTGAAGCTTCTGGCTACATGAGCTGTAAAAACGGATCTAAACTCGGGTAAACGTCATGCTTTCAGAATACCACATTTTCCTTGTGAGTTGGGATTCAATCCTATGATTTCACATGTAGTGTGTGTAGTTGAAGTTGTATTGTTACGCCATGTAACAAATGCAGTTACTACAGCTCACCAGAGGATGACAATTCCATTTCATGACAACTTTTGTGGTTTCAACATTTGTTTTCATTCTGCATTGGAACAAAATTGAACCATTCAAATATTTTCACAAAAGAAAAATGTCAGTTTTCTAAGCCAAAAAGGCACCTTTTCTATTTGGGTTTATTTCTGGGTGGCTGTGGTCAACAGTGATCAGAGAGCCCTGGAACTCAGAAGCCTTCCTGTCAAAAACTTAATTGAAACCAATATGTCCCCACAAAACATTTCAGAATTGACAAAACAGCATATTTTGACAAAAATAGTGTGTCAAAAATATTCCACCCATCTCTAGTGGACAGACTTCTTAAAATGTCTTACTGATACAACCTTTAGCCCAGGGTAAGGAAATCCAAGTTCATGTATTTTAGGGTTCACTCCTTGGATGGGATTTCCAAAGCACTTAGCGTTGACCTAACTCTGCTCCCACAGAAGTCAGTGGAAGTTCCAATAGGAGCATAATTAAGTCAATGCTGAGCACTTTGGAAAAATCCCACTCCTTGATAAAGAATTTCAGAAGTGGCTAGGAACTCAGTGTCCCATTCTTGGGTGCCTAGCTTGAGAATCTTTAAAGAAGCCTGTTTTTCCGAGAGTAGGTACTGAACAGTTTCTGAATACCAAAACCCTTTCAGATTTCTCAAGTTGGACAGTCAACATTTGAGCCACTCCAAATCACTAGTCATAATCACTTGGTTATAATTTCTAAGTTAAACATTTGAATTCATTAGTAAATCCATCCAACTTTGGTTTTATGTAAAGCAATAATGTTAGATTATTCTTGTAACCTTTGTTTAGATAACACTGTATTTTACCAATGTCTTTGAAATATTAAGAGCATTGTGGTAATGGTAATACTGACTTCTCCTTCAGAACAAACTGAAGAAACTGAAGTCTACCAAGATCTTTGCTGGCAACATCTGAGTGAGAATTTAGTTTGTAGCCGGCCTCTGGTTGGAAAGCAGACTACATACACTGAGTGCTGCTGCTTATATGGTGAGGCCTGGGGCATGCAGTGTGCACTCTGTCCCATGAAGGACTCAGGTAAGAAATTGTAAATTTCAGTTCCTAAGATGATTTTTAGAGCCTGTAGTCATTTTAATCTCTTGCCCTGTATTCTCAATACCTGAGTTAATAGCATAAAAAAGAAAAAGGAAATTGGCTGTCCATAAACCAATGCTGCTAAATGGAAATAACTAAAGTCCAGATTTTCAAAAGTGACCTCTAATTTTTGCTGCCCCAGTTTTAAAAACACTTGGGCCTGACTTTCAGAGGTGTTGAGTGTGATGGGTTTGGTCACAGAGACCCCCTTGGGACTGTCACCTGACGTGCTGAGATTACCTCTGAGCCTCCCTGCCAACTTGAGACTCCAGAACCCTGCCTTGTTGAGCCAGACAGGCTAGCTGGCTGCAACACAGGCCCTGGTCTGGTCCATGGCCCCAAAGCTGCAGACTTTAACCAGAAACCACTCAGCAGCTCACCTCTCTCCAGCACCCAGACACCCAGCTCCCAAAGGGATTCAAACCCCAAATAAATCCATTTTACTCTGTATAAAGCTTATACAGGGTAAACTCGTAAATTATCCACCCTCTATAACACTGATAGAGAGATATGCACAGCTGTTTGCTTCATCAGGTATTAATCACTTACTCTGCGTTAATTAATAAACAAAAGTGATTTTATTAAGTATAAATAGTAGAATTTAAGTGGTTTCAAGTAATAACAGACAGAACAAAGTAAGTTACCAGCAAAATAAAACAAAACATGCAAGTCTAAGCCTAATACATTAAGAAACTGAATACAGGTAAATCTCGGCCTCAGAGATGTTCCAATAAGCTTCTTTCACAGACTAGACTCCTTTCTAGTCTGGGCCCATTCCTTTCCCCGGTACAGTTCTTGTTAGTTCCAGCTCAGGTGGTAACTAGGGGTTTTCTCATGACTGCAGCTCCCTTTGTTCTGTTCCACCCCATTTTATAGCTTTGGCACGAGGCGGGAATCTTTTGTCTCTCTGGGTCCCCACCCCTCCTCCTAAATGGAAAAGCACCAGGTTTAAGATGGATTCCAGTACCAGGTGACATGGTCACATGTCCTGTGAGACCCCCCCAAGCCTCCATTCTTTCTGGCCTGACTCACAGGAACACAGGAAGGTTTACAAGTAAACAGAGCCATTTACAACCAATTGTTCTAGTTAATGGGAGCCATCAAGATTCTAAACCACCATTAATGGCCCACACTTTTCATAATTACAATAGGACTTCAGAGTTAACTTCATATTTCTAGTTTTAGATACAAGAATGATACATACATACAAATAGGATGAACACACTCAGTAGCTTATAAGCTTTGTAATGATACCTTAGAAGAGACCTTTTGCATAAAGCATATTCCAGTTACATTATATTCACATTCCAAGCATATTTTCATAGAGCATATGGAGTGCAACGTCACACTGAGCATCAACCATCCTCATTCATTTCAATTGTAATTGTGGGTGATTAGCACCTCTAAAACTCAGGCTTTACTTATTTTTTATTGGCATTCTGAAAATTAGAGACATTTCAGAAAATGTAGGCCTGATACATTTTGCTCATTAGTATTACAGAGGAAAATTCAGAGTAGGTTTATTTTCTTGTTATATGCTAACATATAATAAATATTTAGAAAGAAATATACTTCTTATTGTGGTCTGGGCTAAGATTAAGGTTTAATAGACTAGAGGAAAAGTATTGTTCATACAGTGCAGCCAATTGAAAAAAGTACCAGAGTAAGAAATTGTTTTTCATCTGTTAACTTGGCAAGTTTCCTCAATAGCCCTGCTGAACTGCTTTGCTTTTCAGTGAATGATTTTTGTGAAAGAATAGTTCGTCATTTCAGAAAGTTACTTTTATTTTATAGTTTTAAAATTTCTGTCCCTCTATGGCAGACGATGTAGCCTGTTCTTTCTCTCTCTCTCTTGCCATATGTGTGTGAATTTTACCTTTTACATAAATATTATGGATTTTAATGGAAATATATGAATTTTTTTACATAAATATTATGGATTTATGGAAATATATGAAATATATGGAAATATATGAATTTTTTACATAAATATTATGGATTTATGGAAGTATATTAATTTTACCTTTTACACAAATATTATGGATTTTAATAACTCATTTTTTGCATATATACAGATAGAGCAATTATATCTTCTACTAGACTGTCTACAAAGGGACATATTGACATGATAATGGAATGTTACTGAAGGTATTGTGTATAATAATTAGCCCTACAGAAGAATAAGTCTTGGTCATTTAAGATAGATAAGGAAGCCTGTTAGGGGAGAAAGAAATGGGGTATTGCTATGGATTAAGGAAATGCATGCTCCCAGGGAATATTGCCTAATGCTATTGAAATTTTTGGAGCATTAGCTAGCTGACATTGATAGTTGAAAATGAATGTGTTTGTCTTCTTATTTCAAAAGTGGACATTATTTCAAAAAAATATTGTTTTGTGTAAGGACAGAAAATTCTTTTTATTAATATGACTGGAAGCTAAACGGGTATGGGGAGAAGTCTCTGGTTATACACAGACCTCTTTCTGGGACTTGTGGCCTGAACACAGATCTGTTAGAGCAGCAGAGTTTTAAGCTGTGAGAGAAGAGATGCAATTTTATTAGATGAAAATGAGGTGATAAGTAATAGCTGATATGGACTTGTCAATAATAAATCATGCCAAACCAACCTAATTTCTTTCTTCGACAGAGTAACTTTTTAGCCTAGTGGATAAGGGGAACATAGTAGATCTGAGTTAAGTAAGGCTGGACTTAAGTACGGCTTTGGACACTTTCCCATATGAAATTCTCATAAGCAAACAAGGGAAATATGGTCTAAATAAAATTACTCTAATGTGGTTGCACTACTGGTGGAAAGACTGTACTCAAAGTGTAGTTATCAAAGGTTCTCTGTCAAACTGGGAGGATATATTGAGTCTGGGCCCATAGATGTCTGTCCTGGGTCTGGTACTTTGCAATATTTTTATTCATGACTTGGATAATGGAGTGGAGAGTGTGCTTATAAAATTTGCAGCTGACTCCGAGCAGAGAGGGGTTGCAAGCACTTTGGAAGACAGCATTAGAATTCAAAATTCTAGGTAAATTGGAGAATTGGTCTGAAGTCAATAAGATGAAATTCAGTAAAGACAAGTGCAAAGTGCTGCATTTAGGAAGGGAAAGTCAAATGCACAAATACAAAATGGGGAATAACTGGCTAGGCAGTAGTACTGCTGAAAAGGATCTGGGGGGAATAGTGGATCACAAATTGAATATGAGTCAACAGTTTGCTGCTACTGGAAAAAAGGCAAACGTCATTCTGGGATGTGATAATAGGAGTATTGTATGTAAGACATGGGAAGTAATTGTTCCTCTCTACTCAACACTGGTGAGTCCTCAGCTGGAATACTGAATCCAGTTTTGGGCACCACATTTTAAGAAAGATGTAAATACATTTGAGAGAGTCCAGAGGAGATCAACAAAAATAATAAGAGGTTTAGAAAACTTGACCTATTAGGAAAGGTGAACTGGGCATGTTTAATCTAGAGAAGAGAAGGCTGAGGGAGAACACAGTCTTCAAATATGTAAAGAGGACAGTCATCATTTGTTCTCCATGTTTACAGAGGGTGGTAAGACAAGAAGTAGTTTGATTAGTTTGCAGCAAGGGCGATTTAGGTTAGATATTAGGAAAAACTTTCTAACTGTTACCCAAGGAAGTTGTGTAATTCCCATAGCTGGAGGTTTTTAAGAACAGGTTAGACAAATATCTATCAGGGATGATTTAGATATACTTGGTTCTGCCTCAGCATGGTGTGGGGGGAGATGCATAAGAGGGCCCTTCCAGCCCTACATGTCTGTGACGCTATGATTTCATGCCATGCCATACATAGGTAATATTTCAGTATTTTGTAATTTAGGCCTGGTGCACACACAATTTTTGTACCAGTACAACTGTGTTGGCTGGCGGGAGAGGTGGTAATGTTTTACCAGCATAGTTATACCAGTCCAATCTCTAATGTGGACACAGTTTTATACCAGTATAAAGGTGCCTTTTACTGGTTTAGCTTATTCCCCTTCCTGTATAAGCTATCCCTGTATAAGCACTTTTCTACTGATATATAACTTTTTCCACTCTATGGGGGTTGCATCATTTTAACCATACCATTATAGTTAAAGTGATACAGTTTTTGTGTGTAGACAAGATCTCAGTGTTCTGAAGTATTAGCCCAGGTGTGTTTGTTTCTACTTATGTTTTATTTTTTAGAATTTACTCACAATGGCCTTGAACAGCAAAGCTCTTAAGCACATGCATAACTTCGCTTGTTGTAGTAGCTACCCATGTGTTTATATGCTTTGGAAGATCAGGACCTATTTCTGCAAGACTACAAATAAAATCTGATTTTTGAATTGGCTGACTGGGGTAATTGTTGGCTGCTGCCCCCAAATAGAGTGTGAAGTACATTGGCTTCCCAGACAAGAGTAAAAAAGGAGTAGGGGGATTGTTTCAGAAAGGAAATTGCAGCCTTCTCCATGTCTTGTAAGCCAAGCAATGTCACAGAAAGTCTGCTGCGGGCAATTCTGGGCATTGGAAGAGTTGGCGACTCTGGGTAAGAGGTGCTTTTACACTTGCCCTCAAAAGCATGACATTCACCCACTGATCAATTACTAAACTTACTAGGTATCAAATTAATGGTTAACAGAACTGTCTGTTTAGTATAGTTAAAATAAGACTGGGATAAAACCCTGGTAAGCATACAGTAGAGAAGAGTCCAGCACTGGCTGAGGGCCAAATGAAATGATCTAATAGGCCTTTCAGTCTCTAATTTCTGCAATTCTGTGATAAATAACTGAAAAGTATCAATTTCCAATCTAGCAGAAAAGTAACCAGAAGCCTGGTCTGCAGAGTTTGATTGCAAATCCATACAAAGAATCCCGGTACAGGAGCAACCAGGGATTGAATCTTTCATCAGGAAGGTGGTTGAGTGCATTTCTGAAGTGACACAGAGGAGGGTTAGCCAAGTGAGGCCCTAATGCAGCAAATTCTATTCATGTGATTCAATTTCAACATGTATGTAGTCTCATTAAAATTAAGCACATGTGAAGATGCTTGAGTTATCCGGGCCTTTGTGCATTTGGATAGTCTTTCTGGGCGTGACAGAAATATGCTAAAAGGATAGCTAAACTGTCAGCCAAGAGAGAATCAGCATAAAAAGTGTGGAAATGGCAGCTCTAAATTAAATGGTAGTATAAATCCAAGGTTCCCCTTTGCACCAGTCCTGTCTGGGGAGGGTTGGAGCCCCTGAGTGTAGCCCTTTAATTGGGGATTGAAGTACCATCGCTGTCACTTGAACGCCCCCCCTCGTGGCTGGGGTGCTGTTACAGTGCCTTACCCATTTTTCCCTTTCTTCAGGGCTCCTTAAACAAAACTCCACCCAGTCTTGCTCAATCACAGCCCTTCTTGGGGGTCTGGGTGTTTTATTAAATTAACAAAGTTCCTAAAAACAAACACAAAAGAAATCATCCACCCAGCCTTAAGCTGGGCACAGCCCCTCTCTTCCCTAAAGAACTATCACTTCCTTAGGGATC
This sequence comes from Terrapene triunguis, assembly GCF_002925995.2. NCBI lineage: Eukaryota > Metazoa > Chordata > Testudines > Emydidae > Terrapene > Terrapene triunguis. Next base: position 8,141,368 of record NW_020664436.1, on the reverse strand, counting down.
ACTGCAGGGCACCCTCTTTCCCTACAGCTTTACTCTGCAGTTGCCTTGCAGTAGGAAATACCATCCCCTGTAGCTTCCTGCTGCCTTTTATATTAAAACCACCTGATTTCTCTCAGGTGGGGCTCATCTTGTAATCAAGGCTGGCTTAGCCCCAGGTTCTCCAGCCTGTGGCAAGCCACCCTGTTACAAGGCTGATCCATGGACGAAGAGAATCAGCAAAAGAAGCGCTCTGTGTGTGTGTGTGTGTGTGTGTGTGTGTGTACACACATATTTATAAAGTAAAAGGATCATTAAAGATCGATAAGGGAGAAGTAATGTTTAATTATCTTTTATAGGTCATGATTTTGAGTTCAATTTATGTGTTGGTTTAAAATAGAAAATAGGAACGAATAATTCTTCATGACATTTGGAAGCATTTTGTTGATTCCAGTGAGAACCTTTGAATGCTCTTTGGCTTACATGGAATAATTGTTGTTGGTTTCACCTTTACTATGTAGATACTACCTGCTTTTTATAAATAATCAAGGAGCAATCTAATTATTACCAGCAACTAATAGAACACAATGTACAATGTGCCTGCTAAATAAAAGCATATAACATTAAGATTCAGTATTTGCCTACAGATGGCCCACAAAGAAGGGCTGTGCCTCTCTTTTAAATGCATTTTTAAAATATTTTAAAATACTAAATTCTTTTTCAACGGTTGGGCTCAATGGTGTACTCAGTTACATGGGGGCAGCTCCTATTGACTTTCCTGGAGATTGAATCTTCATAACGGAGGGCAGAAATTAGGCCCAGTATGTCAATAGGAACAGATGGGCCATCAGCATGGTGCAGTAAAGTATAAAATTAAATGTAAACTATCAGGCAAACTACTGTGATTTCACCAAAAATAACAATCTGATTGACCAGTTGTTGTGGCAAAAAGATTTCTGATATACAGTGAAACCTGGGAAGCAAGATATAATATACTGGCTTTGTATATAATACGTGTTTCTCCTTGCTGACATTGCCTCCACAGTTACCTTCTAGGAATCACATTGCTGCCAAATTTTTTGGAGTAGTTATGATGGTGGGTAGGGGCCTGTATATGTCACTGAAGCCGTAACTTTATAAAAAAAAAAGCTTGCCCCCATAACAGTTCCCACTTCCTCTCTCTCTCTCTGCCAGATATTGTTGTCTAGGAAACTTTCTTTCCTTCTATGTTGTTTTGGGTTTTTGTAATAGAAAAGAAAAAGTAGTGTGACTACTGTGTGTGAAAAAATGTCAAATGAGGGCTTATCCTTAAATGAACTTCCACAATGATCTCTAAGAGCTGCAAATGAAGATTTAGACTTAATTTCATGTTTTTAAAAACCCTCTTTGCTAAGCTCCATCAGGCTGGCTCTCAAAAGCTTTTTTCCTCTAATCAAGAAATAGCCAGTGCAGGTTCTCTCAAACAATATAGTTACCACATACTACTTGAACAGACAGGGAAGACTTCAGTTTGGACTGCCTCTCCACTGGCAGGAGTGAGAGACTTTCTGGCAGACCATCTCGTTCAGAAAGAAGTAGACCAACTCAAATAGTCATTTAAACCATCAGGGGTGAATCATATATTTATGGGTCAGCCAGACTGGGACTAGTTTTGTACAAGTCAGAACAGGAGTTGGCTTGAGGGACTGCTCAAGAGCACTTCGGAGCCCAGGTATCTTTATTTTGTACTAGACAAATTCTTCTATATGCCTTTCTTCCATGTCCTCTTATCTATTACTGTTGGTGTCTCTACACAAGAAGCCTTGAGTTCATTTATCAGTTATGAGGGATGACTCTTTTCATTCCACTGAAAACTAATTCTTTCCAATTGAACGTGTTAAGTGAATACAGTTTACTTATGTGAATTTTAATAAGCACTGAAGGAATGGGTAGGATATTTGTCTTCATTTGAAACCATGAGCCATGTTTTGATCCCAAATGGAATTGGTTTTTTGGCACTATTATATTTTTCCTTGTGGAGCAAAGAATGTGAAAATAAAAGCCTTGCTTTTATCATGTAAGAACAATTATAGATAGAAACCCAAACCTTGGGAGCCATTCACCACTTCAGGAACATTTACCAGGGAAAACTTAGAGCTGAGTGAACAGAATGAATGAATCATTTGACATGTCTTCAGTCTACGACACTTAAAAGTGATATCATTGGCTCAGGAGAGAACTTTCACACTTCTGGGCCAGATGGTCATAGGTTCAAGTCCTGACTTGGGGACCTGGAGTTGCGCCTTTGTCAAATACCTTATACATTGTGTTGGCCAGATTTACTACTGTAGCAGTATGCATATTTCTATTGTTGGGGCACCCTGAAGATTTGTAACATATGTTAAGGAGGATCTGAGGGTGGGGGAAGCATTATCACCAGAACATTTTCATGATAAAATTGGTAGATCATAGAATGATCATTCAGTGACCTGCAGTTTCTTTTTTCCTTATGTCATCCTTGTATCTGAGCTTATAGATGACAGACATAAGAGTAAATATTGGGCTGTCTGAACAGAGTTGCAGCCATTTGTCCGACAGTTTTAAAAATGGTTATAAAGTGAACTCATATCTTAAAAAATAACCTGTAATTTTTGTGTCCTGGCTTTTCTTGGAATATTTTGGCTGCTTCAATTTTTCATGGTTAGATTTAAACCTGCCCTGTCTCAACACCATCCAACATAAAAACATCTGATGAAGACAGGAAACTTATATCACAGTTAATGCATGTAAATGAGAAGGGTAGAAACAGTGATCTAGTCAGCTGTAGACCAGTGATGAAAATCATTCATTGGAACCCTCCTGTTTCTGAAAATGATTAATGGGGATTCTGCTATTTTCCTGCTGTGAGTCAAAATGATTCCCATAGACCTCCTCAAAGTAAAGTCATGGTTTTATGCCAGCTGAGACTTAGCCTCTGGAGTCGGGGAAAAAATGGGTAGCATCTATTCAAGTGTTGCTGTTTGGCAGTAAACTTGATAACTGTGCAGTAGACAAGTGTGGAATTGACAATATATTTACAAAAACAAGTTTCATTATCCCAATCAAAACTGTTGATGCAGTTCCATAATTCACTATAAAGCTAGTCAGACTCTTTTGGTCTTTCTGCCTGAGAGTCCAGTCCTGCAAACACTTGCTCATGTGAGTAGCCCTTACTCACAGGCATACGTGCATTGACTGTAATATTACAAAGATGAATAATAACTACTTTCATGAGGATGAGTTTGCAGGATTTGTCTCTTTGACATGCAGGAAAGATAAGACAGGTAAGATGTATGAAAATAAGAGAAAATCCACTAAAAACTGATGAAGTAATTTGTTGTCTGTGATCTTGCACAATAAAGTATTAAGGCAGCAACAGTACAGATGAAATCATACAGTAACATTATCTTCCAAATAAAAGTCTTCACAGTTTTGGATCTAACACTGAACTGAAATGGTAACCACAGAAACATTCTATATTCGTGCTGGGACTCAGCAGTATGTATATATATTGTATTAGGCCAAAGAACTGACAGTTTGATTAAATAAAAAGAATTGTCTTTGTAATATTCCTGTGTTACAGAACAGTTCATCTTGACCTTTGATCTTGTAAGGCTACTTACAGTGATACTAGCTTTTCCAGGACCTGTATCACCTACTCTTTTCATCTGTCACTAAATCAATAATAGAAATTTATAGTAATTCACAAAACTTCTATTTGGGGGTTCTAATGCTCCTATCAGTTCAAACAGCAGCATTCTGAATGGAAAAGGTGCATTCTGAATCAAGAGGAGAAGTCTAGTCTATCTCTGTTTGGATAGTTTTTAAAAAACTTAGAAATTCTGCCTCCTTGGTCACATAGCACTTACCTGTTCTTACTATAAGACCCAACTTCCAAACATTAATGCCTAAGTTTAAGCACCTAGGCACCTTAATCAGCACTTAATGTAGGTGCCTAAAGTGGGTATTTAAGTTCCTAAATATGGATTTAACTAAATTGAAGCTTCCATATTTGAAAATACGGCACATTGGCCACGATTTTCAAAAACTGATACCTACAATTGAGCCTTTATGTCCATACTTGGACACCTAAATAAAATGTCCTGAGTTTAAAAAATGTTGAGTCTCCATTAGCTCCTATTGAGAATCTTATGGTGTTGGGATACATTGTGATGTAAGGGATATTGTTGCAGGGAACAGTGAATCTGGTGGGGCGGAGAGAGACCAGCAGAAATTAGAAGATGTTGAGTAAGATGGGGGAGAATGGGGTGTGTGCATGTGTGTGTGTTGGGGATTGTGTTTTGTTTGAGGAGGATTGGTATATTAATGTGGCTTTTAAAACCTGTATTAGAAATCACTGTTCTAGTACCCAGCTGCAACAGCTACGTCTTTTCAGTGGCTGCCTCTGTGTAGCTAGTTTTGCCAGGAGCTTAAGATATGGAGGGGGTCAGGCTCCCTCGATTCCTGTGGTGGTGGTTTGGAGGAAATATGACGCTGAAAGGGAAATAGGTAGGCTGGAGGCAATAATATTGTCATGGGCCAACTGTTACTGCTTTCTGTTTGGGGATGCATCTGCAGTCTCTAGCAGGGATAGACAGAATCACTTTGGAGTGGTTTTGTTCAGTTCTTTCTGGGAGTTCACAGATTTGGTTTTGGGTGATTGACCATGGCAGAGAGCTGCAAAATTCCATGTTCACATTCCTCCTATTCAGTGCGTATATGGTCTGTTTGGAGGTTTCATAAGGAGGCATGAGCTGCTGAGGAATCCAACTTTGTTTCCACCTCATCAGCTCTGGCAGGTCCGGCAAAAGTGCCTTACCTTGTGTCTGAATGAAATTGGGGCTTGAGTGAAGGCTAACTGGCTTGAGGCTTCCTATGAGGAAGACTGGGGAAATGTTTTTATGGTGTGGGAAACCACCTGGCAGAGTTTATATCAGCTCTGGGCATTAGTTACTCAAGCTCACAACCTTGGGATTTTGCATTGTTCTTGGTCCTCTAGATGTTCAGGTACCCGCTGTTGATAAGATTAAGTTTTATCATCTTTTCTTTGCAAGTAGGGTGCAAGCAACTATTTATTTTATATGCAGATCTAGTGACCATTATCCACGCCTTTGTCACTTCAGGATTAGACCATTACAATTTGTCCTATATAAGGCTCTCCTTGAGACGTTTTCGAAACTTCACTGGGTGGAGGAGAGTACAATTACCACTAAGGAAAGGTTCATGCAGAGAGCACATTACATCAGTGCTCCAAGATCTGCACTGACTACCAGTTAGTTTCTGTCTGGAATCTAAGATGTTTTGACCTATAAAGCTCTAAATGGTTTGGACCCTGATTACTCCTCTCCCTGAATTTTATCTCTGTAGTTGCAGTCAGTCATCAAAGGTGCTCAAGCTAGGGACCCTCTAGGTGAGAGATGCTGGCAAAGCATTCTCCATGAGAAGTCCTCAATTCTGGAATTTTTCTCTCCTTGGTCCTACAGATCCTGGATTTTTTGGCCTTCAAGCATTTTGCAAAGCTTATGTACTATTGGGTATTTGTTTATTTATAGTAAAGTACTTAATAATTATTAGGTTGTTGTACTGTCGTATAGCTGTTTAGATGGCAGTGGCAATTTATACTGAAAAAATGTTTTTATTACGATTTTAACTATTTGTACAAGTGCCTGTTGTGAAGATGTAGTTGCTTTTAAAAACTTTGACTCATATATTCATTTACTTTTGGTATGAACCCTGATCTAAAAAAATAGACCAGAGATTGGGTTGTGTATTTAAAAGAGGAAAAGCGAAAGCTAATGTTCCTACACCTCAAATCGTGAGTGAGTGAGTGGTTGGAAACCAGCAGTGAAGTTATCACAGACATAACTTGACTCTTATTGTAGTTTTACTAGTCTGCCACAAGCCATAGGAGAAATTATTATTTCAGCAGATCTGAACAGCCTATGTTCTGAAATAAAAAAAACACCAAAAGTTTCTGTAATAAGCAGGTTGGTAACCTGAGTTTCTTCAACTTTAACAGGAGAGTTTATCCATTGTGAGCTTTTCTGAAGCCATTTGCTTTAGAGCTTATCTCTGCAAGAACCTAAATATCCTTCCTTAATTCCTGGAAAAATCATTTGCTGTGACTAGTGCCCTTTCCCCTTTCTTGAGCTCTATAAATTAAGAAGAAATAACCTTGTCATGTGTATTTAACCTAAACTCCAATTTATAGAGGATGTCAAACATGTAAGTGAGGATAGCTGTCTAAATGTAGAACACAAATTTTTTCAGTCTTGGTTCATAGATGATGCAATTTCCTGAGAGACCACAGCTTAAGCAATTCAGACTGATGTCCGGAATCTGATTGGGACACATATTTTGTGTAATAAATATTTTCTTGGCATTGTCCTTGTCTCCAGTTATTTCTTCTATGGTGAAACTGTCACATTTTAAATATTTCTGTCATGGTGTTGATAGCTTTGGCTCTTTTTTCTGTGATGCTGACAGTTATAAGGTGCTGAGCAGAAAATAAAACTTTCTTTGTGGTGGGAGGGAGGATTTGGCGGCTGTTCATTTGTAATCATGGTCATGTCAGGAAAAACTGTTGATAATATTCTGTGTTAAATATATGGAACAATAGAATAAACTAGTTGACTGGAGATTTGGGATCCAGTTTTCAGAAGCTCAGGCACATACTTGAGCACCTCTTTTGCATGTACACTGACCATAGCTGCATGTATAGTCACCACAATTTTACAGGCAAATTATGTTACCCGGGGTTATCTGAACCTAAAACTATGGTAACTAATCACTGTTTTTTAGGAGGTGTCAAGAAATAAATCAGTGGGGGACACAGCACCTCCCTCTGATAAATGATTGGTACACATAAGAGTGCTTTCACCTAGTAACCCTTGTTTTTATTGAGTACAAAGCACACATCTAAACTAGCAATAGTCTAGAGTGTCCCAGAATATAGTTACCCAAAGTCTGAGGTTGTGCCGAGTGACAGCAGCAGGTTTCCGGTGGCCAGCCTTCCTCCTAGCTGCTAGGGAGATTGATGTTAGTGTCTTCTTGCTCGTAGAAAATCAAAACTTTTCCAAAGTACATGTTTTAACTAATTTTTTAAATAAGTAACTTAAAGAATAATTCAAAGTAACTTCTAATAGGCTAACAATTTCCCTAGCAACAGCAAAGAGCTCATAATTTCTACTTATTAGTAAAGCAACTCCAGCAAGAAACTTATAAACACAGGCACCCAGACCAACATCAGCTATCCTTGTTAGTAACACTGCAGTTGTGCAGATGTTTTTGTCTGCCTAAGCAAGGCCAAATTCTTCCTTTCTACGTGGTATCCTCACTTCCAATTTATGGTGGCTAAGTGCACAAGATGGCTACAGGCTATGTCAAGTCCAGTTCTCTCATAACAATTAGATGTGCATTTATTTGACTAACACTTCTGAAAATCCAGGTACATGATGTCCAAACATTGGGCTTATATCAGACTTGTGTTTTATCTTCCTTTTTTGTCACCTAGAAGTTATGGCTGACTTCTGCGCAGGTTCGCATGTGCATCTTCCTATTTTCCCCTAAAACACACTTATTTTTGCATGCACAACTTAGGCAGCTACTTTTGAAAATAAGTCCCTTTAAATTTTTGGAACCTCACACCAACTTCCTTATGCATTAGTCATCTTAAGTTACAAAATGCACTGCCCGTTTATTTTTTTGAAAGTACTTCTTAAGAAGAACTTAGAAACATATGGAGTAATATGCACATTATAAAAAGGAAAATCCTGTTCTTGAGCAATGGATATAATAACCCTGATTAGAGCCAAGAGATAGACTAGGAGAGAAAATATAAACAAACAGTAAATGCTATTAACATAGATTATGAAACATGAAAAATAGGTATGCATTTTTTATTTCTTTATAGGAACATGATTGGTTTGAAATTGTCCATTAATTTCTGCATTACAGGTAAAATATTACTGTCATGGTTCAAGGGTAGTTGCGCCTCTGTCCCCTCTTCTGATCTCACTGAGTGCACTCCTTCCAGGTCATAGGCCATGAGCTGTCACCTCTCTGGGGAGGAATCCCACGATTCTCCCACTCTTAGAGCAGGGTGCTAGGCTACAGAACCCTGTAATAATCAGGCTTACTCCACAATAGGTTCTACTAGACTCTGTACCTGTGGTTCTTCCCTCTGGGAACTTGAGACCAGTGGTGAATACATTGACCCAAAACAGCCTTCTTAAAACAAAGTATTGTTTAATCTTAACAAAACACAGAATAGCAAGGGGAAAGGTTTAAAACAACAAAACACATACATGTGTAGTTATCTTTCTGTCTTCCATGTAGGGGGACCTGTTAGTCTATCTTCTCAGCCTCTGGGGCCTAGTTCACCTTAGTTCAAAAACCGTCCCCCCCTCCCATTCAGGGAGTGTCTCTCTTTTAATCCCTCTCAGATTTTGATCTGCCCTCCCTTCATTGGGTGGGAGGGGTAATTCAGTTCTGACAAAGACAATCAGGCAAGCCCATCACAGGGAGGGAGGTAGCATATCATAGTTAATACTCCTGGATGTTTACTGAAGAGCTATTATCTGGGCTATTGTCCTTCTTTCTGGGTAAGTTTCCTGACCACCGGGCTATTGAATTAACCTAATATAGGCATACAATAAAAATCTTTAAAGTACTCAAACACATAGCGTATATAGTATTCATAGTAGGGCTGTCAAACTATTAAAAATTAATAGTGATTAATCATGAGATTAAAAAAAGTGATTAATTGCAGTTTTAATCACACTGTTAATAATAGAATATAATTTATTTAAATATTTTTGGATGTTTTTCTACATTTTCAAACATATGTGAATTACAACACAGAACACAGTGTATAGTGCTCATTTTATATTATTATTTTGATTACAAATATTTGCACTGCAAAAATGATAAAACAAAAGAAATAGTATTTTTCAATTCACCTCATACAAGTACTGTAGTGCAATGTCTTTATTGTCTAGCAGTGCGATTAAAACTGTGATTAATCATGACTAATTTTTTTAATCTAGTTAATTTGTTTTGCGTTAACTGCTTGAGTTAATTGTGATTAACAACCCTAATTCATAGATTAATACAGGCAACTCCAAATCTGTCACAGCTATGCACCAAACAAGTGTTTAATTGAAATTTCCTAAGTGACTTTGTTAGAATATATTAGGTCACACTTTACTTGAAAGATACATTTATAAATAGTTTATAAAGTATTAATAAAAGATGAATAGATGTTTTTAATAAATGATTAATCAATTGTTATAGAGGCCAACAGGTTCTGTATAACCATGGTTTATTACCATCTATAACACCTCCTACTAATGTGCTTATAACTATTTATAAAACACATCCTACTCATGTCTGTAACATGCTTATAACATTTATTAACCATTAATTTATTTGTAACTGTTGTACAAGAGCTAGCAATGAAGACATTCAAAACTTAGTTGTGTCGAGGAACGCTCAGTGCGACAGAGAAAAAGTTCCCATTTTCAAAATTTGCAATAGATTAGATAATAAACTATGTGCATTTTGTATTCACAGATGTGCAATATAAAATACTGTCTGAGACTTCAAATTATTCAGGTCATCTGTATCAACAATAGGCTATCAACTAGTTCCATCTCTGTGTTGCATATTGCAGTAAATACAATTTTTACATGACTATAAGATGACATATAGGGGTCTAAAAATATAAACAAAACTGAAGTGTAACATTTTATGGACAGATATATTGATACCGCTAACGGTGATTACATGGAGTTGCATGAGCCAATGCATTGCAATGGAGATATCTGTTCTCTCTGCTCAGAAAAATACAGCACAGTAACTCATTTAAGTAGACTTACTGTTATAGTTACAGTAAAATGGGTAGAATCGTGCGTTGGTGCATCAACTCGAGGTCTCCAAAGAAAGCATTTTGTATCAGTTGTGTCATACATTGCATTATGTACATAATTAAAATCAAAGATAAGTACATTTTCAACACTAGTGCACAGTATGTTAAATAATAATAATAATGGGAGTCACACATTTAGGAGGGTTGCATGTTTACTTTTTAGCAAATTGTACTGGAATCTTTATTCTCACAGGCCCAAATACCCATGATGTTATGTTACCGTTGCAGACTCTCCTACAAATGCTTTAAACCTGGAGAGTTGAGATTTCCTGGCATTGTATACTAATGTATTTTGCAATGGCAGAAACAGCAGGAACTCCAGACCGTCTGGCTACTGGTCGGTGGTTTCTACTTTTTTTTTTCCATTAGAATATTTTAAAAATGTATTGTATATAGTGGAATTAGAACCTGTCCCAATTATGAAATAGATGTACAAATACCCACAACATGGGTCAAGAAAATTCTCAGTGCTAGGGTTACATTGTATATAATGGGCATGATTTCCAAAAGGGCTGAGCATCAGCCTAACTCTGCTCCCATTAAAGTCATTGGAAGTTAACAATGTTAAAAACCCCTCCCCAAGAAAGAGAGCTCTTAAATTGGCAAGTGATCCCACTTGCATGAGTTTTGTAACATTCTAACTCCGCTGATTTCAGGGGAGTTATTCTTGGTTTAGATCAGTGTGAGATCATGGTTTTTTAGTTTGGAAAAAAAAATAATCAGTCATTACAGTTGCCTAGTTCTGAAATATGTAGTATTTAACATTCATTGGTTTTAGATTTAAAACAAATGCATACAGAAAATTCTGCGAAAAGAAAATTACCTCAACTCTTGAAATCTCTAAACGTTTCAAGAATTATTACGCATGGGATAATACCAATGTTCCTGTTCATTTTTAACCAAAAATTATGACAGCCGTTTGTACTTTGGGTAGTGTTCAGTTGCATTCCTTCCAGTTTTTCTTTGTATTGAATATTCTTGCTGTTTAAAATGTTTTCTTCATATGTTTAATATTCATGGTAAACACATTCTATGCGAAGATTTGTAAGGCACGTTGGACACACTTGCTATGAGGCAAGATTATACATAGACATTTTAACATGATATCCAGAAAAGTGCACTAAGTCCCTTTCCTGATAGATACATCTTTCTTTGTTGTTATCTCTTTTTCTATTTTATTTTAAATATATTATTTTGGTGGTTCAGAAAGTGAAGGCATGATAGCATTGGCTAAATCGAGGCAAAAAATGCAAACAGTTAAAAAACAATCTTCCTCATACAGATCTCAGTTCTGACAATCCTAGTTGTTAATCTAATCCTCTACCTCTTCTAAACAAACACTGCCTTAAATTGTTTGTAAACAAAATGCTTGGTTTATTTTTGTGGTCTTAACTTTCTATCTACTTACATACCACAATGACCCAATGGAGTTCTACGATTTACACCAGCTGAGGATGTGGCCCTGAGACTTTGCCTCTTGTCCTGAGTTAGGGCCAGCACATAGTTGCACTGTGGCGAGCAGCCCACGGAAAGAACTGTGACTCCAAGTCACAATCCCTTCCTGGTTCCCACCCTTGATCCACAGAGAAGTATTCTGCTGCTGGCCCGTATCTGCAGCACACCTCTTTTCCCTCCTACATGGCTAAACTGTTTTTCCCAGGGGCCAGAGTCAGAGCTCTGCCTAATTCCCAATCCTCTTCACCCTCTCATCTGTGCATGAGGGAAATGGCAGGCCCACAGAGCTTGCTCCCCATTTACGCTCCCTGCCTCCTCCATGCATAGGCTGATGATGCAGGGAGGTAGTTTGCAAGGTCACTAGAACTGAGTGATGGTTTCTTTTGTTCTGGTCAGAATTATGAATGTTTTAGGGTAGGTAGTAAATTCCCTTTGTCAAGGGAGATGTTGATAATCTCTGTTCAGAGGGGTCTCAGGTTCTGTCTACTCTTATATCATCCAGAAAAGATCTATATATCTAAGTGCTTAGATACAATGATAGGCTGTATACAAAACCCTAAGACAGATAGGAAGGCCAGAGAATCACTGTCAGAGGTTGGTAGCTCCGGCTGCCATTTAAGTTTCCATTACTTTTTTTATGAATAGGCTGGATTCTTAGAAGGGAGGGTGTTGTGTTTCTGGTCCTATGAGCAATGTGTGGTTCTTGATAGCCACATGCACGTGATTTTCTCTGTGAAAAAGATGACAACTCCACCCAGTGAGTGGTTCTGGCTTCTGGGCTTAAGTGAAGACAGTCTGAGTTTATGGAGCCATTTACTATCTGGAATAGTTCTACATAGTGAGCTTGCCGGTTCTATGGCCATCACACCAATGCCTGAGTTTTTTTCCTTCGTACTTTTCCTGTTATAGGTGATCTGAAAACCAGTTTTTCTGTATGGGAAGTGTTGCTTTGATGCTAAAATGTCTGCAGCAGTAGTCAGGAAGTGGCTATAGACCCATATGACAATGAGGTTTTTATTCCAAAGCATCTGTCTTGTATATAGTTAATTGCAATATGTAATAATAGTTCAAGTACAGCACTGAGGCTGATCTAACTTACAGTGTGGGACAGGCAGAAGATGTAATGCAATCCTCCTGGGGTGAGGGGGTCATCAGCAGTGGGATCGAACCTGGGACATCTGAACCGAAACAGAAAAGCTTCTACTACCTCAGCTAAAAGATCCAGGTCTGTTTATTAACTTAGAGCTAGTGGCAGAATCATAAAACATGTGGTCCAGCCACTAGCAGAGGACAAAGAGCCACACTCTGTATGCAGTTACGGTAGCATAAAGTTACTTTCCCAAGACCCCTCTGCCTTTTCAGTGCCTTAGCCAAGCACAGCTTGGGAGGAACTGATATTTGGGCCCTCTGGTTTTAGGACATGGCCCGCATCGTGGGACAATGAGAAGTGGCTATGATGGAAAGATGCAAAGTATTCTCTACCTACACTGGCCCAGCTCTGTTGGCCAGTGCAGTGTGTGTGGGACAGACATGGACCCACTCTCTCCTCACCCTCTTTGCCTCGTTTTGGGTGGCTAATTCCAACACCTGTTCTGGCCTGAAGTAGTCTTTGCAGTCAAGGGATACAAAGACTATAATTGCAGCTGGCCCTTGTGCAGTGGGAGTGTGGTAAGCTGCTTGTGCCTTTTCATCCCCTCCTCCTTTGAAAGGACTGCCAAAATCTGGCCCTTAATGTTTTGTACAGTTGTTAATTCAAATCCATTCCTTCAGTGTAAAACAACCGAAGTCACAAAAGGGATTAATTTGGCCCATTACATTTTAATGACATTATTCTTGAAGGGGAGAGAACAATTTGTAGAAGCTTCAGTTTTATGCTGTTTCTAGGAAAGACATTTATTTCCAGCTGACAGGCACTGCTGTAATGTGGCCTTTGTTACAAGTGTGCTTAGTTTTATGTCCTATTTTGCTTTCTCCTCCTCAGAGGATTATGCCCAGCTGTGCAATGTTCCAGTTCCAGGATCTCGACGACCATATGGACAAGATGCTTTGGTTGACTTTGAGGAACACTATACTCCAGAAACTGATCCATTCTTTGTTGAAGACCGTAAGTAAATATCACTGTTATGTAAAATTCTTGAAAGCAGGATTATAACTTGGATTACTTCCCTGTAGTTGGCTTCATTCATCTGTTTGCTTCTGAGTAATGTGGCCTATTTATTTATGTTCTACTTATTCCTATTACATTAACTTTGTCCAGTGTTCAGGTTCCAGCGCCAGAGTTGTATATGAGCCCATTTGGGCCCAAAGTACATTATTTTGTTTAATATAGTGAAATAATGTGTGCCAGGTATACTAAATTTATATTTACCAACAGATTTACAGCTAAAGGTCAAAAAAAGCCAGTTTTCCTTCTCACAAACTAATTTTTCTTTGGAGCATGCGACTCAAACTCCTTTGGGGTATATTAATTTTTTTAAAAAATTCTTCATGCCAGCTTTCCATGATTTTCCAGCAGAACTTATGTGGGGGAGGTGGAGTGTGTGCATGATGGTCTTACTCCAAAAAAAATTGCCTAGCTTAGCATGACCACTGCGTATGATTTGCACAGGCTTTAGTTGGAATGCCAATGCACACATAAATGAATAGGTCATGGGGAAAGCAAAGGTCTTGCTACAGAATCTTATAGAAGTAGGGTTCTAAATTTATGCTTGAAAAATACCTGGGTTTTTTATTGAATAAGAGCCTGATCCATCTCGCTTTGAAGTCAATGGAAATCTATTTGATCAGGACCTAGGCCAGGGGTTCTCAAACTTGATTGCACCGCGACGCCCTTCTGACATCAAAAATTACTACATGACCCCAGGAGGGGGGACTGAAGTTTGAGCCCACTTAAGCTCTGCTGCCCCGGGAGGTGCCAAAGCTGAAGACCAAGGGCTTCAGCCCCAGGCAGGTGGCCTATAACCTGAGCCCTGAGGCTTGGGCTTTGGCCCTGGGCGGTGGGGCTTGGGCTTCGGCCCTGGACCCCAGCAAGTCTAAGCCAGCACTGCTGACTCCATTAAAATGGGGTTGCGACCCACTTTGGGATCCCGACCCACAGTTTGAGAACCGCTGACCTAGATTACTTGGACTGCCTTGAATTCAGCTTACACCCTTATACCAGGGCTGAATTTGGTCCAGCATATTTCTTCAGTCTTATGTTAGAAACAAAATGGTGGTTACAAAAGGAACAGGCAATCCCACTGCCTTGTACGTATAGCATGCAGGTACCACTTCTCTCTCACCCAACATGTCTCCCATTAAAATGAATTAATAAGTTAAAAGAAATAATGCTAAAAGAAATCAAAATGATAGCTTTGAACAGGGCCAGAGGACTACAGTGAGTAGCAGAAGTTTGAGATGTATTCCCTTCCACTAATTGCACAAGTACTAGTAGGATGAAATTCAATAAGGACAAATGTAAAGCACTAAACTTAGGAAGGAATAATCAATTCCACAAATACAAAATGGGAAATGACTGCCTACAAAGGAGTTTTGCAGAAAAGGATGTGGGGGATATAGTGGGTCACAAACTAAATGTGAGTCAACAATGTAATACTGTTGCAAAGAAAACAAACACCATTCTGGGATGTATTAGCAAGAGTGTTGTAAGCAAGATACGAGATGTAATACTTCCACTCTACTCAGCACTGATAAGGCCTCAGCTGGAGTATTATGTCCAGTTCTGGGCACCACACTTCAGGAAAGATGTGAACAAATTGGAGACCAGGGATGGTCTCTAGATAATACTTAGTCATGCCGCAGTGCAGGGGACTGGACTAGATGACCTATTGAGGTCTCTTCCAGTCTTACATTTCGATGATTCTATTAAATATAGTCTACAGAAACCAGGGTTCATCTCTGTTTAATACCTAACAAACCTATTAGACTTTATGCAGAGTTGTACAAAGCTAAACAGTATTGACTTCTAACACTGATGAAAATTATCAAAGCACAATGAAAACCCCAGAAAGAGATGATAGTGTCCCCAATATGATGGAAGAGAAATAGAGTGGGAGACATGCTTTCTATTCCAATGTCCAAATTATAAATGGGTGTAAAAAAATACTTCCTCAAATTATAAGCAATGATAAAAGACTTTCCATTAATAAGTGATTAGAGAACTGTGTGTAACCCTAGGAGATATTGAAGAGATATCAGAACTAGTATCTCTCTAGCATCCTGCCACTAAATCAGAAACAATAATGCCAATGAACACAGAATATAACCCAGAACACATCTGTGTAACCCTATCCTGGGCAGATGCTTGAGCAAATGCTGTATATGCCTCGGCAAATACCCAAAGGTTTGATCCTTTTGGACATTTTAGCCAGTTGTATTGTTGTTAATAATGATAATTTTAATAATAAATATTTATTATATGGTAGTACTCAGAGATCCCAATTGGGATTGAGATCCCCTTGTGCTAGGTGCAATACAATCCCAGAAAAGAGACAGTTCTTGCCCTGAAAGACTTACAGTACAGATCTTGACATGCCAATTAAATATTTTTCAATTTTATTACCATCAGATTCTCTTAGAACTGCAAACAAATATTTGTTACTTGTTGCAAGCAAGTTTGAAAATAGACATGTGCAGTATGGATTATAGTGCAAACAATCTTGTTTTAACCAGTTTCAGCTGACGAAAAATTTCAGCATGCTATATGTGAGCACAGTGGAGAACAGATGATGTCTTTCATTTGTAAAGAATTTGTTCAAGAGCACCACCTTTTCCCTGCTTGACAGTGCTTGTTTTTCATAATTAGTCGTCTATATGATGGCCCAGCAAATGCCTGCAATGAAAAGGAGCCACTGTAAATGGATTAAAATATAATAGAGGTTGTTGAAAAGTTTCCTGCTATCTTGTAGTAAACCAAAATATTCTGCTCAATAAATTATTGTATATCTGTAGCTTACTGCAGTTTACTATATTAATAGGAAACTTTGTAATGATCCCTACTGTATGTGAAGGTGTGTACTCAACAAAGTAAATATATGTTCAAGTTCATTTCTAAGTCTCCATGGTATGTGGCACCATTTTTGTTATGTTGATCTGTTCCACAAATCAACCTTATCCCAAACTGAGCCACAAGTGGACATGAACCTGTGAAGTATCCAGACAACCTTGAAGAGCCAGTGCTGGACACACTAGATTTGTGCAAATAGAGGGCATATGGATGAGGACAGAGAGGGTACAATTAGAAAGGTAGGGCATGGATAGAGAGAATGTGAGATGAGGGAAAGAATGAGAGGGGCCTGGACTAATAAAGGAAAATGTGAAAAGGCAGATGGAAGGGAAGAACAGTAAAAGAGAGGAAGAGATTAATAGAACATATAGTTGAGGTGTATTATACATACCAAATATCTGTTAAAAATTATTCAAAATATATGAACAGGTTTTAGATATACCAATGGTCTGTTTGTGGAGTTAATGCGTGAATTAAATGTCAGTAGAAAACCCCCTCTATGCCTCCCCTGCCATGCACACACCATGACCGCACAAAAAACCAAACCCCAGTGTATTATTTAAACTGGATCAGGAGGGATGATATTAAATGCTGTGGACTTTTTCGCAAGTATTCTTTTTGATGTGGTTGGCTGCCATCTACAGTTCTGTTTGTTTTATTGCTTCTAAGAATGGAAAGATAGTAAGACTGTTGTATAATGTTAACTTGTTGGTATTTAGATGAGCACGTTAATCTTACTGAAATTCAATGAGCATTTAAAATTTTTGAATAAGTTTTAAAATATATGCATTCTTCCCCTATTATTATTATGTTATTGTCTAGAGACCCTAAATCAGGGCTCAAGGTTTCATCATAACAGGCACTGTATGAACTAGTAAAACAAAGACAGTCCCTATCCCAGAGAGCTCACTACCTAGGATTATGACAAGACACAGTAAAGTAGTTTATAAGTATTTATATCAGTGCCCATCATCCAAGTATCTGAGTGACTCCTAAAGAGTTATTAGCCAAAACCACAATAGGCTAGTAGTCTAATTTCCTCTTACTTCACTCAAGGCAGTTGGGACTAATATTTTTTTGCATGTTTCATCTAGAGCAGGGGTGGGCAAACTTTTTGGCCCAAGGATATGGAAATTGTATGGTGGCCATGAATGCTCATGAAATTGGGGGTTGGGGTGGGGGTGAGGGCTCCGGCTGGGGGTGTGGGTTCTAGGGTGGGGCCAGGAATGAGGAGTTCAGGGTGCGGGAGGGGTTTCCAGGCTGGGGCAGGGGTGCAGGTGGGGGTGATGAGGGGTGCAGGAGGGTGGGACCGAGGGGTTCGGAGGTTGGGAGGGGGATGAGGGCTGGGGCAGAGGGTTGGGGCGCGGGAGGGGGTGAGGAATGGAGGCTCCAGGCAGTGCTTACCTCAAGCAGCTCCCGGAAGCAGCAGTATGTCCCCCCTCCAGCTCCTACATGGAGGTGCGGCCAGGCAGCTCTGCATACTGCCCTGTCTGCAGGCGCCACCATTGCAGCTCCCATTGGCCCCATTTGCTGGCCAATGGGAGCTGCAGGGGCAGCACTTGCGGCGGGGGCAGCGTGCGGAGCCCCCTGACTGTCCCTACGCGTAGGAGCCGGAGGGGGGGATGTGCCGCTGCTTCCAGGAGCCACGTGGAGCAAGCCCCCGACCACGCTTCCTGGCAGGCGTTCAAAGGCAGGATTAAAACATCTGAAGGGCTGGATGTGGCTCCCAGGCCATAGTTTGCCCACCTCTGATCTAGCATAATTACGATATAACTTCTTCCCTCTCCTTTTTATAGTAATATTTAGAAGAGCTTTTTATAATTATTTTTCAAATTACCCTAAAATACTTCTACATCAACACTATAAACTATTATAAAGTCTGATTTTACAAGATTTTATTACAAAGTAATATTTTATCAGAGATAATTTATCAAAATGTGTCTCTGTTAAAAATGGATCAAAGCTTTTAACATTAGTTAAACACATTTCAAACAGCCATTTTATTTCATCTTAAAATATAACTGTATTTTATTAGTACATTAAAAATTCCAGATGGAGCAGCTCTGCTAAAGCTGACATATTTTCTACAAAGTTGAGTCACATCCCAGTAAACCCCTGAGACAATTAAAGAGTCTCACAATACATTTGTTTAAAAAAAAAAAAAAAAAGATTCAGCATCTCTCTAACTTATTTGTTTGCAATACTTTCTCCACCTAGGTTTTCTGAACAGCTTTGAGGAGTTACAAGCAGAGGAATGTGGCATTCTGAATGGATGTGAAAATGGCCGGTGTGTGAGAGTCCAGGAAGGCTATACTTGTGATTGCTTTGATGGCTACCACTTGGACATGGCCAAAATGACTTGTGTTGGTGAGATTACAATTCATTTTTTGTATTTTAGCAGATTTACTCACACAAGCAGACCCATTCACTTGACTTCAGTGGAACTACTTATGTGAGTTAAGTTACTCATTTGCTGTAAGAGTTTGCAGGAGCAAAACCTTTCTGACAGATGATCATCTGAATTATGTTAAACATTCTAAATCTATATATGATATATTGAAAGTCAGTTTTCATTTGAGCAGCCATCTCTGAATTCCTAGATCATTTGAATATGAACAGTTGTCCAAGGTATCCATGAGAAAAATGGGATTGTGAAGTGTATACTAATAATAATTAGCTAGGGAAACATACTATTCATAATAGTTATAAAAAGTATGTTAGCGTGCCTGTGTCAATTTCAATCCTAAGCGAACTAGTATGGTAAAGGTACTATTAATTAAAAGACGCTCAGTAATAACTCACATCAATAAAATGTAATACATTAAAATGCAGAACAAGCTTTGGTTAAAATTTTCAAAAGTATCTAAAGAGAGTTAGGAGCCTAAGTCCCATTTTCAAAAGTTACTTAGGGACAGATTTTTAAAGGTATTTAAGCACCTACAGGTTCAGATAGGTGCCTAGTGGGATATTCAGAAGTACCCATGTGTCTAACTCCCTTTGAAACCATAGAATTGGAAGGGACCTCGAGAGGTCAATCAATGGGAGTTAGGCACCTAGGTGCTTGTGAGAATTTCACTAGGCACCTATCTGAATCTTTAGGCACCTAAATATCTTTAAAAATCTGGCCCTAAGTCACTTTGGGAAATGTCATCCCTTATCTAGCTGTATCATATGTTTTCCCATATACATGTATATATATTCACATGTATTTTCTGTCCTTGTTTCCCCAAGATTTTTTTAAGTGAATTTATTTTTCATGTAAAGAACTGAACTGAGAGCACTGGAGACTGACATACTCTTATTATCTGCAGAACAGATGCAACTCTAGTAGCAGCACCATAAGCTTCTTAACACTGATCTTCCCTAATGACTGTCTTCACTGCCAAAAAAAGGTGTGGTTTTGCAATGAGATAACTAATGTATATTAGCTATATCTCTGTAAAATACTAGTGAAGGCAAAGGGTCTGTGGTTGTTACTGCAAAGTAGCTAGCTGAGGTCAACCACAGGTGATGGAGTATACTGTTGATTTTGTCTAACTGCATTGCAGTAAAAACTACTCGCACCATGTCTCGAATAGGATTTTACAGCAAGATAGTTACTACGCATTTTTTATCTCTCTGTAAAACAAACCAAAAAACCAACCACCTTTTTGGGCAATGAAGGCATAGCCCTACTGCATCTCAGTCCAGTGCTATAGAGATTTGCTGGAGGAGTGAGGTAGATTTCTCTTCACAACTATTAGTCACTGGCCTCTCTGCTAAGACTGCCAACTAATGCTAGTTGTATTTGTTTTCTTTTTTAATATGGCTATGTAAGAATTGTATTACACCAAGAACTGAGATCAACAATTCATTTCACGTAGACCACTGAACAGTCACCGGATGGCACTTTATGAGAAAGCTTCAAAGGATTAGTTCTTCCTCAAGTGAAGGTCCCTATTGTATTCCACTGTGGGTTATCCATGCACACCATGCTCTTGGAGTTGGAGAATTTGAAAGTAGTGTTCATTAATCTGTGCATGTGCCCTGACTTGTCTTGTGCTTCCATCCGAGGCGATAAAGAGCAGGGCAGACCGACCACATCTCCAATTCCTTCTCACCGCTGCATAGTCTGGTTTGGAACCTTCAGTGCCGTTGTCTCTGACGCAGTTCTAATAATTACAGTTGTAAATAGTTTTATCAGTTTTAGCCGTATTTTTTCTAATTTTATTTGTTTCTTAGTTTTAGTAGTTACTAGTTTTAACAGTTAGATTAGAATAGACTTCGGTGATTTTCACCGTCTGTCCTCCTACCTGGTAACTCCTGTTCAAGTACTAGACTACTCCTAGAACTCTGGGCTTCAAACTCTGTGCCTCTTGCTCACAATCCTTCTCAGTCACCGACAACCACCAACGCTGCCTCTACTGCCTGGGAGAAACTCGCATACCGGCTAAGTGCAGTATTTGCCAGTCCTTCCCCAGCCATCTCCAAGAAGGCTGAGTACTTGTTCTCTGGAAGATGGCCCTGAGACCTCATTTGGACCCAGGCCAGGGAACCCTATCTGTATGTCAGCCTGATTCAGCAAGGAGTGTGCCATGTGCTCCTGCATCAAACTCCGGTGCCAGCAGAACCGCCCCCACAGACCCATGGCGGGGCCTACTCAAGAGATTAGCAAGCACTCCCCTAAGTCTTCCTCCAAGTCCAAGGAACTGAACATTCCCTCCACTAGCTCGGCCCAAGGGGATGTAGCACGTTCTAAGTCCCACAGGCATGAGAAGAAGACCCATAAACAATGGGATTCAATGGTTCCTTCCAGGCAGCAAACCATTGGTACCGCCATCTCCAGCACCTCACAAGACACAAGACGCTCCCACACCAGGAAGACTTCAGCAACGGTACTGGCGACCGGAAAAGAGAGAGTACTCCTTATACCAAGGAGATCCAGATCCATGGCTGCACCCCAAGATGTCTTTGCCTTACCGAATCCAGAGTCTCCTCCTCCATAGGGTCCCTCCACTTCCAGAGAACTCATATCTCCGCCACAGGATATGCCTACAATATTGGGTCTCTCACCCTCCTCACGTGTGTTATACACCAGCGGTCCAACCTGATCCAGCTAGATTCCCATCCTCATAGCTGGACAAAACTGTGACTGCGTCATCCCCTTCCCCAATGGATGACTTCAGACAGTTTTAAGACCTTTTACAGAGAGTTGAGTGGAAACTCCAAATCCAGCTGGAAGAGATCCAAGACTCACAGCATAAGCTTCTGGACATTCTTCACACTTTGGGACTGACAAGAACAATACTGCTGATCGACGAAGCCATACTGGAGGCATCCAGAACAGCATGGCACACCCCTGCCACATCTACCACCACCCCTAAAGGAGCGGAGAGACACTACTACATCCCGGCCAAAGGCTCAGAATTCCTCTTCTCTCACCCAGCTCCAAATTCACTGGTAGGTCAGGCTGCTGTGAAGAGGGCTAAGCAACAACACCTTTGAGCCACACCTATGGCCAAGGAAGGGAAGCATTTAGATATACTTGGGGAAAGGAAAAGTCTTCTCTT
Source organism: Terrapene triunguis (assembly GCF_002925995.2). Lineage (NCBI taxonomy): Eukaryota > Metazoa > Chordata > Testudines > Emydidae > Terrapene > Terrapene triunguis. The sequence goes on along the minus strand of NW_020664436.1, from coordinate 8,119,437 downwards.
TTTCCAATTTACAATTCAAGATAGTCAATTATCAAGCATTGTTGTCTACTTATGACTTCCTGAATTTTGCTGAATTCAAGGAATTTGCTAATAGTCTCCCGTCAGATTGTGCCTGCTTTCACGCCCTGGTCAAGGAAGGGAAACTCTTAGCCAGAACTGCCCTCCAATCTGCAGTGGACATGGCTGATACTTACTCCAGGGTCATGGCTATGGCTATTGTGATGCATAGAGTGTCTTGGCTTCATGTTTCTGGTTTTCCTAGGGAGGTCCTAGGAGGATCTCCCTTTTGACGAATCCCATCTCTTCAAACAGAAGACAGATGACTCTTTGTATACACTAAAAGCCTCCAGGGCCACCCTTCACTCATTGGGCATCTACACTCCTGCCCCAAAATGAAAGTTCCACCTTCCGTTGTCCAAACAGAGGTACAGGTCTCCATAATTTTACCAGCAGAGACCCTATGAACTTCCATGCAAATGACAAAAGGTCCAAAGTTCTCGCCCTGGGCCCTCTTCTCAGGCTTCAACATCTCAAACCCAACCACAAGCCATGAGATATTTTTTACATGAGCTTAAGAACCACCACCCGCTGAACCTAATGCCTCATGACCCTTCAACTCCTTTTGGGGGTCATTTAGCATTCTTTTTCCATGCTTGAAGCATGATAACAATGGACAAATGGGTGCTGAATGTCATCCGCCATGGCTATACCATCAAGTTTGCAATGCTACCTCCTCCAAGACCCCCACTGTCTCCTTTCAGGGATCATTCTCACAACAGTATTCTTGCCCAAGAAGTGAACTCCTTATTTACCACAAGGAGCAGTAGAACACCTTCCTCTCAAATATCAAGGAACAGGGTTCTACTCAACTTATGTTCTGATATCCAAAAAGAAAGGCAGCCGAAAACCAGTCCTCAACCTCTGCCACCTCCGCCATTTCATCTGCAAACTCAAGTTTCGCACGGCCACATTGGCGGCGATAATTCCATCCTTAGAAAAAGGCATGTGGTTCATGGCTCTCAGTATAAAGGATGCTTACTTCCACGTTGATATTCGCTCTGCTCACAGACATTTTCTCAGATTTATGGTGGGCTCCAACCATTTCCAATATAGAGTACTACCCTTCAGGATAGGTACCTCTCCCAGAGTTTTCACCAAAGTATTTTCTGTAGTAGCAGATCACATCAGGTACTATGGTCTCCTTGTTTTTCCATACCTCAACAACTAGCCCATAGGTGCGAGGAAGCCCAAGAGTTGACCTCTATGTTACTCAGCCTCCTTTTTTCACAGGGAGTCAGCATCAACATTGAAAAGTTGATCTTCAACCCCAAGCAATCATTGCACTTCATTGGGGCTACCCTAAACTCTATCACAGCATGAGCATACCTATCCACAGACAGATTTCAGGCAATGAATGTCTTCATAGCTCACATCATGAACAACCCTCGTGTACTAGCCAAGACTTGCTAATCTCTACTTGGCCACATGGCCTTATGCACTTATGTGACCCCTTTCGCGAGACTTCACCTTCCCTGCCTTCAGACATGGCTTCGTTCAGTCCATATACTCACCGGGCCGTCACTCTATGAACCTCATGCTGACAGTCCCAGCCAAGGTACTGTCATCCCTTCTATGATGGACAGACTCACATCACACACGTGTGGGAGTCCTCTGTCTTCCCTCTTCCCCAGACAAAACTATCATCACTGACATGTCCCTGTTAGGCTAGGGGGCCCATATGGACATCTCGAGAATCCGGGTTGCACATCAATATCCTGTAGGGTGACCAGATGACAGAGGTCAAATATCGGGACGCGGGGGGGGGAGTGGAGCAAAAAAAAAAAACAAAACAAGCAGGTGGCGGAGCAAAACAAAAAAAACTGCCGGAGCACAGGAAAAACTGAGAAATCACCGGCAGCTCCACGCCCCTCCCCCCCCCACCAGCTTGCCTCTGCTCCGTCTCCACCTCCCCCCTTGGGGAAGGAAGGGGGCAGCACGCAGAGCCCCACCCCCTGCCCGAGGGACCTGCCAGGGGGCCAGGTGAGTCCCAGGCAGTGCTAGCCTTACCTGGAGCAGCTCCCAGGAAGCATCCAGCAGGCAGGTCCCTCTGACTCCTAAGGTCGGGTCGAGGGGGGCAGGCGCGGGGGGGCTTGCTGCCGGCACGGCTCACTGCCGGCGCCTACAAGCCCAGCCCCTGCAGCACACAGTGGAGACCTACTCGCCGTCTCTGTGCGTGCCTGGGGAGTGGGGCTGCAGCACTCTGCAGGCTCCTGCCGGCCGGCGGGCGAGCGCCGGGAGTTCAGCTGCGCTGCCCCAGGCCCAGGAAGAAGAGGTGAGCGGCACCGGCAGCACCGGCTTGTGTCCTCCACCAGACGGTCCCCCGATATCGGGACAAAGTGCATCCCGACCGATGTAAGGTCAGGATGTGGGACAAGTCCCCTAAAATCGGGACTGTCCCGATAAAATCGGGACGTTTGGTCACCCTAATATCCTGGAACTTGTAGCAGTAAGGAAGACGTGTGAATTCTTTTCTTCCACTCCTTTGCTCTCATCGTGTCCTGATCAGGTCAAACACCACCACCCCGGGTTTCTACATCAACAAACAAGGGAGAACAAAATCTGCCGCTGTATGCACAGAAACAGTCAATAGCTGGAACTGGTGCATCAACAATCAGATCACCCTGTCCGCAGCTTACCTTCCAGGAATGCAGAATGTGCCTGTGAACTCACTCAGCAGACACTCTGTGATCGACCACAAGTGGGAACTTCACAACAAAGTGCTATACAACATTTTAGCACAATGGGAGAACCCAGCCAGAAACCTATTTTCTTCTCAAACAAACAGCAAGTGTGCCACTACTGCTCCAGAGGAGCCCTCAGTTACCACTCTAGGGCAATGCTCTCCTTCTCTCCTGGTCAGACCAACTCAACTGTGCCTTCCCTCCACTACCACTCCTACCTCAGGTGCTACACAAAATCGTAAGTCACCACAGTTCTTGATTGCAATCGCCCAGAGGATGACAGGGCTCCCCATCTCATCCCAGCATATTTCATCGTGGATCATGTCCTGCATCAGAACGTGCTACGGCCTAGCTAAAATTCCAGCCCCACCGTTAACGGTGCACTCCACAAGAGCACAGGCTTCATCTGCCGCATTCCTTGCGCAGGTCCCTATCCAAGACATATGCAAGGCAGCAACATGGTCCTCCATCCACACCTTTATGTTGCACTACACTATCACCCAACAGGTGAGGGACAATGCAGCCTTCAGCAGGGCAGTACAGTAACTCCTCACTTAAAGTCGTCCCGGTTAACGTTGTTTCATTGTTACGTTGCTGATCAATTAGGGAACATGCTTGTTTAAAGTTGTGTAATGCTCCCTTCTAACATGGTTTGGCAGCTGCCTGCTTTGTCTACTGCTTGCAGGAAGAGCAGCCCGTTGCAGCTAGCTGGTGGGGGTTTGGAACCAGGGTGGACCGGCAGCCCCCCATCAGCTCCCCCTATCAGCTCCCCACTCCCCTGAGTTCCATGTGCTGCAGCTGCCCAGCAGGCTAGCAATTGCAGCTGTCCTTCCCCCCACTGCCATGTGCTGCTCCTGCCCTCTGTCTTGGAGCTGCTCCCCAAGGGAGGGAAGGAAGAGGGGGGCTAATGTCAAGGTGTCCCCCTCCCCCCTGCTCCTGCACCCCGTTTACCCCATCTTCCATAGAGCAGGGGGGGACACACCAGGGCTCAGGATGGAGGGAGCTTGCAGCAGCTGCAGTCTCAGCAAGCTGATCTAATTAACAAGGCAGTGAACTTAAAGGGGAAATGTAGAATGAGAGAGTTTAACCCTTGAGGGCTCAGCCAATTGCTAGTTCATCATTTAGCAGTAAGGGAAATATCCCACCTTCTGACTCCTCCACCTCAACCAATCTTCACAATCATCATCACTGTGTACCAGTATTAAATTGTTTGTTTAAAACTTATACTGTGTGTGTGTGTGTGTGTGTGTTTATATATATATATATATATATAGTCTTTTGTCTGGAAAAAAATTTCCCTGGAACCTAATCCCCTCATTTACATTAATTCTTATGGGGAAATTGGATTCACTTAACATCGTTTCGCTTAAAGTTGCATTTTTCAGGAACATAACTACAATGTTAAGTGAGGAGTTACTGTACTACAATCAGCAACTCGGTGAATTCCGACCCCTCCTCCGTCAAACCTGCTTGGGAGTCACCTATTGGAATGGACATGAGCAATCATGCGAAGACGGTTACCTACTTTTTGTAACTGTTGTTCTTTGAGATGTGTTGCTCATGTCCATTCCAAATCCCACCCACCTTCCCTGTGTCGGAGTATTCCAGCAAGAAGGAACTGAGCAGGCAGTGGGTCAGCAGGGACTTATATACACCACCATAAAGGCGCCATGCCAGGGGGCTCCACAGCCGACCCGACGGGTACCACTAGGGTAAAACCTTCCAACGATGGTGCACACAGCACGCGTACACACCTATTGGAATGGACATGAGCAATCACTCAAAGAAGAACTCGAAGCTATGATGGCAGACCTGCCATTTACAGTATTCCACAAGAATTAAGTCTCCTTAGGCTTACACCTGAAATTTTTCCCAATCCATTCACTTACCCGTTTTCTTCCCAAAACCTGCACACATCTGCAGAAGAACATAGACTCCATTCCCTCAACATCCAACAAGCTTTGGCCTTTTACCCGCAAAGAACAAAAACAATCAGGAAGTCCCTTACGCTGCTTATTGCGGTAACAGAGAGAATCAGGTGACAGGCCATCTCTACCCAGAGAAACTCCAAATAGATTTCCGGCTGCATTAAACTCTGCTACTAGCTGTTGAACCTACTGTGCCCCCCCCCACACACACACACACAGGGGCATGGGGTCACTCCATTAGAGCTCAAGCAATGACCATGGCATCCCTTCAAGATGAGTCTTTCATAAACATATGTAGAGCAGCCATGTGGAGTTCTTTCCACACATTTGCAACACGCTATACCTTGGTGCAGGACTCAGTGGTGGATGCCTCCTTTGGCACAGCAGTTCTCCACATGACCCTTCCATCCTCCTCCTTGTACCCTCCTCTAACTCAGGTATTACTTTCAATCACCCACAGTGGAATACAGTAGGGACCATGACTCAAAGAAGAGGAGGAAGTTACTTACCTGTAACTCGAAGTTCTTTGAGATGTGTGGTCCCTATTTGTATTCCACTTCCCACCCTCTTTCCCCTCTGCTTCAGATCTGTCAAATTCACAGTGGAGAAGGAACTGGAGATGTGGTCAGTCCGCCCCGCCCTTTATTGCCTCAGACAGAAGCATAAAGAAAGTCAGGGCACATGCATGGACCAATGGACACTACTTTCAAATTCTCTGACTTCGGGCACATGGTCCATGTGCATAATCCATAGGAGAATACAGATCAGGACCACACCTCGAAGAGCCTCCTCATTTTTTGTTGGTAAATATCAATTTCACCATGCACACGCAAACGGACAAAAAAAAATTCCTTCAATGACTGAAATTTATAGATAGGCAAAGTAAGAAAAATGCTGCTTCAGAACTTATTAGAGTTTGACTGAGGATATTTACTTTGTATATTTTGACATGCGATGTTGACAATTAGTTTTTTAACAGTTATAAAACTTTAATTTTTTGAATCTGTGTCTACTGTCATTAAACAATTGTCTGACCCCACCCAAAAAAATTTCCTCTGACTGCAAAAATTTTCACAGATAAAAATTGAAATGTTTAAAATCCATAATTTTGTGCAAATGTGAAAATGTATATAGATAAAAATAGAAAAAAGCTTAAAATAAACATTGATATTTTCTGTTGAAATTAGAAAAAAATAAAAATCAAATTCTGCCAAACCTATTTAGAAGTGAGTATTAATAATAATTGTTTGTTTATTAACAGCCTGGATTGAATTCAAACTAGTGATTTAGCAGTGAAAGTCTCTTTAAACCATTACTGATTCCCTATGATATCCACTCCACTGTTTTCTTTTCCATTAAATGTGTATTCATTAAAAAGCTTTTGACCCTCCCTAATATAGTTCTGCCTAATCTGAAGTTAATACACAGTTTATCACTTTTTATACATGTTCTACCATTGATGATGATGATAGAAGTTAATTTAATGCATCCAGGGGGAAATAGTCTTTGTGGAGAAAAATGGCAACATTGACATGTTTAGTTATACTGTAGTTTTATCTACATGTTCTGGTGTGTCTGTTTTTGCAGATGTGAATGAATGCAATGAACTGAACAGTAGGATGTCTCTCTGCAAGAACGCCAAGTGCATTAACACAGAAGGTTCGTACAAGTGTTTGTGTCTGCCAGGCTATGTACCTTCAGACAAGCCAAACTACTGCACACCACTGAACTCAGAAATAGACAGTGAACTGGAGTAGAGGAGAATCTACATAACCTAAGCCCATATACTCTGCACTGTATAAAGAAAAGGAAGAAATGTATTTAACTTGAGCTGAGGATGCACCTAATTTAGAATGATGACTATATGGAAAACAGCATTAAAATGTGTTTTCTTGAAGGTGAAATGTGATGGGTTGATATTCATCAGCTTCACTGAAATGACAGACCAAATGGACACATTTCTCTATATGGAAGAAAATCAAGTATATAGTGTGTTCATAAGTACAACTCATTGGAAATGGGCAAAACAGTGCTGTTATTTTAAACAGAAGAGGGGGTGGTTGTTTTGGTTTTTTTGTTTTTACTTTTGCTTGATTTAATTGGCATTTAAATAGCAGTGAAAATATTTTATATTACTTTTTTTCATTTTTTGATTGTGCAGTTCCTTTCCTACCATTTCTCTTCAAAATGTCTTTTTCTGAACAGTGCAAATTCTTTTATACAGATTTTTAAGGCCATTTTATAAAAGTTGTAATGCAGGGTAATGCTCCTCCAGTTCTTTTCTGGACTGGAACATTGGTCACTGACTTTTTTTAATTGCCAGTTGTCTGCCCTGTGGAGCAGGCACTGTTTGTTCTCAAATGTTTATACACCTTGGAGAAAAGTCCTTTGTACTCATTTTATATTCTACATGGTCTTTTACTGCACTTAAAATCCTTAGAACCTTTCTTGCCAAGTTTCAAAGCTGCTAGTGGACAACCATTGGATTCCTTTTGTACATTAAAACAAAAGATTTGAGCTCATGTCTGTATTGTAATATGTACATTGAACACAAAAGAGATCTTGTATGATTACCCTAACATATTAAAGCTGTATATTATAACTCAATAAAATCACTTTTTTTCCTTTTTCTTTTTTTTAGAAAAGAAGCTGTTTATTAATTGTAGATTATCTTATTTCTTTCATGGCTTTACTGATTTTTATTGGCATTTGTTTTCTCAGGTTTTACAATGGAGTCAACAAAATTAGGGTACCAGTGTATATCCCACTAACCAATATTCTTATACACTATTGGATTTATTTTACACTAGTCTAGTTTTAAGGATTCATCATGTTATTTTTTTTCTTTTCTCATATTGTTTTATCAAGGCCAAGACTTTCATTGCAGGAGGTCAGACTAGATGATCATGATGGTCCCTTCTGACCTTAAAGTCTATAGGCACCGTTCAAAAGACTCAAAGTTAGAGTCCTACGGGGAGATTTTCAAACACACCTAAGGGAATTAGGCTGACATGAAAGTTGACTTTTCCTTGGTTTTGTGCTTCTAACTCCCTTGGGCACTTTCGAAAATATTCCCACTAAATCCTTAGTTAGGCACCTATGTAAGTGGCTTGATTTTCAAAAGCAACTCCCACTAAAGTCAATGAGACTATTGGCACAACTAAGAGCTGATAATGAGTAATGGTAGTACAGTCTAGCCCCAAGTGGGCTATGCTGGTAGAAGAGACCTATCAGGAGCAGTAGTATAATTCAGTATGTCCATGTTATAACAGAGGCCACAAGCTCCATGCCCTTCATGCTAATCAGCTAGACGAGGAAATCTTCCTTCTTGTCCTAGTTGAAAATAGATGAAAGTGGCATGAAGGATGGAGGAGTCCTGGAGCAGCAGCACTCTGTCACAGTTCTCTATGTGGGTATCATTCTCTTCAGGCTGATGGTGATGGTTCTGGGATTATGTGTGGACAAATGAAGAAGAGCACAGAGGAGGTGAGAGAGAGAGAGAAACATGTTTAACAGAGAAGGGAGCTGTGTAGCACAAGTGCAGAGAGAAGTAAGATTAAATTAATCAAAATGGACATAAAGGAGGGAAGAAAGACTACAAGAGAAGCTGAAAAAAGACGTCTTAAAGCAAAAAAGATAAATAAAAAATAAAAAGATTTTAAATAGGTAATGTAGTGGGTTGGTGGTGGTTGCCCTTCTCCTCCCCTCCCCCCGGTTCTGTGGGAGGCCACTACGCCCCTGTGTGTCACCCACCGTGGGGGAATTAGCGGGGCAACACACAGGGCTGGGGCTCTGACCTGCAGTCAGGGCAGAGCAACAAACAGGAGGCTCAAGCCCGTAGTCAGGGTGGGGCAAGAAGTCCTTAGGGCTCAGGCAGCGGTAGAGCACCCAAATACAGTCTAGGGGCTCAGGCAAGATTCACAGAGCCCAGTGTCCTAGCTTGGCTGACTGTAGGCTGATGCAGGCCTCCTGGCCTACAGAGCGGGAGTACTGCCACCCCAGGGATGGGGTGGCAGGAGGGATGCAGGCCTGCCGAACTCCACTGCATCCTAGTCCAGGGCCCTCACAGTGGCGGAGTGGTCCGCCACTGGGTCAGCGGGGATCTGCCCGCAACACACCTTGTACCAGGCCAGCTTTTAACCAGACTGTTGTCTAGTTTTCCTGAGCTACTTTCTACCTCCCCCTCAGGGTGTACCTGGATCCGTAGGAGGTCCTCTGGTTGTCAGGGAGAAGTCCCGCGGCAGTCCCGGCAACTCCTCTGTGGCTTGGTCAGCAGGTGGCTCCCAGCTTCACAGGGCCCGTGGCAGTCTCCCAGCTCGGGAGCAGGCAGGAGGCATCTGGCTCCTTAGGCAGCTGCAGCCCTACTGAGCTCCCAGATCTGCCTTTTATACTTCCTATCACTTCCGGTGGGAGGGCTGAGTGCAGCCTGGCTCCACCCACCAGGGCTCAGTGAGTGGTCCCTCCCCCTCTGTGTCCGTGGGAGGCCACTCCGCCTCACTACAAGTAATCATAGAAACGTAGGAGTGGAAGAGACCTCGATAGGTCATTTACTCCAGTCCCTTGCACCCAAGGCAGGATTAAGTATTATCTAGACCAGTGGAACCCAAACTTTTTAACTCGCCCCTCCTAGGGGGGCCGCCCCACAGATTGAATACCTCTACTCTAGACCATCCCTGACAGGTGTTTGTCTAACCTGTTCTTAAAAACCTTCAATGACGGAGATTCCACTATCTTCCTTAGTAGTTTGTTCCACTTCCTTACAGTAGGAAGTTTTTCCGAATGTCTAACCTAAATCGCCCTTCCTGCAATTTAAGCCCATTGTTTCTTATCCTGTCCTCAGTGGTAAAGGAGAAGAATTATCACCTTCCTCTTTATAACAATCTTTTCCATACTTGAAGACTGTTACCATGTTCCCCTTCAGTCTACTCTTTTCCAGAATAAACAAACTCAATTTTTTCAATCTTTCCTCGTATGCCCTGGCTTGGGTCGAGTCCAGTACTGCCCCTATTAACTCTATCCTCTGGTCGGGAGACAGGGTTGATTTCTCTTCATTTAGGAGTAGACCCAGGCTCTCGAAGGTAGCTCTGATAAATGTGACCTGAGTTTCCACCTGGGTCCTGGAGCAGCCTTTGATCAGCCAGTCGTCGAGGTACGGAAAAATCTGTACCTGGTGCCTCCGCCAGAACGTGGCAACAACTGCCATGCCCTTGGTGAATACTCGAGGTGCTGTTGACAAGCCAATCAGGAGGACAATAAATTGGTAGTGGGTACCGTTGACCACAAACCTGAGGTACTTCCTGTGGGGCTGAGTGATTGCAATGTGAAAATACGCATGCTTCAAGTCAAGGGTGGCATACCAATCTCCTAGATCTAGTGAGGGGATGATGGAGACCATGCGGAACTTGAGTTTCTTTACAAACTTGCTGAGTTCTCGCAGGTCCAGGATAGGCCCGAGGCCATCTTTGGCTTTCGGTATTAGGAAATACTGGGAATAGAAGCTCTCGCCCCTGTGCTCCTGAGGAACCTCCTCCACTGCACCTAGTGATAGGAGCAACTGCACCTCCTGGATGAGGAGTTGCTCCTGAGAAGGGTCCCTGAAGGGGGATGGGGAAGGGGGGTGGAAGGCCGGAAGGGCACAGAATTGGATGGAGTATCCCCTCTCAACCATGTGGAGCACCCAGCGGTCCAAAGTGATATTGGACCAAGCACGGGAGAAAAGGGATAGTCATCAGGAAAAAGTAAGGTGGGGTAGATCCAGTCTCTGATCTGGTGCGCTGTCCTCGACCACATGTTCAAAAGGCTGGTTTAGGGCCAGAGGGCAGATTGAGCTGGCCAGAGCCCTGGCCTGAGGATGGGTGTTGCCTCCTCCTGCCATTCCTAATCCTCTTCTGAGAACCGTCCTGTCGGTTCTGCTGATGGAATCTCGGAGGAGGTTGAGATCAGAAGTGTCTCCACTGTGTGGCGGGAGTGTGCAGGTCCAACGACTTGAGGGTGGCTCGTGAGTCTTTCAGGCTCTGCAGCCTCTTGTCTGTCTTCTCAGAAAACAGAGTCACACCCTCAAATGGGAGGTCCTGAATAGTCTGCTGGATCTCGTAAGGGAGCCCCGAGACTTGGAGCCAGGATCACCTCCTCATGGCTACCCCAGTCGCCATGACCCTAGTTGTGGCATCTGCAATGTCCAATGCAGCCTGGAGGGAAGCCCGGGAGACTAGCTTCCCCTCCTCCACCAAGGCTGAGAACTTGGTTCAGGAGTCCGATGGGAGGCGCTCCATAAATTTGGTCATCGTCGCACAGGTGTTATACGAGTACCTGCTGATGATAGCCTGTTGGTTCGAGATACAGAGCTGCAGACCCCCTGTGGAATAGACCTTTCTCCCAACAAGGTCTAGACGCCTAGCCTCCCTGTTTTTAGGGGAGGGCCCTTGGAAACCCTGTCTCTCACGCTGGTTAGCAGCGTCCACAACAAGAGAATTGGGGTGAGTGGGAGTATAAATGTTTGAACCCTCTGGAGGGCATGAAATAACGCCTCTCATTGTGCTTGGCAGTGGGCAGCAAGGAAGCTAGTGTCTGCCATATGGTCTTGGTGGTGTCCACAATGGTTTTAATAAGTGGAACGGCAATACAGGAAGGTTCTGAGGAGGTGAGGATGTCCACCATGGGATCAGCCTCTTCGACTACCTCCTCGGCCTTAATGCCCAAACCCTGAGCAGGCCTGCGCAGCAACTGCTGCAGCACCCTGTTGTCCTCGAGCGCGGGGTTATGGCTGTACCTGCCAATGCTTCATCAGGTGACGCAGAAGAGGAAGCACTTATACGGAGCGCATGCTCCCTGCCATCCGCTCCCAGGGGGTCCCTAGACTCTTGGGGCAGCGTCGGTGCCAGTGGTGCGCTCGACGGTGCCGGGGCTGCAGACGCCGGACCAAGTGTTGGCGCCACCATCAGTACAATGGGAGGAACCATCGATGGAGCCGGTGCCGATCCGCTTGTCTGCACCGACGAATATGAAGGGCCCATCGCTGGCATCGGCGCCAGGGCCGTCAGCGCCTGCGCCGTAGTCGACGTCGACAATGGTGCCAGTGTGGAAGTCGGGCGCATCAGCGTTGCCAAGGGCAATGCCGGGGGCGGTGCCGAGCACAGTGGTGGAGTCAATGACGGTGCAGCTGTCAGAGGCGTTGGTGCGTGGGCAGGCACTGAGGGAAGATGCATAGCCGATGGCGGGATAAAGATGGCTCAGGCCACAGAAGATGCCATGGAGCGGTGACCTTAGGTCCCTCCCTGTCCTTGGTGAAAGGCCCAGGGGGTCCAGAAGGGCCACTGAGGTGGGTTCTGTCACTGCGGAGACCATGCCTGGGGCTCCCTCCTGTCTCTCCAAGACCTCGATCTGCGGCTCCTGCTTCTCCTGGAGTGATAGGAGTCAGACACTGACTCCGAGGTGTCCGAGACTGAAGACCAACGCAGAGCCAAGCCTCGGTGCCTTGAGTGTTGAGAGCTCGGGGAGGAGGTAGACTCTCTGTCCAAGTGGGCTGGTGCTGAGGGACATGGAGAGGGAGAGCGCCTGGACATCATAGCCGGCTTCCCTCTGGAGTGCACCAAGGGGCGGGGTGGGTCCGTCAGCACTGGATGTTCTTCCCTCCTTGGGGGCGAGAACGGCGCCGTAAGCTGTAGCTGCTCTGTAGGGGCCGGCAACCGAGGGGGACCCAGACTCAACTGCCTCACCTGGGCAGGAGTTGAAGTGGCCCCAGTAGGGGATCCAGAGGTGTGGCCCGCCTGGGGTCTCACTTCTCTGGATTTAGCCGAAGGTGAGCGGCTGTCCGGCTTCTTTTTCTTCTGAGGCACCGGCACTTGATGACGGTGCCGGGGCGCTCCGCGTCGAGGATGAAGCGTTAGGAGCCGGGTCCCCTGAGCCTGAGTCGGAGTGGGGGCGTAGGGCTGCCTCCATGAGGATCACCTTAAGCCGCTGTTCCCTTTAAGAGTTCTAGGGCGGAACTCGCAGCAGATCTTACAGCGATCCTTTTGGTGGCCCTCCCCGAGGCACCGTAAACACGAAGAGTGTGGATCGCTCTTCAGCATGCGCTTCACGCAGGCCACACAGTTTTTAAACCCCGGGGAGTGCAGCATACCACGGCTCTGGGGAGGCAGAATGGGGGGGAAACCCTCAACAACTCTATACTAAGAACTCTAATACAAAGAATGGATACTATGGTAACTATATAGAGTAACTACAGAACACGCTTGCTAAGCAAGGGCTAAGGGAAGTTCCAGACAACTGTCTCTGGCGGTAAGAAGGAACTGAAGGGGTGGCAGGTCGGCAGAGCTCTATATTGAGTGCCATGAAGGCACGACTCCAGGGGGTGCCCAGGCTGGCCCGACAGATGCTGCTAGGGGGGAAATCTTCCGGCCACCATCCAGGTGCACACGCACACACCTGGTTGGAATGGACATGAACAAGCACTCAAAGAAGAACAAGCACTGACTGGTGGGACCATATCGTTATGCAGTTATGGGATGTCGAGCAGCGGCTGCAGAACTTTTGCATGCAGAAGGCCACTTTCCAGGAACTTTTGCAGAGTTTTTCCCAGCCCTGAAGCGCAGCAATGCTAAAATGAGACCTGCTCTGACAGTGGAGAAGCAAGAGACGATCACTGTGTGGAAGCTTGCAATGCCAGCCTACTACCAGTCAATGGGAAATCAATTTGGAGTTGGTAAATCTATCATGGAAGCTGTTGTGATCCAAATGTGCAAGACCATTAATACTTCTAAGAAGGATAGTGACTCTGGGCAATGTGCAGGACATAGTGGATGGTTTTGCCATGAAGGGGTTCCCTAACTGCAGTGGGGCGATAGATGGCATGCATATCCCTATCTTGGCACCAGACCACCTTGCCAGAGAGTACATAAACCAAAAGGGGTACTTTTTTATTGTGCTGCAAGCACTGGTGAATCACAGGGGGCGTTTCACCGACATCAGCATAGTATGGTCAAGAAAGGTGAATGATGCACGCATCTTTAAGAACACATGTCTGTTCAGAAAGTTGCAAGCAGGGACTTTCTTTCCAGAGCAGAGAATAACCATCGATGATGTTGAAATGCCAATAGTGATCCTGGGAGATCCAGTTCCCCACACTATTGTATTCCTCTCATGTACTTCTGATGTTGTTAATAGCTCTAAAAATGATACACTCCAGGTGAAATCCCAGCCCCAGTGAAGTCAATGTGAGTTTTGCCACTGACTTGCATGGAGCCAGGATTTCACCCTCTGTTGTGTTTCATTTCCCCTTCCTTACTTACACTTACTCTCAAACCTCAGGTGGTCTGCCCAACTGCAACAGATCACAGAGCAGGAACAAAAAGCACTTCAACACAATGTGCTCATTTCAGCTAATCTAAAGCCCACACTTGTATTTGTACCTGCTGCTGACTTGTTTTTCAGCAGCCTGTGAAAATCACCTCGGTTCCTAGCTTCTTGCCGGCACTCTGCCCCCTCTCCCTTCCCTATGAGGCACTCCAGGTGAAATCATGCTCACTCCTCTCATTAGAGTCACTTCTTTGATCCAGACAATAATTCAGCCTCCGGTCGCATTTCAGGTCCTTTTCTGCGCTCCACTTCAGATGACTCCTCTATCAACTCTTCCCCTGCAAACCCCTCCATCATCTCCAAATCCCTTGTTATCCACATAGTCCCCTCCAACTGCAGTTTCCCTGTACTTTCAGTTTCACCATTCCAGTCCTCTTGTCTCGCTATAAATCTGCTTTCTCCTCATCCTTTCCAGTCAACTATATTTAAGTTGATATGATAAGTTTATGGAGGGGATGGTATGATGGGATAGCCTAAATTTGGCAATTAATTGATGTGCCCAATGGCCTGTGATGGGATGTTAGATGGGGTGGGATCTAAGTTACTACAGAGAATTCTTTCCTGGATGTCTGGCTGGTGAGTCTTGCCCACATGCTCAGGGTTTAGCTGATCACCATATTTGGGGTCAGGAAGGAATTTTCCTCCAGGGCAGATTGGCAGAGGCCCTGGGGTTTTTTCGCCTTCCTCTGCAGTGTGGGGCACGGGTCACTTGCTGCTGGATTCTCTGCACCATGAAGTCTTTAAACTACGATTTGAGGACTTCAATAGCTCAGACATAGGTTAGGGCAGGGGTAGGCAACCTATGGCACATGTGTCAAAGGTGGCACGCGAGCTGATTTTCAGTGGCACTCACACTGCCCGGGTCCTGGCCACCAGTCCGGGGCGGGGAGCGGTCTGCATTTTAATTTAATTTTAAATGAAGCTTCTTAAACACTTTAAAAACCTTATTTACTTTACATACAACAATAGTTTAGTTATATATTTATAAGAGACCTTCTAAAAACGTTAAAATGTATTACTGGCACGCAAAACCTTAAATTAGAGTGAATAAATGAAGACTCGGCACGCCACTTCTGAAAGGTTGCCGACCTCTGGGTTAGGGGGTTGATACAGGAGTGGGTGGGTGAGATTCTGTGGCCTGCATTGTGCAGGAGGTCAGACTAGACGATCATAATGGTCCCTTCTGATCTTAAAGTCTATGATTTACAGGGTCACATTTACCTTTGGCTTCAATGGGCTTACACCAGGGTTGAATTTGGTATCAATTAAATAACTATTTTAGCTTCTTAATGCGCCAAGGCTTAGGGAGTCCAGTAACTCAAAGTGCCAAGTAATAAATATAAAATAATGTCAGACACTAAGCAAAATTCTCAGACCTACCACAGAATAAGTTTAAATGAGCTATTTTTCAAGAATGTGTTGCAGAAATGCTTACCTCACCCAATCCCTTCCAAGTCCCCTGGTCACCATCATCTGAAATGTGAATTAAAATGTACTGTGATCAAGGGCCAAGAAGGCAGAAATAAAGTCAAGCTGAATTTTCAGATGTGGTACATTTTAAAACTTTTTTTAAATGACCTTCAGCTAACCCAGTTTTATCATAGCAGCACAAAGTGGGATAAACGCCAAGGGCCTGACTCTGTTCTGAGTAATACTGATGTAAATCAGAACTAACTGTACTGGAGTCAATAGGGTTACACTGTTGTAAAACCGGCATGAGATCAGAATCAGGCCCCAAGCTATGGATGGGCTACAGACCTTGCTTATACACACCAGACGTGTTCATTATAAGATGCTTCAATGCTCTGCCAGGGATGGCTGAGGTTCGTTAAAAAAGGAATTTTACACAAAGTGCCATCTAGTGGCAGAAGGAGTTTGTCATTCCAGTGCATCTTCCCTTTGACATTCCTATCATTTACAATATTAACATAATCGTGCTGACTTTGAAGTTCAGAACAAATTAGTCTGATAATTGTCTCTGAATTGTACTGATTTTCTAATTATTTGACCCAAATGCATAACAACTTGGTCATCTGGCTGTCCATTAGTTGCAATGACTGGCTGTGGTTGGTTTTGAATAGTTTCGGCTTCTTCTTGTTTTGCATCTGCCATCTGTAGTTTGCACTGTTGATTGTTCTGTCTGAGGAACGAACTGTAGATGTTGACAATTTCTGTTGAACTCTCCACTGTCAGTCTTGAAGACATACCATCTGGGAACTGAATTATTTTTCTTTACAACAGCTGGAGTTGTCCATCCTTTTTCTCCATCCAATATGACATGAACATGGTCACCAGGTTCTAGATCTGGCAGTTCTCTAACTGAATGACGTCTATTGTAAAAATGTTCATAAGCAAAAGTGCACTTCAGTTTCTTGATAACTCTGCAATATTTTATGTTGTTCAACTACATTATTTCTATGTACCTGGAAAAATAGTCCATGACTACTAGGTGATGATGTCCACTGAATTCGCATGAATCTGCAGCTAGTCTCTTCTAAGTTCTGTCTGGTAGAGGTGTTGTTATTAAAGGTTCTTTGTGTTGTGTTGGTTTGTTAGTTCTGCAATGTTCAGATGCAGATACTTTATTCTGTATGTCCTTGCTGATGCCTGGTCACCACACTAACTGGTTGGCCTATTCATGGCATATAGTTAATCCTTGACGTCCTTCATTGATATGGTTTATGATTTCTCTTCTCATTTTGTTTGGAATTATCATGCCTTTAATCATGACTCCATTTGACTCCGTTAATTGTCCATGCACCTCAAAGTAGTCTCTTGTCACTTCATTAGTGTCCTTTAGATACTGCCTCTAATGTAACTTAGAACTTCCTGAAGTTGCATGTCTGTCGAGGTTGCTTTTTCCTCAAGATGAGCAGTGCAAATTTATTAATTGGTTCTCCACTTCATCAATGGAAAGTGGATATACACTAGCCTTTGCAATCCTGAGCTGATTTGCCACACACTTCAGACAAACTCACTGGTAAATATAAACACTAGAAGAAGATAGATTTTAAGTGATATTAAGTGATAGGCAAAAAGTCAGAGTGGTTACCAAAAGAAAAGAAAATATAAGTATGCAGTCTAAACTCTCAACCCTATTAGACTGGGCAACAACTAGATTAAGCAGTTTTTCTCACCCCACTGGATACTGCAGTCCATAATACACAGGTTTCACCCTTGAAACCTGGGCCAGTCTCCCCTGTTGGAGTCTTAAGACTTCTCAGTGTCCTTCTTGCTTGCAGCATAGGTGAGGGCAGGAGAAGGGCCAAGCATGGGCCCCCTGTGTTCTGTTTTATACCCTTAGTCCATGTGCTTGGAGAATACAAGTCCATGCATATCTGGTGGGCATTACTGAGATCCCAGGCAAGATTGAGCAATTCCCCTGGTGAGTCACTGAATTGTAGCTCCCTTGCTGGACAATGACTGTTGATGGTTGTTTGACACCCCCCCGGGTGTTGGTTACTTTCCTTGCTGTTGTCTCTGGGGAGCTAATATCTGGCTGATTCCCCCACTTACAGCATGTTTTAGTGACAATCATAGAACACAATCTCATAACTTCACGTGAATTAAAGATATATATATATTTAGATAGAACAGTGACTTTCAGCTGATCATAACCTTTTCCCTGATACCTCACATGGCATACTTTATATGCAATATCACAATTATGTACAGATGAGGAATACGGGAGTCACAGGGCGCTCCCCCAAGGTATAGAATGTCACACACTGGTAGTCCCAAAATGTAATCTTTGAAAGCAAAATATCCCCAAGGGTGTGACAAATGTAGTCAGTTTAGCACTTTCTCTGGCTAAAGAAATTTGCTAGAATCTGCTCAAGACATCTAGCCCATCAATACCGTAGCTCCTTTCACTCTAGAAAAGAAGGCACGCAGATTTGGGAGGATATATTTTTCTCTCTCAACTAGTTTATTAAATCTTTTTAAATCCACAAAGATTCACATTTTTCCATTTGTCTTTATAACTAGTGTGATGGAGGATGACCAGGTCATGCTAGAACAGGGGTCAGCAACCTGCAGCACGCGTGCCAAAGGCAGCACGCAAACTGATTTTTAGTGGCACTCTGGATGAACAGAACCCCAGGCCAGCAGTAGGCTGAGCGGGGCCAGTGGCTGGGACCCTAGCTAGCAGGGGCCAGCGGACGGAACCCCAGACCGACAGCAGGCTGAGCAGCTCAGCCCGCTGCTGGCCTGGGGTCCCGGCCACTGGCCCCGCTCAGCCCTCTGCCGGCCTGGATGAACAGAACCCCGGGCTGGCAGTGGGCTGAGCGGGGCCGGTGGCCAGGACCCCGGCTGGCAGGGGACAGTGGACGGAACCCCAGACCGGCAGCGGGCTGAGCGGCTCAGCCCACTGCCAGTCTGAGGTTCTGTCTGCTGCCCCCCACTGCCGGTCTGGGGTTCCCTCCACCGGCCCCTGCCAGCCGGGGTCCCGGCTGCCAGCCCCGCTCAGCCTGCTGCCAGTCTGGGGTTCCGTCTGCCGGCCCCTATAAATGTAAAATGTATTACTGGCACCCAAAACCTTAAATTACAGTAAATAAATGAAGACTTGGCACACCGGTTCTCAAAGGTTGCCGACCCCTGTGCTAGAATGTATTCGGGTCAATTCACTTGTGTATTAGATCAAAGCAATTGTAAATGTGTGTGTGTTTTGGGTGTTTAAACTTCATAAAACTAATGGGATATATTCCTGTCATAATGTAATAGCAAACATTTACATGGTAAATATCCTTGCAACTAAATTACCTATCAGAGAAATCTTGTGAAATGCTAATGAAGGACTGAAGGATGTTAACAGAAAATCCTGATTTCAAAGCAAGTGATCATTGCATGTGATGATCAAGGTCAAGGACTATGAATCCATTCCTCGCTATCTGTCATCAAAGAAAAAACTCATGTGGGTACAGACACTGTCAGCTAGCTTTCTGTGTAAAGGAGATACAAAAGATGGATTCAAGGAAAGATCCTTCATTTCTGGACTGTTTGGATTCTAACAAGGCAGAATAACTGAACGAGAAGACTGAGATCCCCAGAATTATTCTAGCCCTGGAAAAGACTTTTGGGAAATGGGCAGCATATTACATCACTGCCACTATTTGGAGTTACAAACTGTGATTTACCAGTTATATTTTACCTGCTTTAACCTCTCAATAACTCTCATTCTTTTTTTCTTAGCTAAGAAACCTATAGTTAGTTTATTATAGAATTGGCTGCCAGCATTGTCTTTGGTGTAAGATCTGGAGTATCAATTGATCTGGGGCGAGTCACTGGTCCTTTGGAACTGGGAGCAATCTGATGTGATATGATTTTTGGTTTTAATAACCTTTTATCACAAAGTTCAGTTTGGGTGCCAAGATAGACTGGAGAGGCTAAGGCAGGGGTTTCAATTTACCTTAGAGCGCGTGCCAGTCCTCAAATCCTCCCAGCGAGCCAATAATGTCACTGAAGATGGTGTTCAGAAAAGAAAATGTTTATATTGTATTTTTTATTTCGAATTTCTTAGGAATAATAAAACTGTCATACAACTTTATACTATTCTTTGCCTGCCAGAGAGTTTTTGGTGTTTGCCAGACACCTGGCAATGTTTCAATTCTGTCAGTTTGTTGATGTTTTGCCTCAGTGACTGAGCAGTTGAAACCTTCAGGATTGCAGCAAGGTGTGCATCAGATAGTTGTGTTAGTTTTTTTGACTTGTTTATATTCATTGCAGAAAAAAGTGATGCTGCCTCCGTGGCTGACTCTGCCCAGCAACTAATGATGGTATCTCTGTCCCTCTCCCCCAGGCAATGGGAGCTGCGGAGGGCGGCGCCTGCAGCAGACATTGCCAGCAGCGTGGCTGCATGCGTCTCTCCTCCACAGGCCACAGTGGGGAGGCCTTTGGGCCACAGATGGCCCACGGGCCAGGACTTTGAGACCCCTGGGCTAAGGGGACTGTCTGTGACACCATGGTAAGACTGGTATAGTGATCCAGGAATTCACATTTGTTACTGGGTTGGTGAAATCTAATTATAGAACATACCACCAGGTCCTTTGATCACCTACACTCTGAATGCATAGCTTTTGTCTCTGAAAGTTGTTTCTATGGTGAACTAGCCCATGCAGTTCCAAATACCTACAGGGATGGGTCAGGTGACTTTTTAGTTCTGGGTGTAAGGACCCAGTTCTGCAGAACCTGGGGAAACTGATAGCCCACAGTGCCAACAGGAGCCTATGCAGTGATACAGCCAGGGAGCAGTGTGGAGAGTAGGTGCCACAAGAAGTACCACCCAAGAAACTCAGAATGACAGTACCCTGCAGTCCTCTGATTGGCCAAGTGCCCCTACTTAACCCCGGGGGTTGCCCCAGGAAGTTGTTTGTGCAGCTACACTGACTGGCTGCTGTAATGCCTGTCTTTGCCTTGTCTCCTGATGTCTGGTCTCTGACTCCAGCTTGATTTCAACTTCAATTCGTGCCTCTTGATTCTAGCCGGGTACTGCCTCTGATCTCCAGTCTCTGACTCCAGCCTGACGATTCTTACTTGATACTATCTCTGACCCTGGCCTGACTCTGACCCTGACTCTTGTTTACAGAACCTGGCCTCATTAACACTACAAAAGTGATTTTTCTTCCCTTGATATTCACCCCTTCTTGTCAACTGTTGAGAATATCCCACTTCCACCTTAATTGAATTGGCTTGTTAGCACTGACCCCCCATTTGGTAAGGCAACTCCCATCTTTTCATGTGCTGTGTATTTATACTTGCCTCTGTATTTTTCACTCCATGCATCTGATGAAGTGGGTTTTAGCCCACAAAAGCTTATGCCCAAATAATTTTTTTAGTCTCTAAGGTGCCACAAGGACTCCTCGTTGTTTTTGCTGATACAGACTAACACAGCTACCACTCTGAAACCAGTTTCTAAGCTAGTTTTAGGTCTTTCAAGTTTGTCAAGTTTCTCTAGGTTTTGGTGTTTCACCATTTCAGACTGTTTTGCTATTTGAATAAATGTGGCAAGGGTTAAAATTCTCTTCAATTGTAGCTGTTGTGAAAAGTTTTTAATCTGTATAGTTAACCCAATAACCAGCCTGTCACTGATATTTTCATGTTTTGCATTCCCCAAAAATCACAATTTTCAGCCAATGAATGCAGAATGCTTATAAAATATTCAACATTTCCCCCTGGTTCTTGATTCTCTGGTGAAAACACACTCTTTCATAAACCACATTTCTCTGAGGTATGCATCAAACACAGTCAGAACCCTTTATTAGTCATCTTTGTGACTGTCTTCAGTAAAGTCAAAGGATTTAAAGATACACTCTGCTCGCTTCCCCATAGCATACATTAAAGAAGATACCTCTATACCTGCAGATACTTCATGGAGTTTGTTTGCAATGTGAAATCTTACAAAATATTGTTTCCAGTCTGTCCATTCTAAAGGTTTGTCAAAGCTGAAGTTCTCTGGGTCACTGAAGAGATCATACAGATATGGACTGGCTACAGAGCTTGCTTATACACACTGGATGTGTTCATCATAAGATTCTTTAACACTCTGTCAGATATGGTTGAGGCTTTTTAAAAAAAGGTATTTTACGTACTGCCACTTAGTGGCTGAACAGTATAATACAGTTTAGCATTCTATTACACAAAGTGTTTAATGACTGGAAAGAAAGGTGGGTAAATACAACAAGGAATTGCAGACACACATGCAGAGATTAAGCTCTCAAAATGTGTTTGCATTACAGACTACATTAAATATATGAAGAATAGAAAAAAAACAACAGAAGTGAAAGAAGCTTTGTAGATGTATATTGTTCAGAGCTTTTAAGAGCTGAGGTATTCTCTACCTCCAGTCATTATCACTAGGGGTCAGCATAGCACCTAGATTCCCAGTTCGTTCAAGATTATTGTATGATCAGTTAACAAAACCTGTAATTTGGGGAGTGATAAACTGTGTATTTATAAATAACCTTTACATGGAAAAATAATCTTTATCTGAATCTTCATGCCTCACGTGAAAAGCCAGGACCCATACTGAAAAGAGACCAATCAGGGTTAGCAGCTGAAAAGTCAGAAACAAATTTCGGGATAAGAACAGTTTAGGATGCTTAGTGGGCTGAGTAAGGCAATTGAATTCTAACAATTGTTATTTTAAAAACCTTCCAATAGTCTAAGGTAAAAGACTGCTGCAGCTCCCACTGCCACGGGGAGAGGAAGCAGCCTGCTGCCCCCACTCCGGGTCCGCCGCGGGATTGCACCAGCTGGGCAGCAGCCCAGACGCGACTGGCCAGGGGCTGGGCGCAGCGTGCATGCTGCTGGGTCCCCGCAACAGGCCTGGGCTCGGGGGGTTCGGGCCCGGGCGCCAGAGCCGCAGCCGCCGAGCTTGACCATCGGCCGCTTCCTCCCCCCCCCTGCCCCCCGCGGTAATGGGAGCTGCAGCAGTGGCTGCTCCCGAGTCCCGCTGCCCAGGGGGCGGAGAACAGCTGCCGCCTGGCCCCGCGGGCCGCCCCCCTACTCTCCCGAACGCCTGACTGAGTCCTGCCTGCTCGGGGCCAGGCCGGACTCTCACTCACGGCACCCCGCTCCCCCTGCGTCTCCGGGGCCCCCCGCACTTGTGGGGGGGGGTGGTTTTTTTTTTTTTTTTTTCCTTTGCCACCTTGTATGCCACATGATCCATTCCCTATCATCCAGTCCCAGCTTTTGGCAGTTGAAGATTTAGGGACACCTGGAGCATAGGTTGCATCCCCGATCATCTTGGCTAATAGCCACTGATAGACCTATCCTCCATGACCTTATCTAGTTATTTTCAATCCAATTATCCCTTTGGCCTCAAAACTTTCCATGGCAACAAGATCCACAAGATGATTGTGCATTGTGTGAAGAAGTACTTCCTTTTGTTTGTTTTAAGCCTATTCATTTCACCAGGTGACCCCTATTCTTGTGTTACACGTTCTCCATACCATTCACGATTTTATAAGAGTGAAATGCCTGCAAGCTGCATGGAAACTATTTAAAAACACCAAATTAAATGTATACCCCCAATCAAAAACAAAAGACAAAAAATAGTAAGGACCAAAAAATACCACCATGGCTAAAGAGCAGAGTAAAAGAGGCAGTTAGAGGCAAAAAGCAGGGCCGGCTCCAGGCACCAAGCACCCAAGCTGGTGCTTGGGGCGGCACCTGGAGGG
>NW_020664436.1:8070382-8095838 GCF_002925995.2 Terrapene triunguis | reverse complement strand
GGGGTGGGAGAGCCGAGCCCCCGCCGGGGCTCGCGGCCCTGCCCCCGGCGCTCTGGCCGCCGGGGGGGAGACCGGAGCCGCCGCCGGGGCTCGCGGCCCTGCCCCCGGCGCTCTGGCCACCGGGGGGGAGACCGGAGCCGCCGCCGGGGCTCGCCGCCCTCCCCCAGGGGCTCCGGCTGCCGCCCCCGGCAAAAAAGCCAGAGCCGGCCCTGGCAAAAAGGCATCTCTTAAAAAATGGATGTCAAATCCTATTAAGGAAAATAAAAAGTAGCATAAATTCTGACACGTCAAGGATAAAAGTATAATTAGACAGGCCAAAAAAGAATATGAAGAGCAACTAACAAAAGACACAAAAATTAACATCATTTTTAAGTGTATCAGAATGAGGAAGCCTGCCAAACAATCATGGGGCCGCTGGACACTCAAGGTACAAAAAGAGCATTCAGGGAAAACAAGGCTATTGCAGAGAAGTAAATGAATTTTTAGATCAGTCTTCACTGAAGAGGATGTGAGGGAGATTCCTATACCTGAGACATTCTTTTTAGGTGACAAATCTGAGGAACTGTCTCAGATTGAGGTGTCAATAGAGGAACAAATTGATAAATTAAACACTAATAAGTCACCAGGACCAGAAGGAATTTACCCAAGGAGTTGTGCAGGGACTCAAATATGAAATTGCAGAACTACTAACTGTGATATGTAAACTATCACTTAAATCGGCCTCTGTACCAGATGAAGACTGGAGGATAGCCAATGTAACCCAATTTTTAAAAAAGGCTTCAGAAGCTATCCTAGCAATTACAGGCTGGTAAGCCTAACTTCAGTACCAGGCAAATTGGTTGAAACTCTAGTGAAGGACAGAATTATCAGACACACAACGTACATGATGTTGGAGTCGAGTCAACATGGCTTTGACAAAGTCCCTCACCAAAGGTTCTTAAGCAAAGTAAACAGTCATGGACGGAGACCAATCTTGGAAGTCAATGGCAAAATCCTAAGTGAGCCAAGATTTCGCCCCAAGTGTCAATGCTGATATACTGTATTATCTGGATCTTTCAGAAAACTCCAATACCATCACTCATGAGATGCTACTCTATGTAATCTGGTAGGGTAGGGTGGAATCACCCCTCTGCACAGGGCCGGCTCCAGGCACCAGCTTAACAAGCAGGTGCTTGGGGCGGCCAAGGGAGAGGGGCAGCACCTGCGGCAATTCCGGGCGGCAGGTCCCTCACTCCCTCTAGGAGCAAAGGACCTGCCGCTGAACTGCCGCCGCCGATCGCAGCTTTTTTTTTTTTTTTGCTTGGGGCGGCAGAAATGCTGAAGCCGGCCCTGCCTCTGCACTTTCCTTTCAGAGAGCACATCAGTGATGGCACTAGCTAATTGCTTGGAGTTGTGGATTCCCACAGGACTTTGTCCTATCACCACTCTCATTTAAGGTTTATCTCTAACTACTAGGAGAGATGGAGTTGATAGCGCTCAGCTCTGTCTCCTTTTCAACAGTCCCTACAGAACTGTTCCCTGCTTTCCCAGTGCTTGGCAGAGATAAGGAATTGAATAAAGGGCAGGTATCTCTAATTCAAGCCAGAAAATTTAAGTGACACTGGTAAGCAAATGTAATCACTCTGAATTATTGCCAAAGAAAATTAATCTGATTCTCCTCTCTCTGACACTGATATAAATCAAGAGTAATTGCCTTACATCAATGCAGTTATACCAGTGTCAAACTGGTAGAAGTGAGAGGAGAATGAGGCCCATATGCTGCTCCCACACCTTAGCTTATCTGTCAGCAAAAATGGTGGTAACTTTGGGGTCTTACTGGATTACACACTAACCCCTGACGTCTAACTAGCAACAGAGACCAGCAACAGCTTTTTATCACCATTTGGGGAAGAGATGGCAACTACAGCGCATCAAAAAACAGACGACAAAATTTGCAGGAATTTTGAAAATTTAGGAATGTTTTCATTCTATGTTTTTTAACAAAATGATTTGGGGTTTCACAATTTTTCATTGTTTTTTTCATCGAATGTTTTTCATTTTCAAAATGAATCTTTACTAATCCTAATGTGCTCATTTTTGCACTGCATTATTTTCACAAGAACAGCTATCTGCACCTATTTTTTAGCAAATACTTAGCAGCGTACAGAATACTGTAGGGAAGTCGCTTCTTACTAAGAATGATACTTGGGCAAAATATTAGCATTCTTTGATTAGTACAGTAATCATGATAGGTAAACAAAGAATTAAGTGTTTTTACTAGGGCTGTCAAGCGACTAAAAAAAACTAATTGCGCTGTTAATCGTGCTGTTCAACAACAATAGAATACCATTTATTTTAAATATTTTGGATGTTTACTACATTTTCAAATATATTAATTTCAATTACAACACAGAATGCAAAGTGTAGAGTGCTTATTTTATATTTATTTTTGATTACAAATATTTGTACTGTAAAAAACAAAAGCATTGTATTTTTCAATTCACCTCATACAAGTACTGTAGCGCAATCTCTTTATCATGAAAGTTGAACTTACAAATGTAGGATTATGTACAAAAAAAACTGCATTCAAAACTAAAACTATGTAAAACTTTAGAGCATACAAGTTCACTCAGTCCTACTTCTTGTTCAGCCAATCGCTCAGACAAACAAGGTTGGTTACAATTTGCAGGAGATAATGCTGCCAGCCTGCTTCTTGTTTACAATGTCACCTGAAAGTGAGAACAGGCATTCGCATGGCACTGTTGTAGCCGGTGTTGCAAGATATTTAAGTGCACTAAAGATTCATATGTCCCTTTATGCTTCAACCACCATCCCAGAGGACATGCTTCCATGCTGATGATGGATTCTGCTTGATAATGATCCAAAGCAGTGCGGACTGACGCGTGTTCATTTTTATCATCTGAGTCAGATGCCATCAGCAGAAGGTTGATTTTCTTTTTTGGTGGTTTGGGTTCTGTAGTTTCTGCATCAGAGTGTTGCTCTTTTCTAAAAGCATGCTCCACACCTCATCCCTCTCAGATTTTGGACGGCACTTCAGATTCTTAAACCTTGAGTCGAGCGCTGTAGCTATTTTTAGAAATCTCACATCGGTACCTTCTTTGTGTTTTGTCGAATCTGCTGTGAAAGTGTTCTTAAAACGAACATATGCTGGGTCATCATCCGAGACTACTATAACATATAGGACCAAAGAATCCCATGCACTGCTACAGACTAGGGACTGAATGGCTAGGCAGCAGTTGTGCAGAAAAGGACCTAGGGATTACAGTGGATGAGAAGCTCAATATGAATCAACAGTGTGCCCTTGTTGCCAAGAAGGCCAACGGCATTTTGGGCTGTATAAGTAGGGGCATTGCCAGCAAATCGAGGGACGTGATCATTCCCCTCTTTTCTACATTGGTGAGGCCTCATTTGGAGTACTGTGTCCAGTTTTGGGCCCCACACTACAAGAAGGATGTGGAAAAATTGGAAAGAGTCCAGTGGAGGGCAACAAAAATGATTAGGGGGCTGGAGCACATGACTTATGAGGAGAGGCTGAGGGAACTGGGATTGTTTAGTCTGCAGAAGAGAAGAATGAGGGGGGATTTGATAGCTGCTTTCAACTACCTGAAGGGGGGTTCCAAAGAGGATGGCTCTAGACTGTTCTCAGTGGTAGCAGATGACAGAACAAGGAGTAATGGTCTCAAGTTGCAGTGGGGGAGGTTTAGGTTGGATATTAGGAAAAACTTTTTCACTAGGAGGGTGGTGAAGCACTGGAATGGGTTATCTAGGGAGGTGGTGGAATCTCCTTCCTTAGAGGTTTTTAAGGTCAGGCTTGACAAAGCCCTGGCTGGGATGATTTAGTTGGTGATTGGTCCTGCTTTGAGCAGGGGGTTGGACTAGATGACCTCCTGAGGTCCCTTCCAACCCTGATATTCTATGATTCTATGATATATGCAGAATGCGGGTAAAACAGAGCAGAAGACATACAATTCTTCCCCCAAGGAGTACAGTCGCAAATTTAATTGACGCATTATTTTTTTAACGAGCATCATCAGCATGGAAGCATGTCCTCTGGAATGGTGGCCAAAGCATGAAGGGGCATATGAATGTTTAGCATATCTGGCATGTAAATACCTTGCAATGCTGGCTACAAAGTGCCATGCGAACGCCTGTTCTCACTTTCAGGTGACACTGTAAATAAGAAGCAGGCAGCAGTATCTCCCGTCAATGTAAACAAACTTGAATAATTCAGAATAAGAAGTAGGACTGAGTGGACTTGTAGGCTCTAAAGTTTTACAGTTTGTTTTTTGTTATGTAACCAAAAAAAATCTGCATTTGTAAGTTACATTTTCACGATAAAAAGATTGCACTTCAGTACTTGTATGAGGTGAATTGAAAAATACTCTTTCTTTTGTTTTATCATTTTTAGAGTGCATATATTTGTAATCAAAAATAATATAAAGTGAGCACTGTGTACTTTGTATTCTGTGTTGTAATTGAAATCCATATTGACAATGTAGAAAAACATTCAAAAATATTTAATAAATTTAAATTGGTATTCTATAAGTGCGATTAATCGCGTTTAATTTTTTCAATCACGATTAATTATTTTGAGTTAATCGCGTGAGTTAACTGCAATTAATTGACAGCCCTAGTTTTTACTCTGTTTCAAATGTATTTATTTGGAAGTTTTAATTCTGCTCTTGTATTTTGTTTGCAAATTGGGATTTTTTTTTTTTTTAGCTGGACAGTCTTGTTAAATAACTGAACTGGGCAACATGAGATCTTCTATTCCTGGTTGTACTATCCATTTGTTTGTGTGATCATGGGCTAATCACTCTGCTTCCTGTAGTGCACCCACTCCACCTGGTTACCTCCTTTAATACCAATCTGCTTACAGGTTTTGATGGACAGGCCTGGGTTCTTCTGGATCCCTCCACCCACTCAGCATGGTGTAACTCCGAGGTAGGCAAACTGTGGCCCACGGGACCCTCCTGCCCGGCCCTTGAGCTCCCAGCCGGGGAGGCTAGACCCCGGCCCCCCGCCCCCGCTGTCCTCCCTCCCACACAGCCTCAGCTCGCCGTGCTCCCAGTGCTCTGGGCGGCAGGGCTGCAAGCTCCTGCCGGGCAGCGTGGCTGCGAGAGCTGCCGGCCTGCCCCGGTGCTCTAGACTGCGCAGCAGCGTGGCTGGCTCCGGCCGGGTGGTGTAGCTGTCAGTCCGGTGCTCTGAGCGGCATGGTAAGGGGGCAGGGAGCGGGGGGTGGTGGATAAGGGGCAGGGGGGTCCCGGGGGCAGTCAGGGGATGGGGGCAGTTGGATAGGCGTGGAGTCCCAGGGAGCCTGTCGGGGGTGTGGGTGTGGATAGGGGTTGGGGCAGTCAGGGGACAGGGAGCAGGGGGGGTTGAATAGGGGGTGTGGTTCCAGGGGGGCAGTTAGGGGCGGGGGTCCCAGGAGGGGGGCAGTCAGGGGACAAGGAGAAGGGGGGGGTTGGATGGGTTGGGGGTTTTGAGGGGGGCAGTCAGGGAGCAGGAAATGGGATGGGGCAGATGGAGGGGCAGGCTGTTTGGGGAGGCACAGCCATACAGTTTCAGAACCCCGATGTGGCCCTCAGGCCAAAAAGTTTGCCCACCCCTGCTGTAACTGCTTTATTTTTTTCCCATATAAATTTATTTGGCAGTGCCTCCATTCCCCTCATTCTTTCCTGGCAGTGTCACCAGGGCACCTTGGCAGGAAAATTCTAACCACAGGGTGACCCCCACTTACTTGCCATATAGTTGGAGCCTCCCAAGAAATACTGTGACCACGATATCTTCTGGGCAGCCATTAACAACGTGGCTGACTGGGTTCAGTACAGCCCAAAGGACTCACAAATGGGATAAGGTGATAAGTCCTTCCTCAGGTTTAATAGGGAGCAGGTAATAAAATCCCCAACACTTTACCCCCTGGCTTGAGGACACAGTTTAGGGAGTAAGGGGTCTCCCAAACAACTTCCCTGACTAGCTAACTAAAAGATGGTGTACTCACAACCTCTGTGAATGATCCTCAGGTTCAGAGATGACTCTAGACTCCTCAGTCACTGCAGAGGGGATGATGACCACTGCTGGCAGACCTGCTCCATGCAGGAGTCAGGCTGCTTCTAGTCCCAGGATTTCCCCTCACCACCAAGGGGTGCAGGGCTCAAGGTGCAGATTACAAAACTATCCTCAAATCCAAACTTTAGTCTCAGACACACTCACAGCAGGCAGCAGCCCTGGCCTAGCAGCCAGAGCAGTGGTGCCATGTGGTGCCTGATCTGCGACCTAGAGAGCTGGAGGGCAAACTCAGCCTGGCTGGGAGAAGTTACTGTACATACCCAGGGCCCTGGGCAGGCTTGTGCTGTCCGTGTTGCCCCAGTTGCCATGCTATTGTTTGAGCTAGCTAGATCAAAACTAGCTCAGGTATGTCTACATGTGCTGCAGTCAATCATCTGATGCTGTGTAGACATACCCTTAATGTCAATAGATTAAAGTGCCAGTGGATGGCACTCAATAATACATAGCATAGTTCCTGGGTTTTGTATGACTAATAAAACTTGTTGTGCACTACAATTGGTTTCCTCTGGCAGTTATTTAAATCAGCCCCTAACACTGTACTCCCCCAGTAATGCAAGGCAAACAAACGGAGGTGGGAAGGAGAGGACACCATGAAACTATCCCTCTTTACACTGGCTGCAGAATGGGACCAGCATGTAGGGTGGGAGTGTATGCTGCACCCCATATAGGGGTATGGCAGCCTGCACACTTGACTTGTGTGCCAGGGAGCTGCAGGAGGAATTCTACCTTCCAGTGCCCCCCCTCCCCTTGGGTAATACAGCTCTACACCAGTGGTTCTCAACCAGGGGTACATGTACCCCTGGGGATACGTAGAGGTCTTCCACGGGGTACATCAACTCATCTAGATATTTGCCTAGTTTTACAACAGGCTATATAAAAAGCACTAGCAAAGTCAGTACAAACTAAAATTTCATACCGACAATGACTTCTTTATACTGCTCTATATACTATACTCTGAAATGTAAGTACAATATTTATATTCCAATTGATTTATTTTATATTATATGGTAAAAATGAAAAAGTAAGACATTTTTCAATAACAGTGTGCTGTGACACTTTTGTATTTTTGTCTGATTTTGTCAGGTGAAACTTGGAGATACGCGAGACAAATCAGACTTCTGAAAGGGGTACAGTAGTCTAGAAAGGTTGAGAGCCACTGCTCTACACTACCACAAACACAGGATTTTGCAGAAAGGCATAATTGAGTCTCTGCAATTTAGGAAAGCCATAGAGTAGGAATGGTGCTGTCAGACAAAATAAATCTCTGTTCTGCTCTGAGACACACAATTCTTCTGATTATTCCTCTTCAGCAACTCTCTGTCACACATCCTTTCCTCCTAGTGACTGTCTTTATATTAGCTGTTGTAGCTCCATCAGCTACTGGTTTTCCAAAGAGCTTTTTAAAGTGGAAGTTGGAAGCTGTCTCCACCAGGCCTTCCATGAGGGAAGGGAGTACAAGCTTCTGGGGTAGAGTTTTTTTGTTTGTTTGTTTGTTTGTTTGTTTTTTAAATTGGGAATACATTTTTTTAAAAAGCACTACACCATGGATGAGAATTTCCTCTTGGTGTCTGATGACATCAGACAGTGCCAACAAGAAATCCTTCTTAAAGCCTTCCATTCAATTCTTAACCCTTTGGAGATATTTTTGATTAATGTTGAGGAAAGGTATAGTTGATTTTTGATGCTCAAGAAAATTGAGGCTAACAGCACTGGCAGATGTCATGCAAGATTTCTCCCACAGTCCTAACACACACATCTGCACCACTCCAGACATATGTCTCTCTTGGGCATAGACTGCACAAGGTGCTAATAGTGCCAGATTATGTGAATTTATGTCCAAAAACACTGGCAACTCACTCAGTTGATTCATGACATGAATTGGATTTGAATAAGGGACTATACAAATGGAACACCACTGAGAACCCTGTGCATTAAAGTCCAGTGGTATCAGGGCCGGCTCTAGGATTTTTGCCGCCTCAAGCAAAAAAATTTTTGGTCGCTCCCCCCCCTTTTTTTTCATGCCCCCCGCCCCAACTCTACCCCTTCCGAACCCCTTCCCCAAATCACCGGCCCCGCCTCCTCCCCCGGGGGTGCCGCATTCCCCCCCCATTGCTTCCTGCCAGCCCCCCACGACCTCCCGCCCTAGCTCACCTCCGCTCCACGAATCTCAGATGAGGGAAGGCGGAGAAGCGGAGCAGCGGCGCGTTCAGGGGAGCAGGCGGAGCGGAGGTGAGCTAGGGTGGGGGGCGCAGGAAGTAACGGGGGGGGTAGAGAAACTGCTCACCTCCGCTTCACCATCGCCGCCTCCCCCGAGCACCCCCCCGCTCGGCTTCTCCTCCCTCCCTCCTTCCCAGCCTTGCTGCGCGAAACAGCTGTTTCGCACGCGGCAAGCCTGGGAGGGAGGGGGGAGAAGCAGAGCGGCGATGGCGCGCTCAGGAGAGCAGGCGGAGGTGAAGCTGGGGCAGCGAGCTGGGGCGGCGGGGGCACTTTTTCCCCATGCCCCGGAGTCGGCGCCTATGATGGCTGGCGCCAGAATGCCGCCCCTAGAAATGTGCCGCCCCAAGCACCTGCTTGTTTTGCTGGTGCCTGGAGCCGGCCCTGAGTGGTATTCTGAAAAGTGACCATGTAAAAACACAACATTGGGACTATTTTAGAACAACTAACAGAAATATCAAAAAACACAAGACCTGGTAGTAATGGAGGACTTTAACTACACGGACACCTGTTGGACAATAAAAATGGCAAAACACAAAATTTCCAATAAGTTCTAAGAATGTTTTGGGGACAACTTTTTGTTTCAGAAGTGGAGGAAGTAACCTGGGGGACAGCCATTTTAGACTTGATTCTGGCCAAGAAGGAGGAATTGATAGCGAAGCTGAAGGTGAAAGGCAATTTGGGTGACAGTGATCATGAAATCGTAGGTTTCATGATTCTAAGGAAAGGAAGGAATGATAGCAGGAGAATAAGGACAATGGACTTCAAAACTCAGAGAATCGGTAGGTGAGGCCCCCTGGGAAGAAAATCTAAGGGATAAGGAGTTCAGGAGAGCTGGCGATTTTTCAAGGAGACAATATTAAAGGGACAACTGCAAAACTATCCTGATGCGAAGGAAAGATAGAATTGTAAAGGGCCAATAGGGCTGCATCAGGAGCTCTTTAATGACCTGCGAAGCAAAAAAGGAATCCTACACAAATTGGAAACATGGATGAATGCTAAGGAGGAGTACAAAAGAACAGCACAAGCACGTAGAGACACAATCAGAATGGCTAAGGCACAAAATGAGTTACACCTAGCAAGGGACATAAAGGCAATATAAAGAAGTTCTTTCAATACATTAGGCTCAAGAGAAAGATGAAGGAAAGTGTAGGTCCCTGCTTAGCATTAAAGGAGAGAGAATAACTGATGACATCAAGACGACTGGGGTATTTAATGACTATTTTGCTTCAGTCGTCACTAAAAATAATACGGGGGAACAGATATCAATACAATTAACAAAAAGGGGGAAGGAACACAAGCCAAAATAGTGAAAGAACAGGTTAAAGAATATTTGCATAAGTGAGATGTATTCAAGTCAGCAGGGCTTGATGAAATTCATGCTAGGATATTAAAGGAACTAGCTGAAGCAATCTTGAAACCATTAGCAATTATTTTTGAGAACTCCTGGAGGACAGATGAGGTCCCAGAGGACTAGAGAAGGGCAAATATAGTCCCTATTTTAAAAAAGGAGAATAAAGAGGACCTGGAGAATTATAGACCTGTCAGCCTAACTTTGATACCTGGAAAGATATTGGAACAAATTATTAAACAATCAATTTGTAAGCACCTACAGAATGATAGGGTTATAAGAAAGAGTCGGCCTGGATTTGTCAAGAACAAATCATGCCAAACCAACCTACTTTCCTCTGACAGGGTTACTGGCCTAGTGGATGGGGGGAAGCAGTAAGACTTTTGATACAGTCCCATGTGACATTCTCATAAGCAAATTAGAGCAATGTGTTCTAGATGAAATTATTATGAGGTTAGTGCATAAATGGTTGAAAGACTACTCAAAGAGTATTGTCAATGGATTGCTGTCAAACTGAGAGGGCATAGCTAGTGGGGTTCCGCAGGGGTCAGTCCTGGGTCCAAAATGATTCAATATTTCATGAATGGCTTGGATAATGTAGTGGAGAGCATGCGTATAAAATTTGAGGATGACACCAAGCTGGGAGGAGTTGCAAGCACTCTGGAGGATAGCATTGAAATTGGTCTGAATTCACAAGATTAGATATGGTGTATGATTCCTACACCTATTATAATATACATTTTGGAATCTTAATTTACAGCATTCCCTAAACAGTTTTTTGTTTGCTTTTATTAAAACATCCCCACATAAAATCTTTGTTTAATCCCACAAAGCCATCATTGGGGTTTGAGGGTAAGCAAAATTAATACTACTGTAGTAACTAAAGAAAACTATGTAAGGTCAAGAAATCTGATGCTGTTATGTCCCATCACTGTGCTGTGTAATAGATCCAGATGAAATCCTAATAACATTTTATTACCAATAATGTTCTGCTCAGAGAGATGAGAACAGCATCTGAAAAACACATGTTAAGAAACTGCATCTAAAAGTTTTATATACATTTAAGTATTCAATAGCAAAAATACAAGAGCTCTCCTTTGTTTAAATATACTTCCTGCCTTCTTTATTGTTATATACTGTGTTGTGGCAGACCTATTTATAGTCCAAGAAAAGGAAAAATCTCCACTGGAAGCAGAAAAACTAAGTTGGGAAAGAATAGCAGGAAGTGTGACTGACATTTAGCCAAACAATCTAGAACTAATTGGGCTCAAAAGCTCTCCAGCTTTACTGTAGCTGCTGAGAGTAAACAGAGCACAATTATGTTTTTCTCTTCAGAATCGTTAAAACGGGGTGGGGGTGAATAATGAAAATAATGTAAGTACTGAAGAAGAGCAAAGAAAAATCTCAGCAGCTCAACACGTGTAAGAGAAGTTATTGTGGGGGAAAAGAAGACCTATACAGTACTGAAAAGGGGTGGACTGTGTCAAATTAAGGTCAGTATCTCCTTTGGCATTTCTGCTTGCTATACTCTTAATGCAGTTGTCCATGGTTTTGCAGTCTAGCAGCTAGTAATAACCTAGTGATATGTTTGTGTGGCAAAATTCATTCTCCATACATTTTAGTATGAGCTTCGGAGAATGAATTTTGCCACACAAACATATTAGTAGGTTAATTGGCTTTTAATTGATAAAGCTTGCTTGAGAAATAATTGTGGTTTGGTTATAGATACTTAAGAGTTCCTCCTAAGCAATAGAAATCTTTTCCAAACAACTACTATTAGATAATTTTGCTATTTCCAATACATTTGTCTTCTGTTTGAGCTTACAGTTATTAATTACTACAGCCATTTTGATGGAAGCTTTTTTTCCTATGAAGAAAAACATGAAGTCAATGCCAAAATGTACATTATTAAAAATGTCACAAAATAAAAGATTTAATCTTGTCAGACATGTCCATACAAAAGAATCAACCTAAAATGGAGGCATCTGAAAATTTATATTGTTCTTAAAGACACGATGGCAAATTACATGTTTGGGATTAATTTATTATTTGCTTGCTTATTTAATTTCAAAATGATGCAGCAGCCATTGCAAAGTCCAGTGTAATCAATGGCAGACTGAAATAGATTAGAAAATGTAGGCCTTTTGTTTGTGTATTATTTACACATTTTATATCATGTCATAACAAACATAACCTGAAATCATCTATAAAAGCTACATTGTAAAATGTCAGGGTATAAAATATATCATCTTACTGGATGGGTACTAAAAAGAACAGAAGACTCTTAAAGGAAAGACCTAAAAATACAGATTTTCACTCAGTGATGTCGATCTAGATTAGGTTGGTTTTTGTTCATTTCAAAATTGCTTTGCCTCTTGCCAGAATAGGAGATGGTGGTGTGACTTGAAGGCAAAATGGTAGAAATACAAGCTATATAATACTGAAATATTCAGTGATCTCCACATGGTATGGATAGTACTATGGGGTTTTCACCATTCTTGAATTAATCTTGAGAGTGATCATTATATTTGTTTCGGTGATGTACTGTATTATGTCTATCATGGTACAATCCCTATTACTCATGAATTACTCATGTTATTAAGGATTAGTGTCTTATTGTAAAATGTTCCTGGTGAGGAAAAGAAAAGGAAATGTGTATGCTGTTACACTGCTTTATCCTGGTAGGATTCTGTTATGTTTAGAGTCTGTTGTTGTGAAGATAGCAAGGCAGGATGTCTGCTGATACACATGGAGGTGAAAAGCTGGGATAGGACAATGGTAAATAGTGTCAATCAGTGCTGTTTACTAACGGCCCAATCCTGTGTAGTGCTGAGCTAAGATTTCAATGGAATTTATGGTTATCCACCACTTCATGGCATCAGATCCCTTATTCTATCTGGTTTAAAGCACTGCTTGTTTCCTTACAACTGTTGTCTTTTCTAAGAGATTGTGGTCCTGCTCTGTGACGTGTGGAGCATCTCTGGTGAGAATGAAGTCAATGGCAATATAGATGCTCAGCACAGCACAGGATTGTGGTCTATTAAAATATTTGCAATGGATACCTTGGTAGATACAATTGATTTTTGTGGAAAAGGTTTAGTTAATTTATTCTTACTCAACACTACTATACTTGACTTCAGTAAAAGTTTTGTCTGCATAAGGACTGAGTAAAAACTGAGAGAGGATTTGGCTCATAGTATTTAAGTCGAAAAATGGTAAATTGCGCAACCCTTATTAAACAGATGAGTTCTTGCTCACTTCAGTAGGGCTACTCAGATGAGTAAGTGCTCATCAAACTGCGTAAGGGTTGCAAAATCTATCCCTAAGTGAATGCAATTGGTTTCATTAATATTAACAGCTAGGCTTCAGTGACTCAAATGAACAGCGACACTATTCTCACTTTGTGCAATGCATGTCTATCAGCCTTGTTAATTCCAGAAAATATAGGATAACTTGATCACTTTCTCTGCATAAATAGTCAAACAGTCAGAATTTTTCTGCTCTGAGATGTTCACTACATTATTATTTAAAAAGTACATTTGGCTTGCACGTGTGTACAAAACCTGAGACTATTGTTTAGCCAGGAAGAGGAAAACTGTTTGGGAACCAGCCATTTTATATTGTTAGTTTGTAATAGTTACATGGCTTAAAATGACAGAATAGTGTACTGAGGCAGTTTCATGTGCGCCTATGAAAAAGAGAGAGTATATTATAGAGTTACTTAGAAATTGTCATTCCATATTCTTTATGAAAATATCCCTATGATACGAATATGACATAACTGAGATATACTTTATGCAAGATAGCTCATGTGAGATATCATTGGAAAGGTTATGATTTACTGAATGTGATTATCCTATTTGTATGCATGTATCATTTCTGTATCTGAAATTAGGAATATTAACTATGTACTTGTATTTCAACTATGCTACTTTGGGTGACGCCCACTGCCAACACTTCGGGTACAACAATGGAAAAGCCAGACAGGGCGGATGGCCCATCAACAAGGACAATGGACTGTAAAAGAGCTTAGGCCTTGGCTACACTCAGGACTTCACAGCACTGCCGCGGCAGCGCTGTGAAGCACGAGTGTAGTCGCGCCGCCAGCGCTGCGAGAGAGCTCTCGCAGCGCTGTATGTACTCCAGCTCTCCGAGGGGAATAGCTTGCAGCGCTGCGAGCGAGCGTGCAGCACTTCAGGCTCTGATTACACTGGCGCTTTACAGCGCTGTACTCGCTGCGCTCGGGGGGGGGTGTTTTCACACCCCTGAGTGCAGCAAGTTGCAGCGCTGTACAGCGCCAGTGTAGCCAAGGCCTTAGTCTTCCTGTGAACCTGTGGGTCAGCCTGTGAAGAATGGCTACAAGGGCCCTACAGAGTCAGGTGATGCTAAAACATTACCTGGGATTTCATGTAACTTTCCACTGTAAGGGACGAAGGGAGTGTGTGTGTCAAGCTAGGAAACAAAGGACTCCCGCCTTATGCAAATCCTATTTAAGCATGGGGAGTGAGGTAATTTAGGTCATCAATTCTCCAATGCTACCCCACCCAAGATGACTGCTGGAAACAAATAAGACTGAACATGGGGAAAGAACTGGGCCCAGGCTGGAAGGGTATCTGGCCTGTGAAGAAGATTATTAGAACCACATTTAGGGTGAGAACTCACATGTGACCAGTCTCTTTAGTATATTAAGCTTAGTTTGCGTGCTCTGTTTTATTTTCTTAGTAATCTGCCTTGTTCTGTCTGCTACCTCCTTAACTACTTAAAATACACCTGTTCTATTAATAAATTTATTTCTGTCTTATAATATAACCCAGTTTATGTGATTTCTAACTGGGAGGGTGAGAAATTGTGCATACCCTCTTCCACATTGAGGGAAGAGGCGAATATAATATATCTTTGGGCCTGTATGCCAAGGGAGGTCGATATCTGAGTGCTGGAGCAAGTCCCTTAAGCTGAGTCTTCCCAGAGCTGATCTGCAGCTGGGTGTGGCCCTGCCTGTGTATGTGTTAGAGGAGGTTTTAAGAGTCTGGCTCAGCAACACAGGTAAAAGGGGGCACACACTGGCAGAACAAGTAGACTCAGTGGTATCTCAGCACATCAAGTGACTTCCCAAGGGGTCCAACCTGTCACACATACTTTTAATAAATTCATTCTCTTAGAAAGGAGAATTGGGGACAAAATTCTGATCATATACACTGA
The DNA here is from genome assembly GCF_002925995.2 of Terrapene triunguis. Taxonomy (NCBI): domain Eukaryota; kingdom Metazoa; phylum Chordata; order Testudines; family Emydidae; genus Terrapene; species Terrapene triunguis. The sequence goes on along the minus strand of NW_020664436.1, from coordinate 8,081,005 downwards.
TGCAAATCCACTGAAGTCAATACAGTTACTCTAGTATAACCGAGGACAAAGTTTGTCCCACGGGGTTAAGTGCACTCAGCATAACAGACTACCCACCCACTCTTCTCTATTTCTCACACTATGGGGAATGCAAAGCTGGTGTAAAGCTACCTTTACCCACTCCCACACCCCTTCACACCTAAACTCAGCATGGGAACAGAGCAACTGAAAATCAGGGTCATTGTGTCTGCAGTACTGCCAACATCAAGTGCTCAGAAATTATGAGTCAAGCTCCAAATAATCATGAGATTGTCTTAAAAACCATGAGACTTTTAAATACAATAAGTGTCAGGTGCTTTTGGTCTTTGACATTTTAGGGTTAACGTTGTCAAGCTTTTCTCCGCAACCAAGAAAGCTAGAACTTTAACTGAAATAAACTGAGATTCTTATAGAATCACATGATTCCGGGAGTTGGGGCTCTAAGCAAAACACCAAATATAATAAGACTTGCATTAACATTACTAGGGCTGACAATACTGTGTCTATGAGCTCACTAGCTTCAAAACACTATTTGTAGAATAAGGAAATATATATCAAAAGGAGGGATTCTGTACTGATGATGTAACTACCCCCAAGAGAGAGCAGTAAGCCTAACTCTACAGCCACTCCAGAATATATAATATACTCTGATTTTACAGGAAACAATAGACATCTTCAAAACATATAATCCAGAAGGATTTTATAACTATTTTGTGAGATTCATAGATTCCAAGGCCAGAAGGGACCACTGTGATTATCTAGTCTGACCTCCTGTATATCACAGGATAAAGAACGTCCACAAAATAATTCCTAGAAAATATCTAGTTTTGATTTAAAAATTGTCAGTGATGGAGAATCCACCTCAAACCTTGGTAATTTGTTCCAATGATTAATTATTCACTGTTAAAAATGTATGCCTTATTTCCAGTCTGACTTTGTCTAGCGTCAACTTCCAGCTGTTGGATTATGTTATACCTTTCTCTGTTAGACTGAAGAGCCCATTATTAAATATTTGTCCCCCCACACACACACAGGTACTTATAGGCTGTGAAAAAGTCGCCCCTTAACCTTTTATTTGTTTTGCTAAATAAATTGAATTCCTTGAATCTATCACTATAAGGCATGTTTTCTAATCCTTTAATCAATCACTTCCAGGATCCAGATAAACTCCTTTTTGTGACCACAGGCAATGACACACCTAAGACTTTTACCTTTAAAAATGAAATAGAATATGATACTCTTCCCCTGAATGATTGGTAGTGACAGCAACTTATTAGCATCTGACGGGTGTTCAGCAATCTATGTGAAATGACTTGGTGTGAATCAAGATGTAAACTGAAATATGAAAATTTATTCTCCACTCATTCCACAGGGAGTTAATGTGCTTAACTTCCATTAGAGTTAACAGGAGTTATGTTATTAAATTTCCCATCCATTAGGTTATGAATAAGCCTCAGGCTTATCAGGAGTTAACTAATACAATAAAACAACATGGTAAAGAATGCTTTTTTATGTTTCTCTGATCTAATGACTTTCCTCTCTGCTTTTTTGTTGAATAGAGAGAGGTGAAAAATACAGTCATAAATCATATGGAGAACAATGAAATGCAAACATTTGTATTGATTTTGGTCTGTTATTTTAAAGTGAGGCCTACTGTTGTTGGTTTCTACCCACCCTGCCTTTAATGTATCTATGCTTAAGTGTTGTAGGCCTAAAATAATCTTTTTTCAGTATTCATAAACTGAAGTATTAAAAATATCAAGTTTTATTCTAAGATACCTACATTAAATGCACAGGCCAAAAGTGTTTTATTCTGTGAGTTTAATAACTCAGGAACATATTAGGTTAGATTGTAAATTTGGGTACAGCCCTGAGCATGAGGCGATACGTTAAGATGCATCCCCTTATGAGAAGTTCCAGGAGACGCTTGGTAAAATCCTGTCCCTATTGAAGTCAAGGGTCAAAGTTTTGTCAATAGATTCAGCGAAGCCTGGAATTCACTGAGACATCCCGCTGAGTCATAATTCCTTCCCTGCTCCCTCCTTGCTCCTGAGCAGCTAATAATTTACCACTGGCCTGTACCATCAATAAATTATTGCCCCCCACACCATAAGATAGCTCAGATACTCTGGCCAGTGAGTAAGAAAGGGGGAGTCAAGGGTCCATCCATTGCCAACCCACCAGCTATGCTACAAGTAGCCTCATTTATTCCTACATTTCTGGACTCAATGTCTGGTTAGCCCCCATATCTGTGTAAGGAAAGATTGCTACTCCCTTGCACATACCTGGATCGGAGCAGGTAATTCCCTATAAGGGCAGCAGGTGGTTGTAGAGGCGGGGGAGGGTTGGGAACGTGCAGGAACCAATAAGCTGTTGTAGGGAAAAACTTGCTTCTAGGGAGCTAGAGCCTGAGCCCTGAGGCTCCAAACAGGTAGGGCCTGTCAAAGCAGGAAAGGACATAGGCTGGAAGGCTTGGGAGTAGAGTGAATTGGAGATTGCTGGGAATGAGCAGGCTCCCACAGAGGCATCTAAGGTGTGGTGTTTCCTTACTGAGACAACAGGCAGGAAAAGTCTGGAAGTGACCTGGTAATAGGGTAAAACTGATGGACTGTGTTTTGGGACTTTGAGTTTTATTTTGGAGCTTTATTTATGTGACTAAACCTGGACCCTTGAGAAGGGATGGTGAATGAGCAAATAATTCCTGAGTGGAGTTTAAGAAGCCCTTTGAGGGAGAAATTGTTAGCAGGGCACAATAGTTGCACCCGGGCCATGAGGGGTGCATGGGAGGTGGCTGACCACACTAAATGGTCCAATAAAGTTATAAGAAAACAGCAGAATCTTGGAAATGCAGGTGTTTTATTAGGGGGCAGTTAAAGGAACCTTTTCTAGAACACATGTGAATGTGGTGATCTACGCAACAGCCTAGCACAGCACACGGGGGACAAGCAAAACATTGTTGGGAATTACCCACCTGATAAAGTGCTTGCAGTCCTGGGTGTGTCAGTACTATAAAGATATTGCCAAATGACATGCACTTAAAAGAAGAGCAATAAAAAAGGCTAATGCTAAAAGCTGATTTAAGAGGAAATATTAAAAATGTTAAATATGCATAAGCTGGCTAAGAACTGACCAAAGCCCAGGACGCTGCAAATATTTATGCAGGTTTTTAACTTCAAGCTGGTGAGTAATCACATTAACTTCAACAGATTCATAGCGTTTAAGGCCAGATGGAACCATTAGATCAGGGGTAGGCAACCTATGGCACGCATGCCAATTTTCAGTGGCGCACTCACTGCCCGGGTCCTGGCCACCAGTCCTGGGGGCTCCGCTGCTGGCCTGGGGTACCAGCCGCCAGTCCCCTGCCAGCCGGGGTTCCGTCTGCCAGCCCCGCTCAGCCCGCTGCCAGCCTGGGATTCCAGCCGCCGGCCCGGGGCTCTGCAGCTGCCCCCAGCTGTGGCCCACTGGACCCAGCCTGGGGCAGTGAGGGGTGCAGACAGGGGCAAGAGGGGGCACAGCTCAGAACCCCCACCTTAAAAATTGTTCCAGCGCCACTGTGCTGGGATATTTTTAAGTCCTGATTTGCTGCTTACATCACTATCGCACCACGTGGAACAGAGCACTGCGTTTGAAGTTGAGATTAGAATGTACATGCAAGAACAGGAATTTTCTGACAGATTTCAAGATTTCCAGTGATTTGGCCCAATGCTTTCTTTTCTAATTAAACCTGAAAAGTTCAACAAAAGCGACTTGGATTTGTCTGTATTTCAGTGGATGGGTGTTAAAGATTTTGAAATGCAGCTCATTCAGTTAAAAAGCTCAGAATTGTGGGCATCAAAGTTTGGAGATCTGCGGAGTGCACTTGAAGCTACCGAGAGGCCTCTATTCTGACCTGCTGGCCGTCCCGGCCAGTGAAATTTAACTGTTTGAAGAAAATTGCGTTTGCAATGCTTTCAGCATTTGAATCCACATAGCTGTGTGAACAGGTATTTTCTTTCACACATGAAATCTGTCCTCTGTCCGTCTCGGAGCCGGTTAACAACTGATCACTCAGAAAAGTATCCAGCTTAAAGTATGCAGCTTAAAGTATCCAAATACGTGCCAGACATTGGAAAACTCAGCAAGGAAAAGCAAGGGCAAGGATCACACTAAACTGATAAGATCTGCATTTTGATTTAATTTTAAATGAAGCTTCTTAAACATATTAAAAACCTTATTTACTTTACATACAACAATAGTTTAGTTATATATTATAGACTTATAGAAAGAGACCTTCTAAAAATGTTAAAATGTATTACTGGCACGTGAAACTTTAAATCAGAGAGAATAAATGAAGACTCGGCACACCACTTCTGAAAGGTTGCCACCCTTGCGTTAGATCATTTAGTTTGACCTCCTGGAGGAGGGGAGAGGTGGCCCCAATCACTCCTTACCCCCCGCCCCCGTCATTGCCCACCCACCCACATGTGCTGTCCTGGCTACGCAGGGTCATCCTTAGGCATACGCATGCGGCTGTGTAGGGCACCTGAACATTTGGGGCACCCCTGGGTCTTAGTGTCCACCCTTTCCAGCTCTTCCTATCCCTGTTCTGACCCTTCCTGGCTCCCACACAGCTGGGTGCTGCAGCCTGGTGAGTCTTCCTCCGGAGGGGATCTAGTAACTTAGGGCTGGTCTACACTGGGGGGGGGGTCGATCTAAGATACGCAACTTCAGTTACGCGAGTAGCGTAGCTGAAGTCGAAGTATCTAAGATCAAATTACCTGGGGTCCACATGGCGCGGGATCGACGGCTGCGGCTCCTCCGTCGACTGCGCTACCGCCGCTCGCTCTGGTGGAGTTCCGGAGTCGACGGTGAGCGCGTTCGGGGATCGATATATCACGTCTTAACGAGACGCGATATATCAATCCCGGATAAATCGATTGCTAAGACGTACCCTTAAAAGTGACAAAGCCTTGCAGCCTGCCAGACCTATTAGCACAACACTGAAACTCTTAAAGAGCCATTCAAATGATAATGAAGCCATTTAACAGGCATTTGCCAACCCCCAGGTATATACTGTCAGTTTCTGAATTTACTGACAAAAACAGTTGTACATTACTGTAGTGTTTACTCAGCAGGACCTTAGTTTAAAATTTGCTTTAAAAATATTTCATTGGTGAGTTGGTGAAGATTATAAAATCACATCTCTAAAAATCCTTGCATAGATTTTTAGATGCATAATTATCTTTAGCCTAAAATGCTTGGATCTTCAGACATATGGTTTTTTAAATAAATCCTTCAAAAGACCACCCTTATCTAAAATACACATTTTAATTTTAATTACTATAGTAAAAAAAACTTGCTTCCAAAGTCTTCCTGTCCTTTCTGTCCATCCCTTTCTCCCTTCACCCCCTTCCACCCGCCCAGTTGACAAGAGCCCTTAAAGGGACAACACCCCTTTCCTTCCATATAGTTAGACAAGGAGTTTCCCTTTCTTTACTTCTGACTATCTGATGAACTAGTTTTAAGAGAACCCTCCAGCAAAATCAATACCTAGTAGGATATAAAATCCTTTGTTATGCCTAAAATCTTTAGAAACATATTTTTTAAAGTTGGTGAAATTTCATAAACATGTCTATTGTTATGGAGATCACACAAAGTAAATTAGTGTTCCCTTTTTCTAAAAGCAATGAACACTGTTATGAACACACTAAACCTCTGTGACTGATTAATTTAAAATAATGTCTTTGTTTCAGTGAGTTAAATATGTAGTAATCTGGAATGATTACTTTATGAAGGTTTAAGAGTACATTTAAAATATAAAATCAGCTTAGAAATACTGATTAAGAAAATGTAAAACAGAGAAGAGCTGCATCATGTATTCCATAATATTTAATGTTGTATTCCGCAAGACTCTGACAAACTTCAGGGCATATCAAAAAACCTGTGACTGACATTTTTTATTCCCAAATTTAGTGCTTTTAATTAGGTACCTTCTACATGTCCAGTCTTCACCATCTGGCATGCAATGGAAACATGCTTCATTTTTTGTAGAAAGAAATTGCAGAAGTGTTTTTTTCAAATGTCAGTTGCTTCATTTGGGTTCAGGGATTTGGCTGGAAGGAGGTGAGCAGGGAGGGGGAGGGAAGAAGGTGGGGCCTGGGGCGGAGCAGGAGTGGAATATGGGCGTGGCCACAGGCAGAAGAGGTGGGCTGGGGAGCTAGCCTCCCCAAGCGGCAGCTTCACCCACCGCCCATGACAGCAGGTAAGAGCGGTAGGCTCCCGCACACCCAGCACGTGCTGCAGTCTCCTTAGGCAGGGGCCGTATTCACAGAGCCAAATGTGCCGGCGCCGTGCATTCTGCATGAGGGAGAGGGTACAGGGGTCTCTGCAGGGAACTGTGACTCGCCGCCGCCGTGAGGCAGGCCGGGCATCTCGGTATCCTTTGCTGCCTCATCCCTCCCCCCACCCCCTGGGCTGCGAGCCCAGGCTGCCATCGGGCTTAGGGGCACCAGTTTAACAATACTGCGTAGGGCCCCATAAATCCTAAGGACGGCCCTGCTGAATGGGAGTTAAATGGTGCATAGGCTTGTGTCAGATTTCATCATGGGGTGTATCCACCCTATATGTGGAAAATTGACTTCCCTTTTTTAAGCATAAATAGCTTTTGCTGATGGTGCAGCATGTCTTTTCGCTCAGCATTCTTGGAGTCTCACACTAATGTACTGTACCAGTGTAATCTTGTATTGTGTTACTCTACTGTTCTAGACTATTCTGCAGCATGTTGTGGTTGTTTAATAAGGGGTGGGGGGGGCAGTTTCCAAGGGTTGAGCAGCTCAGTAATAATGGAAGAGGGAACTTGAAACAACATCCAAATACCTGAATGTGGGAAGGCAAAGCTTTGGACTGGTGCTGGATTTTTCAAAAATACTTTGCCTCCTTCATAGTTACTGCTAGTCCCTGGTCACAGTTACATGACAAAGTCTCTGCCTTCTCCCTCCAAGGCAAGTGATTAATGAATTTTAGAGATTGATGATGGTTAAACATCCACACTGCCTTCATCCCAGTGTGATTTCATAGCTGCTATATGCCCTGTACTGAATCCTGAACACAGTGAAACATTATATTTTTATGCAGTATTCAGAGTATAAGGGTGAATAGATACCTCACATATGGATAACAAAGCAAGATAGCATCTTTATTCTGTTAAAGGCTATACATGGAAATCTCAGCAAGAGGTAAAGGCCCAGATTCAACCATGTTGAATAACTTCAACAGAGTCAAACAAGTGGGGAATTTAGCCCCTAGGGGGCGGGGCTATGGAGTAGAATGCCACAGGTGATGAGACTTGCTTATCCTCACAAGCACAAATGGTGAGCATTGTAGTGACAGCCTCCGAGAAAGCACTCAGCTCTTCACGTGGAAGAGGCTCTCTAGTCTCATCGACTGACTGCAGAGGGAGCTGAGGGTTTTCCGTAGCGCAGATGAAAAGTTTTCAAAAACTCAAATCATTGACAAAAATCATTCAGCTTTTTTAGACCAGCTCTAACTTTCAGCAGCTTTCTGGTTCAAGCTTTTTAATCCTCTTTCCTTCTCTTGTAAATTCATTGTAAATGGATTGTTTTAAGTTATTATGGATTGCCTGTATCAATTGTAGGCATCTTGGTGCAAGGTAGAGGAAGATCAGGTATATCAGCCTGTCCCCATCTCATTGTGCAGATTGTACGATCAAAGTTCTCAGTGTTAGGAGCTGTTGTGATGCTGTGGTTGGTAGCACTTACATAAAGATTAACAAGCAGAACATTTTTCACCTGCTTATGTATAATGCAAATCTTGATAAATAACTTGTAGTCTAGCCTTGTTTTGGGAAAAGCTCTCTGAGCTGGATAATTAACAATATGGTGATTCACAAACATCTTATGATATGCTATGAATCTCTCTGTCAGAACAAGCGACACTGGGCTGATTGGGGAATAAAAGGCCCCTTCTTAGAAATGTTATGCATCATTTATGTGGGCTTTTAATCACACTGTATTTGGAAAACTGTAGGATGCATTTGACTATGAAAGACACAGAAGCACTATTTCCAAGTTATCTATTCAGATTAGAAATGTATGTGTCTTTTTCACTTAATGTAAGTACTCAGCATTATGTGATACACCCAGAAACTCCACAAAAGAAGATAAAATCAGATAGAAAGTCTAGTCTTGTGGATGTCACAAGACAGAGTCATGAAATTTGTTCCCAACTGTGCCACACATTTCCTGTATGACCTTGGGCAAGTTATAAACTCTGTGTAGCTCAGTCTTCCCTTCTGTAAAATGGGGTTGATATTTCTCAAGGGCGTTGTGAAAAGAGAGCTCTGTGAATATTACCAAAAATGTTAATATTCAATAGAATAGATTATTTCAATCTATAAAATGACAAGAGGTGCCTCTATAAGTCTAGGTACCTTTGACAATTATTTAAATACACTAAATCAGTATACCAAAATAAATGGTGGCCCCAAAACATATAATCATTCTAAATAACCACTCCGCATGAAAAGAAAGAGTCAAAACAAATGTACTGTATAACACCCAGTTTGTGTTCACTTCCCACAAATTTTCTAACTAGTATGTTTATTGGCAAAAATATTTAGCTTAAGTCCTTGTTTTAGCAATGTTGCAGAATATCTGTGGAAAGTAAATTCTAAAATCACGAATGTGAGTATGCACACTGGAAACTCCTGCAGCTCTGGGTTGGTGCATGCTCAGTTGCTCTGTGGGGATAGTGCTTCTGTGCAGCCTGCTCAGCATATGGCAGCTGTGAAGTGCTGGAGCATACCCAGTGCAGATGAGAATTTAGCTGGCAAACTGACTGGTCTCTACTGAGCATGTGCACACTGAGATTTTTAAAGGGCTTATAACTTGACCGAATTTGGGTGAATTTTCACAGGGACAACAAAAGGCACCACAATGCCAGTCTTAACTCCCTGACACATTTCTATTCTGTGCTCCAAAGCATGAAGTTAATGCTTCTGAACAAAACTCCTGTACAAATTTTTTAACACAAAATACTTATTCCTTCATTTCTGAGAATTAGAACTTTCAAATTATTTAAATTAAAAAAAAAATCAACCTGAGGCAGACAAACAACATAGAACAGGAGTACTTGTGGCACCTTAGAGACTAACAAATTTATTAGAGCATAAGCTTTCGTGGGCTACAACCCACTTCTTCGGATGCATATAGAGTGAAACTTTGAGGAGATATATATACACACATACAGAGAGCATGAACAGGTGGGAGTTGTCTTACCAACTCTGAGAGGCCAATTAAGTAAGAGGAAAAAAAACTTTTGAAGTGATAATCAAGATAGCCCAGTACAGACAGTTTGATAAGAAGCAAGTGTGAGAGTACTTACAAGGGGAGATGGATTCAATGTTTGTAATGGCTCAGCCATTCCCAATCCCTGTTTAACCCTGAGTTGATTGTGTCTAGTTTGCATATCAATTCCAGCTCAGCAGTCTCTCGTTGGAGTCTGTTTTTGAAGTTTTTCTGTTTTAAGATAGCCACCCGCAGGTCTGTCATAGAATGGCCAGACAGGTTAAAGTGTTCTCCCACTGGTTTTTGAGTATTATAATTCCTGATGTCAGATTTGTGTCCATTAATTCTTTTGCGTAGAGACTGTCCGGTTTGGCCAATGTACATGGCAGAGGGGCATTGCTGGCACATGATGGCATATATCACATTGGTAGATGTGCAGGTGAACGAGCCCCTGATGGTATGGCTGATGTGATTAGGCCCTATGATGGTGTCACTTGAATAGATATGTGGACAGAGTTGGCATCGGGCTTTGTTACAAGGATAGGTTCCAGGGTCAGTGTTTTTGTTCAGTGATGTGTGGTTGCTGGTGAGTATTTGCTTTAGGTTGGGGGGTTGTCTGTAAGCGAGGACAGGTCTGTCTCCCAAGATCTGTGAGAGTAAAGGATCATCTTTCAGGATAGGTTGTAGATCTCTGATGATGCGCTGGAGAGGTTTTAGTTGGGGGCTGAAGGTGACAGCTAGTGGTGTTCTGTTATTTTCTTTGTTGGGCCTGTCTTGTAGGAGGTGACTTCTGGGTACTCGTCTGGCTCTGTCAATCTGTTTTTTCACTTCAGCAGGTGGGTATTGTAGTTTTAAGAATGCTTGATAGAGATCTTGTAGGTACTTGTCTCTATCTGAGGGATTGGAGCAAATGCGGTTATATCTTAGAGCTTGGCTGTAGACAATGGATCGTGTGGTGTGTCCTGGATGGAAGCTGGAGGCATGTAGGTAAGTGTAGCGGTCAGTAGGTTTCCGGTACAGGGTGGTATTTATGTGACCATCGCTTATTAACACAGTAGTGTCCAGGAAATGGACCGCTTGTGTGGATTGATCTAGGCTGAGGTTGATGGTGGGATGGAAATTATTGAAATCATGGTGGAATTCCTCAAGGGCTTCTTTTCCATGGGTCCAGATGATGAAGATGTCATCAATGTAGCGCAAGTAGAGTAGGGGCGTTAGGGGACGAGAGCTAAGGAAGCGTTGTTCTAAGTCCGCCATAAAAATGTTGGCATACTGTGGGGCCATGCGGGTACCCATAGCAGTGCCGCTGACTTGAAGGTAT
>NW_020664436.1:8024325-8070372 GCF_002925995.2 Terrapene triunguis | reverse complement strand
ATACCTTCAAGTCAGCGGCACTGCTATGGGTACCCGCATGGCCCCACAGTATGCCAACATTTTTATGGCGGACTTAGAACAACGCTTCCTTAGCTCTCGTCCCCTAACGCCCCTACTCTACTTGCGCTACATTGATGACATCTTCATCATCTGGACCCATGGAAAAGAAGCCCTTGAGGAATTCCACCATGATTTCAATAATTTCCATCCTACCATCAACCTCAGCCTAGATCAATCCACACAAGCGGTCCATTTCCTGGACACTACTGTGCTAATAAGCGATGGTCACATAAATACCACCCTGTACCGGAAACCTACTGACCGCTACACTTACCTACATGCCTCCAGCTTCCATCCAGGACACACCACACGATCCATTGTCTACAGCCAAGCTCTAAGATATAACCGCATTTGCTCCAATCCCTCAGATAGAGACAAGTACCTACAAGATCTCTATCAAGCATTCTTAAAACTACAATACCCACCTGCTGAAGTGAAAAAACAGATTGACAGAGCCAGACGAGTACCCAGAAGTCACCTCCTACAAGACAGGGCCAACAAAGAAAATAACAGAACACCATTAGCTGTCACCTTCAGCCCCCAACTAAAACCTCTCCAGCGCATCATCAGAGATCTACAACCTATCCTGAAAGATGATCCTTTACTCTCACAGATCTTGGGAGACAGACCTGTCCTTGCTTACAGACAACCCCCCAACCTAAAGCAAATACTCACCAGCAACCACACATCACTGAACAAAAACACTGACCCAGGAACCTATCCTTGTAACAAAGCCCGATGCCAACTCTGTCCACATATCTATTCAAGTGACACCATCATAGGGCCTAATCACATCAGCCATACCATCAGGGGCTCGTTCACCTGCACGTCTACCAATGTGATATATGCCATCATGTGCCAGCAATGCCCCTCTGCCATGTACATTGGCCAAACCGGACAGTCTCTACGCAAAAGAATTAATGGACACAAATCTGACATCAGGAATCATAATACTCAAAAACCAGTGGGAGAACACTTTAACCTGTCTGGCCATTCTATGACAGACCTGCGGGTGGCTATCTTAAAACAGAAAAACTTCAAAAACAGACTCCAACGAGAGACTGCTGAGCTGGAATTGATATGCAAACTAGACACAATCAACTCAGGGTTAAACAGGGATTGGGAATGGCTGAGCCATTACAAACATTGAATCTATCTCCCCTTGTAAGTACTCTCACACTTGCTTCTTATCAAACTGTCTGTACTGGGCTATCTTGATTATCACTTCAAAAGTTTTTTTTCTCTTACTTAATTGGCCTCTCAGAGTTGGTAAGACAACTCCCACCTGTTCATGCTCTCTGTATGTGTGTATATATATCTCCTCAAAGTTTCACTCTATATGCATCCGAAGAAGTGGATTGTAGCCCACGAAAGCTTATGCTCTAATAAATTTGTTAGTCTCTAAGGTGCCACAAGTACTCCTGTTCTTTTTGCGGATACAGACTAACACGGCTGCTACTCTGAAACAACATAGAGAATTTCAGGCCAAACAATTAAATTTTGGTAAAGTTACAAGTAACTGAAAACATAATCTTGTAATGGAAAGTGGTTTCAGATTGGTAGCCGTGTTAGTCTGTATCAGCAAAAAGAACGAGGAGTACTTGTGCACCTTAGAGACTAACAAATTTATTTGAGCATAAGCTTTCGTGGGCTAAAACCCATTTCATCAGATGCATGCAGTGGAAAATACAGTAGGAAGATATATATATATACACACACAGAGAACATGAAAAAAATGGGTGTTGCCATACTAACTATAACGAGAGTAATCAATTAAGGTGGTCTATTATCAGCAGGAATAAAAAACGTTTGTAGTGATAATCAGGATGGCCCATTTACAACAGTTGACAAGAAGGTGTGAGTAACAGTAGGGGGAAAATTAGCATGGGGAAATTGTTTTTACTTTGTAAGTGTAATGACCCATCCACTCCCAGTCTTTATTCAAGCCTCATTTAATGGTCTCCAGTTTGCAAATTAATTCCAATTCTGCAGTTTCTCGTTGGAGTCTGTTTTTGAAGTTTTTTTGTTGGAGTATTGTGACTTTGAGGTCTGTAATTGAGTGACCAGGGAGATTGAAGTGTTCTCCGACTGGTTTTTGAATGTTATAATTCTTGATGTCTGATTTGTGTCCATTTATTCTATTTATTTATGCTATTTTTCCCCCTACTGTTACTCACACCTTCTTGTCAGTTGTTGGAGATGGGCCATCCTGATTATCACTACAAATTTTTTTTCTCCTGCTGATAATAGACCACCTTAATTGATTACTCTCGTTATAGTTAGTATGGCAACACCCATTTTTTCATGTTCTCTGTGTATATATATCTTCCTACTGTATTTTCCACTGCATGCATCTGATGAAGTAGGTTTTAGCCCACGAAAGCTTATGCTCAAGTAAATTTGTTAGTCTCTAAAGTGCCACAAATACTCCTCGTTCTTTTTGTAATGGAAAGTGTTACTCAAGCTTAATTGTAGGCATTGCTAACTGCACCACCTAAAATTAATTGACAAATAATTTTTAATGTAGAGAGAGGATATATTTCAAGGCATAAGCATTAAGAGGTAGAGATACAGTTGACCTGTTGACTCCAACTCTGCATCTCTTGATTTTCAGTGTTTGATTTCTCAACCTTAATATTGCTATGGGGTTCCCCCTCCCAATTATATCAATACGAGGAATATGTCTTGATAGAAATCATAGATAAATGGGTGCAAGTATTTGCAGAACTATAGCACCCCAGAGCTGAAAGTATTTTGTAGAATTCAAAGCAGATTTATTTAAACTATTCATCACTAATGTAGCTTATAGATGCTGCAGACTGACTTAGCTTGCTATAAAATTGATAACCCTTGGCTTCAAGTTTTTACTTTCCATCATGTCCTTTAGATGCCCTTCAGCTGAACAACTTCATGTGAGAGCTGTTAGGTTATTTATAGTAGGCATTTTAATCACACTTAGATATTATTAAAACATCCTGTCTGGTGAAGACTTCCAATTTTCTTTCTTTCAGTTCTGTTGCTAGTGAAAGGATATATATTATTTGGACCAGTGAAGTAGATCAGCAAGCCCAGCAACTGTTTTTTAGACTTGGATTCCACATACTCGAACGACTACAGTCAAATGACTGTTGTAAGTTAGGAAATGGATGTATATAATGGACCAGATCCTCAGCTGGTGTAAACCGGCATAACTCCATTGAAGGTATGTTGATTTACCACAGCTGAAAATCTGGCCTATTACTATACAAGATACAGAATGTTTTTTAATTCTGTAAAGGTTTTTAATCCCCCCACAGTGCACAAAAGGACAGTCACCGAATGCCAATAACTCACAAAATAATTCCATGACCTGTACTGAGTTTAGGGTGACCAGACAGCAAATGTGAAAAATCGGGACGGGGAGGGAGGGGTAATAGGAGCCTATATAAGAAAAAGGACCCAAAAATCGGGACTGTCCCTATAAAATCGGGACATCTGGTCACCCTAACTGAGTTGAGCACATTATCAGTGCTCAAATTAATAAACATTCATATGAATAATTAATAGAACAGAGCTAGTACACACTCAAATATGTCTAAAAAGCTAAGAGAATCACTTAATAGTAAAAACAAGCCATAAAATATTGAAAGAGGAGAGGTTTTGCTCTTTTATTATTTATTTATGGCATCAAAACTGTGTTCTAGGCACTTTATTTTGCAAAGTACACAAAGTGAATGACTTGCAGTTGACCCCAACATAAATCAAAAGGATAGTGTAACTTCTCTATTTTCCTTATGTTTTTTTGTGGCTTGTTTTGTTAAGTTATAGATACCCTGTGCTTGACTTCAGCTTTTTAACCTTATATTTGGGTGTGCACTGATTTTTTTGCCCAGAGCCTGGGCTCCAGCCCAAGCTTGAATGTCTACACTACAAGTTTATTGCCCTGCAGCCTAAGCCCTATTGAGCCTGAGTCAGCTGACATGGGACAGCCATGGGGTTTTGTGTGTGTGTGTGTGTGTGTGTGTCTATCTACCCTCAGTGAAACAAAGGAAGGTGTCATTTGCCTCTTCTGTTGCAGAAGTTGGAAGGTTTGTGATGAATGAGGCAAGAGATTGTAGGAAGAGAAAGGCCAGTCTCTCCATTAAGGCAGTTGAATGCCAACGAGGCAGGAGCACCGGAAATCCCTAAAAGTGGGGGGCCCTGTGCTGCCCCTTCCCCTGAGGCCCTGCCCCTTCTCCCCAGTCCCCCATTGCTTGCCCTTATGGACAGATGGTAAAAAGTGAGAGGCCATTGCCCCCTGGCCTCCATTGTTCTGGCGGCCCTGCTAGAGAGTTCCTTTTGGGTGCTGGGCAAGTCACTTGGACTGAACTTTCCCAGGCAGTCACCTCTGCCGGCTTTCATTACAGGTTCTCCTGTGACCCTTCCTTGTGGTAATGTTATGGTCATCAGAGGGAAGTCAGTTATCAAAGGCAGCAAATGAACTGGAAGGAGGGAGTGATGAGTGGTTGATTATCTCTGATCTCACAATGGCAGGAGATGGCAGCAAATGTATACTTGCGGGGGAGAGTAATCAAGCTTTTCCAGTTTTTCCCAAATTTCCTAAAAAATCAACAACATACAAACACATGGGCAGTCACTGCGAGAACATTCATTAGTAGCTGAAATTTGGTTCAAATTCCTCACGGCATGTTTACAAAAAAGGGTTCTGAAAAAAGGTGAGACACTGAGGTAGGGGTGCTGGAAGGGGGGGGGGAGGCAGAGGGCCATGGCCCCCACTTTTTACTGGCCATACACGTGAGCAATGCAGGGAGGGGGAAGACTGGGGAGGGGGAGGGGTGGTGCAGGAGAGCGAGGCCACGGTTCAGGCACTGGTGGCCCCTCACTTTTGGGACCTTCCACCGCTCCTGCACTGAGGTACAGACCCTCTAAAACAGAAAATTCCGTTGCTTCCTTAACTGTAGTCTTATGGTAGTAAGACCATAATAACAGAACCTTTATTAATGGGGATGATGCACACAAAGGAAAGACACAAGCTTGAGTCCTAGGTTGTATCTACACTACAGTTAAAAACCCATGACTGGCTTGTGCCAGCTGACTCAGGCTAAGGGGCTCTTTAATTGTGGTGTAGATGTTCTCGCTCAGGCTGGAGTGCAGGCCCTAGGATCCTGCAAAGTAGGAGGGACACGGAGTTCAGGCTGCAGACTGAGCCTGAGGCTATGTCTACACTACTGTGGTAAGTCGACCTATGCTACTCAACTCCAGCTACGTGAATAACGTAGCTGGAGTTGACGTACCTTAGATTGAGTTACCGCAGGGTCTACACCGCAGGGAGTCAACAGGAGAAAATCTCCCATCGACTTACCTTACTTTTCTCGTCGGGGGTAGAGTACAGGGGTCAACTGGAGAGCGATCTGCAGTTGATTTGGCGGGTCTTTACTAGACCCGCTAAATCGACCACAGGTGGATCGATCTCAGAGCGTCGATCCCTGCCGTAGTGTAGACCTGCCCTGAATGTCTACCCGGGGAGCCTGTTAGCTGACACAAGATTGTCAGTTGGCACGGGCCCACAATGGGTGTCTGTGACAGGATCCCTGGGATACAACCTGGGACTGTGAGACTGCTGTTCCCCCTTTAATCATTAATCTGGGTTGTCTTTCTCACAATGGTGGCAAGTAGCAAACCCCTCCAGGTGCTGTTACCACTCAGTACAACTGCATGTGGAGCCCCACACCTAGCTGGATTGTATGAATGCTCCCAGAGCCACTCATGAATCACACCAGAAAGGCACCAGCCAAATCTCCATAGCTCCCGTCCTTGTTCCTTAGGAATATATCATCTTGTACTGCTTAAGACCCTTTCTTGAGCAACAGAAGTTGAAGTATCTTAGTTCGACTTACCTGGCCATCCTCATGGCGGCGAGTCGACTGCCGTGGCTCCCCCGTCGAATCCGCTTACTCCTCCTGCCGAAGTGGAGTACGGGCATCGATTTGCGGATCGATTTATCGCGTCCAGACGAGACACAATAAATCGATCCCCGATACATCGAACACTACCCGCTGATCCGGTGGGTAGTATAGATGTACCCTTAGCTTCGGGACCAGTCTCTTCAGTTCCAGCGTTCTCGTTGCCCTCAGCATAGGTGGGGGAGAAGAGAGAGGATGAAGCAGGGGACCACTGTGTTCTGTTTTATACCTTTGTTCCATGTGCTTGGAGAACCAAAGTCCAGGCACGTCTGGTGGGCATTGGTGTGTCACCAGGCAAGGGTGAGCAATTCCCCTGGTGTGGCCTTGTGTGAGTGAGTCATTGAATTGTAACTCTCTTGCTGGACCATGGCGGTTGATAGTTGTTTGACACCCGCCCGGACATTGGTTAGCTTCCTTGTTCTTGTCTCTGGGGATCTAATATCTAGGCAATTCCCCACTTCACAGCATATTTTAGTGACAACCATACGACTCAATCTCATAAATTCATATGCACTAATGATATACATCAGGGGTAGGCAAACTCTGGCACGCGTGCCAAAGGTGCCACACGAGCTGATTTTCACTGGCACTCACACTGCCCGGGTCTTGGCCACCGGTCTGGGGGGGGCTCTGCATTTTAATTTAAGTTTAAATGAAGCTTCTTAAACATTTTAAAAATCTTATTTACTTTACATACAACAATAGTTTAGTTATATATTATAGACTTATAGAAAGAGACCTTCTAAAAACATTAAAATGTATTACTGGCACGTGAAACCTTAAATTAGAGTGAATAAATGAAGACTCGGCACACCACTTCTGAAAGGTTGCCAACCCCTGATATACATATTTAGATAGAACAATGGCTTTCAGCAAATCATAGCCTTTCCCATGATATCTTAAATGGCACACTTTACATGAATATCACAATTATATATAAATATATATAAAATTATGAATATGAGGGTTACAGGGTGCTCCCCTGAGGTATAGAGTGTCACAGTGTCTAATTGCAGTGTAGACATACCCTTAGAGCCCCAGCTGTGCTGCAGGATGGGCAGTTAGGAAAAAAGCCGCTTTTCACTTGTAAATTGACTGTATTTATTATGGAATCGGTAACAGCCCACAGTATGTTTTTTAGAGTCACTTTTCAGAGTAGAACTGCACATTAAAGTCAATTAAACAAATCATCAGGTCTTTACTTAGACCCAAATCATTCCCTAAGGAGAAAAGCATGTATGGGAAATGGAACTCCCTGAGCTTCTTATGAGAGTTTCCACCAGATCTTTTTAACAGGGATGCAGTTTTGTCCCTCCCCACCCATGTGAAACAAGTAGGCATTTCATCCCCAAAATATATGGTTCTCCTGAGCAGGACCGGCTTTAGGCCGATTTCCCCGATTCCCACGAATCGGGCCCCGTGCCTAAGAGGGCCCCGTGCCCGCGCCTAAGAGGGCCCTGCGCCCTAAAGAAGAGTGCCTAATTTAGGCGCCTTTTTAATTTTTTTACTCACCCGGCGGCAGTCCGGGTCTTCGGCGGCACGGCAGCGGCGGGTCCTTCACTCGCTCCGGGTCTTCAGCGGCATTTCGGCGGCGGGTCCCTCAGTGCCGCGGAAGACCCGGAGCAAGTGAAGGACCCGCCGCCGAAGACCCGGACCGCCGCCAGGTATTCAAATTGGGCCCCGCACTTCCTAAAGCCGGCCCTGCTCCTGAGATCAGTGGGGATACACTTGAGGTCAGGTGCTTCCACACTGCCTTCTGTTCCACTGCTGCTTTCATCCCAACTTGTTCAATGGACGTGGTGGAACCAAGCTGACTAGGGCTTCACTTGCCTGCAACTGCACCCAGAGCGTCTCCCCTAAACACATCCGCAAAAGAGAGTGGGGCTCCATCATGGAAAAAGGGGCATGCAAACATTAAACCAGCTTTGGGCAGGATTCACTTTTCTGTTTATTCCCTGCTGGTTTCTTTGAGCATGGGGAAGATAATGCATGTTGCACACCTTGCAGTTCTGCCCCCTCTAAATCCCCATCTCTGCAGTTGACCATCTGTCCACATACAGGTGGGATACAAAGAAAGCATCACTTATGGAGCACCTTGGTTTGGATTTAATCTGAGATTTTCTTTCCCTTCATTTAATTTTTAGAAAATACATTTTGCTGCTTTTCTAAGAGAACTCTTCAAAAAAAACTGCAGTTTTACTATAATAAAAATCTGGGAAGCCCAAAAAAGCAAGGATAATCAGAATGAAGGCTGAAATCCCTCTCTCCTTGACTCACGCTGTAATAGAGGTGTCTGATGTATTGCATGCTTTCAGAACAGTGAGTGAGTTTATGTAACATGTTAAATCTTATGCACAATATAGTAGGCCAAGGACAAAGGGGCAGTCTGAACTTATCACTTAATTGCTCGGTTATCATTAATAGCAAATGGATTAATTACTTTTATTACAATTAAAATAAATTAATAACACTGCTCAAAACAATTCCCTGAATTTGCCTGATGGTGTTCATTATAATAATATTTATAGTCAATAAATGTAATGAAAATATTATATAGTGCACTTTAATTTAGATTCCACTGAATTTTTGCTTTGCTTAGGTTTAGACATTAGTGTTCCAGTACCAAGAACAGCAGATTGTCGTCTTTGTTACTCTGATGTAAATGCAAGAGACTCAAGTTGTGTACTTATTCCAGAATTACATTGGTGTATGTGAAATGTCAATCTAACCAAAAGTGTCCTTGCTGGTCCTTTACTAAAAAAGACAAACACGAAGGATAAGAAAAAGGACCAAACTCAGCTGAAATTGAAATGAGAGACAATAAAACAAGAAAAACAAAAGATCTCTAGAAAAAGAAGAAAGGAAAGACAATTCCACAAAGTACTGAGAGCCTCATCCTGATCGCTCAGTGGTACATTAAATAGGCTTTTTAGTGAGTTGGCCACGCTGACATCTGCAGAAGGGGCTTCTGAAGAATAAGGGAGCTGGGTATTAATGAAGGCTTTGTCTATGCTTGGAAGTGTTTGCTGGTATAGATATTCTGGTAGAGCTAAGCCAGAAAACCCCCCTAGAGAAGATGCAGCTTATTATGCTGGCAGAAGTTTTTTGGGGTCTTTTGTTTGGTTTTTAAACAAGTGTAGCTTAATCCAGTACCCCAAACTGAATAAGCTGTTCTGGCAAAGGGACTCTTTGATGGTATCATGGCATCTGCACTAAGGCTTTTGCTGGAATAGCTATGTCATTTAAGGGTGTGATGATTTTTTCCCCCCCTTCACGCTCTTGACACAGCTATGCTGGCAAAAATTTTAAGGATAGACAAGGCCTCAACAAGAGAAACTCTATTTCTAAACTTTCTTGAAATCAATCTTCCCAAGTCCATTTTCTTTCTTTCTCTCTAGATCCACAGCTGTGCCACAGCAGTGTTTGACATAAACCCACCTATGCCAATTCTCCACCCACCCTGATCCTGAAGGATGCTTGGGGTCACTGTCTGCCCACTACAAGTTAGAACAGCCCTGGGACTACTCTAACAAACACTGATGAATAATGATCCTGGCACAGCACTGTCAGGCAACACATTCCAGCCCTGCTCCCTTCTACCCCTTACATGCTCTCAGCCTGCCACAGAATACAAGGCTTGGAGCAGGCATGAACTGGCATAATATTGGTACTACACTATTGGAATCCTCAGCTACTCTCTCAAGGGTTAAGTCTACTGCCCCCAACATTATGCCAGCTGGAGATTTCTCAGTGCATGTTCTGCAGCTCTCTGTTCCTGTTGGACTGTAGGAATGGTGCAAAGGGCCCAGAGTAGGGGCCAGAATGTGGACCAAGTTTTGTTAAGAAAATTTTCTTAAAACAAAAGAAATAGTATGTGGAACAAATTTAATATGGAACTTTGCAACGCTCACCTAAAATTTAGTTACAGTGAATGAGAGGAAACATAGTACTATGACCAGAGGTGCAAGTAACTTCAAGGACTTACCAGTACGCAGGGTGGCCGGGGTCCTGGGCAAGGTGGGTGGGGCGGCTCTGGGCCCCCAGAAGGGGCGGGGCCTACGGCAGAAGGGGGGGGGGCTGGGGCCAGGGGCTCCGATGGCGATTTAAAGGGCCTGGGGCTCCGGCCACTGCCGGGAGCCCTAGGCCCTTTTAAATGGCCAGGCCCCAGGGCAGCTGCCCCTTTGCGCCCCTCCACCCCCGGTCAGGAGCCCTGCCGGTACAGTGCTTAAAGTGCTGCCATGGCAGCACTTTAATGTCGGCTGTGTACCGGCCCGTACCAGCGGCCACTTTCTTACCAGTACGCTGTACCGGCTTACTTTCACCTCCTGGCTATGACCCCCTTAGTCAGCCTGACAGTCTCATGTCTAGTTCTTCTTGTTAGAGTGTCTCTGAGTTGCTGCCTGCCAAACATCTTTGTCTCTTCTGCAATCTTCTTCCCCTTCCCCCTCTCTCTGATTATATCTTTAGAAGTTCATTTGATTAGCCCAACTAATCATATAAGATACCCCCAGCCTGCCAAAGTGCTGTCTCCCTCAGGGGACTGCTGGTCTCGTGCTCCTGTTTTCCCCTGTCATTCCTCATTGTAATCAGTGTAACCTATACAATGTAGGTTACAGTTTCTCTAATCTCTTTGAGAGTATATAAACACATTACACTAGAACCTCAGTTACAAACACCAGAGTTATGAACTGACCAGTGAACCACACACCTCATTTGGAACCAGAAGTACGCAATCAGGCAGCAGCAAAGACCAAAAAAAAAAACGTAAACTACTAAAAAAAATAAAGGGAAAGCAGCATTTGTCGTCTGCATAGTAAAGTTTCAAAGCTGTATTAAGTCAATGTTCAGTTGTAAACTTTTGAAATAACAACCAGAACGTTTTGTTCGGAGTTATGAACAACCTCCATTCCCGAGGTGTTCATAAGTCTGAGGTTCTACTGTAGATGTCTCTAAACATTTTTGCATCACCCACTTTCTGGGAGGTTGTCCAAGCTAAAGTTCTTTAAGGATGTCCCTGATTTAGCTGATGGTTCCTGCTTTTAAAGAGACAGATGTTTTCATTTCTTTCATAATTCATTCTTACCAGTAAGTCTTCTCTAGATGAAATCTAAACAGACCGATTAAAACCCAGTCTGCCACAGTGTCTCATCCTGAAATCCAAATAACACTGTCACTTGAGTTTTCTATTTCCTAAAGTTGAAACCATGGTCTCCTGCCTCCTACTGCCTCACCCCTTCTTTTCAGAGAAAAGTTGGACAAAGGCTGGCTCCTGTTTAAATCTCCATTTCTATGGTATGTTGGGACTTGGGGCTACTCAGATCTGACTCAGAGGATCCCATCCCACCAGCACAGGGGGAACCCTAGTAGCTGCCCCCTCACTCATGGGTATTGCTGGGCAGAAAAGGGATGTGGTTCCAGTAATGGTCCTTTGGGATCATGGCCAGCTGGTGTAAATTAACTTGTGCCAGGGATCTAGTAGGCCCCAGCAGCAGGGAGACCAAAAAAGGCTTAAAGTTACCTTTCCCTGCCCTTTGCACTCCAGTCACACAGCTATCAGCAGGGCAGGGGAAGGTTGGATTTCAACTCCAAACTTCTGGAAAACCACTTAGTGGCTGAACAGGCAGCCCTAACTCTGCCCCAGAGTGGGTCTGGATTATCAAAACATTATTCTACATCGTATTTTGGATGAAAATTGAATTTAAAAAGCGGTTTCTATTTTGATTTGTCTTTCTCATCTTCACAAAAGGCACTGTCACTAGAGAATTGCCCTCTCAATCTTCTCACCTGCACTTACCCACTGTCATTTAGAATTGGTTCTATTGATGCATCCAGCATCTCTCAACTGTTTACTATCTTCACTATTAATTATTAACTGGGAACCAGTGGTGTGTGAGCCCCTGTCCCCTGCAAATTCCAAATCTGTCTCCATAGAAGCCCCATCTGGTTAGCCCCATAAACAAATCTTCAGAAAAAGACTTTTGGGTGGCTGCTAGTTTAAGGGTGGATTTGTCGAGAGCCCAAGTTACTTAGGAGCCCAGTCCCCACTGGCCTATGCCGCTTATTCATTTAAATGCTTTTGAAAATTCCATCCTGAATTCTTATTTTGCAATCTGTCTTCTCTAGAGAAAATGCTTTTGTGTTTAAGGCAGTATATTTGCAATCTGGATTGTATTCCCAACAATGCCTCAGACTTTGTGTCACCTTGGGCAAGTCATTTAGGACAGATTTGTAAAGGTACGAAGGATCCTAAAGATGCAGATAGGCACTAAGTGGGACTAGGCACTTTTGAAAATCCCTTTAGGTGCCTATCTGCATCTTTAGGATCCAAAGTACCTTTAAAATCTAGTCCCTAGGCCAGGAGTGGGCAAACTACGGCCCGTGGGCTGGATCCGGCCCACGAGATTGCCACCCCCATAGTGCTGCGGGCTCCGCGCTGCTCCTGGAAGTGGACAGCACCACATCCCTGTGGCCCCTGGGGGGGGGGGGGCGGGGGACAGAGGGCTCCTCGCCTGCGGGCACTGCCCCCCGCAGCTCCCATTGGCCAGGAATGGGGAACCGCGGCCAATGGGAGCTTCGGGGAAGGTACCCACAGGCAAGGGCAGTGCACAGAGCCCTCTGGCCCCCTCTCCCCCAGGGGACGCAGGGACATGGTGCCAGCCACTTCCCAGAGCAGCACAGCATGGGGCCAGGGCAGGCAGGGAGCCTGTCTTAGCCCCGCTGCGTGCCGCTGCCACCCCGGAGCCACTCCAAGTAAGCAGTGCCAGGCCAGAGCCTGCACTCCGAACCCCTCCTGCACCCTGCACCCCAACCCCCTGCCCTGATCCCCCTCCCGCACCCCAACCCCCTCCTGCACCCCAACCCCCTTCCCTGAGCCCCCTCGTACACCCTGCACCCCTCCTCCGCCCCAACCCCTTGCCCTGAGCCCATTCCTGCACACCGTGCTCCTCCTGCACCCCGCACTCCCTCCTGCGCCCCAGCCCTACATTCATGGTCCTGCATGCAATTTCCCCACCCAGATGTGGCCCTCGGGCCAAAAAGTTTGCCCACCCCTGCCATAGGCTGAGGTTTCCAATGGAGCCTGAGGCAATTAGGCACACAGGTCCCATTGAATTTCAGTGGGATTTGGGTGCCTACCTCCCTTAATTTCCTTTGAAAATTTTCAGCATTAATTTCAGTTTCTGTTCCCCATCTATAAAAGGGGATAATGATGCTTCCTTTCATCCACTCTTTGTTTGTCTTCTCTGTTTAGGGTGTACATTCTTTGGGGCAGGCCCTATGTGTTTGACAGCACCTAGCCCAATGGGTCCCTATCTTGGTGCTACCGTAATACAAATATTAAATCTATCAAAGGTATTAATTAGGCATCTCTCACCCTGGCATCTGAGCACCGAAGATACCATGCTTCCCACCAAATCCAACTATTCCCAAACCAACTTTAGGGTTGTGCTCAGCTTAAACGTGCATGGCTTTTGGAAGCTTGGCATAGCATTGTTTGAAGGGGAGATTAGTGCCACACCACATTTGAATTGTCCTGTTCCCGGCATTAAGGTCAAATTGAAATATAGAACCTTGTAAGGTGAGAAACAAAACTGAACAATCAACAGGGATGCGTTTAACTTTCCATTCGAGCTGCCCCTGCCTTGGCTTAAGTCTTATCTACTATTTGTCAAGTTTTAAAAAAAAAATTAGTTGTGGAGCACATTTCCCCACGTTCCAGTCAAATGCTTTAGCAAAGGCTGCTGTTATGAAAAGGTTTTCTAATAAGGAGAATAATGATCTTCAGATTCTGACCTCCTGGCACAGCAGTGAGATTTATCAGAAGGGGCATGTGACTAGTTAAGACACACAGCCCCAGCTTGAAGGAAACAGCTGCTCATTTCATGCTTTAGCACTTGGCAGTTGGACAAGGAAGGGTGATGTTTGTGTTGAATACCTCTGCAGAACCAAGTACAGTAAGTGATTTTCCTTGTTGTTTTTTTAACTGCCAGTGCTTTCCTATTTTCATTTTAGACCTCTTGCAAAAACACTTAAGGGTGAGGCATATTTTGTCACCTCACTGATAAACAGTCATTCGTGTTGAGAATGACTATATTTTTTTGGACCCTTTGTTAGTAACAACATTGTTCGTTGTTGCAGAAATAAAATGGGTATCTTGTTTTGTCCTAGTTCTAGCAAGGGAAAAGGGTGTTTGTTTACTAAGATGGTGATATGGAAAGGTCGTTTATGGTCCAAGTGTTTTCTGTTCTCTGTTGACCTCCAAGCAGAACTCTAAAATGGATTAGGGCACAAATGGGGAGTACTGTCATTATTATATTTGACTTTACAATATTAACGTTGAAAATTTACAAAGGAATTCCATCAAAACAATGCAATCCAGCTTTAAAGAGTTGCTTGTGACTGATGTTACTCTGTGTTGTATGCTGATGAATGAGACTGGATTTTTAGAAAGGAAAAAATAGAAACAGGCAGATAGATACAGAGGGGAAAGCATAAGATGTGCCAGTAAAGGCTTCATTGATTGACAATCCTAGATAATAGACGTGTGCAATCCTGCCAAAAAACAGGGATCACCAAGCCTCCTAAATATCTCTGGCCTTCAGAATCCAATTTATATTTGGATTCTTTGAGAGTTTTTTAAACTTCAGGCATTCTTTCACTTTCTGATAACTTGTGTCCTAACATCCCAGGATCACTGTGTATTGGTCTGAAATGTGCAAGAAACATAAGTGTTATAATACACACTGCAAAATAGATGGATTTTTACACCACAAACAGTTATTATTTAGGCCTGGGACATAGGAATTGCCATACTGGAACAAATCAATGGGCCATTGAGTCTGGTATCCTCCCATGAGAGTTGATCTGTACCAGATGCTTCAGACGAAGGTGAAAAGGGGTGAGTGTGGAGATCAGGGGAATCCTGTCCAAGATGATGTCTATAAAGTCAGAAGGCAATTTCAGAGTTATGTTAAATGCAAACACCAGCTAGCTTTTGAACCTTTATTGTCCTACAAAGCTGGGCGGAACAATTATTCTGATGCCAGCTTGCCAACAGGTCCAAAGGAGAAAATCAGCAGATTCTTGCCTAGTGCCCCCAGAAGAGGTAGTAATATAGAAGAGTACAACCTCTGCCCTTTCCCTCCCCCTATGGTAGAGAGGGGTATTTTGGGAGTGGGAGGTGGTAGGCTGGAATGAGAACTGCTCTCCATATATTATCTCACCACAAACTGGTGGGAATTCTCCACCTATGTTAAAGGTGAAAAAATCAGGGCTGCTTGAAATTCCACCAGTTTCCAAATGTCTTTTTTTATTAGCTATAACCCTGATATAGACTAGCTGGAGCACACAGCACTTCAGCCACACCCTATCCTTCTGTTCTCTGGCCCTTCCCCAAACCTGACCCACCCACTATGCAGGAACAGTGGGGCTGGGATGGGGGGGCTGGCAAAAAGCTGTTATACCTGCTCTGTGCTAGCTGGAGAACCTTCAGACTATCAGAATATTCTGTGGGGCCAATTCTAGCCCCTTTTGGGCTTCTCTGTGCAGTCAGTAGCATAAAGGGGCTGCTTTATAAAACAGACTCTGGCATTGGTGATTATTACATGGTGAAAATGATGTAACTACACAGCGCCAAGATAGTCTGCAGATACCAGAGAGTTATTTCTGAAAAAACAGCAGTGAAGTAACTATTTCACTATGCTGCAGGCATACAGTTTGTGCCTTTGAAAATCTCCCCACTGTGTATATTTCCTGTTAAGATCATCTAAATTTTGCAGACTTCTACAATGAGATTGAAAACAAAACTAAAAGTTCTAAACCTTACACACACAAGTAATCAGTGTTATTTAGCCTTAATCTGTAATGTACCTTTATTAATTTTTTTTATCTTTTCATTATAAATAGAACTTAGTGCTCAAAGAAAATGACTGATTGATAGCACTACTAGATACTCAAATCCTCTGTCCACAGAACAGAGAAAACATGAGCAATGACAGCCCAAAGTTCTCCATGCTGCTATTTTGTTTCAACCCTTATCTCAAGTTCACTTTGTTGTTTATTAAGCAATGACCATGTGTTTTGAAGGATGAGAGGGCATTGCAGACTATTCAGTTCTTGGCCTTTGTGATGAGTTTCTGTTAATGCTAGTCTAATTGTGAGGATAGTTACTGCTGCTATTCATGGAGTACCATATAAGTGTAGAGTGCATTACAGACAATTGGAAATTAAGATCTGTGCACTAGGGAAGTCTTACCATCAAGGACCTGATTCTGAAAAAACTTAAGTATGAACTCAGCTTTATGCATAGTGGTCCCATTGATTTCATTGAAGTCAATGGGACTACTTGTGTGTAAAGTTGAGTGTGTATTTATTTTTATCATAGCACTGAGGGGACCGCATCATAGACCAGAACCCCACTATGCTAGGTGCAGTTCAAACACCGAATGAAAACACTGTCCCTGCCCACAAAGGGTTTACACTCCAAGTATAAGACACAACAGATGGATGTAGACAGATGTAGGGGGAAGAACAAGGAAATAACGAGTATTGCACACTAACAGCCTAACCACTGTCAAGTCTTTCCATGACCAGGATGTAAAGGCCCAGTCCTCCGACGTGCTGAGCACCTGCATCTCCCATTAACTGCAAAAGGAGTTGAGGCTGCTCAGTACCTCACAGAAGTTGCTCACCACTTGGTAGGATCAGAACCTGACTGACGAACAGTCCATGGAGTCTTTTTTTGGTTACATAGTAGTAATTATAGGAATGATATTGGTGCCACTTCATAGAAAGTGTAACTACTTTACACTGGGTTCTAGTGAGAGGAGACAGAACAGATTCTGTTAGCCAGGATGGCATCCTTGTCTATCTTTAGAAACCATGCACGTGCTCCTATCTCACAGAACTTTAGCAGTTTCCTACTATATGATTTTACTTTTATTTTTCATGATAAATAGAGTTTAGAAAACATTTTTATGTATTCTTATTAAACTAAAAATCCACACTTAAGGTCAAATACAAATAAGTGGAAATTAAAGATTTGCTTTTACAGATCTCTGGACAAGCATATTGCTGCTTTACAAACTAACTGAAGAGCGAATACAGCTTCACCAACCCCATTCTTTCACTGAAAATGCTATTGTAAACAGGGCCGCTCCTAGGAAATCCCTAGATAAAGAAAGGAAACTAGATTTGAACATGCTGTAAGGGTTTGCTTGACTTTTTCCCCAAACTGTCTGGATCGGGCTACAAAAAACTTGCCCAAGTACCTTTAAAAATAATTGTTCCTCTGCTGGTAAATCTGTATTATGATGTTTTGATTTTTCTACTGTTGAATATAACTG
This sequence comes from Terrapene triunguis, assembly GCF_002925995.2. NCBI lineage: Eukaryota > Metazoa > Chordata > Testudines > Emydidae > Terrapene > Terrapene triunguis. The sequence goes on along the minus strand of NW_020664436.1, from coordinate 8,053,028 downwards.
CTGGATTTTCAAGTTAGCCCCTTATTTTAGACAGCAATACATGGCAACATATTTGGTGAACAATACAGTACTATAGTGCTAGCTTAGCGAAAATTAATTTTTCACATTATAAAGATTTTTGTTTACCTTTTTATAAAAGTTATTTTGAGTGTTCAGTCAATAGCATTTGGGGATTCAGGCAGTTTCAGACCTCAGACCTTGTTACTAATTGCAGCTGTGGCTGTATAATTCTTAAAGATCAGATAGTAATTGTTATAAAACACATATTAAAGGCATGGAAGTCTTAAAACATAATGACCTGATTCTGATCTCATGTACATTCACATAAATCTAGAAAAGTCTATTGAAATTAATGAACTCCAGATTTTTTTAGCTGAAATCAAAATCCAGTCTACAGCCTCTGCATAGTTTTTTATCAGTTTTTAAATTTAGAGAGAAATTAAACTTTAGGAAAGGTTCAAGAAAATCAAGTAAGTGCATTCCTGTGGAACTTCAGGCATTAGTAGGCCCATTGACTTCCATGGGACTACTTCCATGTGAAAAGTTAAGCATATGTATAAGTGTATTCACGTTGGGGGTCAGTGTGTGGGAGTGTGGAAATACCCACAGCTCTGAAGTTGGTGGCTCATCAGAAAATACATCTTCCTCTGAGAATTACTCTGATTGTTTTGGTGGCCATCTGGTGTCTCACTTCTCTGAAGCACTACTCCCCTTCTACTGTGTCCTCTGACCACATTCAAATAAAAATATTTTGGTTTGACTGTTTCTACACTGTACACGCCCATCTCTGAGCTCTCATTTCTTTTTGGTTAATTATATGGAATTCCACAGCTGAGGGGAAGACTGTTCCAAAGTCTGAAGAATCTGCCCGAGTTATTAGTCAGTGTTAAACTCAAGAACTTGCGCTCTTCTGGTCTAGATTTGGTATATTTTCCTATTACAAACTGAAAACAACCACTTCGCTTTAAATAAGCGTGAATGATTCATTGATATTGGTAGTTCAAAAGTCGCTGGGGTACTCTCAGATGTGGATATACCACAAAAGTTGTGTTGCTTTAACTATAGCAGTATACATGTATATAACTATAACCTCAGCCTTTCTCCTTTTAGTGGTGATGCATTTGCTCTCCCTGAAGTTCCTATAGTAAGAGGTGATGCTTCACTGTGTGAAGCACAGACCTAGTTGGGGGGGGGGGGGTGAGAGAGAGCAAAGAGCATGGCAGCAGCAAGGAATGCATGAAATAAGCAGCTCCCATCTAGGTTCTGGCAGAGAAACATGGATTTTTTCATTAGCGCGCGCGCGAGAGAGAGGGATCATTACTTATTGTAAGCAGACAGCTGATTTTCAGTGTTACAGGCCAATGAGCAGACTTTAGTAGTGGGAATTATATATGCCAAAGTAAAACAGGCGTGTATTCTGACATGCAACAAGTATTTTCTGTTCACTCTCATACACTAAATGTAAAAGCAGCGTTAAAAAGGTATATCTACAGATAGCTTAGAGGCAAGCCAGATGTCTGACTCTGGCTGATAGATTGCTAAATATGGTGCTGTTACTTGTTCTGATAGAGGGGTCTTGAGCTACGGGTTACACTCCATTCTCTTGCCATTATACTATATTCTTGGCATCCCCCTACATTTTATATAAAGAAATGGCTTTTTTACAGTTAAGAATTTCAGCTCACTAACTCGAATATCAGCGACAGGATGTGTGAGGTTATATCTTGTCTCTGATATCATGGGACCAACACTGCTACAGCAACATTGCATATAACTATATCCTCCTGAAATAGCCAGCATTATACATGAGTCTTAGGGATTTGCTCACCATAGTTCATAACTCTCTCATCCCTCAATTAATTTTACCACTCAGCTCCAGAAGGCCAATATTTAACTCATCTCTGCCCCAAGCCATTGGTGCCAGCTCTCACAACACTTGATGTTTTCCTTAAAGCCTCAGCTGCAGAATCAAGAGAGTGCTTGAGAATCTCAGCTTACCTTTTTTTTTTTTCTTTTTAAATGAAAGTTTCCAGCTCTTAGTTGCAGATAAAAGCTTGGAAACATGACCCAAGTGTAACTACAGGCTCAGAAAAAGAACTATATATATATATATATATATATATTTGAATTCTCATGGTTTTAAGCCAACCTTGTGATGTTGAGGGAAGGGGGCTTACTCACTCAACTTTATGCACATAGGCAGCCCCACTGAATTCAGTGGGATTAATTACATGTGTAAGTGTTTGCAGGATTGGGAACTAGATCATTTAACTAGCCTTCTAGAATTTATAGAGGCTTTATCACTATACTGAACTACAATCCTGATCAGAATAACCACTGAACTTCTGGGCTTACTGTACTGCTGATCAGGTGGCTTCCTTAAGAGTCTAATAACCCCCTCAGTTCCTAGAGATCTCGTGCTCATTTTAGCACAAACACTCACTCTTCCCTGTGAAATTCACAATAGCCTATTTTCTGGAGTCGCTACAGTTTCCAGACTTCTTATTTCAGAGTAGCAGCCGTGTTAGTCTGTATCCACAAAAAGAACAGGAGTCCTTGTGGCACCTTAGAGACTAACAAATTTATTTGAGCATAAGCTTTCATGGGCTACAGCCCACTTCATCAGATGCATAGAATGGAACAAATAGTAAGAAGATATATATACATACAGAGAACATGAAAAGGTGGAAGTTGCCATACCAACTCTAAGAGGCTAATTAATTAAGATGAGCTATTAGCTATTATGAGCAGGAGAAAAAAAACCTTTTGTAGTGATAATCAATATGGCCCATTCCAGACAGTTGACAAGAAGGTGTGAGGATACTTAACATGGCTGCTACTCTGAAATTTGAATTGAATTCACTGCAAAAGTTTTTTTTTCTCCTGCTGATAATAGCTCATCTTAATTAATTAGCCTCTTAGAGTTGGTATGGCAACCTCCACCTTTTCATGTTCTCTGTATGTATATATATCTTCTTACTATTTGTTCCATTCTATGCATCTGATGAAGTGGGCTGAGAGGCAGACACTGAGAAGGGGATCCACAAATGCCAGAATGCTGGGTGGCTCCCTGCCTAAGATACCCAGGGGGAGATGCTGATGTGTTACGCCCTGCCCCTTTCTCAGAGATAGGTTCCTAAATCCAGGCTGCAGGGAGGCACCTAGCTTGGCTGGCAATCCACAAATGGGAACCCCTCTCCTGCCCCTCTGGAGGCACCTACATCGTTTCTTATAGGAGAGAGTTAGGCTCCTGCCTCAGTCTCCCTCAATCTCTTCTATTGATGCCGTTCTACAGTGAACAAAGAGTGACTGGGGGAGAGACAGTCTCTAATACAGTAATTTGGGCACCCACCTGAGGGACAGGAGACCATGGTTTCAAATCCTTCCACCCTCTCAAGCAGAGAGGAGAGAATTGAACCTGGGTCTCCCTCTTCCCAGGCTAAAAGTTTTATAAGGTGAGTGGCAGCCAGATTTTGAATGGGACTTGATCTGTATGTGCTCTCTGAGCATGCATACTGGGTCGGGCCCCTGGATAAGTTAGGTGGCTGAACACCTGCCTTCCCCCAGTTTGTAAATTGCTCTTGCACTCAGGTGGGAGATGGGCATCTGGGAAGCCTGGAATGAGACAGCTGTGCACATGTCTAGAGGCAAAAATGTAGGCATCGAGGGAATTTTTACTGTGAGAAATTTAGGCACCAAGTAAGTTTAGGCAGCTACAGGATGTGATGGGATTGCAGTGGGGGACTTAAGTGCCAAAAAATGGGATTTAGGTGTCTCCGTAGCTTCATGGATTCCATGCACAGAATAAAATTGGTGCAGTTGCTAGTGTTGACACAGCTCTACTGTAAATTTGCCTGAATGGAAGGGAAGTTATTTTGAAAATCTGGCCCTGCTACTGGGTGCTCAGTATTTGAAAGTCTGGCTGTAACTTCTTTAAAAAAAAAAAAAAAAATCTAGCCCATGATTTCTAAATCAAGCCCTTCCTGTTGTCACTGACTCTAATTCCTCCCACACTTTAATTTCCTCTTCTAATCTGAGTTTCTTTTTCACCTGGGATTTTCTCTACACAGGATGCAGTCAGGTTTTCACACAATAGTTGGTTTGATATATTTCCAAATTACCACTGCAGATACTCTGTCAGGTGACCAAACAAGCCTTTCCAAATTTTCTGATTAAAATAATCTATTCAAGAGACATTAATGCTCTCATGCTAAAGAGGAGAGTAAAATCTCTTACCAGTGCCCTTCACCCACATACATGAATTAATTAGGCTGGTCTGGGAGTTATGTTCCAGTCTACAAATGTTTGGGGAGAGCTCACACTAGCCTGTACAAAGGTGTTAACTACCTCAAGTTAATTGGCAATCTGTTTACCTCAGGATTAAAAACTTCTAGTGCAGCCAAATCCTCAGTGGAATATTAAATTCTGGTATGTTAAAGGTAGAGTAGTTTATATACTGAAGTTGTCACAGAATGACAAAGCTAAAAGAATATTGCAGGCACAGAATCTGAAAAAAAAACACATATCTCTAATATCCCCCACAGACTTTTTTCAGGAGAAAATAGTTTGGGCTGTAAATATTGTTCTCTTTTCTCCCCTTGTTTTACAGACTTCTAGTGATGTAAGTTAGTAAACAAACATTCTAAAATCCAACTGGATAGACCAATGATGCTTTATATTTTTATGAGATCTATTGCAGTGTATGCTGTTGTTCTTGTGGAACTGGGCCTGTGTTGGAATAGTTGTTAGTTAAGTATCTGTTTTAGGAAGGAACCCCTACAAGTCAAGACAAAGAAAGTCAAATTTCCCATTCTTGTTTGATGTATTGTATGCTTAAGTATTGTTCTCTAGTGAGTGTTTGTAAGATGTTGGGTTTTTTTCCTCCCTTCAGTGGAGAAGGGTTTTCTTATTTAAAAAAACACACATCCCTCCCCTTTGGGGGGTAGTTATGCTATTCTTTTTGTTTTTAGTCTCAAATAAGCTTGCATTTCCATGTCATAAATCTTCTAATGGGAGGGGGGAAATCTGTTGTAGCTAGTAAGTTTGCAAAATAGGGTTTTAAATCTTTAACAAGTCCACTGATGTAACCTAGGTAATAGTGTCAGGGTGATATGTATACTGTTTCTTAATAATGCTTGCTGTGTGCCAGTAACTCAGAGATAGAAATTAATTTTTTAGCAGTAGGCAGAAGGAAGGAACTGCACTGATGCTGTGTCTTCTAATTCTTTACTCTATCAACTTGTTTTCAGAATGTTATAAATAGCACTGGAAGCTCCTTGTCTTTTTTATGTTATTGTACTGATCAGTTTCTTCTCCCATGACAGGCTGTTGTCAAGGGAATGGGGCTTAATCAGCTGATTCTTATTTGGGAGGAAACAAAACAAAATATGTATCTAAATCTGATCAAACTAACTACTGAGAAAAGTGCGGTGTCTTTTCTGCTTCACCGTGAATAATACCATTTTTTTCAGGAAAGAATTAATATTTTAAGAACATTTGAAATGTTTGGTTTCAAACAACACCATTTATATACCATTTAAAAAAAAATCTCCCTGCATCATTGTTCAGAAACCATGAGTCTGCCATTGTTTCAATCCCCCTCCCTAGGGAAGCTTGCACAAAAAATAGACTAGGAAGGAAGGCTCTTCATGTATTTTGATGTTCAGCGTCGGTGGCCAGATTTATTAAAAGAATGACTTGTTGAATCGTCCCAATTCTAATTCACACAGGTTTCTGCCTACTTTCCTCTTGGGCCATTCATGTGTGAATTATGAGCCATCAATGCTTTGTGCAAATGCAAAATCCTGACTTTGCACAAGTGCCAATTTCTGTGGTTGCTGTCCATTGCACACTCAAGTGAATTTGCATGAGTTCCCAGGGTCCCACAGCTGATCTGCCAGATGTCAGGCATTTGGCTTTGATGTCATGTCCCCCTACATGCATAATTTGAATCTACCGTGGCTCTTTAAAGATGAGCTCTTATTGATTAAGTGGAACACTGCTGCCAGGAAGCAGAGAGGGTACTATGTATCAGTCCTGAACGGCTAGTCTCTGCTCCCCTCCTGCTTGGGGAAGGAGCAATTGTATGAGAGCCATTCTCTGTGGTCATCAAAGGTAAAGGATCAAGCATAATGCCCTCAGAATGGCTCTTTCTCCTTGCTTGGCTGTTATGATATGTAAGCATCCTTACCCTGTGCCCCCCGTTTTTCTACAGCCCCCTTTTTCTCAGGCACCTACCTTCCTACCCTCTTGGGCTTTGAAAGTCTCTTGCTGTCACCCCCAGTCTAACTGCCCCGTGTTGCTTACACATGGTTAAAGTATTTCTGAACCTGGCCTTCACAATGGACACAGTCACAAGAGAGAAGATGAACGATGTAATATTTTACGGTCAGCACTAGCGAAAGTTATCTTCTTTACAGTAGGAGGCCACAAATGTATCTGAAACTAATGTGCATTTCAGAGACAGAATTATAGGTGTAATATATGAAGTAATAGGAGCCAAAAGGAAAAATAGGCACATGATTACCCCTCAACATGGAGATCGTATTTACAAATCATGATAATCGTTTCTGGTTTTACTTCTATTGGGCGTATTTTAATATATTCTAGTTCAGCCATTTCTAGAGGCCTTAATTATGTGAAAAAACTGTTCTGAATTAGTAGGGGGTTTGGTGGCCACGAAAAATTTTAAATCAAAATGCGGGTCCTCGTGTTGCTAAAGTTTGAAGTCCACTGAGGTAGACAGTAAAGAAATTAGAAGAGATGGAATGGATAAGACAGCGTCTAGGCCAAAATCACTTTGGGGAAGAAAGCTACTAGAGGGTCCCCAATACAGTGCTTGTGGTGTGTTACAGACCACCAGGATCCAATTGGGATATGGATAGAGACCTCTTTAATGTTTTTAATGAAATAAATACCATTAGGAATTGTGTGATTATGGGAGACTTTTGAAAAACAAATTCTGAAAGTGAAAGTAGGTAAGGACATAGAGGTGAACGGTAATTGGGATAAAATATAACATGGTTTTACAAAAGGTAGATCATGCCAGACCAACCTGATCTCCTCCTTTGAGAAGATAACTGACTTTTTAGACAAAGGAAGTGCAGTAGATCTAATCTACCTGGATTTCTGTAGGGCATTTGATACAGTTCCACGTGGGAAATTATTAGTTACATTGCAGAAGATGGGGATTAATATGAGACTTGAAAGGTGGATAAGGAACTGGCTAAAGGGGCGAGTACAACGGGTCCTTTTGAAAGGTGAACTGTCATGCTGGAGGGAGGTTACTAGTGGAATTCCTCAGGTATCGGTCTTGGGCTCAATCTTAACATCTTTATTACTGACCTTGGCGCACAAATTGAGTGTATGTAATAAAATTTGTGGATGACACAAAGTTGGGAGGTACAGCCAATACAGAAGAGGACCGGAATTTCATACAAGAGGATCTGGACAACCTTTTAACCTGGAGTAATAAAAATTTAATAGTACGAAGTGCAAGGTCACGCGTTTAGGGACTAACAACAAGAATTTTTGCTATAAGATGGGCACTTACCAGTTGGAGGCGATAGAGGAGGAGACAGATCTGGGTATATTGGTTGATCACAGGATGACTATGAGACGCCAATGTGATGCGGCCATGAAAAAGGCTAATGCAGTCCTAGGATGCATCAGGTGATGTATTTCCAGTAGAGACAGGGAAATGTTAGTACCATTATACAGAGCACTGATGAGACCTCATCTGGAATACTGTGTGCAATTCGGGTCTCCCATGTTTATGAAAGATTAATTCAAACAGGAACAGGTGCAGAGAAGGGCTGTTAGAATGATCCGAGGAATGAAAAACCTACCTTCAAGAACTTGACTTGTTTAGATTGACCAAAAGAAGGCTGAGCGGAAATATGACTGCTCTCTATAAATACATCAGAGGGATAAATATCAGGGAGGGAGAGGAGCTAAGCGCCAATGTGGACACAAAAACAAATGGCTATAAACTGGCCATCAATAAGTTTAGGCTTGAGATTAGGCGAAGGGCTCTAACAATCAGAGGAGTGAAGTTCTGGAACGGCCTGCCAAGGGGAGCAGTGAGGGAAAAAAACCTAACTGGCTTCAAGACTGAGCTTGATAAGTTTATGGAGGGGATAGTATGATGGAATGGCATGTGGTCCATTGGCAACTGCCAATAGCAAAAATCCCCAATGGCTGGAGATGGAACTCTAGGTGGGGAGGGCTCTGATTCACTACAGAGAATTCTTTCCAGGTATCTGCCTGGTGGATCTTGCCCACATGCTCAGAGTCTAACTGGTCGCCATATTTGGTGAGAGATTTTTTTCCTAGGTCAGATTGGAAGAGTCCCTAGTGGGGTTTCCGCCTTCCTCTGCATCATGGGGTACAGGTCACTTGCAGGTTTAAACTAGTGTAAATGGTGAATTCTCTGTAACTTGAAGTCTTTATACCATGATTTGAGGACTTCAGTAACTCAGCCAGAGATTAGGGGTCTATTACAGGGGTGGATGGGTGAGGTTCTGTGGCCTGCAATGTGCAGGAGGTCAGACTACATGATCGTGATGGTCACTTCTGACCTTAAAGTCTGTGAGTCTAAGGGACCCAGATATGAAATTGCAGAAATACAAACTGTGGTATGTAACCTATGACTTAAATCAGGCTCTGTATCAGATGACTGGAGGATAACTAATGTAATGCCAATTTTTTAAAAAGGCTCCAGAGGCGATCCTGGCAATTGCAGGCTGGTAAGCTTAACTTCAGTACCAGGCAAATTAGTTGAAACTATAGTAAATAACAGAATTATCAAACATGTAGATGAGCACGATTTGTTGGAAGACTCAACTCTGCTTTTGTAAAGGGAAACCATGCTTCACTTATCTATTAGAATTCTTTGAGGGGGGTCAACAAACATGTTGGACAAGTGTGATCCAGTTGGTATACTGTACTTGGACTTTCAGAAAGCCTTTGACAAGGTCCCTCTCCAAAGGCTCTTAAGCAAAGTAAGCAGCCATGGGATAAGAGGGAAGGTCTTCTCATGGATCAGTGACTGGTTAAAGACAGGAAACAAAGGGTAGGAATAAATGGTCAGTTTTCAGAATGGAGAGAGGTAAACAGCAGGGTGAGGGAAACAGCAGGGTCCCTCAAGGATCTGTGCTGGGACCAGTGCTGGTCAACACCTTCATAAATGATCTAGAAAAAGGGGTAAACACTGAAGTGATGATGTTTGCTTGCAGAGGATACAACATTACTCTAGATAATTAAGTTCAAAGCTGATTGTGAAGAGTTACAAAGGGATCTCACAAAACTAGGTGACCTGACAACAAAATAGCAGATGAAATTCAGTGTCGATAAATAAATGCAAAGTAGCGTATAATCTCAACTATACATACAAAATGATGAGGTATAAATTAGCTGTTACCACTGAAGAAAGATCTTGGAGTCCTTCTGGATAGTTCTCTGAAAACATCCGCTCAATATGCAGTGGCAATCAAAGAAGCTAACAATGTTAGGAATCATTAGGAAAGGGATAGATAATAAGACCATAAATATCATAATGACACTATATAAACCCATGGTACACCCACACCTTAAATACTGCATGCAGTTTTGGTCAACCCACCTCAAAGATACATTAGAATTAGAAGCGATACAGAGAAGGACAACAAAAATAATTTTGTATAGAACAGCTTCCATATGAGGAGAGATTAAAAAGACAGACTATTCAGTTTGGAAAAGAGACGACTGAGGTTGGGCTATGATAGAGGTCTATAAAATCATGAATAGTGTGAAGAACATGAATAGGGAAGTATTATTTACCCCCGTCACATAACACAAGAGCCAAGGTTCACCCAATTAAATGAATAGGCAGCAGGTTTAAAACAAACATAAGGAACTACTTCTTCACACAATGCACAGTCAACCAATGGCATTCATGTCCAAAGGATGTTGGGAAGGCCAAAAGTATAAATGGGTTCAAAAGAGAATTAGATAAGTTCATGGAGGATAGGTCTATCGATGGCTATTAGCCAAGATGGTCAGGGATTCAATCCCACACTCTGTGTCTCTAAGCCTCTGCCTGCCAGAAGCTGAGACTGGACAACAAGGGATGGATTACTTGATAATTGCCCTGTTCTGTTCATTCCTTCCGAAGCATCTGGTATTGGTCACTATCGTAAGACGGGAAGCTGGGCTAGCTGGACCGTTGGTCTGACCCAGTATATGTTCTAAACCAGTTTTGGGTAGGGGAGTTCAAAGGGGCAGATGGAATCCTTTGTCCAAAACCCTAAGCTGTGGAGCAGCTCTGCAGTTGGTTATGCAGCCTGTTGGATACAGTAGCATCTCTTGTTAGAGGACTTGGCAGTACTGACCAGCCCTGGATCAATTAGCCACATCACTGTCCTTCTCCCTATGAACACTACCATGGAGCACTGTGGTGTGCAAAGTTCCCCCAGCATGGATTCTCTGAACCCTACCCTTCCCATGCTGCTAAAAGATGGAGGTTCCACTGTGTTTACGGCCTTCTGCCATCCTTCCGTGTTCCGAACTAGGATTTGGTCCTTTATGTACAGTACTGCTGGATCAGAGTTCACTATAAAAGATTCCACAGTATCTGGTTTCACTTACAACAAGGTCTTTTGGACATAGGTATTCCCTTGTTCGGTAAATGCAATAAATGTTGAACAAAGCTCTGCAGCATTTGAAGTGGGCCTATACCACTTTTAACAACTTTGGAGGATGTCAGTGATTTCAGTTGTGGTTAGTGAGGCTAATATGATCCGTTCTTAAACATTCTCTGGAGGAATTTCAATACTTTGCTAATGCAAGCAATTCGAAGTAAAAATGTAGTTATCTACATAGTAATAAGTAAAAGTACTGACCACTTACATGTAAACTTAAAGGCTTATGAAAAGCTCTCTAGTGGGTAGAGGATACAGGGGGCCTGGAGCGCCAGCGAATTGCTGCCAAAGGCCCAGCGCTTCGGCGGCGGGTCCTGGGGCGGAAGGACCCCCTGCCGAGGGTCTTCAGGGCACTTCGGCGGCGGGTCCCGGAGCAGAAGGACCCCCGCTGCCGAATTGCTGCCGAAGACCCGGAGCGGAAGAAGCTCCAGACGCCTGGGCCCCGCGAGAGTTTTCCGGGGCCCCCGGAGCGAGTAAAGGACCCTGCTCCAGGGGCCCCAAAAAACTCTCGTGGGGGTCCCTGTGGGGCCCGGGGCAAATTGCCCCACTTGCCCCCCCCCCCGGGCGGCCCTGCTAGTGGGGAGGGAAAACATCTAGAACAGTGACTTGCCCATCCTACTGCCTGTATTAACAGTGGTCCAAACAGATGTCTTATTTGCCCTTACCCCCATGGATTTAAAGGTACAGCATTTACCTTGCCCATGTGATCTTCCCTCTTCTTATTGATTTATTAGTAGTCATGTTTGTTTACAGTAGTGCCTAGGAACCAACCAAGAATTGGGGCCCCATTGTGCTAGGTGCTGTACACGGCGCAGTAGACAGTCCCTCTCCTGAAGAGTTTACAATTTAAATAGACAAGATAAATATAGAGGAAAAGAGTAAAAATATAGAGGATATTCTAAAGGCAACTTCTCTTGAGATTTTTAATTTCTTCTGAGCTCTCTTGTGCCTTCTGCTGCTATTAAATTTCCCTGTTCGGCTGCTTGCACTCAGCTTTTTGCCTTTCCCTTGAGCAATCATGTGGCTGAAGCTCCTGTTAATAAGAGTATCATGGTTTACTGAAAAAACAACAACCAAGAATGCTTTAACCTTGTAAAGAGTGTCTCTCTCACATTTCCTTTGTGAAGTTTATGGGTGAACCAAGAACCACTGAGGTGCTTGAATGTCAGAGCTGGAATTTTCATCTGTGTCTCTGTCACTAGGCGGAAGGAAAATAGGCTACTTTATTTAATTAGCAGGGAAAATTCTACACATACAATTGTGCCAGCTTAACTAAGGGGGTAGTTTAAATGTAACTTTGTGTCTAGACATTCTGAAATCTGTTTAAACCTGACCTATTGGTTTAGTGCATCTCTAACCAATATAACCAGTTTTAAACCAATATGAGTGCCCTCATAGGGGGTTTGCACTGGTTTGACTAAATCAATTTTTAAACTAATTTAAGGTAAATTGCTGTCACTTGTGTATGTAGACCACCTCTTAGTAGCCTCTTGCAGTGAAGATGTCTTTTGGTTTTACAACTGACAACAGTAGCCATGACTTAAGATTGTTAAAGTTTAAATGCACATTGTATTCACAACATGTAATGTTTTTGTTTCTTTGTGCTTGCACTTATGAAAGTGATTCAACAAGTATGAAAAAGATCACCCATTGTACTGGCAATCTGTTTCTAAAAAGAACTCTGTCACAGCATTTAACTCAAGAGCTCACTACCTGTACGTTCATTTAATCAGAACTTGCCAGACCACACCACCACCATATAAATAACTTCCAATAATATTACAATCACAGAACAGAATGTTTAATTGTGCCACAAAACTACTAGGGATGAGGCAAAGTGATTAGTTTGCTTAATCAACTTCCTGCATATGTGGGTTCAAGGATAGATAACTTAATTCATTACGACTTCCTACCCATGCCTATGTTGCCACAAACCTTTCTCCCTTCCCAGAAACAGCACTTCTGAATAGCAACATCTATCCAGAAAGGTGATGTGTCAACGGATAAACATAACATATTTTACACTGTGACTCAGTCCCCAGAAATATTAGTGTTGTGTCCCAAGTTACAGGGAGCACCTTAAAACAAAGCACTAAGAATTGGTACATAACTATGTCAATTGTATCTACGCTATCTGAGTGTTCACACAGCTCCAGCTAAGCTCTTAAGATCCTGTCCCAGCAAACACTAGGTACACTGTAAAATTTGGAGTAAATTATCTCCTTTGAAACAAACTTGTTAAGAATTTAGAGGGGACGGCTCCAGATAATTACAGTAAGGTTATTTACTAGGCGTTGCTACCTGTGTCCGACAAGCATTTATTAATTACTTTTATTATCTTCTTCTAAACCTATGATTAACCAGCTAGGACTTTTATTATATTGCTATGATAAGACCAAAAAGAAATTCATCATGGGATAAGCTAGCCTTGCTGAGTAACATTATAATCTTATTGGTGTTGCCTTTGTCTCTACTCCTCTACCCTTACAGTTACTGCTGTTTCATTACCCATCTCCTTGTGTCATTTCAGAACTAAATTGGGAAGTTTCTTGGGGCAGGGATTTTGTCTCTCATCTGTATTTGGAAGCTCCTAGCACACTATCTGATGCAATTAAATTATTGCCATTTCATCTGGCCAGTGAGAAAAAAGTTGTTTTAAAAAAATACTCATTGGCAAAACTCCTCTCTGATTTTGCTTCCTATGAACTGAAAGACTGCAATCCAGAACATATTATATTTTCACTCAGCTAAAAGTTAAGGTTGCACATTACCCACAGTTCCCTCTCAAACTCTTAAGAGGTGCCTGCACTCTTCCAGGTGTCTTTCATTTCTCAAAAGAATGCTAAGGAAAATTTGAAGGGTAAACCTTACTAGCTCTCCATGAAGGAGTAAATGGGCATCAACGTGTGTCTAGAATCTAGGCCAATTTCCTTTGTAGGCAATTATGTTAAAAAGTTTGTAAAGATGTTGTTCTATAATATTCCTGTGTTAGTGGGCAGGGTTACATGGTAAGCATTAATGCTGTTACCAGAACCATAACTCTACATTTCCAGCCTTTCTGTTGTTTTGAAATACACTCAAATGAGATTCCATTTAAGATTTTATATTTGTAACTCTAATGCTCTCTCAATGAAGATTTTGTTTGTTTGTTCTGGGAATGATACATATAGCTTGGAACAGAGCATGAGCTTTATGAATGTAATATGTTGATTTCCAAATAAGTACCCTAAAATTTCACACCACATACTATGTCTGATGACATGATTGCATTCCTCCAGAATCTCTACCTTCTCTTGTCCTGTCCCTTTAAATTTTTTTTAACCTTTTGGAAAGTGTCTCTAGGTAACATTGTGGGTTACATAAAAATAATTATGCTTCCAGTCCCTGCCCAAATACTGGGACTGGGCACCTTCAACTCCCGTTTGAAGCCAATGGTAACTGAAGATACTTAGCACTTCACCAAAGGTACTTGGCACCTTTCAGGATCACGCCTGGGAATGTTGTCTATGAATCTTGAATGTTTGTAATTATATAGCACTGAGTATTCTTGTTGCTGTTTAGCACTGGGTATTGTTACCACAAAGCTATCTTTAATTGTGGGATAGCATTTTGATACCATGGTGATATGAAATCTTTCAATAATGTAGCAATATTATTTAATCTGAGGTTTGTACATAGCACAAATGGTGATAATGAGTAGGAAGGGTGATCTAATTGTTAGGGCACTGGACTGGAACTCAAGACCTGGGTTCAATTCTTGGCTCAGCCACAGACACGTACCTTGTCCAAGTTGCTTAGTCTACCATGTTCTTCGTCTGTAAAAATGGAAACTGTATTTATCTCATAGGTGTTGTAAGGATAAAAATCCATTACTGACTGTGAGGAGCTTAGATACTGTGATGATAAGGGCCATATAAGTAGGTGGGTAGATGCCATAGTACAAAAACCTCAGTGAAATTAACATGGGGACGTTAGCTATCGCTGTTTCACCCTCTCAATAGCATAATTGAATTATTTTAATTAGCTGTGTTATCTGGGGCTATTACAATGTAAAGCACCATTAACAAAATGAAAAGCAGGCCTGAATCGCTTGCTTTCCTACAGTTCTACTAGGCAAATATTCCTCACTCCAAGAAATGTGCCATGATTACATTTGTAATTTTTAAGAATTGACTGAAGCAGTATTTTAAAGTGCAGTAACTTACCTTTGTAAAAGATTTGTTTAGGGGTGAGGGAGTTGGCAGGGGTGGGAATAAATGTCAACTGAGGTTGGTTAAAACTGTTGGGTGCTTGATCCTATGGAAAATTAAGCCACTTATTTAGGTACCTAGATAGGGATATAACAGCCTAACTTTAGGCACCCCTTATATTTTTGAAAATCTTGGCCTTATATTTTGCTTTTAAGGTCTTTACTGTAACATAACTGCATGGTGAATTCAACAGCCTCATTCCTAGTGAATTCTTAGCAGGACCTTCTGCCATTTCTGTGAAGTAAGAGTTATTTTAGAATAATGTGGTGAAGGGGTTTGTGTGGGGAAGGTTAGGGATAGCCTGTTTGGTGGGGTACTTTGGTAAAAGGGGTGTTGGAAGGATACTATCCCTAGGGAGGCAGAGTTAAGGGTGTAGTCTATGTCATATCTGATAGTTGCCATAAAGTGTATATCTATGGGTGGAGTACAGAGTATATCCGGTTCAGTGGATTACCTGACAAAACTTCAATAAGGTCGGTAGTATGTAGCATCCTTTAAAAAGAAAAGGATTCCAGCAATGTTTAGATTCATGGACCACGGTAGGTCTCCCATTGGCTTTTTTTTCTGAAAAGTGGCTGGATATGCTACATATTGTTCATTACATGTTCTGTATTTAAAAGAAATTTATGTAAGTAGAACAAGTTGAGATTTGAAATACAGGTTGACAAGAAATTCTACAGAGAATCTATATACCATTTAATACTCCCTTCTACTCTCTAATTGTAGACTTTTTTAAAAGGCTGACTAGATAGATTTCTAGAAATTTGGAATCTGCCATCTATAATAAAATGTGCAATCCTTAAAATAAATGCATTTTAGTAGGTGTTGAAAGTGCTACTTAAGGGTCTTGTAAATTGTTAGGAGAGATTTACAAAGAACAGTTAGTTGCCCAACTCCAACTGACGGTCAAAGGGAACTGGACACCTTTTCCCCCTTTGTGCCTTTGAAAATCTCCCTCTTAAACATTAGTGTATGCCCTGTAGAATGTGCCTGTGAACTTTATTAACAACCATTTTGTGGGTTTCCGATCAATAAATGCATTACCTTAAAAATCGATCATTAAACAGTAATACTAGATAAAACAATTTTTATCTGTTCTGTTTCACACATAACCCACATTTTGTTAGTACTTCAGTTATCAAGCATAAAGAAAAGAAAATGGGCTGTAAAAGAGTGTATCAATTATATGACGTGCCTTAGTGTAACCTCTGTTTTCCAACATCACTACATATTTCTTTTGGCCTAGTGGACAAAAATTGAACAATATATTTTAAAATAAAAGTTGGAATGAACTAAAAATGCATGGCGATCTTTGATGTATACTCTATGTTGTGTGAGGGGGAAAAATCAGTCTACAAAAGGATGCGCTAAGCTGTAAACATTCTGTCCTCATAATTCAGCATTACAGTCCTATTTGTGGTCATTTCCTTTGCTTTCTTTCTCCAGATTTTCCATGAAGCCTAGCTAAACATGCAACCAGCAATACATTGATAAGGCCCGTGCAGCTGTGGAGATATTCTTCTACGTGGTGAAAATGACTCTAATTTTTTGACAACGATTAAAGGACAATGGGGTCAAATACACTTGGGAAGGCTGCAACATTAGATGAACTTTTAAACACTTGCATTGAAATGTTTGGTATGATTCTTCAATCTTTTGTTTCATTGCTTGCTGTTCTTGAAATTCAACTACTATTATAAGCTCACCCAGGCTATTATCTTTTTCAGTTGATCATTCGTTTGGCAAACAAATTCCTTTTGCTGTAAAATTTTCCATGCTTGGTTCTTAGCCCAGAGGAAAACTTTTGTATTGAAAAGTTTGAAGAAAATTCTTTCATCTGTCTGAATGAGGGGGCAGGAGAGCCTCTCTCCTGTCCTGATGGGTTCAAACGCTGTGTATTTTTAGTAATACACATTACATAATACAAAAAAATCTATTTAACACAAGAACAATTGATAGAATGATTTAAACATGTGGGTCTGTATTAAGATTAGATAACTATACAGTTGGATTATTTTATGAATTTGCCTCTGATTTTTTACAAAAGAAATAGGAATATATTTCTTGATGCACTGATTTATTTTTTTTGCTTTGCTGTGTTGTTTACACTGGATCTTTTTCAATCTAGTGCTACTTCTGGAAGCTTTTCCCATGCATTGTGTAGTAATATGATTGCAGGTTCTCATTTTAATCAACCATTACCTATAGAACTTTCTATCATTTATGTGAGCCTGTTGCTAATCATATAATTTACATACTTGGATGGCCCTTATGGATTGTCATACATAGAAATGAATACTAATCCTTTGAAAAAACAAAACAATGACCCCAAGTCTCCAGTTAGAAGCAATTATATTAACTCACAAATTGCTAGTTATATTAAGAAAACAAATAATCATATTAGGACCTTTCATTTTATGGAACATGAACATACACCACCTCTTTCCACTTTAAAAGGTACTAGGCCTTGATTCATAAGTGCTTTGATGAATCAAGGCCTTAATCAAAATGAGGCATTCTGAATTGCTTTTATTTAAAGACCATGTGACCACTTGGTTTGAATGAGGTTATAATTTGATTTCATTTTTGAGGAGAGAGAGAGATCTTCTCACTGTCAGAGATGAAATCACTAAGGGCCAGTTACTGCAACTGAATCTAAGCAGACACACCACTGCATCCATGCACGTCCAGTTGCCAATTCTGGCCCTAAAATGGTGCAAATCCCATATAGGGCATATTTAACCAGAGATAGCAGAGGTCATTTACATTTTACATATTGGAATTATCATTCCTCCTTCCCTTTCCCCCAAATACATACATATACTTCTCTTTTGAATACTGAAGTCCATAATGTGTGTGTGTGGTTCCCTTTTCTCTTTGTCCCCTTTGATTTACTCTGGTTCTTCATTAAATATTCTCTGTAACTGGAAAAACATTCTCCACTCCCCAGCTAGCCCCTCCCAATACATACACATTCGAGTGTGACATTTGGTTGTCATGGTCAGTTTTTATCAATGAATGACAAGATTGAATTTTCTGATGATCACTTAAAATTAGGTACATCCAACTGAACTTGTAATTATAGTGTCTTACTAATCTAGAATTCTGGGGTTTGGGTGCATTTTAGGTAATGGGTTATTATAATCAGTTGCTATCAATTTTCTCTTGTTCAAAGCTTTTTTTAAAAATCCCACTTGGAGTTTGAAGAAGGCACTCGTGTTGAAACAGCAACATTGCTATTGTGACACTTTTTGAGTAATATTTAATAAAAGTTTGGGGGAAGGAGGGGATTATATAAATTTCCTTTCATTCTACACTGATATGATTTGATAATTGATGTGCTACAGCCATTGTAATTTGCTGACTCTCACTGCTAGAGGAGCATTTTACTTGTTATGTTTCTGTTCTGAAGATATTTTAATTGACAGTGCACTGGATATGTTTTCATTTTGAATATTAATAGATCTGACTTCCCTGAAGAGAGGTAATAGATCATGGATATCTGGAAACTGGCTGATCTCTGCCCTTGAATAATGCATGTCACTTAACTTAAAATGGTGTCTCTATTTTACAGATAATAAAGGACATTTGGGCACCAGTCATTTGCCAAGAATGGTTCTTTTAATGCACCGGTGGTATCTGCCTTCCACAGAACTGGCCGGCAAACTTCTCTCCATATATCCTTTCAAAGATCCATATAGCCTAGCATTAGCACTTTGGAAGACAAACTGTGATAACATGTAAAATCCATGCATTAAACAGTAGTATTGGAGTGCCATCAGCATATAAGGCTCTTCAGCAATTTATGGGCCTGGTCCAATGCCCACTGAAATCCTTTCAACTGATTACAATAGACTTTGGATCAGGTCTTTTATGAACCTGCTGAAGTGTGCTTTGAATTAGCATTTGAGATGTACAAAAATATTTAAGGACACAAAGATACAAATGGAAGTTTGGCACTTAACTCCTGTTGACTTTCTATGGAAGTTGCTTGCCTGGCACCTGTGCCTTTTGAAAATCTCCTCTGTAATCGTTCAGTATCTACTGATATCCTTGATTAGCCTGTATTGGTGGGAAATTATTTGTCCAGCAGAATATTCAGAAATAGTGTGTATTGGATGCATGTTTTTGCTAAGACAAATGGCAAATTGCTGAATTGGAAATGTTGTCTATATTTTTCAGTGTGTTATCTCATCTCAAGGTATAGCACATTTTAATTTGGAGGAATAACATACAAAGAATACTCTATCCTGTACAAAAGTGAAAACTCTCTAAATGAACAAGACCGCTGCAGAGTAAAAAAAAAAAAAGTTACCGAAACCATGATCATGAAGCTTATTCTTTAACTAATCTACCTATAGAGATGCCAGTGGGGAAAAATGCAGTGAATTCCGCTTAAAAATCTGCTGTTTCATAAGGTAAAAATGCTGATTTTTTTCACTGGGATTTGGTTTTTATAGCTCTGAATAGTCAATTTTTACAAATAATAAAAAATCCTAAACCAAGTCAGTCCACCTCTACTAATGCTTTCTCTTGGACTACTTTACAGACATAGGGTGGGGGGAAATCCTATTCAGAACAGTTATTCAACTAGGGTTATTCAGGTTTTTGAACACTTACAGTGTATCAAGCTAAAGAGCTTACTGAAAACTCATGCTACAGTTTGACTGGTACTTGTTCTTTGAGGTTTAACACTCAGACTAGATTGGCACAGCACGCAAAACTGGGGGGAGGGGTAGATCATAGTACAATCTAGAATGGTATAAAAAGATTGTCCCTGGATTGTTCGCTTCAGTTCATGTGAACCCTAGATAATTCAAACCAAGGGTATGTCTTTGCACAGCAAACAAACAAAAATGTGCGTTAACACAAGTTAAAATAGCAATGAAGACAAGGCAATTTGACTTTTAACTTGAGTTAGCTGCTCAAGTTCAACACCCAGCTTCCTTATAGGCTTTAACTTCAGCTACTAACCTGAGTTAAAAGTCAAGTTGCCTTGTCTTCATTGCTATTTTAATGTGAATTAGCTAACCCATGTTAACCTACTTATTTGCAATGAAACATACCCTAAGATAGGATGCTTTAGCAACTTCAGTGCTGCCACAGGTACCTGGTATATAGGATCAGGAGAATGTATAGCAGGTGCTGCCTTGTCAAAGCGGTAAAATTTTCTGACATATACCTGAGTATTGATCTAGTAAGGCCACCTCTGCACAGGACTGTTTGGTTTTTTGGGTGTTTTTTTCCTTTTTTCAGTACAAGGTAAGGTGTGAATTTAAACAGATAGTGCTATGCTGGTTAACACCACCCTCCCGTAGCCCATCCCAATGTGGACGCTTGTGCTCCAGTATGAGGAGCTTTTTTCGGTGTAGCTTATGTTGCTTGGGAAGGAGTTAAGCTAAAGCAAAAAAAAAAGTCAGTTGTACTGGAACAAAACTGTCCTCATGAAGTGTTATTCTGGCATAACTATATCTGTCTAAATTCACACTTTGGGAAAGCTTTTTCAGTATCAACCATATAGGCAAGGCCTTACACCTAAATGTGGAGTATATTTTGAAAGTGCAAATGTCACTTAGGTGCCTAACTCCCATTTAAATGCACCTCAGAAGAATCCCACCGTGTTCCACTGAAGGGAATGTGCTAACTTGGGGAAAGTATGTAATAAGAGGCTTTTGCATATGTATCATTGTCCTCTGTTGGATGAAGCATGTCAGAATTCATCAAGCATATTCGTTCAGTTTCTGGAAGAGCTAATGGTGGGACTGCTGTTTACCACATATGTGACTTTGGATCTCCAGTGATTTCTTCTGAGTGCCATGTGTCTGGTGGCTGAGTAATCATGGCATGCATCTATGCAGCCACAGAATGTTATGTCTGGATCTTTGGATAAGCTTTCTCCCATGATTTCAGGTACTGGATTTTGGAATTTCCAGCAGAATTTAACTTGGATCTTGGTTTGATTCGTCTGACTGAGGAGTTCCGGGAAGTAGCCAGCCAGTTTGGTTATGAGGAACATGTACACCTTATTGACATCTCCAGCATGTAAGAATATCATTTGTCAGGTTCCACAGGCAACTTTCTTTCCATATTTTGTAACACCAGAGCCCTTACTCGGTACAGAATGCACTATGTGATATTGAGGATCCCATTTTGGTTTAAAGGGATGATATAGTGAGCACTAGGAAGTAATTATCAAAAAGATGATATTCTCTCCAAAACTGAAATAAAGTTCTAAAACACCAAATACTATTTGGGATAATATAGACTGGCAAGTATCACATATATTGAATTGTAGTGAAGAAGAATTGCTGTACTTTTATATATACACTGTTCCTGATTCTATATGTTGCAAAGCCAGATAAGTAAAGAATACTATGCTGTTGATGGTGGTTATTGCTTAGTATTGCGATAATGATGTCTTCATACCAAATAAGCTGACATTGCACTGAGCGTGCAACACCAGCATAGTTAAGGATGGCAACATTATTATATACTTTGCAATTCCCTCAAGACTTTTCTTACTGCCCCCTTCCCTCCAAAAATAAACAAAACCACCCCAATGCTGAATTTGATTATTTCACAGTTGCATCACAATTTTTTGTGTATTTCAAAGGCAGTTTGTCCATGGTATTTTGTTTTAACTGGATCATCTCTGGAGTTTTCATTGCCAGCCGTTCTTATGTCCAAATTGTTAATTTCAGGTGGATAGGAAATCAAACCAGGACTTTGTACCTCCAAGGTCTTAACATTAGCAGAGAAGCTGTATTAGCTCTTTCACTAGCTCATCTGTTAATAGGGGTTTTCTTTAAAATATGGCATATGCTTAGTAGTGTTTCCTTTTGTAAAGAATGGCAAAATGAACTGGGAGGAACCTCGTATTGATCTTCAACAAATTTTGCCTCTTTCCCCCTTCCCCTCCTCTCTCTATTCATTAATTGTGTGGGAGCAGACTGTCTTTTTTTCTCAATTTTCTCTGAAAATTGCTTTTAAATATTTCTTGGTCTGCAATTTCTTTATGATCAGTTTGTTTCATATTTGAAATTTTGACCCATTTTCAATGGACTCTGGAGGCAGATAAGCTTCTGTTCTCTGGATGACCCTCTAATTCTTAGGATAGATCTACTCTATAGTCTCTAGAGAAGCACAGCTTCGGCCCTGCAGGTGTACCGCTGTAGCAGCCTAATGGAGGTGCTTCCTACATCAACAGAAGGGGTTTTTCCAATGTTGTAGTTAATCCATCTCCACAATAGGAATCGTTCCGTCAATCTAGCCGCATCTACACTGGAGCCTAGAATAATGTAGCTAGGTTAATCTAGTTTTATTGTAGACCAGTCCTTAGAATATAGTCTTAGCCTGCTTGGAGTTGGGAGTAAATAATCCATGTGATGTGTGTGGCTTCCAATTTATCTTGTTGAGAATTAGATGGCTATATCTCCACATGTTTTTAAAATACATAAATAGAGATGGGTCTGAATAAAAACCCTGATTCCAAACATTGATGAATGTCAGAAAATTTCAGCTCCAGATAGTGTGTGGCTTGGGCTCATTTCTATAAATACTTTAGCCAAAGGAGTACATTTTTAAAGCTAAACTGGGATTTAGTACAGCTAGTCAAAAATTGTCCAGCAGAACATTTTTCCACCAGAAAATGTTGATTTGTCAAATTAAAACATTCCATGGGAATGTGTTGATCTTGTGACAAAATTTCATTTTGATATTTTCAAGTGAAACATTTTTATAAGGTCATAAAATAATAATGTGATATAAACATACTGCATTCAGGATAACAGAACATTTTGACCTTATTAGAAAGAAAGATTTCAATTTTTCAAGGCACATTTTTTTCTTTGAATATAACTTGTTTATTATAAAAACATTTTTTAAATGTTCTGAACTGATGTGAAACAAAACTTGAAAATTTCCTTTTGCAAGAAATTTTCAAATTTGAGATTTCATTCTAATTTGGAACAAAAACAAAGTCAAAATCTTGGCATTTCCCACAAAATGGAAATTCCAGTTCCTCACCAGTTCTAGGATTTAGCTACCTAACTCCCATGGACATCCAAAAGTTAGAGGCTTAGTCCTAGTGCTTTGTTTTTGAAAAGGGGTTCCTAAATGTCTACATCATATTAGAATAAAATAATAGCATTTCAATGGTGCGTCTCTACAGCAGCCAAATACAAAGGATGGGCCTCTGGAGGAACAACAAAACACACACATGCAAGCAAAAGTTCAGTAAAGTGTTGAGTATATGTGAAGCTCAGTTGTATGTCAGCAGAGCAAAGTACTTTCCTAGCTGTCATATGTAGTTCACAGATGTCCTTTCTTCTTTTGTTCCATTTTTCAGGGCTTGTAGTCTTCCAGATATCAACAAAACAAAAACACCCCACAAGTCTGACGTTATCCAAGTCAATTTTTGGTCTGAATTTGATCTTAGATGAAATGTAGCCATTAGGTCCTATTGAATTAGGTGATACAGTGTAACACAGAAGAAAGAATTGTTCTTGAGTGCCAGATATATAGCTCTCCTGCTGTGCATCAGTTCAGACCGTACCTATTAAATTCATATCATCTGTTGCAAACTGGAAGAGATCTTTCTATTCTGAGTGTTCACAATGTGCTGGATGTCATAGTTCAGGGAACTCTTGATCTGCCTCTTGCATATCTGTATGCCCAGATTAGAGTTCACATGAGTTTTTTGCATGGACAGGATATGCTGATTGTACCTCTTTTCTGTTGCAGTCCCTCCTATGACTGGATGAGAAGAGTCACGCAGAGAAAAAAAACTTCCAAGAAGGGAAAAGCCTGCCTGCTGTTTGACCACCTGGAACCCGTTGAATTAGCTGAACACCTCACTTTTCTGGAGCATAAATCTTTTAGAAGAATTGCAGTAAGAAGCTTACAACTTCTTGTTTCACTCGGTTATAATCTGACCAGAGCTATATGCTTAAACTGAGAGAGTTTGCCAGCTTTAACATTTATAACACTTTTATGTTGTACCCAATTTAATTGTAGCAAATATTTATAAGACTTGGAGGATGAATCAAGTGGGGTCCCGCAGGGTTCTGTCCTGGGTCCAGTACTGTTCAATATTTTCATTAACAACATGGTTGATGGAGTGAAAAATATGTTTATAAAGTATGCGGATGACGCTAAACTGGGAGGGACTGCAAACACTTTGGACAGGATTAGAATTCAAAATGACCTTGATTGGACAACTGGTCTGAAATCAGTATGATGAAATTCAATAAAGACATGTGCCAAGTACTGCAATTATGAAATACACAAATACAAAATGGGAAATAACTGGCTAGGCATCAGTATTGCAGAAAAGGATCTGGGGATTAAAGTGGATCACAAATGAAATCTGAATCAGCCATATCATGTTGTTTCGAAGAAGGCAAATGTCCATTCTGGGATGTATTAACAGGAGTGTCGTACGTAAAACACAGGAGGTAATCATTCCACTCTATTTGGCAATGGTGTAAGGCCTCAGCTGGAGTACTGAATCTGGTTTGGGACACCACACTTTCAGAAAGATGTGAACAAATTGGAGAGAGTCCAGTGGAGGGCAACAAAAGTAAGAAGTTTAGAAAACATGCCCTTAAGGACAGGTTGAAAGTATTGGCCATTGTGATCATCTAGTCTGACCTCCTATATAACACAGGCCGTAGAACTTCCCCAAAATCATTCCTAGAGCATCGCTTTTAGAGAAACATCCAATCTGGATTTAAAAATTGTGTGTGATGGAGAATCTACCACAACCCCTGGGGAGAGTAATTAACCATTGGAACTATTTACCCTTAAAAATGTATGCCTTATTTCCAGTCTGAATTTTGCTGGCTTCAACTTCCAGCCATTGGATCATGTTGTTATCCTTTCTCTGCTAGATTGACAAGCCCATTATTAAATATTTGTTCTCCATATAGATACTTATAGTCTTATTAAGTCACCCCTTAACCTTCTTTGTTAAACTAAATATATTGAGCATCTCAAGTCTATCTCTGCAAGGCATGTTCTATAATCCTTTAATCATTCTTCTGGCGTTTCTCTGAACCCTCTCCATTTTATCAACATACTTCTTGAATTATGGGCACCAGAACTGGATACAGTATTCCAGCAGTGGTAGTATCGTGCCAAATACACAGGTAAAAATAACCTCTCTAATTCTACTTAAGATTCTACTCTTTATGCATCCCAGGATCACATTAGCTCTTTTGGCCACAGAGTCACACTGGGAGCTCATGTTCATCTGATTTATCTACCATAGGGTTGCCAACTTTGGTTGGACGAAATTCCTGGAGATTTCCTCACATGACATAATCTTTAATTAAAGATTGATCTTTAATTCCTGGAGACTCCAGGATAATCCTGGAGGGCTGGCAACCCCAATCCACCATGACCCCCAAATCTTTTTCAGAGTCACTGCTTCCCAGGATAGAGTCCCGCATCCTGTAAGTATGGCCTACATTCTTTGTTCCTAGACATATACGTTTACATTTAGTCATATTAAAAAGCATGTTGTTTGCTTGCACCCAGTTTGCCAAGTGATCCAGATTGCTCTGAATCAGTGACCTTAATTATTTACCACTCCCCCACTGTTCAGAGAAGAGAAGGCTGCCGGGGGACATAAATTCTTCAAATATGTAAAATGTTGTGATACAGAGGACGGTGATTACTTCTTGTTCTACCCTCAATAGACATGGAGAACAAGCAATCAGCCTAGTTTGCAGCAAGGGAGGTTGTGGAATTGCCATCCAAAAAGGTTTTTAAGAACAGGTTAGACTAACACCTGTCAGGGACGATCTAGGAGTGCTTAATTCTGCCTTACTGTAGGAGGGGGGACTATATGATTTCTTGAAGTTCTTTCTGGTCCTACACTTGCGAGATTCTAGTATAACAGCCCATCATTCATAATACTGTAGCAAAGGTTGGATCAATACACCTTTACCCCGATATAACGCGGCCCGATATAACACGAATTCAGATACAACGCGGTAAAGCAGTGCTCCGGGGGGGGCAGGACTGCGCACTCCGGCGGATCAAAGCAAGTTTGATATAACGCGGTTTCACCTATAACACAGTAAGATTTTTTGGCTCCCAAGGACAGCGTTATATCGGGGTAGAGGTGTACTTCCGTTATATTTTCATGAGTTTTAACTTTTACCATAAAAAATTAATCCTCTGCAGTAATTCTGAGTGAGGGCTACAACCATGTGCAAGGATTTGTTTTGACCAAACTAAAAATTACAAATCAGTGCCTTTTGTTTCTTGGGGAAATAGTTAATTAGTGATCAGCAACCCTCAAAGACTCTGTTTCAGATGGAGCCTGGAGCTCATCTGATGCCCCACTCCCAGTCACATCATAAGAACATAAGAATGGCCCTACTCGGTCAGACCAAAGGTCCATCTAGCCCAGTATCCTGTCTTCCAACAGTGGCCAGTGCCAGGTGCCCCAGAGGGAATGAACAGAACAAGTAATCATCAAGTGATCCATCCCCTTTTGCTCATTCCCAGCTTCTGGCAAACAGAGGCTAGGGACACCATTCCTGCCCATCCTGGCTAATAGCCATTGATGGACCTATCCTCCATGAATTTATCTAGTTCTTTTTTTAACCCTGTTATGGCCTTGGCCTTCACAACATCCTCTGGCAAGGAGTTCCACAGGTTGACTGTGCATTGTGTGAAGAAATACTTCCTTTTATTTGTTTTAAACCTGCTGCCTATTAATTTCATTTGGTGATCCCTAGTTCTTGTGTTATGAGAAGTAGTAAAAACACCTCCTTATCACCTTCTGAAACACTATTCTTTCATTCTCCTGGCTTCATTTCCTTCTTCCTGATTCCCAGGAGATCCTCCTATCCTCTCAACTCCATTTTCTTTGCATTGTCAATAGGCTTCTGCCTTAGCTATTGCATTATGGGAATAATTCCAGTCTGGTGCTCATCCTACCATATAGTTACTAGCTGATTTCAATTTTGCCTGCTCCAGTGCTTCCCCCAGAATTTGTGGTTCTCCCTACTCTCCCACCTCTGAATTCAGAGACACCTCAGAATTTATATATGCTGAAAGGAGTCACTTCTCTCCACTATCACCCAAGTTCTTAATTGCTGAGAAGAGGAGAAAGAGTCAATACTCCCTATTTTGGGGACAACTGTTTATTATCTTGATATAAACAAGATAAAAGGTATTCAGATATTATGGTGATTAGTGATCATCCACTGGGTGACTTGATTTCTGCTCCATGATGCATAAGACATGAAGAAAGGGGCCATTGTTAAGACTTCTTAGTTCTTAAAAGCTATTGCAATTTTCCTTCTCTTTTAATTCTTGGTTTATGGACTGCAATGTTTATGGATGACTTTCCAGCATTGTACTCTTAAAGGGAAACTGTTGGGGTTGGTAGGCCCTAAATTTGATCCCTACATTTGCTCTAATCCCTCCACCACACAAAACAAAATCTTGGATCTCAAATGCTTAAACTAGTAATGTAAGCATAACTGTGTTACGTTGGGAGAGCAGCTCTTGTATTTGTCTCTATCTGCTCATCCCGCAGATCTTGCTAATATGTAGTATTTTACTAAATTGCAAAAACTGATTAAACCCTACAGCAAGATGATATTGTTCCCAAGGAGCTAGGCAAGATGGCACTGAAGAGGTCTTGTGCTGAAAGATAGTAATGCCTGCTACAAAGCCAGATGTAAAAGATCTCCTTGGAGTTGACGGTTGGAAGAGAATGACCTCAGTAGAAGTGGGAACTGAGGAAAATTCAGACCTAATCACCTTTCTTGATCAGAGTCATACATCTGGAACAAAAGGAGGAGATTCTTCAGACAAAATTGGATGACAATTAAAACAGTGACCAGAGGAACAATATTAGAATTAAAGGTGTTCAAGAACCTCAGAAAGGGTAACCCAGTTTTGTATGTACCAACACTAACTAAAAATCTGTTAAACCTGGATTCAACTAGTGAAGTGTCCATAGATAAAGCTAGCATGACTTTAGCTCTTCTAGTAGTAAACAGAAACTATCCCAGAGAGTATGGTTTCCAGATTCCATTATTTTCAGCAGAAAGATGCTGTTATGAGGAAGATCAGGGAACTGAAAGGAATCTTTGTCCAAAATCTTTGTTCCTTGATTCTTCAAGAGAGTGAAACAAAATGAGGAAAAGAAACAGATGTAATTGGGGTTTCTCTTTTAAATCATTACATTTATTCAAAGTAAACTTTACACTCTTCTGCATGCGAAAGAATGGGGAGGAATTTGAACTGGAGAATAAATGACGATGAACTGTATAATGCAGGGCCGAGTGAAGACATGGAGGAAAAGGAAAGGCTTTCTGGTAGGTGGCAATGCCAAAGAACAGGGGGATGGCTTTTTCAATTTTATATATGAAAGTTTTGTGGGACTCCCAGAAGAGGGATCTTCAGACCTGCAGGAGTGGTGGCTATGTTGGTGGTTGATGTTTGAAATCAGACAGTTACACTAATAGCTAGTGCCTCTGTTTGAATTTACTAGCTCTGATACTTCTCCATAACTAGTTAGGCTTTTTAGGATTCAGGACTGAAGTCAATTAAACTTACATTTTCTTTCTGGCATGATACAGAAGTTAAAGAGGGTGTCAACTGCGAGGTGTTAATTTTTAAATAAAGGTTAGATTGGTTACTAGTAAGTAATAAGGGTGGCAGCACACTGACAACACTGGTCTACAATTTATGAGAAGTCATCTGCTTCAGAGATAAAATGTGCTATTTATTATGTATTTTGATGTGC
>NW_020664436.1:8011252-8023925 GCF_002925995.2 Terrapene triunguis | reverse complement strand
AAGTTTGACTACATTTATTTCAGAAGCATTTTGGCTGTAGAGCAGTGGCAATTAAAAGGGACTGTGGGGTGGGTGGAAGGGCAGCCTTGTGAAGATGGAGATGGATAGATAAACTTAAAGTCCATTGGGCTCTGCACAAGGCCTTCTATCTGACTCTCAGAGGAGTGGTCAGAGAGTTGTCACAGAGAAGCAGATAGCTGTTACGTGGGGGGCAACATATATAACTCCATTGAATTTGTTGTAATTCTCAATCTGTCCAGGAAAGTCAAACTACTTCTTTATTTTGGAGGTACATAGCGGAATAAAGGCATAAAAATAAAGATAAGAGTGAGAAAAGGAGACTGAAGATTGTTTAAACAAAGAGAAGATTTGAAAGCTTCTGAGCAGCATCTGAGAGATATTGGGTACCTTCACCACTAAGATGTCTGCTGTACATGGGTGTAGTAAGAGGCCATCTGATGGCCTAAGCAATTCTTTATCACTAGACTGACAAAAAGGCATTCTGGCCTGGTATCCTTAGGAATATTCTACTTAAATTACAGCAAGGCCATAATTTGCTGGAGACCCATTTTTATGGGACAATTGGGGGGGGGGGGAACTTCCAAAAGTTCAGGTAAGTAAAACACTTAGTAATAGTAGCTCTCCTGTAAAGTAGTATCTATGAACATTAAAGGATTGACTATCATCAAAAGAGAGCAAGCCCTGGAAGAACTCAAACTCCCTTGCAGACTAAGGATATGTCTACATGTGGATTCCCAGCTCAAGGAGACATACCCACACTAGCTTGATTCAATCTTGGGCACTAAAAACAGAAGGTAACCGCAGCAACGCTAGCGGCACTGTGGGGGAGAAGGGAGGCAGCTAGCTGTTCTGAGTACATGCTTGTCAGAGATCCTAGGCACATACTCGGGGCGGCTAGTCCATCCCACCACTTGCACTGCCACAGCTACACTGTATTTTTAGTGTGCTACTGCAATCAGAGCTAGCACAAGTGTGTCTCCTTGAGCTGTGAAACACAGCCCAAGCACCAAGTGTAGACATACCCTATACTGTACAGAAAGTTCTTATTGGAATAAATGTGATAAAAATAAAAAATTGGGAAAGATATAGGTGCTGTGTCTAACTTCTTTGAGTGAAATTCTTGCTCCCTTGAAGTCAATGGCAAAACTCCCATTGATAGCAATGGAACTGGGATTTCACTCTTTATGTCAACAATGCCATCTGTCAGCATGTTAGAGAGGAATTCACTCTAGGGAAAGGAAATTGTTGTAGTCATGCCCTCATAACTTGCAGCATGATAAGAGAACATTTCTTTAATATATATTTTGATGGCAGAATGTTATCTCATCAGCAAAAAGTGAAAAGAAAAATATAATGAACGGAAGGGGATTAATTGTGGGGAAAGACAAAGACTCGTAGACTTTAAGGTCAGAAGGAACCATCATAATAATCTAGTCTGATGTCCTCCACAGTGCAGGCCACAGAACCTCACCCACCTAGTCCTGTAATAGACCCCTAATCTCTGGCTGAGTTACTGAAGTCCTCAAATCATGGTTTAAAGACTTCAAGTTACATAGAATCCACCATTTACACTAGTTTAAACCTGCAAGTGACCCATGACCTATGCTGCAGAGCAAGGTGAAAAACCCCCAGGGTCTCTGCCAAGCTGACCTAAGGGGAAATTGCTTCCCGACCCCCAAAATGGTGATCAATTAGGCCCTCAACATGTGGGTAAGACCCCCAGCCAGACACCTGGGAAAGAATTCTCTGTAGTAACGTAGAGCCCTCCCCATCTAATGTCCCATCACCAGCAATTGGAGATATTTGCTGTTAGCCGGCACAGATCATCTACATGCCATTGTAGGCAGTCTCATCATACCATCCCCTCCAAAAACGTATCAAGCTCAGTCTTGAAGCCAGTTAGGTTTTTTGCTCCCCACCGCTACCCTTGGAAGGCTGTTCCAGAACTTCACTCCTCTGATGGTTAGAATCCTTTGCCTAATTTCAAGCCTAAACTTATTGATGGCCAGTTTATATCCATTTGTTCTTGTGTCCACATTGGCACTTAACTTAAATAACTGCTCTCCCTCCCTGGTATTTATCCATGTAGTTATAGAGAGCAATCATATCTCCCCTCAGCCTTCGTTTGGTTAGGCTAAGCAAGCCAAGTTCTTTAAGGTAGGTTTTCCATTTCTTGGATCATCCTAACAACCCTTCTCTGCCCCAGTTGCAGTTGGAATTCATCTTTCTTAAACATGGGAGACCAGAATTGCACACACTATTCCAGATGAGGTCTCACCAGTGCTCTGTATAATGGTACTAACACTTCCCTGTCTCTACTGGAAATACCTCGCCTGATGCATCCTTGGACTTCATTAGCCTTTTTCATGGCCACATCCCATTGGCAGCTCATAGTGATCCTGTGATCAACCAATACACCCGGGTCTGTCTCCTCCTCTGTCACTTCCAACTGATACATCCCCAGCTTATAGCAAAAATTCTTGTTAGTTTTTAAATGCATGAACTTGCAGTTTGCACTATTAAATTTCATCTATTATTCCAGTTTACAAGGTCATCCAAATCTTGTATAATACTTGTCCTCCTCCGTATTGGCAATACCACCCAGATTTGTGTCATCTGCAAATTTTATTAGCACGCTCCCACTTTTGTGCCAAGGTTGTTAATAAAAATGTTTTTAAAAAGTAACATTAATAAAAATGTTAAATACGATTGGTCCCAAGACTGATCCCTGAGGAACTCCACTAGTAACCTCCCTCCAGCCGGACAGTTCTACTTTCAGTAGGACCTGTTGTACTCTCCCCTTTAACGACTTCTTCATCCACCTTTCACTTCTCATATTAATACTCATCTTCTCCAATTTAACTGATACAGTTCCACATGGGAAATTATTAAATGCCTTACTGACATCCAGGTAGATTAGATCTACTGCGTTTCCTTTGTCTAAAAAATCAGTTATCTTCTCAAAGAAGGAGATCAGGTTGGTCTGGCACGATCTACCTTTTGTAAAACCATGTTGTATTTTATCCCAATTACCGTTCACCTCTATGTCCTTAACTACTTCCTCTTTCAAAATTTGTTCCAAGACCTGGCATACAATTGAGGTCAAACTAACAGGCCTGTAATTTCCTGGATCACCTTTTTTCTCTTTCTTAAAAATAGGAACTATATTAGCAATTCTCCAGTCAGAGGGTATGACCCCCAAATTTACAGATTCATTAAAAATCTTTGCTATTGGGCTTGCAATTTCATGTATAATTTCTTTTAATATTCTTGGATGGAGATTATCTGGGCCCCCACAATTTATTCCCATTATGCTTTTTGCATTTGAATTCCAACACGACTCTGATAATTTCTACCTCCATAGCCTCATTCCTATTAGCCACCCTGCCACTACCCCTAAACTCTTCATTAGCCTTATTAAAAACTGAGGCAAAATATTTGTTTAGGTTAGTGGTTCTCAACCAGGGGTATGCATACCCCTGGGGTATGCAGAGGTCTTCCAGGGGGTACATCAACTCATCTAGATATTTTAGATATGCTATGCTTTTACAACAAGCTACATAAAAAGCACTAGCGCAATCAGTACAAACTAAAATTTCATACCAACAATGCCTTCTTTATACTGCTCTATATACTATAATCTGAAATGTAAGTACAATATTTATATTCCAATTGATTTATTTTATATTATATGGTAAAAATGAGAAAGTAAGAAATTTTTCAGTAATAGTGTGCTGTGACATTTGTATTTTTATGTCTGATTTTGCAACCAAGTAGTTTTTAAGTGAGGTGAAACTTGGGGGTACTCAAGACAAATCAGATTCCTGAAAAGGGTACAGTAGTCTGGAAAGGTTGAGACCCACTGGGTTAGGTGTTGGACCATGCATAGATTATCTTTAATATCCACTCTATCCTCAGTGTTTAGCCATCCCACAGCTTCTTTTCTTGTTTTCTTTTTATTTATATGGCTATAGAACCTTTGACTATTGGTTTTAATTTTAATTCCCTTTGCAAGGTCCAACTCTGCTTGGCTTTTGGCAGTTCTCACTTTATCCCTACACTTTCTGACCTCCACAAGGTAGCTTTCCTTGCTGATCCATTCCTTGTAGTCTTGATTTCCTGAAGGTGATAAATTCATATTCACAATGTCTGTTGCTGTATTTCTGATTGTATATAAAGAGAGAGGAGAGTAATGTTTTATAAGTTCCTCATAAAAAATAATTTAACATATCTTAAAGAAATAAGATGAAATTGGTAGTCTCTTTCTAACCAGTGGGACTTTTTAAAAGAAAAGTGGCTTAAATATCATTTTGACTCTATACAATCCTTAACTGTAAATCTTTCCTTGGCTAGTTTACAGATTACCAAAGCTATGTGATTCATGGCTGCTTGGAGAACAACCCCACTCTGGAGAGATCAATTGCATTATTTAACGGTATCTCTAAATGGGTCCAGCTGATGGTTCTTAGCAAGCCAACACCCCAGCAAAGGGCAGATGTAATCACAAAGTTTATCAATGTTGCACAGGTAAGACTAACCTTTGAGTGTTTTTGTTTGCTAGAATGAAATAATAGAAACTGATGCTACAGAAAACTGATTAACTAGAAATGCAGGCAAGCTGCTTTCTTTCTGAATGCTTATTCAGCCATAGCTGATGCTCATTCATTGAGCTATTTGTAGATCAAAATGTTAAACAGATGTTCCTAGATATGAAAATTTAATAGTAACTGCTCATTACTGTTCTCATTTTTGGCTTCTTGTATTCAAGATGACATTCTGGGAATTAGTCAGTTGAATGTTTTATGTTGTCCTGCTCTACAGGAAATCAGAGGTGCTAAACTAGGTCCAATCCATATTTCTGTAGAATTTCCATTGCATTTTAGCAGTAACTAACTTTATCTGCTTTAGCACAGGTGCAGCAGTAGTCAGTATCATACAATAAAGGCCCTCAGTCTTTTTGCTGATATGTTTAATTCCACTGCAGAAGCTGCTTCATCTCCAGAACTTTAACACGCTGATGGCAGTTGTGGGAGGCCTAAGCCACAGCTCTATTTCTCGTCTCAAAGAAACTCACTCTCATCTATCTTCCGAGGTTACAAAGGTACAAGAGTGTCTCTAATATGAAGGGGTCCAAAATATAAATGTCGGACTTTTCTGTGTAATATCTGTAGTGTGTAATGGGTATTACAAGACAGATATATCAGCAGCAGAACACTTGAACCATTGTACTGGGGCAGCCTAAAAGGCAAACTAGTCAGATTGCTCTTAATAGAAAACTATTAGATTGTGGGGAACTTCTTTTTGGGTGACTGTGGTGGGGATAAAATGGACATATTCAGCATCCTGATGTGACTTACTAGTCATGTGACTTGCTAGTTAGAATAGATCAAACAAATGTTATGAATGGTCTTACAGAGTCTTGCTTCTATGGCTGTTTATAGGACTGGAATGAGATGACAGAACTGGTCTCCTCCAATGGAAACTACTGCAACTACCGCAAAGCTTTTGCTGACTCTGTTGGCTTCAAAATCCCCATATTAGGAGTTCACTTGAAAGACTTGATAGCCGTTCATGTCATCTTTCCAGACTGGATAGATGAGAACAAAGTAAACATAGTGAAAATGCAGCAGCTATCCATTACCTTGAATGAACTGGTTTCCCTGCAGACTGCTACCCATCATCTAGAGCCAAATATGGATTTAATTAACCTGCTAACAGTAAGTGTCATGAAGGTTCTGATTCACCTCTTGTCACAGCCCAGTAGGTGCACTCGGGTCAATAGGACTATTCACGAGAGTAAGAATTTGCAGGACAGCACTCTTAGTATGTTTTTTTTATAAAGGTGAAGATAAATAAGACAAATATACAAAATAGAAACCAGTCTAGGTAAAACATGTATAAGGGCACAGAAGACTTTGACAAGATACAGTCTTGGCTAGTTGGAGCTAGAAGCTGGGACAACTGAATCGATAGACGTCCTACTCTGTAGATGAGATGTACATCTCCATGCTGTGAGACGTCAAAAAGAGGTTCTGACCATTTATAGTTGTTAAACGTACATTGGCATTTTTCACCGTGTCCAAACCAGAGCTGTAAAACAAACAAACAAAACCCTGTATGACTATGCAGACAGTCCACAGGGATTCCACTCTAATTTCTGTGTTAAAATATACCTTTTTAATTTAATCTTCATTCGTTTTATGGGGGAGGGGGATTTTCTTGTTCCCTTATACACACACAAATCTGCTCTACATTTTCAAGTCTGCATATTCTTTCAAACTTAAATATGAGGAAGTGGGACTTTAGACAGAGAGACCAAAGCAATAGGAAGCTGAGCCTGAAGGGCAAGAGCGAGATACTGTGAAGTGGTACCTGAAGTACCATTTACCTGTTGACGTTTTCATGAACTACTGTTGTCTGTGTTCACAGAGGGCCTGATCCTGATTTTACTGGGATCTGAGGGGCCTTAACACCTCTCAGGACTTTGCAGGATCAGGCCCATAGTTTTGTGCACTTGTATTCCTATGATTCCTTTGCCTCCACTACATTTTGGGGTTTTATTATCTTTTCCGTCATTTGTTAGTCACCTGCAAAAAGTTGGATCCCGTTTTCCTTTTACTTTTTTTTTAAACCATCCACTGGGAGACATAACTGAGTAAGAGATGGGTGCTTGCCTCTTTATGATATTGGGTCAGATTTGTCTCTATCATAACTCCACTGGCTTCAGTTACACCAGGGTTAAAGTTGGCCCATGATGTTGACTTTGTAATTGAGTGGCATTACATACTGCAATGTTAGAGCCCTAAACACTGGTCATGGGTTAACATTTATTTGTAGCTTCACCTGCTTTTCGTTTAGTAAGTGTACAGCTTTAACGTGGTGGTGTCACATCAGCTTTTAAAACTTTAGTAGACTAGATAGCTCAATGTATCCTAAAACTCCTTGGGCAAAATCCTGGCCCCATTGTAACCTTTGGGAGTTTTGCCACTGGCTTCAGTGAAGTCAGGGGTTGTAACCCCTTCTTGGAGTCATACTATGAATTTTTTTTCAACATCTAGATACTATTCAGATTGGTACCATATAAATAACAAAGATAATCTGATAACATTTTCATGAAGGAATCTATTATTCTACCCTAATAGCAAAGTCATACAGTAGCTGAAATATACTGGTCAATAAGTCAATGAGAATAGTTTGATCCAAGGGGAGAGAAAAGCTAAGATTTGCTGCCGGGGGCGGGCAGTCAGGGGACAGGGAACAGGGGAGTTGGATGGGGCAGGAGTCCTGGGGGGACCGTAAGGGCGAGAAGCAGTCGGATAGGGAGTGGAGGCTGGGCCACACCTGGCTGTTCGGGGAGGCACAGCCTCCCCTAACTGGCCCTCCATACAATTTTGGAAACCCGATGTGGCCCTCGGGCCAAAAAGTTTGCCCGCCCCTGATCTAACCCAATGTAATCTAAAACTATTTAGAACACCCATTTGAGCTCTAGTGCTCTCACTGATGTCAGTGGTAATTGCTGAGTGTTCTGTACTTTAAAGGTCAGGCCACTTATTTTAGGTGCTTAAAATATGAATTTAGGAGCCCACTTATTAAAATCTTGGCTCTTATGCGTTTCAGTATAAAAACAAACATACTGTGAGCTAGAAAGTCAGTTGCTTGTACAAGGTGAAAACAAATAAAGAGCTGTGTGGTAACTAAAATGGCACAAAGTGAGTATTGCTATACTGGTGCATGTCACATTTCCCCCCATATTAATGTGGTATAGGAGACTGTGACAAAATGAGAAACGGCTTGAAGCACGAGAGGCTAAATTCAGAGGTGATGTGTAAATTAGATTTATTTATACACCCTTATTAACGTGCAAGGAAATCAACCTTGGCGTGACTTAAAAGCTGAGGAGAGAACAAGGTGTAAATTAAAAGAGGGGGTAGCTTAATCTCACTTCAGAGTCTTACACTGTTGGTCTGTGCCATGCTCCCTTCCCCTCTGACTCTCGACATTTGAGCTACACCAGTTTAGGGCATGTATACAGTGCCCTGCAGTTTGGATTATTTGGGGTGAATAGCAATGTGCACCAAAGTGCTGCACTGTACATTCCAGACAAACTTAAAGGTCCCCAGTTCTCACTAATGTAATCCTCTTCAAACAGGACTCCATTAGTACAAACTAAGGACTTTTAAGTTTGTGCCCACAGTGTCCACACAGGGAAGTTACAGCATGGAACTTTGGTGCACACTGATATCCACACATCCCCTTAATCTGAACTGCAGGGCAGTGCAGACATGCCCTTAGTCTCCCGTTGACTGAGTGGGCCAAATTCGTAGGTGATTTGTATAAAGTTTCTTTAAAACTGATGCAGGTAGCTAGGCAGCAGCAGAACTGGGAAAGGTTCTAGGAAAAGCTCTACAGAAAGGAAGAGTAGCTCTAAGAATAATACTGTTCTCCCCCTGCCATTCCCCTCCTCCCCCAAGAGTATTACTGGAAAAAGATAATTTTGAAAGGAGGGTGGGAAGGCTTAATTTAATGCTGGGTTAGTAATACCTGCTGCACAATCTCTCCAATATTGATGTGACTTCACATTCCCTTTACTCTTATAACATGGATTAACGTCTGACTGTAGGCAACTGTTGAATTCCTTAAAAGGACTGACGATAATGCATCAGTACTTTGCTAATCTACCACATATTTAATACAACAGCATATTAACCACATTTGATGCCAGAGTTTTTTGTTTTCTCTCTATTTTTAGCTTTAACAGTTACTTAACTAACCTGTTCTGAGACTATGCAAATAACTGGAAAGTCCCCATCATTTTTAGTTTAGCGAAGCAAAGTGACAAATACCTAAAAATCTAATGGAAAGTCAGTCACCCTCACAAACTCTTGCTCGGTGAAGTTTCTTTTACAAAACAGAAAATTTATAACTCTTTATTTATCAAAATGATTTATAAATAAATCAAGAATGATAATTAAATTAAAAGTAAGAGCTACTTTCCATTATAAAGGGAGTTGTAGGGTATTTTTCCCCCCAGCAGTTTTGCTTATCTTTCACTGAAACGCTGTATAACTAATCAGTAACTGTATGATGTATTGAGAAATACATAGTAATTGTATATCCTTAAATTATTTACTAGTATTTGAATGTATTGAGTAACTAATCCCAACCCCTAAAAATTTTTATGACTAGACAATATTTAGTCCTACATTGTACTTGCATGTTAAGTTTATTAATCTAAACAAATCTGCTCATTAAAGGCCAAATCTCTATTGGTGTAAATGGGTACAATTAAATATTAATGATAAAAATTGCAACCTGCAATATTAGTACACTCTCCCTCCCCAAACATACACCCTCCCTTCTTACCCTATCTCCAAATGGCAAAACTTCTCTTGGCTTCAAAGGGAGCAGGACAAGGTCCTTACATTTCAAACTACTAACTTTCATTCGCAACCTGATCTACTAAATATCATTGGCTTTAATGAAGTTTTGCCTGTTTATATGAGCAGAGAATTTGGATGTACATGTACTTGGGTAAATAACTACATGAACAAAACGTATTACAACAGTTCTATAAAAGAGTTCTGTGTAGCTCGAAACCTTGTCTCTCTCACCAACAGAAATTGGTCCAATGAAAGATGTTACCACACCCGCCTTGTCTCTCTAACAGTTACATCATAGTACATTTATTGTCTCTGGGGCAAATGCTGCACCCTCACTCACCCACCAATATGGGCATGCAAGGCTCAGAAGGCAATGCACCAGTAAAATTAATGAAGCTGAATGAGTGGAAGACTCTTCAACTGGAGTGTGTGATCCTACTAAATGTTACGTGTATGAAATGAATCCAGATATCTCTAATGTGCCCTATTTATTCTCAAATGTGAACAATGGGTAAAAATTTTCACTAGAGCCTAAGTCCCATTTTCATTGTGACTGAGGCTTCTAAGTGACTTAGGCCTTCTGAAAATTTTATCCAGTATCTGTTGTTATTAATGTGTCAGCTGAAGTTCTCCCAAAATGAAGTTGAGCTCTGGGTGAGGATTTTGAAATTTAGCTATCACTTGTTTAAATGTATGAAGCCACTTGCACCAGTCTTTTTCAGAATAATTTTTCCTCATAAATCTTGAGTCAAAGAGAATTCTGTAAACAGCACCTCTTCAAATCTTTGAACAAAACAATCCTGATTTTGCAAGGTAGATGATAACTTCAAATCATATCAGAATTACTCCAGAATCTACTAATATGATCATAGGAAACATGTAATGTAATGTTGTCTCCTGCCTCTTGCATACTCCAAGCCATTAGTGTTGATGATTTCTTTCCTTTATAGTTTAGAGGGGGTAAGACATTGTGTACGACATTATTGTTAGAGCTGAGTGAAAGCTGCTAAAGTAATTCACAAACATTTGTTTCCATTTTTAGCAATTTTTTTTTTTTACTGTATTTGTGCCCTTTTTCTCATTTCCACAGCAAATCCACTAGCCTGGAGGACTATTGGGTTGACTACGCCCATCCAGGAGGGTCTGGGAATGGAGCTGAGGGAGAAGGCGCTCATTCAGATACATGAAGATCTAAGGCCACATAAGCAGGGAATGCCTGTGGTATTCATAGTTAGCAGAGTAGGAACTGGAGACATGAGTTGAAGTGACTGGATTGGTTGGGAATGAAATACTGTATTTGAGGACTCTGCTGGTCCACAGAAGGAAGGAGCTTCTCCTTTGGCTTGCATCTGGTTGTGTACCTCATGAGATAGGGTCTATGCTGGTGATTCAAGTGTCCTCAGTCTCCAGGGTTTCTCTTGAGTTATCTGAGCACTGGGACTTCCTCCTTTGTTACAACTTGGCATTATCTCTGCAGAGCAGCAGCAATAGTGCACCTGCTTCTGATGCAAGGGACCATCCCAGATCATTGCTGCTCACAAGCAGTGGATGGGGTATAGTGCCCTGCTCTTGGCGGTAACCATCACTGGATTGGAGCAGTTAGCAGCACCGATCCTATTAAACTTCTCCTCTGCTGAGTCCTGTGGGTTTGGGCCTGCCAGGAAGGAAAAGGAAGAAAAGATAGCGGAAGCAGGAACACAGAAGGGAAAGATTGCTACTGCCTCTCTGCCACCCCACCCCACCCCAAAAAAAGTCCTAGGATTTCCCAGCAGAGAGCGTAATGTGATCTGCTTGTATTAGGTGCAGAAGAATGGAGTTTGTGATGCAGTTAACAGACTTTATATAGGGGGCGGGAGAGTAAGATGGCACCAGAGCTCTTCACAAGTGAGCGAGCTGCCTCTGTGGGCCTGGATGGGCTCAGTCAACACATTCATCCTCCAGTGTAGCAGATTTCCTCTTATAAGAAGTCTAATTTATGGTAAGACAAAACTGACAGGTTTGACTATTGATGTCTGTCCTTGAAAACAAGTTTGCTGGCAGAAGTTTTTTGTCGTAACACTATAGAATATGGGCAGAAGGTGAATTTTGAATTTGTAATGACAAGTATTTGCACCAGCAGCTTGAGGCTGAGTTTTATGTTCATCCAGTCAGGGAATAGAAATGGACCATGAGACTTACATATCCAATCAAAGCAGCTTGAGTTTTGAACTGCCTGTATCCAGTGCTCACTGCAAATAGGTTCAGGAGATTCGTGGGCTGAACTATGTTAAATAAAAGATTTGTAAAATAACATTGAACCAAAACCACTCTGTGATATGTTTGCAAGCAATTTGTGAGGTAAAAATATCCAAGATGAACACAAAGGTTTGTTGCAAATAGTTTGCCAAGTTCTAATCAGCACGGTTTAAAATGTTACCTCTGTTTATGTTCAAATACATGCCCAAGATGTTTGTTTCCTTCTTGCATCTCTCATATACACTGGATTCTTTTTCCAGGATTGTTGATTGCTGAGCTGCTGACAATGAAGTGTTTGTGGCAGGGTAATTCTTTGCACGTTTTCATCCTTTGACAAAGGTCAAAATGTGGGCCTGTCAAACGTGACGTGTTGTAACATACTGCAGCTGGGGACTGTAATAGTTCATATCCTCTGCTAACTAGTACAGAGGGCAACTTGTAACACATTCGCTAGTGAGTTACAATATCTCCATCAAAAATAGTATGATTGCATATCGGTGCACCTCCACACAAAGCCTCCCTACATACGCTCAGTGCCAAATGGCAAAACTCCCATTGACTTCTGTAGGAGCAAAAGGAGTCCCTTATTTTAATCTACTAAACTTGCTGTCATTTCCAACCTGATCGAATAAATATCACTGTTTTCCTTCCTGCTTATTTACAGCTTTCCCTGGACCTTTACCACACAGAAGATGATATTTACAAGCTCTCATTGGTGCTAGAACCAAGGAATTCTAAATCAGTAAGTCACTTTTATTGAATTTTGAAGGGGATACAGTTGCATATCAATTTTAGTATATTTACAATAGCAGTAATGAGATTATACCAGGGGTCGGCAACTTACGGCACGCGTGCCGATTTTGAGTGGCACGCTGCCTGCCCGGTGAGAGGAGGAGGAGGGGCGGAGGGGCCGGAAAGCGCCACGCTGTGGGAAGAAGCGGGGGAGGAGGGAAGCTTGGCTGCCGCAGGACCAAGCTTCTGCCTCCTGCCCCCGCAGGGGAGAGCGGTGGGGGGGGGTCCCGGCCCCCCACTCCCCC
>NW_020664436.1:8010420-8010852 GCF_002925995.2 Terrapene triunguis | reverse complement strand
GGGGGAGTGGGGGGCCGGGACCCCCCCCCACCGCTCTCCCCTGCGGGGGCAGGAGGCAGAAGCTTGGTCCTGCGGCAGCCAAGCTTCCCTCCTCCCCCGCTTCTTCCCACAGCGTGGTGCATTCCGGCCCCTCCCCCTCCCACTCCCCCTCCCTTCCGGCGATGGCCCTTGCGAGGGGGAGCGGAGCAGAGCCAAGCGGCAGTGTGCTCGCTGCTCCGTAGACCAGGCAGAGAGAGGTAGGGACGGGCCTTGGGGAAGGGGGTGGAACAGGGCATATCCCTCCCAGCCCCCTGCCATGAGCCGCTCAGGGCAGGGGGCTGGGAGCACCCCCATGAGCCGAGCACCCCCACGAGCCGAGCACCCCCACACACACCCCAGCCCTCTGCCCTGACCTCCCCCCAACACCCAGCCTTCTGCCCTGCACCCCCCACA
>NW_020664436.1:7997963-8010320 GCF_002925995.2 Terrapene triunguis | reverse complement strand
CACCCCCAGCCCTCTGCCCTGACCTCGAGTTGCCCCCAACACCCAGCCTTCTTCCCTGCACCTCCACACACACCCTAGCCCTCTGCCCTGAACCCCCCCCACACGCAGCCTTCTGTCCTGCACCTCCACACACCCCCAGCCCTCTGCCCTGACCTCGAGTCCCCCCAACACCCAGCCTTCTGCCCTGTACCCCCACACACCCCCAGCCCTCTGCCCTTACCCCTGAACCCCCACACACACCCAGCCTTCTGCCCTGCACCCCCACACACACCCAGCGCTCTGCCCTGACCCCTGAACCCCCACACACACCCAGCCTTCTGCCCTGCACCCCCACACCCGCCAGCCTTCTGCCCTGACCCCTGAATTCCCCCACCCCTCTGGCCTTCTGCCCTGAACCCCCCACATCCCTCTGAACCCCCACACACACACACCTAGCCTTCTGCCCTGCACCCTCTGCCCTGACCCCTGAACCCCCCCCCCCAGGTCTGGGGTCCCTGCTGCTGGCCCCTTGCCAGCCGGCGTCCCAGCCACAGGCCCCGCTCAGCCCGCTGCCGGCCTAGGTGAACAGAACCCCAGGCTGGCAGCGAGCTGAGCAGGCTGGCGGTGTAAGATCAGCAATTTAATTTAATTTTAAATGAAGCTTCTTAAACATTTTGAAAACCTTGTTTACTTTACATACAATAGTTTAGTTATATAATATAGACTTATAGAGAGAGACCTTCTAAAAAATGTTAACATGTATTACCGGCACGCGAAACCTTAAATTAAAGTGAATAAATGAAGACTCGGCACACCACTTCTGAAAGGTTGCCTACCCCTGGATTATACCCTTAAATGCCTGGGAATTAGAGGAAAATACACCCATTGGTGTTTGCCTGGTTCAAGTTTAATTAAAGCCTTTTTCGTGTGTGTTTTATTATGAAGGTGGTCACTCATTGTAGTTTTTATATGCATTTGTAAATGGGATAAATTAGAAGCTGCTTGTAAAATGTCCCAGATTTAATCTCTAATGGCTTTTAACCAAGCCTCAACAGGTTGCAAGAAATTTAGTGGTGTTTTATGTTAAGACACCATTTACAATTTTACTATTAACTAAATATTTTTCATGGGTCCCTTACTCTGATTTTTGGATGACGATGATTGATAACATTTTGTTTAAAAAAAAAAATTAGTCCAAAGGTTGGTCTGCTGTTAATGATTTGGTATTTTATATCAATCACATTTTCTAACTTTGTTTATACAAACATCAACTATATATTGCACTCTCAAACATGGTTCATAATAATGTAAATCATATTACAGTAGGAATATGTTTTAACATCTGTATTTTTCCTGTGCTTTAAAAGAACACATAAGAGTGGACCCTGAGAAACTGGTGCATTTTTATCGTGCTTTAAGAAGAATAGAATGTGGCTGAATCTAGTAAATGTTTAATCTGTATTAATAGATCCTTAATTTAAATTTATTACTATTTGGCCTCCAGTAAAAATCTTAAGACTCCAAAAAAGTCCACTTTCAGTTTATTAATTCCAATATTGTTTTACTAATCCAGGGCCCAGTCCTGCCACATGTCTCAACTCTAAAATCAATGGAAATTGAGGGAACCCAGGCACCTTCTAGGAGATGTTTAGCAGATTGCAGGACTGGGTCCCAAAACTTCTAAGATGATTCTATGTAAATCCAGTCTTTTCAAAGTTTGC
This sequence comes from Terrapene triunguis, assembly GCF_002925995.2. Lineage (NCBI taxonomy): Eukaryota > Metazoa > Chordata > Testudines > Emydidae > Terrapene > Terrapene triunguis. The sequence continues at coordinate 8,008,620 of NW_020664436.1, read as the reverse complement.
ATGCATTTTGTAGGTTTTAAAAGCTTTGCAACCCCAAGTACATTGTTTCCCTGTCCGTAGCAAATCATTTTGGGGGATTAATCAAGTTTCTTGATATAATCATAGTGGTGGGCCCATGAATAAGAACTGTTACTGTGGACGGTGTGCTGTAAGGTCATCTTTGCTCTGGTCAAATGTAGAACAAAAGAAACCTTTTTCTAAAAATACCTGATAATGGGGACATCTCCTCTGACTATTTCAACAGGCTTTCAAATTTAATTCACTCTCAATTCCTGGAATTAAGTTAATGCTTCTTTGTTCTTCGTGGTTTGTAGGGCATGATTTGGTAGTAAAAACTCATGCTTATTTGATCATTAATCAAGCTATCTCCCTCATCCCTTGTCTCCTCTGAACCTCCTCTGAACCTTACCCTGTTTCCCCGAAAATAAGACAGTGTCTTATATTAATTTTTGCTCCCAAAGATGCGCTAGGTCTTATTTTCAGGGGAGGTCTTATTTTTCCTGGAGCTTCGGGGCCTTATATTCCGGGGTGGCCTTATTACCGGGGAGGTCTTATTTTTGGGGGGATGCCTTATATTACAGCGAGAGGCAAAACTGGAAGTAGGTCTTATTTTCGGGGGATGTCTTACTTTCGGGGAAACAGGGTATATGCCACCATTGCCAGCAACAACTGCAACACTGACTTGCTATAGCAATGTGGCAGGAAGTACTGATGGACCATTACTATGAACAAATTAAATAAACACCTCGCTGCTTTATTCTCCAGTCTCTTTTTAAAATAAATATATAAATAATTATTATTTTTTTCAAATACTGCAGGGACCAGTCCTGTGACCTTAGCAATACCATGAATGATCAGGGACTTCTATATAAGTAATCAATGAATAATCAGTGACACTCAGCATTTGCAACAGAGTACCAAAAAATGCTATAGCAATTTTCATTTGATGGCAATGTACCAATAATAATATACTGTTATAATCCCAAATTTAGAAAAGGGGGGTAACATTTTCAAAAGCACCTAAGGGCTGGCCTACACTAAAAAGTTTTTTGCTGTTTTAACTATACCAGTATAGTTAAAAAGTAGCAAAACCCTGTAGTGTGGATGCAGTTATAACAGTATAAAAGCTCTGATACTGTATAAATTATTCTGGTTTGGGAAGCAAAGTCAGTTCTACCAGTTACGGCATCTTGATACCAGTAGAACTGTATCTACACTAGGGCTTTTACTGGTATAATGATGTTGGCAAAAAAAAAAAAAAATCACACCCTTAATTGACATAGTCCTATTGGTAAAACTTAATTATAAACCAGCCCTTAGTCTCATTTTCAAAAGGGACTTAGGCTCTTAAATCAATTAAATTACTTGAGTTACTTAAGAAAAGGTAAAACAGACATTAGAGTGAGTCATAAAAACTATGATCAGATGCAGTGTTTCTGATACGTCAATAAATTCAATTAGCTAATTTCTGGACACTGTATATTAATTTTTTTTACCGCAGCTATTCTTTCAAATAGATTTGGTTATTCAAATCTATATATGAAATAGGAAAAAATCTTTTTCCACTTAGCTATAATTATTTTGAGGGACTAGGTTTGATAAAATATCCATCCACATTCTTATATTTGTAAGAGTGATGTTATTGAGTTGGGGCAGGCCAAAAATGTAAAAATAAAAAGATTTCAAATCAAATAAGCATTTGTAATGGCAATGTTTTGTTCCATATCTAAGTGCAACAGTATAATGTGGTTGCTATCAATTATTCATCCATCTAATAATTTTATAGATAATGCATTTTATCCAGGCTTCAGCCAAAGATGTCTTGGCCTTGCCAATTTGCTTTCAGGAAATTTGCAATGAAATATGTAAAATGGTTAATAGACAGCACTAGAAAGAACAGCATTCTGCTAGTGTATCCTTTAAACTGGGCTCAAATTATATTTTAATTGTAACTATATACAAAATTTTAAATTGACAAGTGTGTACACAATAGCTGAGCCACTGCACAATCTTGTTTATATTGCCCTTTTCAAAACCTCTTTTCCCCTCCACCCCTCTGCCCCCAAAACATACCTAATTTCTTCTCAACTTCCCCCTGCCCCACCCCCCTACCCCCAAAAAAGAATAGAGGCTGGCTTAAAAATTAACAGCTTTAAAAATGTTTGGGGTTCTCTTTATTTATCTTCTGGTTTGAGCATTTAGGGTTCACTCCATTTATTAGGTTAAAGCTGATTCTCTTGCATAACTCCATGAGCTGGGATGTTAAGAAAATATCATGTGGGAGAGCAACAATGGACCTATAAGGCAGGAGTTCTTTGGTTTGTTCATTATCTCCAAACCTCCATATTGTCTCCATCAATAGTCATGTACCAGTAAGATACCAAACTTGCAGGCCAATCCTGCAAGATGCTAAGTGCCCCCAAGCTCTCTTGGACTTCCTGCCAGCTATATGGGTTTTCCCCACAGACTGTAGGTCTGCAGGGGATTCCCTGTCAGACTAGGGATTTTCCCTTCTGAGAGGCTCTCTTTCCCCATTACCCCACCTCCAAGGGAAGGGCAGCCAATTGGACCTGCTGTGCATGCTGGGTGGCTGCCTAATCCTTCAGCATGTGTCACAAGCAGCGCTCTCTCCCAGCAGAAGCTGGAGCACTCCTATGAACTGAGAGTTACAGCTGGTCGGGAAATTGTGATGAAACAATTTTTTTTGTCTGAAAAGCTAATTCATCAAAATCAGAACTTTTTGTGGTAACGTAACAGTGTCAACAACACTTCATCATCAGGAAATTGTTTCTCAGGTCCAGGATGGAATTTCTGGTCAAAACAAGAGAGACACCATCCCAGCCCCTGCCCTGAATAACCAATAGCCTGTGGTTAAAGCACTCAACTGCTACATGAGGAAACCCAGGTTCAAGTCCCTACTCTGCCTGATTTAGAGCAGGGACTTAAATCTGGATCTTCCACTTCACAGTTGAGTGCCATAACCACCAAGCTATTGGCTATTCGGGGGTCTCTCTTGCTCTCTCTCTCCAGCTTGAAAAGGTTTCATCCTCATTCAAAACAGCAACATTTTCAGAATACCAAATTTTCATAGGATGGGAAGAGCACCTCCCATTCAACTCCACTGAGAGATACTGTGAGGTACTAAATGCCTTCTATATGCTGAGGTCTGCAGGAGTTGAGAGCTCTCTGTACCTCACAGGATCATTCCCTGCTACAGCAATGGTTTCCAGACACCCTAGCATCACTCTGCTATGCTCTGGTGTTTTAGGGCTATTACTGAAGGATGTTTTTTATTTTAAAGGGAAGGGACAGGTCAAAGAGTGACCAGAGCAATAAGAATGCAGTAATATCAGCTAGACTCTCATTCAGAGTAGTTATAAGTTTAGTGTGTTAATTTTAAAAGACTGTGTACACTGCTATCTCGATATAATGCGACCTGATATAACACGAATTCGGATATAACACGGTAAAGCAGTGCTCCAGCGGGGCGGGGCTGCACACTCCGGTGGATCAAAGCAAGTTCAATATAACGCGGTTTCACCTATAACGCGGTAAGATTTTTTTGGCTCCCAAGGACAACGTTATATCGAGGTAGAGGTGTACTTCAAAAATGTGGAACTTGCAGTTGCAGGGGTGCAGCAAACTGTTCCTCTGAGACATGAACTCTAGCAAAGAAAGTCCCTCCATGTTAGTCTTGGGATAAAAAAAAAAAAACAGTTTGAGCACGATAGATTTGGAGAGTCATTTGTCACATTATTTTCTTGTTTGAATTAACTTGAGCTCTCTGGACTTGTGGGTAAAGAGATTCCTCCTTCTCAAACTTGCCTCCACAGTCTCATTGTAGGAGTGATATACCTAGGTTTGCAGCTACAGAAACTACAAGAGCAGTGAGGGGGAATGTGTACGTGTCCCTCAACAGGGGCGGCTCTATGTTTTTTGCCGCCCCAAGCACGGCAGTCAGGCTGGTCACGCGGATTCGGTGGCGTTTCTGCGGGTGATCTGCCAGTCCCGCGCCTTCGGCGTACCCGCCACCCAATTGCCGCCAAAGCCGCAGGACCAGCGGACCTGCCGCAGGCATGCCGCCGAAGGCTGCCTGACTGCCGCCCTCACCGCAACCAGCACGCCGCCCCCCACGGCTTGCCGCCCCAGGCACGCGCTTGCTGCGCTGGTGCCTGGAGCCGGCCCTGTCCCTCAACTCCTAACAGCCTTGGGCCAACGGTATAACTAATCCGCCTCACTGATACACCCAGGTCCTCTCTTCCTTCCAAACACAGCTACATAGGAACCTATACCCCTTTTTTTCCCCTCTCGATGGCAATGTCTAAAATCCTTTTATTATATGTAGCTATATTGAGAGTTTTTAAAACACAAATTCTAAACACTACCTAAGTTTTAGATAGTTTAATATGCTCTGCCTCAAGTCATATGAGCCGGTATCCTTCTACTGGGTAGCCTGACAACCTGTGAGACTCGAATTCAGTGCTTGCCAAAATTACTCAAGCACCTTTTGAGCCTTTGGGCTCTTGATCTCTCTTCAGTGTCTCACTGAAGATTTCTTTCCTGGTTGCCATCGCCTCATCCTGGTGTCTCAGAGTTGCAGGCACTAATAAACAAGTCCACCTTACAGCATTTTTCATAAGGATAAGGCTATTTTGAGGCCTCCCTTGACATTTATAACCAAGGCTGTCTCAGATCTTTCACTTGAACAAGTCCATCTTGTCTTTTTTCTTCCCTAAACCACATAGTCACTCAGGGTGAGTCAGATTGTACTCTAGGTATCACATGTAGAGCTGGGTATATGTTTTTCTTTTTAATTTGCCAAATAATGCAGCTTTGGTCAAGCCAAAACTATTTGTGACATTAACACAAATTTGTGAATAGTTCTGGCAAAATAATTTTTTGGAACTTAAGCACTATTCACAAAACAGGAGGGAGGTTTTAGGGCACTCACCTAGGAGATGACAGGCCCAAGTTCAAGTCCCTGCTCCAATGACTATTTAATTAGTCACCACTAGCAGCACTCCCCACCACCAGTACCCAGAAACTCTGCTTTCAGTACCCAGAAACTAAACAAAATGAGATGTTTTGTTGCGGGTCAAATAAAATGTTTCATTTGACCCAAAATGAAGTTTGTCATCAATTTTTTTGATTCAAAATTTTGCACAATTGTCGGTTTGGGTCAAACTGAATTTTTTTTCCAACTTTTCAGAACTGCCAACGAACTGAAAAATCAGTTATTCACCCAACTCAAGTCATATGAGCTGTCAGCTACTGTTTAGACAAGAACATGCTATTCTGAAAATCAAACAGGCTGGCTGGCGCCTTTGGAGAGAAATCCAAAGGTTAGTCCCTCTGCTCAAAGGCTGTCTGAATGGATTAGGCTGAGTCCACAGTCCTCTTATGACCTCCCTAAAGTCCCTGTGCCAGAAAGACTTATGACTTGTTCCACTAGGATTGGCAGCTTCCCAACCAGGCAGTCGTAACATGCCTTTATCAGAAGTTGGTAGGGCACCTATGTGGAACTCTGTCAATGCTTTCATAAACCACTATTCTCTTGACACTACACCAAGCATAAATGTTAATTTCAGGAGGGCACTGCTTCAATCACTGTTGAACAAGCAGCGCTCCTTGTCCCACCTCCTCGGGGAGGACAATGCTAGTTGTCTCCAAGTGGTGTGATTCTGTGGAGGCAACCTCAGTAAGGAGAAAAGGAAGTTACTTACCTTGTGTAACTCCTGTTCTCTGATTGTCTTGTCTCTACAGTGCCACACTGACCTTCCCTCCGCCCCTCTATTTTGGAGCCTGGTTACTGTTGAAGCACCTGGAGGTAGAAAGAAACCGGAGACAGTTAGCAGGGAAAGGCTATTCATGCATGCACCCTCAATTGTCACTGCTCCTGGAGGTTTGGTGGCTGCATGCTTAGGCGTAGGACTCCAACAGTATGGGGGCAATACAGTCTGAGAACTGGAGTTGTGTGAGGTAAGGAACTCCCCTCTTCCTTGAGACCTTACTGGACATCTTACCAAACAGGTTTTTCACAGCCTTGATGATCTGATAATTTGTCATTCTGGACTGCAGTGTTACTTTAGCAATGAACTTTTTTTTAATCATTAAAATTTGAAAAATACTGTTTTCTAATTTCTGTCAGCAACCTACCTCCCCAACGACCCCTAACAAGCCAGTAGTGCCACTGGAGTGGGCATCTGGAGTGCTACCAAAGCCTGACCCAACCATCATTAACAAGCACATAAGAAAGCTAGTGGATGTAAGTATTTGAGAGATTATATTATTCAAAGGGGACAGCAACTTTGCCTTTCTTGAGATTTCCAAGAGCAAGATGAATTTCTATTTTATAGTAACTTGTGATCTTCATGTTTGTACTTTAACTTTACTCTGAAAAATCAAAGATCAGGTCAGCAACCCAGTATCCGTATGCCAAAGCATAAACTTTCAGAAGAGTTTGAAGTCAGGCTTCCCTTTTTATGGGTTCTATTTGTAAAATGAGGTGCAAATGGATTTTGGCAGGCACCAGTGCAACTGCAAGCCTTTCTGAAATCTCCCCCAAGTGCAGGGCCGGCTCCAGGCACCAGCTTAACAAGCAGGTGCTTGGGGCGGCCAAGGCAGAGGGGCGGCACCTGCGGCAATTCGGGGGCGGCAGGTCCCTCACTCCCTCTAGGAGCAAAGGACCTACCGCTGAACTGCTGTCGCCGATCGCAGCTTTTTTTTTTTTTTCCTTGGGGGCGGCAGAGATGCTGGAGCCGGCCCTGCCCAAGTGCTACAGTACCTTATGTTTGCCCTGACTTGCTGACAAACCTCATGATTCTTGGCATCAGTGTGTTAATGCAACTTTTTGACAGCTTAAAAATCAAGCAAGTCAAATTTGTACTTCAGAACCAAAAGGGCAGAATTGATTTTTATTTTATTTTATTTTATTTTATTTTTTTGTTCAGGATCTGACAAACTTAGTCTAAATTCCCTGCCTCTCAATGAGCCATCTTGAGAGAAGCCATGCCTAGTTTAGCAGCATTTGGTAGCCTGAGCATTGTATTGGTGCCATCAGCAATGTTTCCAAACATCAGGAAAACAATTTTCTACTATAAACCTCAACTCCATTCTATTCTGGACCACAAGGCCAATAGATTTTTTGTTTTTTAGGACTTGGTTACATTGGTTAAGATTAGCTCACATGATCCTGTGATATCAGACCACCATAAGCCTGTGCTAATTGCGGCTGCAGCACAGTTAGGACCATCTCTTGCTCCCATTGAAGTCAATGGGAGTTTTGCCATTTATTTAAATGGGAACAGGAGCAGGGCCTTTGAGTGCAAAGATTTGGGCTGCGTTAATCCTAGAGATGAGCTATAACTAGACCTTGGTGGTTCAGATAAAATGGGAGCTGGATCTGAACAGTCCTGCGTTTTTTTGTTTTTTTGGATTTGCAAAATAAAAACTACAAGGCAATCTGTGACCCATTTCTGATTTAGACTGTCGTTGAGTGTCTGGAGCATATTGTACATGCTGAAGGTAGCATAGTCAGTCTCTGTCTCCCACTTTAGAGGCTGATGTCAGACATGTGGGCATAATTAGGTTGAGAATTGTGCTCTGGAGCTAACAGACCAAATTCGGAAGGGCTATGTAAGGTGGAACAAATAATTTTTTCGCTAATTTAGATTCCTTTAGAACTACTTACATTTGCTCCACTGAAGTGTAACGGACTCTTAATGGGCTAATTTGCATACTGAGGAGCCAGAAGAAGACCTACATTAAAGTTAAAAAATCCCAAAACAAACTAGCACTCTATGGAAAGTAGGAGGTTTCTACTTTCCATAGAGTGCTAGTTTGTTTTGGGATTTCTTAAGGCCAGAAGACACCATCAGATCAGCTAGTCTGTCCTCCTGTACAACACAAGCTATTGAATTTCACTCAGTTTACTACTCTAATGAGCCCAATTACTTGCATTAGTGTCTGGATGGCTTTCTGGAAGATACGCTTTAGTCAGTCTTGATTTGAAGACATCAAGAAATGGAGAATCCCCCACTTCCCTTCGTAGTTAGTTCCATGAGTATTCACCCTCATTGTTAAAAACAACGTGTGCCTTATTTCTAATTTGAATTTGGCTTTAGCTTCCAGCCATTGGTTCTTGTCATGACCCGCTACACTAAATCAAAGAGCCCTTTAGTACCTGGGATTTTCTCCCCATAAAGGTATTTATACATTGTAATCAAATCACCTCTTTTCTTTTTGATAAACTATATATTGAGCTCTTTAAGTCTGTCACTCAAGTCATTTCTCCAACTGTCAAATCATTTTTGTGGCTCCTTTCTGCACCGCTCCAATTTTCCCACACCCTCTTTACAGTGTGAACACCGCAACCAAATGTGCAATATTCTAAGTGTTGGTCTCACCAAGGTAATATAGAGAGGGGAAAAAATCCATTATTCCTTGCTTATACCCCCTAAGGATTGCATTTGCCCTTTCTGCCAAATCATCACACTGGGAGTATATCTTGAGTTGCTTGTCCACTACGACCCCTAAATCCTTTTCAGAGTCAGAAACTTTCCAGCATAGTTTCCCATTCCTTGTTCCTAGACACGTGACCTTGCATTTGGCTGTATTAAAATACATTTTGTTGGAATGGAACCATTTTGCCAAGCAATCCAGATTGCTCTGTATGACTGTACTGCCCTCATCCTTATTTAACATTCCACCAATTTTGTATCATCTGCAAATTTTTTCAGCAGTGATCTTATATCTGCTTCCAGATTATCTATGACAATGTTGAATAGCATAATTTGATCATTTCCCATTGACAGCTAATTTTTTTAATCCGTCAGTTATCTAGTTCCTAATCCATTTAGTGTGTGCTTTGTTGATATTGTACAGTGCTAACATTTTAATGAGAATATCATGCAGTATTACTGATGGGGGCAGAACCCAGACGTAGAGGGACACGGGGGCCAGCGGCAGGCAAGACACCAGCCTGTAGAGGGCACTCTGGGTTGGAAGAGCTAATTCCCAGGACGACCAGTAGATTTTTGAAATGCCTTTCAAAAATCTAAATATACATAAATCTACATAGTTGTGTTACCAACCACATCTGTAACCGCATCAAAAAATGAAATCAGGTGGTTTGACAAGATCTATTTTTCCATAAAACTATTTTGACTTTGACATATACACCCTTTTCCCCGTTTTATGGCATGTGACTTCGAATTCCTTATGCATCTGTACAGTGGGAATGCAAATAGCTACAAAGAAATTAAATGAGTGTGGCGGGGGGAGGGTTTTGCTTACACTACCTTATGCAACCTTGTGAATTTGGGACACTATCTGTGTTTACATTAGATGGTATGTCATAGACTGAGTGTGTGTGTTTGAGTGCAGGGGATCTGGATGTCAAGGTATTTATAAATAAAGTAGATTTATGAAGTACAGTAACTCCTCACTTAAAGTCGTCCTGGTTAACATTGTTCTGTTGCTGATCAATTAGAGAACATGCTTGTTTAAAGTTGCACAATGCTCCCTGTGGCAGGGCAAAGACTCATTGGCACAGCGCCTCCTACTGGTCGTCCTGGGAATTAGCTCTTCCAACCCAGAGTGCCCTCTACAGGCCGGTGTCTTGCCTGCCGCTGGCCCCCGTGTCCCTCTACGTCTGGGTTCTGCCCCCATCAGTAACCCAAAATCTGGGTCTCCCCACCCAGGGGAACCCCCAACCCTGTATCCTCACCTTGCCTCAGTGGCTATTGCCAGTCTCCAACTAGCCCCCCGCTCACTGGGGCAGACTGCAGTCTATAAATCACTCATCATCGGCAAGGGGGGTTGGACCAGCTGCCCCTGCCTATCTCTGGGCTGCCCCTCTGCAGCCCCAGTACCTTTCATAGGCCCTTTTCCAAGGCCTGTAGCCTGGGGTTTTACCAGGCTGGAGCTCCCCATCTCCCTCTGCCCTTCCCCAGCCCTGCTCTACTCTACTCCTGGTACCCTGAGCTACCAGGCAGCCAGATCCTTCTCTCTCCACAGCTGGAGAGAGACTCCTCCCCAGCTCTTGGCCCACAGCCCTCTTATAAGGGCCAGCTGGGCCCTGATTGAGCTGGCCACAGCTGTGGCTGCTTCCCCTCTCAGTGTAGCTTGGCTGATTTTAACTCTTTTTCCAGACACAGCCCTCTCCAGGGCTGCTTTCAACCCCTGTTCTGTGGGAGTGGGGCAGCCACCCCACTACACTACCTTATAATGTTGTTTGACAGCTGCCTGCTTTGTCCACTGCTTGCAGAAAGAGCAGCCAGCTGGAGTTAGCTGGTGGGGGCTTGGAACCAGGGTGGCCCGGCAGCCCCCCCATCAGCTCCCCGCTCCCCTAAGTTCCCTGTGTGGCAGCCGCCCAGCAGGCTATGAATTGCCGGCAGTTCAGCTGTCCCTCCCCACACTGCCATGTGCTGCTCCTGCCCTCTGCCTTGGAGCTGCTCCCAGGAGCCTCCTGCTTGCTGTGCAGGGGGGGGATACAGGGCCGGCTCCAGGCACCAAGCACCCAAGCTGGTGCTTGGGGCGGCACCTGGAGGGGGGCGGCGCGGCGCTCTGGCTGCCGGGGGGAGAGCCGAGCCGAGCCCCAGCCGGGGCTCGCCGCCCTCTCGCGGCCCTGCCCCCGGCGCTCTGGCCGCCGGGGGGG
>NW_020664436.1:7967309-7997563 GCF_002925995.2 Terrapene triunguis | reverse complement strand
ACCGGAGCCGCCGCCGGGGCTCGCCGCCCTCCCCCAGGGGCTCCGGCCGCCCCCCCCGGCAAAAAAGCCAGAGCCGGCCCTGGGGGGATAATGTCAAAGTGTCCCCCTCCCCCCTGCTTCTGCCCCCTGCTTACTCCATCTCCATAGAATGGGGGGAGGGGACGGGACATGACAGGGCTCGGGACAGAGGGAGCTTGTTAGCAGCAGCTGCTGTCTCAACTTGCTGATCTACTTAAAAAGGCAATGTACTTAGAGTGGGGGCAATGCGTATCTCTCTCTTTCACACAAACAGGGTGTGTGCCTCTGTCTCTGTCTGCAATGCTGTCTCCGCTCTCTCCATTCGTGCTGCCTTGTAGAGTGTGAGGCTACATTAACAACAATGTGTTAACCCTGGAGGGCTCAGTCTCATCATTTAGCAGTAAGGCGTTCCCTGGGAAATATCCCACCCTCTTCCACCCTCTGACTTCACCACCTCAACCAAGCTACACAATCATCATTGCTGTGTACAGTATTAAATTGTTTGTTTAAAACTTATACTGTGTGTTAAAACTTAAACTATATATATATAGTTTTTTGTCTGGTGGAAAAAATTTCCCTGGAACCTAACCCTCCCCCCCCCCCATTTACATTTATTCTTATGGGGAAATTGGAGTCGCTTAACATCGTTTTGCTTAAAGTCGCATTTTTCAGGAACATAACTACAACATTAAGCGAGGAGTTACTTTATTATATTGGAGAGGAGAGGAACAGCTTTGGTCATAAACTTATAAAATGTAATCAAGAACATCTGTAATACGGAAAAGAAAGTGTTTTATGGGTGCGTGGTGTTTTACCAAGTACATGATGCAGGATGAAAAAGGTTACGTTGTATGGTGCAAGAGGGGAATGATTTGACAGCATGTGTGAATAAAAGTGAGTAGGATTATTGTACGTGTGGTGGGAGCACAGCAGGATGTACATTAGGTTACTATCGAGGGCAAGTTTTCTTTGAGGAACTGGCCTTTTCCCTACAGTCTAACAGATCTGAACATGAAAGTACCAGGTACTAATAGCAGGCATTGGATTAAATTAACCAGTTCAGCAGTGTCTGATAGGGTTGGAAATTTAACTCCATGTAACTGCAAAACTGAAGTGCTGTTTGGAGTCATAAATGTGCATTGACTGGATTTTATTTTGCCATTGTGTTGTCAGTGAGACAGACAATCACTTCCTTCATCTTTCAGTCTGTTTTTAGGAACTATGATCATGACCATGATGGCTATATCTCTCAAGAAGACTTTGAAAGTATAGCTGCCAACTTTCCTTTCCTGGACTCCTTTTGTGTATTGGACAAAGACCAGTAAGTTTTTATTTTTCTTTAATTTCTTTCTTTGTTTCACTGGATTTTTAAGTTAAAGAACACATAATGCCTCCCAGACCTCCAAACTTCTTATATATCTGGCTTTTCACTTAGAAACTGGAAGAGCAATGATGATTAATCTTTTACCTTTTGTTATTTTTTTAATTATTATTATTTAGCATTTATATTGCAGAAGTTCCTAGGAGCCCTCCAGTTCAGGGTCCAATTGTGCTCACATTTAGACAATCCCTGCCCTGAGGAGCTTATAGTCAAAAAGATGTGATATATCAGATGGATAAAACAAAGAAGCAGGCAGGTAGGGGTAGGGGAGATGGGGGTAACAAATAGTACAGAATGTGCACAATTCTTAGCCAGCTGGGAGTGGTTATCATAATTATCTAAATTTGATTTGGCAGTTTACACAAGCAGGTGATACTGATTAGCTAATTAAACCATTTAGAACATGTAAAAGAAGAATAGAAAATGGTACTGAAAATATCAGAGTGATGTGGTGTAAGGCTTCCCTGTTTAATTAGGCCTCTGAAAATATTAACATCTTGGTGAGGTGTGGATTAACCCTCAATACTATAAAGCATGTCAGCATGTGAGATGTGCCATTGCTGGATCTGGACCTTGGTGTACGACTCTAAGGTCTCCATTTGAGTGATTAACATTTATTAGATGTGACTGGGGATTTTTTTAATGGAATGCAAGATACCCAGATCCTAGGCAATGAGCACCCTACAAACAGATATCTTATAATCATTTGTCTTCATGTGTAGTACCTTGTACACTTTTTCAGTTGCTTCCTCTTAAAGATGTAGCTAAGAGTGAAAAGATCCACAATAGAGCTAGTCAGAATATGAACTGGAAGGGTTTTTTGATTATTTATTTGTTTTTTCCTCTGATGAAATTTGCTTGGGTTTTTGTTTTGGAGGGAGGTTTGAAATTTTGTAAAATTGCTCCAGAGTTTACAGAAAATTCTTAAAACTTTTCAGCATTTTTTATTACTATCGTCTGTCAATTTTTCACAAATACAAAGGCCACTTTTATATTTTTGAAGGAAAGAGACGCAACCTCCATGTAGTTAACGAGTCCAGCCAATCAGAACCAAATTCTAAAAGGCAGGGCCCATCCAGGTACACAGCTACAGGCAAACATACAGTGTGGCTTCATGTGCTGGGGCATAGCCTCCTACCATGCTTGTTTGCCATCCTTGTTACTTAGTAAGAGTAGCCTGGAGCTGTTGACTGAAACCAAGATGTAGCCTTTTCTCCAGATCTTCCTGGTCACAGATCAGGGCCAGGACATCAGAGTTGCTCTAACTTGTCCCGGTAGAGCATCTCATGAAACCCAGTGATTCTACAAGCTAAGAGCCCCAAGGGTGTTCAATGTTTAGGTGAGTTTGGGCCACTAGAGCTAAAGGCCTGACTCTTTCTATATCAAAATTATACAAACCATCTGCTTTGCACAGCTGCTCTAAAATATTTTCAGTTGGTGAAATAGAAGTCATGTCTCTCAGCCTAAAGAACATACATGGCACACCGTGTGAGTGCTGCATGAACAGTTACATCAGAACAATCACCTTGCCTGTTCTGAAGGTCTGGTATCTGATATGACCAGCCAGAACAACACTCTTGTTACACAAGAGAATCTTCCCGAATCACTGTGCACTGGTGTGGTATTGTAGGGAAATGAAGACATGGAAGTTATCTTGCTGGGCTTTAGAGTGACACTTCAAGGAGATTAATGGGAGATGGCTTTTTTTTTCTTTTTTCTTTTTTTTGCGGGGGGCACAGAGGAAGAGGGAAAACATCAAGTATTTATTAAGGGGAGACAGCAATCATGGGAAGAAGGGTAGGAGGCTTTTTGGGCCTAACAAGTTTTGACAGTATCCTTGTAAGTATAATAAGTATATTAATTTGGATGATCACAAAAGTACTGCTAAATCAGTTCATATGATATGAATGCTTTAAAATCAGAATGAAAGATAGAGAACAGAGCATTATCATGAGGAGAGCTGTAGCATCACCCTGGCACCTGAAATCTAGGATGAAGCAACACTCTGGCACATCTTCTGGTGCATGGGGTTGCAACACCACTCAAATTTGGCATGGCTGCCCCTCCAGCATGGACAGAGGAGCAGCTGGGTCAAATATAAGTGGCATTGCAACAGGGCAAATGGAGCCCAACGCTGCACAAATTTGGCCTGGCTACCCCCCATCAAGTCAGAGGCATGACCTCCCAGGCTAACTTGAGTGCTGCCATGATCTCATGTGCTGGATCACATCCCTCAAATTTTACCTGTGCTGTGTGAGTGCCGGGCAGGCAGTGTGAGTGAGTGGAGGGGCTGTGGGCAAGTTGCTGATGAGCTATGGAGTGAGTGGGGAGTGCTGAGGTGGTGAGGGTCAGGGGGATATGAGGGCTGTGACTGGTGGGGTTGGAGGGTTGCTGTGAGTGGGATGTATGCCAGCCACGGGTGGGGGGTGGGCTGTTGGGATAAGTAGGGGCTGATGGAAAACTATTGCCAACCTTATCTGGCCAGCCAGTTAAATTGGTTTATGGAGCGGCCCAAACATAGCAAGAGCATACTAACAATTGTTCCCCTTATTTGAAGTTTGTACAGACTATTAATGTTGTAAAAACAATATCTTACATATTCCACCAATGGGCTTTTTGACTAACTACATGGGTGCTTTGGATGTGCCTTGCTACTTAGTTTACAGTTTAGTGCATAAAAGCTGAGTTAAGCATGTCTTTTTTTGGTATGTGTGTTTGTTACTAAGGTGTGAAGTCTCATAACTGCTGTTGCACAGTTTCAGTTAGATAAAATGGACTGGTAAAATGTTGATTGGTTATTATGGTTATGTCACACACAAGATAATCTCCCAAATCTATCTCATGGGTGAGAGAATTAGCAACTTGGGATCACTTCTGCAGGGCTCCTGCACTATAAACTTTAGCACTACAACACTGACCATATCATCAGGAGAGAAAGCCATGCCTGCTGGGCAATGAATTTAGTTTTAGCTCTTTAATAAGGGGCAACATTATCTCTTTAGAGCATCAGAGTAGAGACTTGGTTTCTCTGCCATCTCTTTTATATATTATGTTCTGTACATATGTATTCTATATGTTTTTAAACAGTTGAATCCAAAAATGTCCAAAGTGGCAACATATTAATAGATTACCCTGAAATTCTTTGAACAGGGATGGTCTTATCAGCAAAGAAGAAATGATGGCCTACTTTCTGAGGGCTAAATCGCAGCTACAGTGTAAAATGGGACCAGGTTTTATTCATAACTTTCATGAGATGACCTATCTTAAACCAACTTTCTGTGAGCACTGTGCAGGATTTGTAAGTATGTTTTTAGCACTCTCATGCTTCACATATAGACTTAATCAAACTCAGGATATGATGAACTAACACCACAAAGAGGAAATGGGCCCCAAACACTAGTAAGGAAGAATAGTGTCTTCATCCTGGCCTAATATCTCATTACAATGAGACGCTGAAAATGTTTACTCTGTGCTGTCCATATTTTCTTCCTTTGGCTTTTGGGTGTTTGAGTTTTAAGACTTTCTCTTTGGGAAAGAGAGGTGATGGCCAAGGAAATAAGGGACTGGAGATTCTTGGAGAATCCCTACAGAGAGCTTATCTACATGGGGAGCTAAACCATTCAGAAGTAAAGTGGCCTTAGTTAAAGCTAAAGTGAATTAAGACCACTTCTGAATGAGAGCATCCACACAGGGGTTTAATGAACTTTACATTCACACTTTTAATGCACTTCTTTAAAATTTGCATCTTTAGTTAATTCAGTTTACCTTCTGGTGTAGCCAATCCCAGAGAAAGTGGGTGTGTGGAGCAGAGGATGTGGATGAAGAAGAGGCAGAACTTTTTCATTAAATTGCTCTTGGCACCATAACTCTGCTCAGATTGAGAAGAATGTTAAAAAAAATTCCAATAAATCAATGGCACTTTTAGCAACATGTGTAAAATATGAAAAATGATTTGATTTCTCCAACATAGCGTACAAAATGCCATCAATTAATGATAGTCCCATCTTTTAAACAAATTAATTCTTTACTGAAGCATTTTCTGAATAGTCAGCAAACCAAATATTTTTGTGAAACCAATAATAAACCTTCCACCAGTTCTGCTTCAAACAAATCATAATAAAAGAATGAATCAGTAGGACTTAAATTTTACTTTTAAATGAATGTAAAGTACAATCTGAAATATTATGCTGGATTACCATTTTCCCATTTGAACTTCCATTGAGGAGGTATTATTTTTTCAACACATAATTGCTTTCCATATCATTCAGTGGCAAAAATCCACTCTCCTTTAGGACCAACATAATATCTGCCCTTTGTTTCCCTTCTTTCTGCATCTTCTTTTCTTTCTCTATCTTTGTGAGTCTTCTCTGTTCTTCCCTCTGTATTTCCTTCCCTGCAGCAATTCCCATCTCCCCATGGTCTTCACTCACACCTATTCCCATTCTAACTGCTAAAATTATCGGCAGTGGAATAGTTAATGTTGACATTGAAGTGGCCTCATGGGGGTAGAGGAGGTCACACTTATTAGATCTGTCCTTTTCAGGCTATCTGCAGTTGCAGGAAGACATCACTGCATTGGTTACACTAGATTCACATGAGGGCTAAAAACTCGGTACTTTTTTCAATGGAAGCTGAGATGCTGCAAAATCTGTGGGTCACATAAATACACCAGTCAAGATGGATCTGGCCCAGGGACCATATGTTAGACATCTATGAATGAGAGCATTTAATGTTAAGAGATCTATTGCCTGTTCCAAAACTTTTTGTTTTATTTCATTGTGGAGAAAGCAGATGATTTGTTAATGGATCTCGGTATATTGACAAGTAAACTATGGAGGGCTTACAGATTTGTTTTAATTTAAAAATCTCATGGTTAGAAAGAGGCAATAAATTTATCTTACAGGCTATTAGAGATCTGAAAACTGCTGAAAGCTGTTTGTGCGTATAATGCACCCTTCTAATGTGGAAGATATGCTTTAGTCAAAAGTTATTGGGTTCAGTGGAGGAGTAACTGGATGAAATTCCATGGCCTGTGATATACAGGAAGTCTGACTAGGTGAACTAATGGTCTCTTCTGGCCTTAAACTCTATGAATTTTAAGATCTATTAATTAATCCCCTACAGTGAGACAATAGATATTCCACAAAGCAAACCGGAAGAAAACTTTATCACCTTGAAATGGTCCCCAAGTTCTCTGATCTGCTTTCTTGCCTTTTCCATTGATGTCATTTTAGGAGTAGTTTTTTGGGGCCTGATCATAGAATCATAGAATATTAGGGTTGGAAGAGACCTCAGGGGGTCATCTAGTCCAATCCCCTGCTCAAAGCAAGACCAACACCAACTAAATCATCCCAGCCGGGAGGGCTTTGTCAAGCCAGGCCTTAAAAACCTCTAAGGATGGAGATTCCACCACCTCCCTAGGTAACCCATTCCAGTGCTTCACCACGTTCCTAGTGTTGTAGTGTTTCCTAATATCCAACCTAGACCTCCTTCACTGCATCTTGAGACCATGGCTTCTCATTCTTGATCCTGAAATGTGCTAAGATTTCAATAGCAGTCAAACAGTGTGTCTGTGGCAGAGCGGAAATTAAACCCAGATCTCCAGTGTCCTATCCACAAACCCATCCTGGTTCTCCAAAGGACTAAACTTTTTACTATTTGTCCTGTTCTGGAATAATTCAGTACAGCTGTATTTTTCTGATTTCTGTTAAATCCAACCGAAGAATAAGAATGTATAAAAGGTGGTATTCTGGATAAAGAGAGAGGGTCAAAGATATCCCTGATGCAAATTCACTGAATCCAATGACATTGTGCCAGAGGTGAAGTTGTTCCAGAGTATGTAATGATAGCAAAAGAAATTGAACTTAAAAGCTCTTTATACATTACTCCTGCATTTCAGTTCTGTTCATTCAGGGGTAGTGCATAGTTCTGAACTGATGTGGTGATTCAAAGTCAAAATGATGTGCACTGAGAGTGTAGAAGGCTGAATTGAAATGACAATTAAAGGTCAGTGCTTGCCAATAAAATATCTATTATTAAACACATGTGAACATTAAATGTCAAGCTAAAATCTCTTGGCATTTGACAATGCTGAACTGATGTGGCTATTACAGGTCAAAGTTGTATCCAGTGTTGTATTAATGCAATGGGGACCGTTCAGACGTTTCCACTTAGCTCAGAGCTACCTCAAGTTAGCTCCCAGAAAATCTGTGTCAGACATGTTCAAACTTGCTGGGGTAGAATCTGTAACTTGATCTCCATTGTGTAACCATCATAGTGATGTCAAATTAGAGGCTAAAGAAGGTACTATGTTGAATGGGTAGGATAATTTAAAGTCAAAATGATATTCAGTGGTACTGGTCCAAAGATTAATGGAAGCAAATAATTATCAAAAACTATTTCTTGGTATGAAGAATCAGTACCTCTGTTGGTGGGGGAAGAGTAGCCCAGGTAGGTAGTCGGGGGGGGGGGGGATAGCTCAGTGGTTTGAGCATTGGCCTGCTAAACCCAGGGTTGTGAGTTTAATCCTTGAGGGGGCCACCTAGGGATCTGGGGCAAAATCAGTACTTGGTCCTGCCTAGTGAAGGCAGGGGGCTGGACTCCATGACCTTTGGTCCCTTCCAGTTCTAGGAGATAGGATAAATAACTATCAGCAAAAAGGGCTGGCAAAGTCATGTAAAATAGCTAATAGTGTCAGTTCTGGTGTCACTTTCCAAACTAATACAAATGTGTACTATTCTCATTATCTGGCCATGTAAATCAAGTTCAAGTTTAGTGTGTAAGTATTAAGAGAAAACAAAGGGAAAGGAGAACTTTAGCAATATTGCAGTGGGTATAAATTATGGACTAAATTCACCACCCACCCTTATTTTTGCTGCTGTCCCCTCTATTGTTCTTTTACCACCTTCCTTCTATCTTGGTTGCTCTATTCCACTCACCCATTTTCCTTTCCAAATCCTTCTGTTTTGCCTGCATCCCCTCACTCCTGCTTTTCCATTTTCTGTTTCCTTAATCCCCAAATTTTCCCATACCTCTGCCTCTATGTTTTTTTTCCACATGCACTTGCGCACACATACACGGTTCTCTCCACATACCTGTTTTGGCTCTATCCCCCCACCTCCACTTTTTTAAAATGTGTTTCAGCCCTCCAAACTTGTTTTTTTGGTCCAGTTTGTCAGAATGGCACTCCAGGCTCTTTATACTGAGTTACAATGGAGCTGTATTGCTCCCGCATCATTCTCTCTCCCCCACCCCCTCAATCACTCTCTGAAGAAGCTGGAGCAGCATCAGCCAGGCTGCTGGGGAGTGGGGCAGATTTGTCCTGCTGATGGGATTGCAGATGGTCCCAGGTCCCTCCTCTCAAGCTGGGACAATTGCCTCTGGTTGTTTACCCCTGGGAGCAGCCCTCCTTGTAAATTCCTGTAACCTAAAGGATGTGGTACACAGATAACAGCTTACTGGAATTTTCTACTATCCACTTCCAAATGATCATACCTGTGTTAAGAACATAAGAATGTCTATACTGGGTCAGACCAAAGGTCCATCTGGCCGAGTATTCTGTCTTCTGACAGTGGCCAGTGTCAGGTGCCCCAGAGGGAATGAACAGAACAGGTACTCATCAAGTGATCCTTCCCCTGTCACCCATTCCCAGCTTCTAGCAAACAGAGGTTAGGGACACTTCAGAGCATGGTTCTGCATCCCTGCCCATCCTGGCTAATAGCCATTGATGGACCTATCCTCCATGAATTTATCTAGAGTCTTACATCTTACATTCAAGCTAACTTTATTCAAATTTAGCAAAGCACATGTTGCTTGTTAAGAGCCTAATACTACACCTTTCACTTGTGCACGCTGTCTCATCTACTTCAGTGGGACTTCTGGGGTGAGCAAGGACTAATCATGGGAGAGAGGGTTGCAGGGTTGAGCCCTAGAGCCTATTTTCAAGCCAGTTTTGACATTTGTCTTCAGCCATTTTTGGAAAAAAATAAGATGGCCAGAACTGTCTTTTACGGTGGGTGCGTTGGTGACTGCTATAGTAAATGAGAGCTGAATTTTTAATCTGCGTTATTTTATCCTGACATACCTGCACATCACATGCCATCCAAGTAGCCAGAAAATGGCTATATTAGCATTGCATAGCTAGATTACATTAAGCACTCCAAGCAGTGTTATACTTTATGCTGATTCATTTAGGTAAACTGACAAGATGGCAATTTTTCACCCATTTCTGGAAGCAGGCATGTTCTGTGTCTCCTCTCCTATGCTAGCTTCATTGTAGGTAAGAGACATGAGGGTGGAAGCCAGTCTAGGTTTATCACAACTGGAGGTGGAGTTCTATCTAACAGGAAGGGTGTTGAGAGCAGTTATATCCTGTTTGTGCTTTTGTAGCTATGGGTACTTCCTTCATTTATGATCTTGTTTTCCTTCCAGCTTTCTTTTCTGATTCCTTGACGTTCTTTTGTCTTTCATTACAGCTCTGGGGTATAATCAAACAAGGATACAAATGTAAAGGTAAATACATAATGCATGGATGTTGTTTTCAAGACATAGGTATTATGATGTTTAGCACAAACAAGTCAGACTCATATTTTTGGCAAAAATATTCTGTTCATCCAAATTTTGATGTGTCATTTGCAACAAAATTGTGAAGTTGTACTGTTATAAGACACTAGCTGCATGCTCATACACTACAAGCCAGAAATCCAGTATGATCTCTGGTTCCTCAAGGATGTAGCTCAGTGCTAGTGATTAGAATTTATATTGGTAAAACTAACTCACTCCATTGAAGTAGAGAGAAATCCTGGAGTGTTTTAGCATTTGGATTTGGCCCTGAAGCTCAGGAGATCTATGTGTGCTGGCAATGCTCTGTCTTCCTCTTGTCTGTCGGATACGCCTACTAGCCTCAAAATGCAATAGCAAGAATGAGCTACTTGCAAGACAGATAGTCAACTTTTTAATTCCTAGAATACCTGATAGATTGAGATCTCATTTCCAGGTTTCTTCCCCCTCCAATAAAAATTTCATTTAGAAAAACCACACGACCTGCAACTCTTGTAGTCCTGCCATTTGAATACTTTCTGCAAACTTTTTCCTTAATTGTTCAATCAGCCTGTATTTTTCATGAAGTACAGGTCTACTCCAGTAAGAGACATGGAAAACAGCATTGTGGATCCATGATTCTTGCACTTTGGCGATTTCCAGGGCTCACTTTGGTGCTGGATGGTCCTAGATACATGCAGGCTCCTTCTCTTTGGAGACACTCATTGCCTCCTCGGACTTCCCAGGGACAAATAATTTATGACTTTTTTTTTTCAAGGTGCAACATACTCCCATTCCTGTTAGCCTGTATTTGAGGGGACCATGGCTCTGTCCATTCTCCATCTCTCCCTGCCCACTATTGCTCAGTTGCACCTGGGGGAGGCATCCAATACACAGTCCATATGCTCCCAGGAGCCCCATGGCAGCATCTGTGGCTAGCCACTGTTTGGTCACGCAAGGGACTGGATCTTTACTGCCTTCTGTTCCCATGTGCAACAGCACAAGGGCAAGCAGCAATACAAACCTTTAGTAATAAAAAGATGGGTAGGCAGGGCTTATAATTCCAGCCCTGAAAACTCAACTTGGGATCTGAAAGCCAAGCTGACTTCTCTCCTGTTCACGTGTCATCACCCATACAGTGGCCCAATTGAGATGTAGTTAAGGCGGTGTGGTCTGGTGATTAGAGCACTGGAGTGGGACTCAGGACACCTGGGTGACCATGGGCACAACACTTCACATCTTTATGACTCATTTTACAGTTGGGGCAATGAGTCATAAAGATGTGAAGTGTCTTGCCCATGGTCACCCAGGTGATTCTGACCTCCTTTGTAAAGTGCTTTGAGGCCTACTGATAAGTGCTGCATAAGAGCCAGGTGGTGTTTATTGTTGTTTTGTTTATTAACATGCAATTGAAATGTGCTCCTCTGCAGAGCCCGGGTGACAGGTAATGATGCATGACTGTGAGAGAGTTCAGTTTCACTTTCAGGTCCTAGTTGAGTTTGCAGGGCAGCAATTTCAAAAACCACCTGTCCCTTGTGAGCACCTGCTGCTCCATGAACCATTACAAATGTGTTCTTCCTCCTCATCTTCCAAGCCACAGTCTCCTTTTTCCATTTTTAAGCTTACTGACCTTGTGCCATCAGGGAGAATTGACTATTCAAATGACAACTTACATCCCCCCCCAGTTCCCCAGCCAAGTGTCACAGCCAAGAAGATAACTATATGTTCTGATTAATAGACATTGGGAGAGATTAACCATCTCCAAGCAGGATCCTATATTCAGTTTTATTTGTTTTTACCTTCAGAGAAGATAAAACTCCAAGTAAGGAAGGTAACTTTACTTTTGTACAAATAAAGTGAGCATATTAAATCTGGAAGCTGCAGCAACGGAATAAGCATGGAACCAGTCGATGTCCTTTTTAGAGTCACTTATTGGAGCGGAACTGTACTTTAACAGTGATTCATAAAGAGTTAGTTATAAGAGAGACATAAATAAGATGAATTTTCAAAGGAGTCTAAAAGAGTGAGGGAGAGTCAATGGGATTTGAGCATTGATCTTCTGTAGGCTCCTTTAAAAATGCCAGCCCTTTAACTGGCTTCTTTCTCAGCTGCCCTGCCAAAGGCTCAGAGTATGAAAGTAACAATGTGTCCAAAACGTGCAGATTTAGAATATAAATAGGGCTTCTGTTTTGGGGGGGTTGTTTGATTGGGGGGGGTGTTATTTGTAGCAATTTTTGAGTTTTATGTAGCTGTCCAAAAATCAGGGATTTTCGGGGCCGTCTCTCTGTACGTATTGCAATGAGTAATGTATATTATATACGTTACACATTACCGTAGTATACAGTATATACTGTAATTAGTAATCTCTTTGTAATGTTTCCTAGCATACGTGAACATGGTGATGTTTGAAACAGCACTAAGCTAAAATCTACTAGGGAACTTTTATTGCACACCAGCAGGGTCTGCACAGACTAATGAATATGCAACATGTTAGTGCGCTTTAGAAATCACACTACCATAGTCCACATTACTGCTACATGGTGACAAATCCTTTGATACAAGTAACCATATTTGATAGTTTTTCTAGTGTTCATTGGATAAATGCTGATTTTTTTTTAATTGGTGGGTATTTTATCAGTGCTTATCAGTTAAACCCAATATTCAGAAGCCCTAAACATAAATAGAAGCTCCTTGAAATACCCAGTGTTTGCCACACCAAACAAAAGACCCAACGTATCCACCATTTTGGAGGTTGGTCCAGTGGAGCAGATTCTTTGAAGATGGTGACCTGCTCAGATCTGCCTTTAGCCTCAGTGCACTTTCTGGTGCTGTTTAAATAAAAAAAACAAAAAACAAAAAACCCCACACCTTGACTGACTTATTCGTGCTAACGGCTAATTGTCCTGGAAACCAACCATTGGGTAACCCACAAATTTCCCTTGCTTTTTGTTTTCTCCAAATCTTTTTGATCAGATGTTTGTATGTTTGTTCATGGCCCTTGGGGATTACCAGACACTACAACTAACTCTCAATGATTTGGCAATTTCTTTTTTTAACAGATTGTGGTGCCAACTGCCATAAGCAGTGTAGAGACCTGCTTGTGCTGGCATGCAGGAAATTTGCCAGAGGTACCTCGATGGGCAGTAATCATGGTTCTCTGCCTAACAGTCCGTCTCTGCCTCCAGGTAAAAGTAGCCTTTATTACTAATTTACACTTATTTTGAATGCTTTTTGACAGCACCCAACATCCAAACTGCGTTAGCTCTAATTTAATCGTTATATCTGCACACAGAGCAGACTCTTGGGTGCCTAAAGGTATTCCCATAATTCATCAGCACATCCTATTGTAGTTCCCAGCTACATTAAGACCTGTTGTATTCTTCAAGGGCATAATTACAGTCCTCACAGACAGGACTCCTAACAACAGTGCTTCTGGGGCCTTTGAAGGAGCGAATGCTGGAGCAACAGCTCCATTGCCATTTGAAAGATTGCAGCTTGTATTATACTTTTTTAAAATTTAAATAATAAAAATATACCTATGCAAGCTCTAGACACCCTAACATGTAAGTAATAATACATTAAAATTCACTCCTCCTGGTAGCAGTCTGGCTCTGCTGTCAGTAGTTGGGGAAAGTAGTGACACTACTCCAGCCTTACCCAATCCTTTACTTCCCCTTGCACCCTCTCTCCCCATTCGCGTGTTGCAAGGCCAGTGGCAGTCCCAAAATGAAGTATGGACATTGCAGATAGGGTCCGGGAGCCCTATCTGTACCACCTCCTTCTTACCGGAGCTGCTCTGGGGCCCAGAGGCAGGGCCAGTGCAAGGAAGTTTTGCGCCCTAGGCGAAACTTCCGCCTTGCGCCCCCCCCCCCCCCCCCCCCCCCCCCCCGCGGCAGCTGCCCCCCACCCGGGGAGCCATGCAGCAGCTCCTTACCCCAGCTCACCTCTGCTCTGCCTCCTCCCCGAGCACGCCGCCCCCGCTCTAATTCTTCTCCCCTCCTGGGCTTGTGGCGCCAAACAGCTGATTGGCACCGCAAGCCTGGGAGGCAGGAGAAGTGGAGCAGCTGCTGCGCTGGGAGAGGGAGTCTGAGCCGCATGTGTCAGCGCTCCGCTGGCAGCCCAGCCCAGGAACACTGTAAAAAAAAAGTGGGGGCACCGCTTTTTGGCGCCCCCAAATCTTGGTGCCCTAGGCAACCACCTAGTTTGCCTTAATGGTAGCACGGGCCCTGCCCAGAGGTGTATTTCCAAATAATGGTAGAGCTGCCATTCCACCCCAAGAAGAATTTTGGCTGAGTCAGATAGAACTCCTTTGTGGCTTACTGCTGCTCCTCCCCCCTCCCTAACCCTAATTTTGCCTTCTTTTAAAAAAATTCATTTTGTAAAGCCCCATGCAAACCCATTGCACTATATAATGGCTTGATCATGCCACCCTTACTCACATTGAGTAGCAACTTACGCCAAGAAGAGTTCTGCTAAAAAATCAGTGGGGCTACCCAAGGGAGTAAGGTGCTACTCTGTCTAAGTAAGGGTGGAAGAATCAAATCCTAAATGTTAAATGAATTAGTAAGGAGATCCCTGCTGAAAAGATCTTGGAAGCGTTTAGTGATCTTGAAGTTGTATATTGAAAATAAATTATTCCAATCTCTCTTCTGTAGTACAAGATGAAGTATTTGAATTCCCCAGTGTTGCTACAGGGCATCAGGACCTAGATGGCAGAGCAATCACCCTAGTGACCGGCTCTTCTCGAAAGATTTCAGTCCGTCTCCAGCGGGCTACCACCAGCCAAGCAACACAGACGGAACCACTGTGGCATGAACCTGGCTGGAGTGACTCAGGTTCCCATACCTTCCCCAAAATGAAGTCCAAGTTCCATAGCAAAGCTGGAAAGAACAAAGGCTTTGCAAAATGGGAGAATGAAAAACCCAACGTACAGGGCCATGTGGATATTGAGGTAGAGACCACAGAGCATATGCTGGATGAGAATGGAATAGAAACACTTCAAGAAAGACAAGAACCTGAGGTGGGTAATAAAGCATGAGCATGTCTGTTTAAAATCTGCTACTACTCAAGGTGTGCATAAAACTGTTTTATGTGCATTTTAAGTGCTGGTTCTTTGCTTACTTTTTTGCTATCACTTAATAAGATTTCACTTGTTAAACACTAAACTATCAAAATATCTAAGCATCTATTTTCTATAAACCCAGACTTCGTTGTGTGTCTTATTTTTTACTCTAACACTGGGGATGATTTTTTGTGCTTTGGCCAAGTGCACTCTTAGAAGTCAGATGTTCTACTTTCGTGGATTATTTTCCTTCTGAGATGTTAAATAAGTAGAATAATCTGTGAGTAATCAGACCATATTCTGTCCTGTTGTGCCAGTGTAAAACAGAGCAACTCACTGGGTTCAATAGAATTTGGACCTGATGGACACTAGTGTACGTGAAAGCAGAACATGGCCAGTTACTGCAAGGAGCAGTAAAAAAGATTATATCCTAGCACAGCTGGTCAGTAATGGCAGTGGAACTCTGAGGTGTAAAGAGTGCTTGTTTTTTGGTTACAGGATAGCTGATCGCTTGCCCTGAAAGATGGAGGACAATTAAGATGGCCATTAGAACACAGCAAGATGTGGAATTCGGTAGACCACTCTTTGGCTATGGGAATGAATTCCTGTACCTCATGTTTAAACCTTATGAATCCAGCAGACCTTCCTGGTATCTTATTTAATAGGATGTTAGAGTCAAAATGCACTATTCATTTTCTCACAAGTAAGTCATCTGGTGAACATTGCTTAGACAGAGCACAACAGTGTGTTATGTGACTCAGTCTTCTGGTCTATGATTTTCTTTATAGCGATATGCCCACAGGTGGAAACGGTCTCTACACCCAATCCTACAGTTCTACAAACCAATGAGGATGGATTTTATCTTCTTTGAAAGCATCACATCAGCTCATTGTGTCTATACATGGCAAAGGTGATAAGGATGGCATCTGAGTACCCAAGTTTATTTGATAAAGCTCCTTATTCAGATGCTCATAATGGTCTTTTATTTGGAAAGAACTGAGTTGATGTTCGTTGCTAAACCTCAAACAGGAGACTTTGAAAACGTCAAAATTAAAAATCCTCCTCTAGGATGCATTCCTTTGCACACCGTTTTTCAAACTTTTAAGATGTTTACATTGTTCTCATTAAACCTAAGTGTATTGATGTGCAGCACATGTTTATAATACAGGGCCATATGAGAAAGGTCTTTCAAACATACAATATGTGTCAAAGGACTGTAGGAATTTCAGGACAAATATCATTATTCATATGTCTGGTTATACAATAAATTGACAGATGCCCTTTCCCCCAGCACTGATTATGGTAAAATTAACATGTAATAAACATTTTAGTTTTACTTTTTTTAATGTCCTTCTTTTAATCAAACTGAAAATATCTAAATAAAATTTAACACTAGATTTAATTAACAGCAACCTTGAATTTAGGAATTTCACTGTCTCTGTGTCAACTTGATCATAGTCAATGTCCCTCACGCGCTGGTACTTGGACCTGTACCATGAACACACATGTGTATTGATTTACTAGTTTGGGCCCAAGTAACTTGGGAGCACAAGTCCTATTAAAATAAAAACCCCAAGGGGCTTACGTTTTTAAATCACTTGGACACTTTGGAAAATCCCACCCTTAAATTTTCACAACTCAAATTGACAGTTTGGTTTGGATTAACTCAGGTTTACACGTGATGGTAGAAGAGAAAAAAACAACCAGAAAGACGCTATCTCCCAGGCCTGGTCTACACTATGAGTTTAGGTCGACTTTAGCCGCGTTAAATCGAATTAAGCCTGGACACGTTCACACGACGAAGCCCTTTCTTTCGACTTAAAGGGTCCTTTAAACCGGTTTCTTTACTCCACCTCCGACGAGGGGATTAGCGATAAAATCGGCCTTAGGGGGTCGGAATTGGGTTAGTGTGGATGGAATTCGACGTTATTGGCCTCCGGGAGCTATCCCACAGTGCTTCATTGTGACCACTCTGGACAGCACTCTCTACTCAGATGCACTGGCCAGGTAGACAGGAAAAGCCCCGCGAATGTTTGAATTTCATTTCCTGTTTGCTGAGCGTGGAGAGCACAGGTGACCCCGCAGAGCTCATCAGCACAGGTAACCGTGATGGAGTCCCAGGATCACAAAAGAGCTCCAGCATGGACAGAACGGGAGGTTAGGGATCTGCTCGCCATATGGGGAGATGAATCAGTGCTGGCCGAACTCCGAAGCAGTAAACGAAATGGCAAAATATTAGAAAAGGTCTCCAGGGCCATGAAGGACAGAAGCCATAACAGGGACGCACAGCGGTGCCGCGTGAAAATTAAGGAGCTAAGGCAAGCCTACCACAAAGCCAGAGAGGCAAACGGAAGGTCCGGGGCTGAGCCGCAAACATGCCGCTTCTACGCGGAGCTGCATGCCATTCTAGGGGGTGCAGCCACCACTACCCCAACCGTGTGCTATGAGTCCCTCACTGGAGAAACACACAGGGAAGCGGGTTTTGGGGACGAGGAAGATGAGGATGAAGATAATGTAAATAGCTCACAGCAGCAAGGAAGCGGAGAAACCGGTTTCCCCAACAGCCAGGATATGTTTATCACCCTGGACCTGGAACCAGTAACCCCCGAACTCACCCAAGACCCTGTGGGCACACAGGGGACCTCTGGTGAGTGTACCTTTGTAAATATTACACATGGTTTAAAAGCAAGCGTGTTTAATGATTAATGATTAATTTGCCCTGGCAATCGCGGCCAGTACAGCTACTGGAAAAGTCTGTTAACGTGTATGGGGATGGAGCGGAAATCCTCCAGGGACATCTCCAGAAAGCTCTCCTTCATGTACTCCCAAAGCCTTTGCAAAAGGTTTCTGGGGAGGGCTGCCTTAGCCCGTCCGCCATGGTAGGACACTTTACCACGCCAGGCCAGTAGCACGTAGTCTGGAATCATTGCATAACAAAGCATGGCAGCGTATGGTGCCGGTGTTTGCTGGCATGCAGACAACATCCATTCCTTATCGCTCTTTGTTATCCTCAGGAGAGTGATATCATTCATGGTTACCTGGTTGAAATGGGGCAATTTTATTAAGGGGACATTCAGAGGTGCCCCTTCCTGCTCTGCTGAACAGAAAGATTCCCCGCTGTTAGCCACGCGGTGGGGGGAGGGGTGAAGTGATCATCTCAGAGAATTGGGTGTGTGGGGGAGGGTTATTAGTTGGGTTTGTGCTGCACGTTAACCCTGAAACCGCAGCCCCTCCTTTTACATTGCAAACCCATTTTAAATGGCCAACCCAAAGGGTGCTTGGTATGGTTAATGAGAGCAGTACTCTTTGAAACCATCCCCACATGTTAAGAAGGTTAAAAAAGCCAAAAGACTGTGTCTTACCATGGCTGCCTGCAAGCTGAAATCTGTGGCCTGGCACAGCGTGAGTGATCTCTCACACCAAACCGGCAGGCCCTCAATATAAGAGGAAAAATGCGACCTTGTAACGAAAGCACATCTGCTGTGTAATGTGAACAGCAAAATGTAACGTGAAAGAGTGTACCCATTGTTCTCTAAAATGTATCTTTTTTAACCACCTCTCCCTTCTCATCCACCAGCTGCAAATCGTTCTCCTTCACAGAGGCTAGTGAATATTCGAAAACGGAAGCGAAGGACGCGTGATGAAATGTTTACAGAACTACAGACTGCCTCCCACGCTGACAGAGCACAGCAGAATGCGTGGAGGCAATCAATGACTGATTATCGAAAAGCCCAATATGAACGAGAGGAGAGGTGGCGGGCTGAATCGCGGGCTGAGGAGGAGAGGTTGCGTGCTGAAGCGCGGGAGGAACAGAGCAAGTTGCGGGCTGAAGATGAGAGGTGGCGTCAGCTTGCACACAGAAGGCAAGAGTCCATGCTCCGGCTGCTGGAGCATCAAACTGATATGCTCCAGCGTATGGTTGAGCTGCAGGAAAGGCACCAGGAGCACAGACCGCCGCTACAGCTCCTGTGTAACCAACAGCCCTCCTCCCCAAGTCCCATTGCCTCCTCACCCAGACGCCCAAGAACACGGTGGGGGGGCCTCCGGCCACCCAGTCACTCCAGGCCAGATGATTTCCCGAGCAATAAGTGTTAAAGTTTTAAAGTGCAGTGTGTCCTTTTCCTTCCCTCCTCCCCCACCCATCCCGGGCTACCTTTGCAATTATCCCCCTAGTTGTGTGATGAATTAATAAAGAATGCATGAATGTGAAG
Source organism: Terrapene triunguis (assembly GCF_002925995.2). Taxonomy (NCBI): domain Eukaryota; kingdom Metazoa; phylum Chordata; order Testudines; family Emydidae; genus Terrapene; species Terrapene triunguis. The sequence goes on along the minus strand of NW_020664436.1, from coordinate 7,978,353 downwards.
TAACAATGACTTTATTGCCTCTGCAAGTGGTGCTCGAAGGGGGGAGGGTAGTAGGGGAGGGTGGGGTGGTTGGTTTACAGGGAAGTAGAGTTAACCGGGTGGGGGGGTGTAGGGGCGGAGGGTTCATCAAGGAGAAACAAACAGAAGTTTCACTCCGTAGCCTGGCCAGTCACAAAACTCGTTTTCAAAGCTTCTCTGATGCGCACCGCGCCCTGCTGTGCTCCTCTAACCGCCCTGGTGTCTGGCTGCGCGTAATCAGCGGCCAGGCGATTTGCCTCTACCTCCCACCCTGCCATAAATGTCTCCCCCTTACTCTCACAGATATTGTGGAGCGCACAGCAAGCAGCAATAACAATGGGGATATTCTTTTCGCTAAGGTCTGAGCGAGTCAGTAAGCTGCGCCAGCGCGCTTTTAAATGCCCAAATGCACATTCCACCACCATTCGGCACTTGCTCAGCCTGTAGTTGAACAGGTCCTGACTCCTGTCCAGGCTGCCTGTGTACGGCTTCATGAGCCATGGCATTAATGGGTAGGCTGGGTCCCCAAGGATCACGATAGGCATTTCAACATCCCCAACGGTTATTTTCTGGTCCGGGAAGAAAGTCCCTTCCTCCAGCTTTCGAAACAGAACAGAGTGCCTGAAGACGCGAGCATCATGTACCCTTCCCGGCCAGCCCACGTTGATGTCGGTGAAACGTCCCTTGTGATCCACCAGGGCTTGCAGCAGCATTGAAAAGTACCCCTTGCGGTTTATGTACTCGGTGGCTTGGTGCTCCGGTGCCAAGATAGGGATATGGGTTCCGTCTATGGCCCCACCACAGTTTGGGAATCCCATTGCAGCAAAGCCATCCACTATGACCTGCACGTTTCCCAGAGTCACTACCCTTGATATCACCAGGTCTCTCATTGCCCTGGCAACTTGGATCACAGCAGCCCCCACAGTAGATTTGCCCACTCCAAATTGATTCCCGACTGACCGGTAGCTGTCTGGCATTGCAAGCTTCCACAGGGCTATCGCCACTCGCTTCTCAACTGTGAGGGCTGCTCTCATCCTGGTATTCTGGCGCTTCAGGGCAGGGGAAAGCAAGTCACAAAGTTCCATGAAAGTGCCCTTACGCATGCGAAAGTTTCGCAGCCACTGGGAATCGTCCCACACCTGCAGCACGATGTGGTCCCACCAGTCTGTGCTTGTTTCCCGGGCCCAGAATCGGCGTTCCACGGCATGAACTGCCCCATTAACACCATGATTTCCACATTGCTGGGGCCTGTGCCTTGTGAGAGGTCTAGGTCCATGTCCATTTCCTCATCACTCTCGTCGCCGCACTGCAATCGCCTCCTCCTCGCCTGGTCCTGGTTTTGCTTTGGCATGTCCTGGCTCTGCATATACTCCAGGACAATGCGCGTGGTGTTCATAGTGCTCATAATTGCCGCTTTGATCTGAGCGGGCTCCATGATCCCAGTGCTAGCTATGGCGTCTGGTCTGAAAAAAGGCGCGAAAGTAGTATCTGACGGACCAGGGGAGGGAGGGAGGGGCGAGTGACGACATGGCGTACAGGTATAGGGGATTAAAATCAAGAAAGGTGGCTTTGCATCAGGGAGAAACACAAACAACTGTCACACAGAATGGCCCCCCCCCAAAGATTGAACTCAAAAGCCTGGGTTTAGCAGGAGGGAGGGGGGAAGTAAATGAATACAGAATAAATCTATTTTTTACATCTTAAGACGACAGTGCAGCATGACTGATAGCCCTCGGCATTTTCTGGGTGCTTGGCAGCAAATACTGGGCGCTTGGCAGTTAGCCTTCAGGTCTATTGCACGATCTGATACCCACTGCAGTATGACAACGATGGATACCAGTCGTAATATACTATCTACTGCCCAAAAGGCAAGGGGTTGCTGCTGTGTAGCAATCTAGCCCCACCTCTGCCAGCCCCATGTCTGCCAGCACCCAGATCGCCCTCGGCCTCTTCTGGGTGCTTAGCAGAAAATACTGGGCACTTGGCAGAAAATAGCATACTACGACTCAGCTAACGTGCGATGAGCCAACAGGGCGCATGGCAGAAAATAGCATACTACGACTGATAACCATCATTGTCTGCCCAGGTGCCCATGATCGACAGCCACTGCAGTACGATAACGACGGATACCAATCGTAATATAACATCTTCTACCAAAAGGCAAGGGGCTGGTGCAATGCAGCCACACGGCTGCTGGCACCCAGATCGCCAATGAAGGCTACCAGTCATGCTGCACCGTCTACCGCCAAAAGGCAGTTTGCTGCTGTGTAGCAATGCAGTCCCACGTCTGCCGGCACCTAGATGACATATGGTGACGGTGAGCTGAGCTGAGCGGACTCCATGCTTGCCGTGGTATGTTGTCTGCACAGGTAACCCAGGTAAAAAGGCGCGACTCTATTGTCTGCCGTTGCTGTGATGGAGGGGGAGGGGCCTGAGACATGTACCCAGAACCCCCCGCGGCACTGTTTTGCATTATCGGGGCATTGGGATCTCAACCCAGAATTCCAATGGGCGGTGGAGACTGCAGGAACTGTGGGATAGCTACCCATAGTGCAATGCGCCGGAAGTCTACGCTAGCCTCGGTACTGTGGACGCGGTCCGCCGAACTAATGCACTTAGAGCATTTTATGTGGGGACACACACAATCGGCTGTATACAACCGATTTCCATAAAACCGGCTTCTATAAATTCAACCTAATTTCGTAGTGTAGACATACCCTAAGATATCCTGAGGACCTGAGCTAGCTAAGGGTTTTGGCTTGAGAGGTGTGATCCCTTCATTAGAATCTCAGCATCTCTCAAGATCAGGCAACTACTTGTGTAAACTAACTGACCCATAAATCAGCCTCCAAGGGACTCCTCTTGTGATTGCAAGTCTCTAAATGAAGTTTGTGGTTACAGGCTCCCTTGTCTGGTTCACAGCCTGTAACCTGCATGTTTCTCCTGCTTGGAAATCAGTAACTGAAGCTTGTAATAAAGCTGTGACCCATAATTAAAATAGGAGCAGGAGGAGCTCTTGCTGCACCATTTTAGGAGGAGGAAGAGCTGTGGGAGAATACTGAGTTCCCAAGCCAGGTTGAGGAAGGGGACCTATGTCCTCCTTGTGTTAACGTCAGTGTGTGACACACACAAGTGCCAATAAGCATTGGTCTAGATTTTCTGACCTGTGTCACATGACACCACATGATGGGATCAGTACACATAGCTTCCACATACACAACAAAAACTATCTGGTAGAGGATTTTAATGTAGTACATTGGTTATGATGTGAAATATGGAATTAACCTGAATTGCTCCTATTAACACTTCCTAAATGAAATGTAGATAACTGACTACATTCATTTAGGAATAAAAAGTAAATACCCTAAATCACAACATGGATTATTTGGGAATATGTTGGCAGCCTGGTTTGGTTTACTATAAGTTAGGCAGAAATGGATACAGTTAAGATTAAATGAACAGCCAAACCGGTTAGAATGCACACTTGTCCTTTTGTGTAACTTCTAGAGCACATGCTGAGCCCCAGTGCAGTTGTGCAAATGTTTACTAGCTGCAGCATCTTGCTCAAATTCACAGACTCTCATTTTACCTGTTTTTCTTCCTCATCACAAATCCAGAAATGTGTGCTTGGAGACACTTACAGGTCCTGAAAGCATTTCTCTGATCTGTCAACTAAGCAACTACAACAATCTTTCCTCCAGACTTTTAGCAATTGATGTCTCATTATCCACTAGAACTATAAATTTAATCATTTAAAAGATGGAATTCTACATTTTCCAATGCTGTGAAGCATTAGTTTATAACAATTGTGTGGAGCAGGACACTAGTTCTTAACTGTTAGACTTTGTCTTTGGTCTAGTAATGCTTTTTTGGTATTGGTCCAGTATTGGATCTCTTAGTTTCAAGTGTTCCATCGTTATTTAACAGTATCCTAAAACCTATTCTCATTTTACCAAACCTGCAGAATTGATTCTTGTTGAGAAATTGAGGGAGTTTTTGAAATCCTATAATCTGTCTGTGCTGGAGAGTGGCATCTAGATTTTCTTCTGCACAACCCAAGCTAGTGCATCTGGGCCATGTGGAAGGAGATCTGATTCTTGCTATGAGGAAACTTCAATGGATCTGGCAGATCAAATTGAGCAGAGTCAGGGCAGCCTCTCTGGGGCCAAAGTAGCACTGACAAAGCAAGAGCGAACAAATCATCTTGCCTGAGTGAGCTTCATCCAGTATGGGAGGCCCTGAATGCACTAAGATGCAACCACTGAGCAGATGGGTTCATGACTCTCATGGTTCATGAAGGCCAATGACAAATGCCAGGATTCTTTAGTGATGGAGATTCTTAGTGCTGTGGAGTGCGGGCAACCCTTAAAAGCACCACAACATTGCATGGTTATGGTCCCAATGATTTTCAGGAAACGTACTCTGTTCACTAGGTTTGCCACCTCCAAGATGCAGGAAAAAATGGCCACTGGCCAAGCCCTCCATCCCAATCCTCAGGTGAGACTCCTTACCATCCCCTCCCACCTTGCTCCTTACTCCTCTCTGCTGGTAACCCTGGAGTTTGTTCTACTGCCTGGTTGCTGAGGTTTTGGTAGGTTGACAGCCCAGGATCATGTGCTGGCTGCACTCCCAGCCACATGATTTGTGCTGTAGTTAGAAGATTGATGCATGGCCCTGCATGCACACAGCTTACAGGTGAAAAATCCCAAGTGAAAAAACAAACCCTGGCACATTAAATCTTTCCACTGGCAAGGCAGTACAAAAACTGGCCAGGCTGATTAAAAAAAAGCCATGTGGCAACCCTACTCTGAGCAAAAGCTGTGTCCTCCCAGGTGCAAGCCCTGAAACCTCAGCCTGGGCTTGGAGAGTGAAGTTGGGCTCACTCCCATTTCGCACATCAGTAAATGAAAGTCCTGCAACCCTTCAGTGACAACTGTGCCATTACAGAAGCTGCACAAGGGTAACTGACTGGCATTTAGTGACTAATGCAACTGATGATGGACAAGCAGGAACAGAATCCAGCGCACTCTGTCCCTCAGCTTTCTTGGCTCTTCAGGGCTAAGAGGAGTGTAAAACAATGAAAACTTATTTTGGCCACTCAAGCAGGCAGATGGGTCTCTGAATCCACCCAGGAAAGAGATCTGTTGAGTAAGAAGGTACCAGTTTTACACAGTCACTTTTCAGAGTAGAACAGCCCATTACTCATGCTGTGAGCTAGCCCTTGCTCTAAACAAACTATTGCTGGCCATTGCTTAGTCTAACCTACCATTTCTGGAGATGCTGACAGAAAATCTGATCCTACAGTTCCTTTGATTAAACAGGCCTCAATCTTGCAAATATGTCATCTACATGCTTAACTTTACTCATTGGAGTAGGCCCATTGAGTTCAATGGGAGCTACTTCCATGTGTAAAGTTACTTATGAGCAAAAGTCTTTGCAGGAGAGGGGCCTAAGGTGGTGATAATGAGAGAAGATTATAGAGCAGCTAACTGGAGAATAGTTCTCTTGTAACAAATTGTTCCTTGAGTGTCCCAGGGGTATTCCCACTCATGGGATTTGCTGGTGGGTGCAGCTCAGATGGTGGAACCTTCTCAGAGCAGTGCCCGGAGCACTCATGTGCCCCTTCGACACATCCCTTCACCGTTCCTGAGTGTTCTGAGAGCAAGGCTATAAAAGGGGGTGTGGCACCCTCAGTTCCTTCCAACTGCAGCAGCAGATGGAGGTGAGCCTCTGCAGATCCATCGGACCCAGATCCTTCTCATTAAAAGAAGTCACTTAATGTAACTTTAGTGTGTGTTAATATAATGTTAAGCTTGCTTAGTTGTTCTTGAGATTAAACTAGTTAAAACTGGTTCTGACTGGCTTTACAAAGTACACCTCTTGTCCAGCGGTCTCCCCAGAGTCTGTTGCCTGTACCAGATGCTTGGTCTGCCTTGGAGAGAATCACTCTCATTCCAGGTGTTCTATCTGCAGCATGTTTACCCGAAAGGTGCACAAGGAGCACCCAGAACAGGCGGCAAGCCTTATTACTGCAAGAAGTTCTGTCTGCAACAGCTCCCAGATCTGACTCCATTTAAGGGGTCTTTGTCTAAGGTGAAAAGACTAGTGAGTGTCTGCTCTTGACACCTCAGGGGCTAAGATGAAGAGAGCTATACAAAAGATTCCCATATCTGCCCCAGCATCAGGATCCAAGACCTCGGGGCAGTCAGTTCCCAGGTTATTGGATTCAACCCCAAAGTGCTCAGAGACTCCCTCGGTGCCGACCTCTGAAATCAGAGCCAAACTGCATAAAAAACCTTTGGATAAAGCTCCTGTTAGCAGAGCTAAATCACATTCAGGAGACTCCTCAGATCTGGATCCAAGAACATCAGATCCTAAATCCAAGCCTAAGATCCAGTTCAGGGTAAATCCCTGCGTAAGAGTCATCCCCCAGTTCTGAAGATTGCATTGGATCTGAAGATCATTCCAGAGCCAGCAGTCATCTCTGGGTATGTCTTAACTACCCGCCGATCCGGCGGGTAGCAATCGGTCTATCGGGGATCGACTTACCGCGTCTCGTGAGGACGCGGTAAAATCGATCCCTGATCGCTCTGCCGTCGACTCCGGAAATCCACCTCGGCAAGAGGCGGCAGCAGAGTCGGCGGCAGCGGTCGACTTTCCCCCGTCCTCACCGCCAGGTAAGCCGACCTAAAATACGCAACTTCAGCTACGGTATTCACGTAGCTGAAGTTGCGTATCTTAGGTCGGAACCCCGCTGTAGTGTAGACCCAGCCTCTATATCACCCTGCTACTCTGCACCAACCTTTACTGTGGTGCTGCAAGTGCACCATACAGATCCACAGTTGAATCCATTGCTGGATCCACAAAGGACAAAAATTATTTCTTTCCCCTAAAGAGGATAAAAGGAAGGTTCGTGGTAAGTATCCTCCTCAGAAAATACCAGGCAGTGATGTTAGGTTATCAATATCACTAATGTGGAAAAAGGTGTCCATGGTTGCCAAAGAGCAAAGTAGCTGGCCAATGCCTTGGTAATGGAGGGTCAGACAGTAGCTAACCATATGCTTAGAGCTTCTTTTTGTGCGTCAGATTCAGCACTGTGTGAGCAATTGCTCCTCTATCATGCTACCCAGACATGTTTGGCTGAGATTTTCTACTTTCCCACCTGAAACCAAATGGAAGGTAAAAGACCTTCCCTTCAAAGGTGATGGGTTATTTAGTAATCAGACCAATGAGACACTGGAAAAGATGAAGCCCAAGAGGTCGACAGCAAGATCTCTGGGTATCTATCATCCTCCAAGGAGAAGGATCTCGGAACCTGGCTTCAAGTGCCATAGGCAGTCCTAACACCTTCTTCTTTGTAGTCATCTTGTTCACAAAGATGTCATTTTCAACACCAGCAGCCTCCTCATACATAACTGGAGTAGAGGAGGACGCCTTTTAAGCCTCAAATGAAGGGAAAGCAACCTTCAATTTTGACTTTAGATTCAACCATCAAGCCTCAAGTTTGATGTAAGATCAGGAGCTTCAAACCAAACTGCACCTTCATTCCTACCTTTTGGAAACGTCAACACTTGGAATTCACATTGGACAAATGGATTCTGGAGATCATAGAAAATGGTTATGCCATTCAATTAGATTCCCTTTTTCTTCCCATCCCTATTCAGGGACTCCTCTCGTGAGACGATGTTAAGAGCAGAGGGTCACATCCTGTTGGAAGCAGGAGTCCTAGAGGACGTGCCAAGGGAATTCAGAGGTCAAAAGATTCTACTCCTCATATTTTCTGATATGGATAAAAGATAGAAGGCTTTGTCCAAAATTAGATTGAAGGAATCTCAGCTCCTTTAATCAGAAAATTCTGTTTCTACATGTTGACACTAATATCCATCATACCCTCCCCACCTACCCTAGGTTGGCTTGCAGGTCTATCTAGAAGATGCTTCCTTCCATATCTCTGTCAAGTACCAGCACTATCGTTGTTTCCTGATTGGTATAAAGTACAAAGTCTTACCTTTTGGTCTATCTAATCCCCTATGTGTTTACAAAGTACCTATCCAAAGTAGAAGCTCATTTAAGATGCCAGGGTATATTTGTCTATCCTTATTTAGATTGCTAGCTGATCAAAGCCTCAGAAGAATGGCTTTCCCAAGGACATATTTTACACATGTTCCCTCTTCAAGGGGTTAGGACTCAAGATGAACAAGTAAAAATCTCTTCTGCTACCTATAGAAAGGATTTTTTTGAAAGGAGCAGTTCTCTATTTCTGTAAAGCAGAACCTTTCTGCTAGAGGACAGATTTCTGAAGTTTCAATCCACCACAGAGATGCTTCATCAAAATCCTACTCAGAAAGCAATCTTCTTTCTGGGTCTCATGGCTTCAGCCACTTTTGTCACATCTTAGGCTCTGCTCAGGATAAGAACTCTGCAGTACTGGCTGGTGTTAAGTTACAAACCAAGTGCAGATAGCATATTCATATGGCTGACCGTTCCAAGAAAAATACTGCTATCCTTGATGTAGTGGATTCAACATTACAACATTCTGAGGAGGTAGCTTTCAACCTTCCACCTCCATCAGGAATAATCACCTCGGAGGCCTCCAACCAGGGGAAGGGACTCAGGCAGCATATTTCAACAAATGAGAGTAATGAAAATAAGACAAGGTGGTTGCCCCAGCATGGCCAGGGCAGCCAAAGTTCTTGAACCTTCCTCACCTCTCCTAGGGAGGCTACAGACCTCTCCTGGTTTCCCCAGACTATGTGTACACTAGAGACCTTACAGCAGCACAGCTGTACCGCTGCTGCACCACTGTAAGGTCTCATGTGTAGCCACCCTATGCCAGCAGGAAAGAGCTCTCCCACCAGCATAATTAAACCAACCCTAATCAGCAGCAGTAGCTATGTCAGCAGGAGAGCGTCTCCTGCCAACATAGCACTGTCCACACGGGCGCTTTTGTTGATGAAATGTTTGTCGGTCAGGGGTGTGGGCTTTTTACCGACAAAAGTGCTAGTGTACACATAGCCTTATTAGCTCAACAGGACAGCAAAATTTATCAGCCAGATGTTCCTATCACTACACCTGACTGCATCAGGCTTTCAGACCCTGAAAATTCCTGCTTATTAGAAGGGCAGAAGACATTAATGCTAAAAAATGGTCTGTTAGAAGGTGTTATGATCTCAAGTGGACTAGGTCTGTGAATTGGATAAGTGAGGAACAAGTAGATTCACCACTGGCACCAATTTAGTCTATCCTTGAATACTTAATTAAAGCTTTCAGGTTCTTCTATATCCTTCTTGAAAGTTCAACTAGCTGCCCACCATGGGCTCACAGAAATCAACCTTTGCACATAATACAGTTCAGAAATTTATGAAGGACCTTGCCATTAAGGCTCCAGTACTACCATGGGATCTCAGGTTAGTCCTATGCAGCTAATGAAGCCTCCCTTTGACCTTAGGGCACACTGTGCTTTGTTCCATCTGATGCTTGAAGAAATGAAGGTTCTTGAGATGAACTCTGGATATTCACACACCCCACACACCTTCCCTTCTTCCTCAGAATCCTAATAGCCTCTGGATTGTGAGGGGGCGGTGCAAGAAGCTGAGGCAACCAAAGCACCCTTTTATAACCTCACCTTCAGCAGATTCAGAAACACAGAGGAGGGTGGGGTAGGAGGGATGAGTGAGCATTCCAGCGTGCACTGCTAGGAACTGGTTCCATTGTCTGAGCTGCACCAAGTGGCACATCCCATGAGTGGAAATAGGGAGAGTCATCTCTAAGAAGGCCAGTCACAGGTAAGTAATCTTAATTTACTGAGTTCATGGCCCTCGTTTTCAAGGTGGGTGAGGTAATATTGTTTAAGGCAGTGGTCCCCAAACTGTGGGTATGGCCCCCCTTAGGGGGGGCGCGGCAGGCCCAGGCCAAATCCTTCCCAGGGATTGGGGAGGGAGCACCATCGAGCCCCACTCTGCCCCCAGTTCCACTCCAGCCCTGGCGCCAGTCCCAGCTGCCCGGACACTACAAGTCTGGTTACCGGCAGTAACCGGCCCCCGGTGGCGGGAAGAGCAGCAGATGCTGCTGGAGCCTGGAGGAGAACTCAGGGACAGCTCTAGCGAGAGAGGTACTGGCAGCTCCCCCATCCTGCCCTGAGTGCAGCTCCCCCTCCCCTTCCCCAATCACCCCCCACCCCAGAATGCAGCTCCCCCTCCCCTGTCCTGCCCCACTCACCCCTTCCCACCCCAGTTCCCAGGGGAGTGCATGCCAGATAAGGGGAGGCACAACTGAAAAAGTTTCAGGACCACTAGTTTAGTGGATCAGCTGAAATAGATACATGGGTAGGTGGTAGTTGGTCAGGATTGTTGTGGATGGCAGTGGTGCCTAAATGTTGGCCTTAAGCACCTAAAGAGGCAGTTAGGTGTCTATGCCCCTGTCAAGGCTGTATCCCCACTTTGAACTTTAGGGTACAAGAGTGGGGGCCTGCATGAGGACTCCTAAGCTTATCTACCAGCTTAGCTTTGGTCCGCTGCCACCATCACAAGAACTCCCTCCCTGGGAAGCCTTGAGAAACCTTTCACCAATTCCCTGGTGAACACAGATCCAAACCCCCTTGGATCTTAAAACAAGGAGAAATTAACCATCCCCCCTCCTTCCTCCCACCCTCCTTTCACCAACTCCTGGTGAATACAGATCCAAAGCCCCTTGGATCTTAAAACAAGGAGAAATCAATCTGGTTCTTAAAAAAGAAGGCTTTTAATTAAAGAAAAAGGTAAAAATCATCTCTGTAAAATCAGTATGGAAAATACTTTATAGGGTAATCAAACTTAAAGAGCTCAGAGGACCCCCCTCTGTCTTAGGTTCAAAGTACAGCAAACAAAGATACACACTCTGGTAAAAAGGTACATTTACAAGTTGAGAAAACAAAGTAAATCTAAGACGCCTTGCCTGTCTTTTTACTTACAAGTTTGAAATAGGAGAGACTTGTTTAGAAAGATGGGGAGAACCTGGATTGATGTCTGGTCCCTCTCAGTCCCAAGAG
>NW_020664436.1:7826623-7967299 GCF_002925995.2 Terrapene triunguis | reverse complement strand
GTCTCTGTACACAGAGAGCTGTTACCCTTCCCTTTATAGTTATGACAGCCCCTTTGTGAATCTAGTGCAAAAACCACCAGTGAAAGGCTGGTGTTGTTACAGGAGGGGATCTTGCTAGTGAGTAAGAACATGAGAACAGCCATACTGGGTCAGACCAATGGTCCAGCTAGCCCATCTTCTGACAGTGGCCAAAATCAAATGCTTCAGAAGGAATGAACAAAACAAGGCAATTATCGGGTTATGGTTGGCTGTGCATTGTGTGGAAAAGTACTTCCTTTTGTTTGTTTTAAACCTGCTGCCTATTAATTTCATTGGGTGACACTTACTTCTTGTGTTATATGAAGGGGTAAATGACACTTCCTTATTCACTTTCCCCACACCATTCATGATTTTAAAGACCTCTATCATATCTCCCTTTAGTCATCTCTTTTCCAAGCTGAACAGTCCCAGGATTTTTAATCTCTCCTCATACAGAATCTGCTCCATACCCCTAATAATTTTTGTTGCCCTTCTCTGTACTTTTTCTAATAATCTTTTTTGAGATGGGGTGACCAGAACTGCACTCAATATTCAAGGTGTGGGTGTACCATGGATTTATATAGTGGCATTATAATATTTCCAGTCTTATTATCTAGCCAGTGGTTCTCAAACTTTAGCAACCCGAGGATCACTATTCTGATTTAAATATTTTCACAAACCCCCACCAAGCTCCCCCTCAGCCCCAGGCCCCACCCCAGCCCCACCTTTTCCCGCCCCCACTCCACCCTTCCCCTCCTCTTCTCCACCTCTTTCTGCCTCCTCCCCCGAGCGCGCCCCATCCCCGCTCCTCCTCCTCCCTCCCTCCCAGCACCGCCTGCATAACACTGAACAGCTGTTCCGCAGCGTGCAGGAGGCACTGGGAGGGAGGGGGAGGAGTTGATCAGCGGGGCCGGCAGCCCTGGACGTGACTTGCAAACCCCCTGGAGTACCCTCCCAGACCCCCAGGGATCCGCGGACTCCAGTTTGAGAAACCCTGATCTCTCTCTTGCCTAATGATTCCTAACATTCTGTTCACTTTTTTGACTGCCACTGCACAGTGAGCAGATGTTTTCAGAGAACTATCCACAATGACTCCAATATCTTTTTCTTGAGTGGTAACAGCTAATTTAGCCCCCCATCATTTTGTATGTATAGTTGGAATTATGTTTTACAATATGCATTACTTCACAGTTATCAACATTGAATTTCATTTGCCATTTTCTTGCCCAGTCATCCAGTTTTGTGAGATCTCTTTGTAACTCTTTGCAGTCTGCTTAGTATCATGAGTAATTTTGTCTCATCTGCAAATTTTGACACCTCCATTTACCCCTTTTTCCAGATCATACAGCTTTAGCTGTTTTGGGTTTTTCAATGGGTTAAGCCAGTCCTGGAAAGCTTAAAGGATCCCTACCAACTTGATGTCTGAGTTTCCTAGATGTGTGAAAAGGACCTATACCTGCTACTGAAGACACTCACACAACCCTGGCTCTGGTTTTACCATCAGTTTATAATGTTTAAAAAATTTGTTTTTCTCACACCTGTTGTGAGAGAGACCCATGTGGACAACAAAGGAAACTGACTGACAATGAAGAGGAAACCATAACACTGTGTTTTTTATAGTGCACAGGGGTGTCAAAGTAAACAAGCGAGAAAAAATATTTTCCATTCTCATTTTGCTTGATACAGTGCTGTGAGGTATTGTTTGTTATTGGTGGGGGAGGGGGGATTTTTTTTATGAGCTCTTAGCCAATAACATATTTCAGAGAGCAAGCAGTGTGATTTTTTTTTCATCTTACTATATCCCTTTGAAAGGACACAACCTAAAGAATGAGAGAGTACAGATTCCCAAACTAGATCGGCATTGGAAATAGAATATTCATATCTATTTCAGTGTAATGCTCTTTGGCAGCAATGCTGATTTGATCTAACTCAGCAGTTTGTGAACCAAAAGTTGTTTGCAGGTGAGTAAGAGCTGTTAGTCCTATAATGCCACCTTGTTTCCAAATGCTAAAGCACACTAAAAGCTTCCCTGACCCACTGACCATTGGATAAAGTTCAAGCAAGCAAATACAATTTATTAAACAGCAACCAATTTAAAAAATAAGGAAAAAATGGGAAAGGTTAAAGGAAAACATGTAACCCAGCTCTGTGGCATGGCGACATCACAACCAGCCGTCTCTGGCATGTAAGGGAAGTTCACAGTCCGTTCCTCACACGTCCCAGGCCTCCTGCCCAGGCCCTGGCTATGCTGCAAGGATGCCATGGGTCGGACACTTGCTCTGGCAGTGGCCACACTCCCTCAGGGTCTGGGTGATAGGGCCCTTTTTCCCAGCCTTCCCCCTCGAGGTTATGATCCTCCTTCCAGTCTGGCCTGCAAGGCCTCTTGGTCTGTGCTGGGACCTCTGCCCAGTGTCCCCCTCATTCTTCCCAGCTGCTTACCGCACCCGGCTCTGCACTGCTCCAGCTCCACTGCCTCGGCGCTGCTGCTGCTCTGCCTCCAGGGCAGCTCCCTGGGCTGCTGCTCCCCGCACGTATCTACTCTCTGGGCTGCTCCTCTGGTCTGGTTGGCTGCTGTGGCTCTCTCCCCGCACGTATCTACTCGCTGACCCCTCTGCCTGCTGCTGCTCTGCCTCCAGCGCCGCTCCTTGGGCTGCCCCTCTGGCTGGCAGGGCCCTGCTCCCCAGCTCAGGCTCCTGCTCTCCCCTTAGCTCAGCCCCGCTCTGGCCCAGGCAGCTCCAGCTCACATGGAGGACGGGACCTCTGGCCTCCTGACTCCCTCATTGGCCTGCCTGCCCTGTCAATCAGGCTGACCTGGAACATTGGCCTCTCCCCATTGCCCCTGGGGACTGTCAGTCTCAGGGTCCTGGTTTCCCATCGGCCCTTCCCCTTTCTTTTGGTATGGGGAGAGGGCCAACCAGAACCCCCCACTAATTTTTAGTAAGGGGCCAACAGTCCCCTTACACCTACATCCAGTGGTGGATTACCACACAGGGCCCATGGGCTTGTGCCCGGGGCCCCAGCCAATTTGGGGGCCCCCAAGAGCGCTGGAACTATGACCCCACCCCCTGCTCCTCCTCTCTCCCCCCTGCCAGGCCAGAAGCCAGAGCTGGGCCAGAGCCACCCAGGGAGTGCAGGTCACTGTGGGGGGACCCTGGATCCTCCAACTGGCCTGGGTGGGGAGCTGGGGTGCCTGAGAGCAGCCCCCAGCCCGTGTCCTTCCCCCCTCCCTCCAGACAGGGGTGCCAGAACCAGGGGGAGGAGGGGGAAATGATCCCTCGGCTTTTAAAAATGGGAGGGCTATGGCTGCTCACTTTTTAACAAAAGAAACCTGCCTTAGGGGCAGGCGACAGCAGGGAGTGCTGCCTCATCTGCACCAGCCCCTGCTCAGCCAGGCGGGCAGGCTCCATGTGCAGCTGCAGCGCCCAGCACGGCCTCGCAGGCAGCAGGTGAGTCCCGCTCAGGGCAGAGGGATCCTGGCTCAGGTTGCAGGGTAGGAGACTGGGAGGGGATGGACATAGTTTGGGGAGAGCATTGCCCCCCCAAACAGGGGCGAGGCATGGGGGATGCAAGTGGGGTCATGTGCCACTGGCTCCCTGCCCCTGATTTCTGTGAGCGTGGAGCTGCTCTGCTCAGCCTGTGGGGGGGAGGAAAGGAAGGGGGTGGGTGGGGAGAAGAAGGGAGAGAGGATGGAGCCAGGGGTTGAGTGGCAGAGAACAGTGTGGAGAGGAAAGGGGATGGGGTGGGGAGAGGCACTGTGTGTCTGAATTGCCTGAGTGGACACAGCAGCAACCCCCACTCCCCCGTTAAGCTGTCGGCTACAGAACCGGCAGCCCAGGTACCACTCCAGGTGGGGGGAGAGACCCAGTGATCCAGAGGGATTGGCTTCAGCACACACGTTTGCCCCCCCAAAAAATATAGCAGTCAAACTATGCTTATGGAGGGGATGCATCTGCCCCTGGGGGGCCCACCTCAGCTCTTACTGCCCTTTAGGCAGTGTTTAAAGCTGTGGCTCATCTGAGCCCCATCCCAGCAGACTCTGGCACCCCCAGTCATGCGCAGCGGGTATCATAGGCCAGGGGAGGCTGAGCCTTCTGAAGCAGCCTGGTGTGGTCCTGCCCAAGCTCCACCCCCAGGCTCCCTCCTGAAGTTCCCGCTCTTCCGTGGTCCAGGCTAACTTGGGCAGGCTGGCCTGCGCCAGGACTCGGGGCAGCTGGGGCTGGTGCTCACAAGGCCTGGGGCTAGGGGTGCTGGGACCGTGCCACCCAGCACTCCGGGGCTGGCAGCTGTGGTGGGGTGCTCAGGCTTCCTGGCAGCTTGCTCTGCAGTGCCACTAGAGGGGGGGCTTCTCCCAGGCACCTGCTCTCTCACTCTGCTCCGGGTGGTGCTGGGGCTGCAGCTCCCCTAGGCTCTTCTCCCTGCAGCAGCTGGCACGGGACTTTGCAACTTTTGGCTGCAGGTTGTGGCATCTGCAGTGCTGAGTGCAGGGGCCGGAGTGCAGTGAGCCGATCCTGGGGGCTCTGGTAGCCTCTGCCTTGCCTCCCCCTGTGCCTACCCCACATCCTGCACTGCTGCACAGAGCTCAATATCCCCTGGGACACCTGCCTTCAGAGCCTGGGATCACCCCATTGCAGGGGGATACCTTCTCTAAAGTCTGGAATCCCCTCGCCCCAGAGGGATACATCCTCTACAGACCAGGATCTCCTGGACACATCCAGTCCCCAATCCGGGATCACCCACATCCCCTGGGGACACAGCCAGAACGCTCCACTCATCTGGGCCTCCTCCCTTCCCAGGACACATCCCTGTTGCGGTTTAAACTGCTTGCAAGAAGCCAAGCATGGCTGCACCACTCCCCATGTTTATCCTCTCTCCAGAGCCCAGGGCATGACATCCTTCTCCCTCCACCCTCTAGTGCAACAGACACCTTCCCCCAAGACTGTGGAGGTGAGGATCCCCCTTGACAGGGGCTGGCGTGCGGCTCTCACATTGCTGGGAAGGTGACTCCTGAGACTGTTACCCTGCTTTGCACAAACCAGTACAGTAGTCCCAGTAAAAGGACGAAATTAAGAAGGGGGAAACACAAAGCTATCAGGGGAACCTTCCTGGCAGTATGATTTGTCTTGGGCTGTGGAACAGTCTCCCAAGGGAAGGGCTGGAAACCCCAAGGGCTTGTCTTCACTACCGCACTGCATCTGCATCGCTGCAGCTACGCCAATGTTGCACATCTGGTGAAGCCACACTATGTGGATGGGAGAGTGTTTCCTGCCGACATAGCGCAGTGTAGACAGAGCTTTAAGTCAATGTAACTTATGTTGCTCGGGGAGGTGGCTTTTTCACACCCCTAAGCGATATAGGTTACATCGACTTAAGTGGTAGTGTAGACAAGCCCCAAGGCTTGGGACTTTTTTAAAAGGAGATGGACAAAACATGCTGTAAGGAGCAGCCCTGCATTGGCAGAGAGAGAAACTGAGACGGGCTGATCACAGAAAGCTTTTTCTCCTCTAACTTCTGTAAGCCCATCCCGCTATTTTGGAAGTACAAAAGCCCGGGTGCCTGGATCCCATTACACTGGGATTGTGAATTAGTGCCCTGACATGCAACTCCTACTGGGCCAATAGTGTAGAGCCTACTGTTAGTACAGCTGGTTGCAGGTGCCCTTATGTTTAGCTGACCCCTTATACTCAGGAATTGAGTGCATCCCCACTATATTGTGAGCATGCATTCTGACACGGCTAGCCTGCTGTGTGGAGCCCAGTGTACTTGTACTGTGAATTTTTGGCACTCGCACCGGCTATATGTAGCTCATTGTGCTGATAGTGCCAGTGGCCTGGTGTAATGACAATATTATGCATGGGCCATGGGTGACCTGCTGGCTCAGGGAGGCTAGCCAGGGGCAGATTTACCATGAAACATACCGTGCCCTGGCACGGGGCCCCCAACAACAGGGGGCCCCAGGGCCGGCACTTGGGCAGCCCACTCCCCGCTGGGACTGCTGGGACAGAAGCTGTGGGGGGCAGGAGAGCAGGGAGGGAGGCTCACTTGCAGCCTCAGGGGAGCAGGCGGGAGGTATGGATGGCAGTGAGCAGTGCGAACGCGGGCCGGAGGACTCAGGAGGAGCACAGGGTGACCGCACTGCCAGCTGGAGAGAAGCGGCGCTTTGAAGGGGAAACTGCCACTTCTCTCCGGCCACTGGCTGTGTGGCTGCCCCCTGCTTCTCCTGAGTCCTCCGGCCCGTATTCATGCCACTCGCTGCCACCCGTACCTCCCGCCTGCTCCCCTGAGGCTGCAAGTGAGCCTCCCTCCCTGCTCTCCTGCCTGGTGATTGGCGGCTGGGCGCAGCCCATGGAGGGGGCAGCTGGGGGATGGGGCTGGCCGCCCGAACCGACACACAGCCCGCAGGTGGGCGGGGGCCGGGGGAGGCGAGCAGAGATGAGGACATGATGATTCATCATTGTCAAATCAAAAAGGTACTTTTTTAACCTGCCTTGAATATCGTAGTGGATTTGACAATTTTCTCAATGAACATTTGAAAAATTATCAGTATTGTGGTTCAGGGAAGACCAACTTTTTAACACACCAAACCTACAATGAATTCATCACTATAATGGCAGAGCAGCTCAGAAACCAATTCACTGAGGAAGTAAAGGATGCCAACTACTATTCCATAATAGTTGATTCAACACCAGATGTGAGTCATGTAGCCCAATTAACATTAATTTTAAGATATGTGACCGGCTATGGTGAAGTTGTAGAGCGATTTCTTTGTTTTGTCCCCCTAAAATCCCACACTTCTGAATGGCTAGAGACAACTGTTTTGGAAATCATTGCAAATTTAGGTTAGGACATCAAAAATTGTTGTGGGCAGAGCTTTGATAACGCCACAAATATGGCAGGAAAATATTCAGGTCTACAGGCAAGATTGAAAAATGCAAAGCCCTCTGCTTTATTCATACCATGTTCCAGCCATTCCTTAAATTTAATCTACAATGCTGCAGCCGAATCTTGTGAGGGAGCTACAAATTTTTTTGACTTTGTTCAAAACACATATGCCTTTTTTTCAGTTTCCACACATCGGTGGAGTATGCTACAATCACACTTGTATGCTACAATCACACTTGGAGAAGGCAAATGGAAAACATTTGACAGTCAAAAGAATTTGTGACACCAGGTGGTCTGTTTGTGCAGATGGTGTTTAGGCTTTGAAAATGAGCTATGATGTTATAAAGAAAACCTGATTAGACATAGCCACATCAAATTCTGAAAAACCACGTGTGAAAACTGAAGCAAAAGCCTTAGCAGAAAAGTTTTGTGGAACTGTTTACTTCAAAGAATTAATGCCGTCAGCAAATCGCTGCAAAAGGTTGATACAAATTTATTGACTGCTGCACAATTGTTAGCCTCAGTTACAAGTTTTGTCATGGAAGTTCGAAATGACTATAGCTCGGTGGAAGCAGTGGCACTAACATTAACAGTAAATATAGGTTCCTCTGATATATCTGATGAGAAGCGTAAAAAAAACAGGAAGTTATTTTTTGATTAAACTAGAGACAATGAAATCAATTTAAAAGGGAAAGAGAAGCTCATTGTTGAGACAGTCAATGTTACTTGTGACACAATAATAGTGCAATTGCAGAGTAGAGGTGAATCTCTAAAGCCAATTGTTGATTTATTTGCATGTTTTTTCACAGAAGTATGGACAAAAATGCTAAAAGTCACTACAGTAAGAAATTAAGTGAATTCTACCAAGAGGACATAGACACAAATCTTTTTGAAGATGAAGTGAAACATTTCAGTCATTTTATCCAAAATGATGAGGTCTGTGCTTCGAGATCACCAGTTGATTTGTATAGACTTGTACGTGAGGGTTTGTAGGCAACCTTTCCAAATGTAGAAACCATTCTGAAAATATTTTTAACAATACCTGTCACAAATGCTTCTGGTGAACATTCTGTATTGAAACGAGTTAAAAATTATTTGCGAAATACGATGAGTCAGGAACATTTGACAAGTTCAGCAATATTGATAATTGAAAGTGCCTCTTTACAAAATATTACTTATGACTTGATGATTTTGTAAAGAAAACGTAGAAAAAAAGCTATCTGAATAAATATTTGTTTTCAAATTGAATAAGTTTCTTCAGAGGAAGTTAACTTTTATTTTTCCATTCATGCATCATCTATACTTTTTATTTTTACACATTTTTCATGTTAGTGTAATGCAAATACAAGCATTCATCTAGACCAGAAGTTCTCAAACTGTGGTCTGAGAACTCCATTCAAGTGGACCGAGGAAAGGTTGTTATGCTTTTTTTTATAAAGCGCTCTTATCCAAAGCACTTCACTTCACAATAGTTAGCTAACGGTATAAACAATATTTGGAAAGATCATTGTGGTCCGCCGAGCCCCTGAGCACTTTTCAAGTGGTCTGTGAAAAAAAAGTTAGACTACAAAAACAATGAAGGTACCGCACTTTATTTTCATTTACTTCCTATTACTTATAATATAGGAGGAAGATGAAGAAAAAAAGAATGAAAAACAGGGGCTGGGGGAGATCAGAGAGACTGTTCTTTTTCTTGACTGGGTCCTGGAGGGGCGGGGGGGGGGGGGGGGAAGCAAAAATGAAGCTAGCACAGGGCCCCACTAACTCTAAATCCGCTACTGAGGCTGGCCTCTGGCCAGCCCCGCCCCTCTCACCCAAGGCCTCCCTTCCTGCAGCTGCCAGAGCACCAGGCGGGTGGCACGTGCCCCACCCCCCAGCGCACTGGGCGGGGGGCACATGGCCCCCAATAGCACCAGAGCACTAGGTGGGCAGCACATGCCCTGCCCTCCCAGCCCCAGAGTGCTGAGCAGGCACCAGGTACCACCACCACCACCTCCCTCCCCCATAGCCCCGGAGTGCCAGGTGGGCAGCCCCAGCCACCCCAAGTCCCGGCACGCTTCCCTGAAGATGAGCAGCCTGCCTGGGGCCAAGGGCGAAGGGCAAGCAAGAGGGGGCCTTTCACATCAGAAAGCTTGTCTCACTCACCAGCAGAAGCTGGTTCAAGAAAAGATATGACCTCCCTCCCCCCAGTGTCTCTCTAATGTGAATCCTGTCATTATGGCCCTGTTGGGTGCAGCCTAACATATTGAGAGCATGAATCTTGGTCACTAGAGGAGGAGAGTAAATCTTGATGGCAGTAGCCTGCTGTTTAGTGCTTAGTCCACGCTGAGCCTGGGAGCTTTAATTTTGGCATGTGTAGCCTGATGCCAAGCTATGAAGGCAGTGGAGTTTGGAACTAAGGTGAACACAGGACCAGCCTTATGGGTGGGCACCATGGTGAGGGGAGCACTGTTGTCAAGGAGCAGGGTGGGTTTGGGATGTGAGATCATGGAAGGGCACTAGGGGCAATGGGAGGCAGTGGAACCCAGGAGCAATGGGGGATGGATTCCTCTGCCACTTTGGCCTTGCCCCTCTCCCACTTTTACAAAGGTTCCAGCCCCTTTGAGCTCTCCACAGCAACCTGTCTCCCTGGACGGCTGCCACAGCTCTTACCGTAGCCTGTCTCCAGCTTCTGGCCTGGCCAAGCGGGTCTGGCCCCATGCCACGTGGAGGAGCAGGGGGTAGGGCCCCATGGCAAGAGGGTGCAGGGGGTCCAAAACTTCTTTGTGACCAGGGCCACAATAAATCTTTATCCATCCCTTTGTAGATCTGGGCCATATGCCCTGCCCCGTTCTGCTGTATTTTACTCTTGGCTAGTTTAGGCAACTCCCTGCTCAGCTTGCTCAATACTGCGAATCCTTTCCTTACATATCTTAATTCTCCTCCTGCAGTGCGTGAGGAGCCTGGGCCTCTAACTCAGAGCTGAGAATTCCACGGGACAGCAGCGCACCTTGGAGCTGGGCATTGCAATGCTAAGCCTCAGCCCCTTTGTGAATCTAGCCCTTGGTGTTTCTGTGCCTCAGTTCCTATCTCACATAGGGCTATTAGCACATCCCTCCTGGGCAGGGGTGTTGTGAGGATTGATATGTTAAGGCACCTGAGATGCTCAGAAACTAGGGTCATAGAGGATCCCTACAAGTATCTGAGCAAGATAGTAATGTCTGCACAGCCATGGCCTCCCTAACCGTTGAAGTATGGGGAACAAGTTAACCAGCTCTTTCACCTTTGCAATAGTGTCAAGGTAACAGAGGTGCTTTAGCTTGGGTGGGGCAACTCTAAATGAGTTTCTCCTTTTTCCCCATGAAACCCTTTTCTCACCTCTGTGGTGTGGTCATTCCCTGCAGCATCACCTGCTCCACCTTGCTCCAGAGAACAGATTGCTCTGACTTCAAACAGCAGTCAGCTAAAGATTTTTGGGCTCAGTGGAAAGATCCTTTGGCCACCTCAGGCAGGGAAAACATCACTCCCAGCCCCTGCTCACACCAAATGAACAAGAGCCATTAGGCAGAGTGAGGGTGAGGGAGGAGAGATGGGGACTAGTACTGGAGTCACTAGAGCAATGATCTTTCTGCATAGAGGGTAGCAAATGCTTAGGCCATCTTAACTCTGCTCCTGGCAGCACCTTCCATCTCAGCTGCTAGGCCCCACACAAACCCCTTTCTAAGAGATCTGAGGAAAACCGCCAGGACCCGTCCATTCCCACAACACTTCAAAATGCCACTAAGTAGACAATAGAGACAGCTGTTACCATCCTGAGCTTCAGAGATTCACAGCAGTTCACATCCCAGTACAGGCCCCACCACTTATAACAACACCTGAGACCAGCTCATCGGGTTCAGGGAGGAGCTACCCCTGTAAGTCTCCACGGCCTGAGTTAAAGGCCCCAGCCCAAAGTTCAATCCCAAAGATGAAGAACAGAGGCATAGTTACATAGGCAAAAATATCACCTAGTGTATACTACTCCTGGGAGAATCTTGGTATAATATGGTGTCTCCTACGATACACTAACATGCTTGTCAGATTAAGACAACGGAGAGCTGTTCAAAATATAGATCTCACAGTTCTGTTTAACTCAGCCCTCGCTCACTACTTAGTTACCTAAATCCAAGGACGAAGCAGTGGATGTGGGCAGACGATTACCATGTATTTTTAATATCCTTATGGGATATTACAAAGATCCAGCCACCAAGACATATTCAGAGTCACCAGACCCTGTTTTCATTTAAAGAAAAAAAACTTAAGTTTCTAGCCTCACACTTGCATAGAAAAACTTCCAAATGTGACCCAAGTCTAAACAGACATTGGTGCCGCGGAGTCAGTAGGCAGCCTGCTACAACAGCTCTGAGCGGTGTGAACTGCACTGCTTCCCAATCAGCTCATTAGGCTTTAAAGTGTCAGCTTTAATGTCAACATTAAGTAGTCCACTGCTGGTCATTCTAGCAGATGGCATGGAAAGGGAATGGGCGCAAAGCCCGTAGGGAAGCAGGAAACGGGAGACGCTGTAGTGACAGAAATACAAAGGAAAGAACAGAGGAAACTGTCCAAGACTGGGGGTGAGGAAGAAAGGGAGCAGGAGCAGCAGGAGCCTAAAGATAGATGCTTTTCTCACTGAGTACTGCTGAATGTGACAGGACAAAATAAATTAAAGTTTAGTTCGTATGTGAAGGCTGTGTTCTCCCCTTGATCGCTCTGCAAACCTCCCTCTAACACCTAGTGGGAGATTGCTTATGGATTGAGGGAAGTATGAAATACAGAATTTATATCCCAGCCGACAAGGAAACTCCACTCCACAGACGTTTGACACCCTTACTCTGCAGTGCAAGTTCCTCATTCGAGTTCTGCCAGCTCAAGGAGAATAAGACAGGTGAAACAGCACAGAAAAATATTTGACAGAAAAGTCAGACAGACTTAGACAAAACAGACAGTAATGAACCAATCCCTATTTGCTTCCATTAATCAAGGCTTCTCCCTTCTCTCTATTTAGAGTAGAGGTTTTCAAAGTGGGGGGCACGGAGGAACGTTCAGGGGGGATGAGCAGCGACACCAAGTGGCTCAGGCCAGCCCTGCATGGTGAGGCTCAGGGATGGAGCACCACCTTGACCCTTTGACTCACCTAAGCAGACCACCCAGCCTGTGGGTCAGTGTCAACATCTACCACTGCTCCTGGCAGCCTCCACCCCCAATGCCGGCTCTGCCCACAGAGACCATCCCACATTCCTTCCCCCACCCTGAAGGGGGAGGGGCAGGTATTGTGTCTATTTTAGTCTAAGTTGGGATGCGGGGGGAATAGCTCAGCTCAAAAAAGTTTGAAAACTGCTGATTTAGAGCATGCAACATATTTGCTTTCCTGAAAAACCAAGGAGCTGCAACATGACAGAGGAAATAATGGAGCATTAAGGAAAAACATAGCAAGTGTTAGAAGGAAAGTGTTTTTCTTCCTGTTGGAAAAGTAAACCCTGCTGTTTAGTTTATATAGTGTTGACCCTCAGACCTGTATTTACCATAGCTTGTAGATGCTGTCGCATCTTACGCGCATTTAACATGCGCGATTTCAGCTTTGCGCGGTCGGGGGGGGGGAAAAAAAAGGGCGGGCAATTCCACCAGCCTGAGATGCAAATCTGCTGTTCCCACTAAAATATTTTTTGGGGGGGACTTGACAGCAACAGTATGTCTTTAGGCCTGTGATAAGGTTCTCCCCTCTAATAACCCTGGAGGGTTGACCAAAAAAAAAAAAAGTTTAAATAGTGTGTCTGCCCCAGAGTGAGTATGAGATGGGAGAAGCAAATCTGCTGTTCCCACTACAGTACTCAGTCCCCCTGTGCCTCTCATACTGTGCGCATCTCGCCGCGCTGAGTGAGATTCTACTGTGCCTGTACTGTTTAAAGAGACAGTACGTATTTTTCGTACTGTATAACATGGCTCCTAAATTCAAGGCACCTACTTCATCTGGTGCTCAACCAAAGAAACAGCGATGTGTTCGAACGCTGGAGGAAAAACTGGCTGTGTTGGACTTATTGAGAGACGGTATGTCCATCGCCAACGTGGCGCGTAAATACGGCCGCAACGAATCTAGATTCCGTGCCATCAAGATTCAAGAAACAGAAATTCGTCAAGCCGTGGCATCAAGTGCTCCAGTAACTGCTAAGGTGACGAGCCAAGTGCATGATAAGACTTTAGTGAAGACTGAAAAGGCATTAAACTTATGGCTGGAAGACATGAACCATAAACGTGTGCCTATCATTAGCAACATGTTGCGAGAAAAGGCTCTTAGCATCTATGCGCTGTTCAAACCTCCCGCCGAAGAGGGATAGCCTTCTGATCAGAAGGAATTCAAAGCCAGCCAAGGTTGGCTTAACAGTTTTAGGAACCGCTTCAACCTCAAAAATGTACAGACTACTGGTGAAGCTGCATCTGCCAATGAGGAGGCAGCAAAAGCTTACCCTGAACAATTAAAGAAAATCATAGAGGAAAGGGGCTATCTTCCGGAACAAGTTTTTAATGCTAATGAGACTGGGCTCTTCTGGAAAAAAATGCCCACCCGCACTTACATTTCGAAATCAGAAAGACAAGCCCCTGGCTTCAAAGCAGCTAAAGACCGTGTGACTGTGTTGCTTTGTGGCAATGCGGCTGGGCATTTAATAAAGCCGGGCTTGCTCTACGGGGCTGCAAATCCCCGTGCCCTAAAAGGCAAGAACAAAAATCTCCTGCCTGTGTTCTGGCAATCAAATAAAAAGGCTTGGGTAACGGCAGCGTTATTTCTGGATTGGTTCCACAAGTGTTTCATTCTGGAGGTTAAGCAGTACCTTGAAGAGAAGGGACTTGACTTTAAAGTGTTGCTGATCGTAGACAATGCTCCTGGCCACCCTGCAGCACTCCAGTTTGCACATAACGATGTTGAAGTTGTCTTTCTCCCCCCCAATACCACACCTCCATCCTCCAACCTCTCAACCAAGGCGTCATTAGCTGTTTCAAGGCCACGTACACGAGGCTTACATTCTCATGGATCCTTACCACTATGGATGCTGATCCCAATGTTAATGTGATGGAGTGTTGGAAGTCCTTCAACATTGCTGATTGCATCACTTATATTAAACAGGCAATGGATGCAATCAAGCCTGAAACAGTCAATGCATGTTGGCAAAACCTATGGGAAGACTGTGTGAATGATTTTAAGGGTTTCCCGACCATTGACAAAGAAGCGCAACTCATTGTTCAGGTGGCCAGGCAAGTGGGTGGTGATGGCTTCGTCGACATCCTTGAGGAAGAAATTGAGGAATTAATTGAGGGCCATAAAGAAACATTGACTAACGAAGAGTTAGAGGAACTGATAAAATCGTCTACAGAAGACAAAGATGACGACGAACAGGAAGAGCCAGCAACTCGGAATCTTCATAAATTTTCTGAAGTGTTCCAAGCAGCGAAACACTTGAATGATTTAATTTCTGAATATGATCCTTCTATGGAACGAAGCCTCAAAATCACATGTAGTATTACGGATGATTTGAGACCGTACCAAGAAATGTTTGAGGAGCTCAAAAGACAACAGTGACAGTTGCCAATCACTATGTTTTTAAAGAAAGAACAACCAGCAGCAGCAGAGCCTACACAATCAACTTCTCGAGCTGAACCAGAGCCAACCACTTCATCTACGACTCGCTCTCCGTCACCCAAGCCTGGCCCATCG
Organism: Terrapene triunguis; assembly: GCF_002925995.2. Taxonomy (NCBI): domain Eukaryota; kingdom Metazoa; phylum Chordata; order Testudines; family Emydidae; genus Terrapene; species Terrapene triunguis. The sequence continues at coordinate 7,952,679 of NW_020664436.1, read as the reverse complement.
TCTCCTGGATCGACATCAAGCCTTGACGACTCAATAATAGTGTTGTCAGGGGAAGAGGAAGACTAATCATTGGAGTGTGTACAGTACAAGACTAGCAAGAATATCCAGGATGACTGGTGACTGTTCAGGTTTACAGTACTGCACTGTTTTCATTTTTTATTCTTTCATTCTTCTGTCTCTCTGTTAGGTTATTAAAAATACTGTAAAATTATATTTTGCATATGTAGTCTTTATTGTATACAGCAATGTACAGTATATAATACATATACTGTACAGGGTTGTATACACAAAATTGTACTTTATGGGTGATTTAAGGGATTTTCAAGGGTCATTTTGACTATACGCGGTTTTCACTTTACGTGCTGACCGCGGAATGTAACCCCAGCATAAGATGAGGCAAACCTGTAAGGTGGAAGGCACGGGCTGCATTACAGGGGGGAGGGATAGCTCAGTGGTTTGAGCATTGGCCTGCTAAACCCAGGGTTGTGAGTTCAAAACTTGAGGGGGCCATTTAGGGGTCAAGGGCAAAAAACTATCTGGGGATTGGTCCTGCTTTGAGCAGGGGATTGGACTAGATGACCTCCTGAGGTCCCTTCCAACCCTGATATTCTATGATTCTACACTTTGAGACCTGAACTACTTCAAACACTCTTGCCCCTTTAAAGTGCAATTAAATATCGATAGAATCAAAATCTAAACCAGTGAAACATGGCAGTCTTTTACAGCCAATATATACCATGCAGTCCTGCCAACAACTTCTGACCACAAGAAGGTACTACATCTATGGGAAACAGAGTACTTGCTAAAGGCTTCTAGCTCTTCACCTGGGGCAGGTAGGGGACCAAATGACAGAGAGTAGATATTAGCTCCTACCCATCAGTGGGTCCCATATAGCAACACTACTCCCCATATGATTGGGGGCCCCCACCCACACCTCGGGAAACTAGCTACACCTTCAGCATGTACTCCCACTTACATACATAAGAATTGGATGAGTGTTGCTAGGATTCTTGGCTCCACCCCCACCACAAGAGGGCACTCTTGTCCTCTATCAAGCTTATCCTCCTTCATTCTGTAAAGTGGGAGAGGAAAACAATTGGGCAGGTATGAGGAGGAGTGGTGGTTAAGGAAGAGTCCACTTTAGGTCAGAGGGAGTGGAAGGTTTCCTTCCTCCTTCCCCCATTTCCTCTTGTCCCCTAAGCACCATTTAATTCTGATTCCTCCCCATCACACACACAATTTCTGCTGCCTGCCCTCCCTTAGCAGAGGCCCTGTTTCTCTCTTGGCACAGCTCTCCCTCAAGATCCTCTGCTCTTCTCTCTGCCCTCCTACTGCTTGAGGAGTAGTAATGTGGGAAATTCTTTATCTTCTCTTCCCAGCCCAGGCTGCCCTGTGAGGAAACAGCCAAGAATCTCTCACTCACCTCTCTCTCTCTAGAAGGGGATTAGAGACTCACACACCCTTTTACACACCCTACCAACATGACTCTCCTCACCATCTGTTTGATAGAAATAAGTTTTGGAAACCAAAAATATTAAAGCTATGAAAAAGGTTACGCTTCCATACTATTATTCAGCACAAGTGCCATTTGTTTGATTATGCCATTCCAGCCTGAACACACAAGTCCATGAAGCTGAAGGTCCCAGTGGGAAAGTGAAGCTAAATGACATTGTAGGTGGGCATATCAAGTTTAGAAGTTAGTAAATATCTGTTCTTAGTGAAAACCATGTTCCTGAAAAGGAATAAGCAGCCCTTGCCATGGGAGAACCAATCTGTTTACAGTTCTTTGCTTTGAGAGCTCCATGGCTACTAGACAAGTACTAAAAATATGGTATTCTATTCACCTACTTACCTGTTACTTAACCCATCAGCAGGGTGAGTAAGTAATCTCTTGCTAGAGCAAAGAGGAAAAAAAAGCTACTGTGAACAAACCCAGCTTGCACCTTCCATCTTTGGCAGCTAGCAAATAGGAGCAAATTGCAAATGGGGAGGTTGAGACCAGCAACCCATTTTACAGAGTGAAGTGCAGATAGCAATGAATAGTAGCGACCACTAACTTGAACCAAATCTGTACCGGTGACCTTAGAGGTGAAAGGCTCAACACCCTTTTGCTAATCCAAAACTATCCAGACCCTCCTGAGAATCATTGGGGGCGGGGAAGGAAGAGTTTTAAATAAATTTAACTTGACAGCAGAAACTGCTATAGGCGAAGAACTATAGTCCATCAGAAAACAAATGCATCAACTAGAGACTCCAAACTGCCTGGCTCTGGAAGCCATCTGTACATTTGTGAAATGAAAGTGCTCAGTTGTAGCTGAAAGTTCATAATTCATTTAACAGCACCAAGCTCACACTATGACAAATCCATTACTAGGCTCACAAAAAAGGGCTTGTGCAAGCTCCTGTCTACTCTAATAAGCATTTTCCTCCATCAAGCTGTTTGTACATAGACCACAGATTAAATGAGAACAGAATGGACATTGACCTAGATTCCTATATATTTTTATTGGTGCTTCTGAAGTGACCTTCACTTGTGTATCAATAGCAACACCTAGTGGCCAAAGAATAATTTGAATTTCTTCTGGCTGTCTTCTGATTAGTGTAGTGAGTGACTATTAATACTATTTGTCCAGCTATATTCTATTATGTGGTGAATTGCTGCATTCAGGTGCTATAACTTATGATCAACAATAGGTAACAATGATGTAAAATAAAATGAGCACATTTATTCATAGGTTAATCTAGTGTGAGCTCCCATATAACACAGGCTATAGAATTTCAGCCAGTTACCCCCGTATTAAGTCCAATAACTTGTGTCTGACTAAAGCATGTCTTCCAGAAAGGCATCCTGTCAGTCTTGGTTTGAAAATGTCAAGAGATGCAGAATTCATCCCATCCCATGCTTAAAATACCTGGCCAGGAACCTCTATAAATTTCCTGCTACTGCACAATTCTTTTAGACCTTACCATGATTTAAAGAAAACCAAACAAACTGGAGAACATACAGATACTTTTATTGCTCACCTTTTATACAACAGCACACCTTCAGCCATTTTCTTTCACAGCTTGACAATGTTTATGTACATAAAATCCCAGCAAGAAGCATTATGTGGCTTTCAGTAAAGGAAAAAAATGTCAAGACATCAAACTCAGCCAGGCTTCATTTTCTGCAGCAATAGTAAAAGGGCTTCCTCCAGGCAGGAATTAGTCTTTCCAGGCCGTAGTGCATTTCTTCAAAAAATAAAATTAAAAAAAAAAAAAAAAAAAAAAAAGACAACCCCCAAAACAAATTGCCCTGAATTTGCTGAGCCAGTGGTAATAACTCGTGCATAAAACAAATTTCAGTTTGCTGTTCCTTCTAGCTGATTTCAAGTAAAAATTAGGTTTGTAAGAGGAGCAACTTGTTTTGGATGGATGCAGGTCAGTTTGAATTGCTATACTTAACTACAGCCCTACATACACTATCGGTTCACAACTTAGCTTGGTTTTAAAATGATCTTTGCAGATTCTGGCCGCAGGTGAGATCTCCAGAGTTGAGCAGGAGATACAATTTTCAATTAGTGGAAGATAAGGCTACTGAATGTGGTATCTGCAGTAGAGCTCATATAATAGATACAACAGACCTATGAGTTAGAAAGCAGTTTGAAAGCAGGTATGTGAGAGCATGAGTGAGAAACCTTTTCTTGATTCAGGTGACAGGGCAGTAAATCAAAAGCAATACTCAAAACTGTGTTTGGAACATATACACCTAAAGAATATTTAAAAAGAGAAATGCAGAACATGTAAAAGATAATTGAATTAATTTTCAATGTTGTGTGTGTATTACAAGTCTGACCAGAAAAGCATTGCTAGCATCAGTATATATACCCCCAGAATGGAAGGCACACACAGGAGGGTAATAATTTCAGAACGAAATGATTTGATCAAAGGGATTCCATCTAAAAAGCTAAACTATTGGTTTAAGGTTTGGTTAATCCCAGTGAAGAGTGGCAATTTATTTATTTCAGTCGAACAACAACAAAAAATCAGAGTTGTATGGGAACCTACAGCTTGCTTGAAGCAAGACCTCTCACCCAGACAGGACCTTGGCCTGCCACATATGGTCTTGTACTAATTCAAGAAGCATTAGATCAGGCCTCTGAAACTAGGTTTCTATTACTTGAGCTCTGCTGAAATGTAAGATTTAGTAGCCTCAGCTAGTAAAGTGTCTTCCTTGTCCAAATCCAGACTGATTATACTGATAGCCTCCATGCTGGAAGTGCTGCTCAAACTGCCCACCTTGATTAAAGTTCTGTCCACCTCTGCCTCCCCAGCCTCCTCCTGGGCCTCCACGGCCACCGCGGCCTCCACGGCCACCTCTCCCTCCTCCACGCCCACCACCTCGATCACCATGGTGACCACCGTCTTGGTATCTGTTGTCTTGCTGGTAACCGCCGCTGCTGCCGCCACCACCCTGGTATCCACTTCCTGTGTATGAAGAAGATTGATAGCCTCCATAGCCGCCTCCTTGGTAGCCACCACCGCCACCATGGTAACCACCTGTTTGAAAACCTGCATCTCTGTAGTTGCTATCTCTGTAATTGCTGTCCTGATAGCCTCCTCCTCCGCCATCTGTCCAGCCTCCTTGGTGCTTGTTTCCTCTTCCTCCCCCTCTGTTTCCATGGTCATAACCACCCCGTCCTCCTCCTCGACCTCCTCGTTCATGACCCCCTTGTTCATGACCTCCTCGTCCTCCATATGATGAATCATAACCTCCTCGCCCTCCTCTGTCATGACCCCCTTGTTCATAACCACCTCTTCCTCCATATGATGATTCATAGCCACCTCTTCCTCCTCTGCCTCCACTTTGCTGTGGAGGACCATCTTGTCTTTTCTGCCATGGTGGCATCTCAGGAGGTGGAGGCTCGATTTCATTTGGTCTGCCCCCTCTGTCAGGTACTCTGCCCATTAATACCTGTAAAGGTAAGAAAAAGATTGTTTAAGGAGTTCTAATATCATACAATCACCAGTCTAATCCAGTATGGCAAATCTTATGTTCCTAGTGAATAGTATATGCAACCTTGTTCCTATCACTATCATCCTTGTCTGCCCACTTCTTTCCTTTTGGCTTCTATACCTCCTTGCTGTTGTCTAAATAGGCACAAGATACAAGTTTTTTGGGGTAGGGACTGCTTGTACACAGTTCAGTACAACAAAACCCAATCCTGACTGCAGTCACTGAGTGCTACTGAAATACAGAAACTTTCTTTAGTTCTTTGTGGTTGACATTTCATGTTAACTTTCGAAGAACAGATCCACTATAATGTAATGCATATAAGACTCAAGTTCAGGGTACAAGTTAGTCTGATTAGCCTGAATTCTCAGGGGGAAAAAAGGATTTGGAGGAGCATGTGTAATTCCTTAATTTATGCAATATTCTTTCCACGGCAACACTTGCTCTTAAAAAAATATGCACCTTGACTATATAAATTTAATCTAATCAGAACTCATACGAGACTCTAAATAGCAAAACACTGATTTTGCAAACAGATTTATACCCATCTAATTAAAATCCATGCAATTAAGTGATTGCATTCACTTTATTCTAGATGTGATGTTAATGACATCAGAGCAATATCAACACCTGCAACCCTGATAGTGAAATGATAACACCACAAATATACAAGTAGCTTCCTCACGGCTTTCTCACTCCCTGTGTGGTTGACTATGAAGTGCAACTGTAACATTGAGGTTAAGGGAGATATTATGAACCCCTTACTGACACAGAATAGGATCACACACCAGGATGAGTCCCACTGAAAGCAAAGGGGATGCTTGTGGAGTACGATATTATTCAGTGTGTGTGACAGAATTTGACCCTAAATATGAGAAGTTACAATTCCTAAAATTACAAACTAATTCAAAGTACACTACGCACTTTGCTTTGGTGCATAAAGCAGCAAGAAGATAAATTTCTCATCACATATTTTCCAGTTTACATTTACTTTGACGAAAAATACAGAATATTATTGTGTTTAAAACACTCACTCTTTCATTGGGACAAAAATCTTTTTTAATAATTTAAAATGTAACTTCGTACCAGGCTGTGAACATTGTCATTTCATTTGCCATCTCAGAGCAGTCACTGACGACATACCTTATTAATGGCACACACAGTCTTTTCTCTGATAGACCCACTGCTTGTCCTCATAATCTTTGACAAATCTTGCCGAGCTGCCAAGAGGTGAGCAATGGAAATAGTGCACTTGGTAGTTAAGAGGGCACGTTTGGGTTGGTAGACTTTAGCCAGTTTCTCTGTTTGACTCTGTTGGAGGAAAGAAAAACAAATGATTCAATTAGCTATAGGAATCAGTACGTGACAGTGTCTAGCCAAAAGATCCAGATCAATAAACAAACTAAATAAAAATAAATGTGTGTTATTAAAATACAAGAGGTATATCAAAATGGTTCAGAACCATTTATTTGAATTTAAGGATTCCTGTAACAAGGACTGTGTGAGCCAAGTTATTTTTTTCACTCTAGTCACAAGAGGATGATAATTCTAACCTGATTGCCAAGATGTTATTTGCACACATTTTCTTGTTACCGCTGAAAATTGTTATAAGTGAGAAAGATATTTTGTTATTCTGCATTTATGTATTTGTCTTGAGTAGGCAGTCAGTATGATCAGTTACCTATGTTAGAAAAAGAATTTCAGCTAATTAATACCCTCACAACGCCAATGAAAGTTATTGATTCGGATAGTATACATCTCCTTCTCCTTTTGCGCACACACACACACAATTCCTAAACAGTCGATGTTTAAAAAAACATCCCTCAAGTCAGTTTTATGCTAGCCATAAACGTCCCTACACTGTAAGATCTCTGAAGCAGAGATGATGTCTCATTTGCCTGTAAAGCACCTAATTACATAATACCAATGTGTAGGAGGTCATAAAAAGGAAAGAGATCATTTATTTTAGGGATGGTCTGTTATGGTTTGTTGAACCATAATCAGATTTAACTACACTGGATAATATGTGGCTATTGTGTTTAACATCTCAGTTTTAACCGTTATTTAATTAGCCAAAGCTATTTACTGCTTTGCATATGCCAATTTCTTAAATATGTCACCTGTTATACTAAATAATAGGAACCTATTTAACTCTTCCCAACTGCTGCTATAATCCTGTTTCCTGTTCTCTGCTAGATATAATTCCCCTGGGTAACAATCTCTGTATATTCCAAAGAGGGCAGGAACGAAAGAGCCAGTAGACCAGTGAGTTGATGATGGGTCCTTTGAATGGTCAAAACACCTCTTCTGGGCACTGTCCTTATGTCATCTACTGAAATTCCTAACTGTCCAGTTTCCTTACATCGTTCTAATTAAATAGTGTGTCAGTGTGTCATTTCAAAGGGTGGGTGGTTACTACATATGATACAACCTTTCACATTTCTCCTTGCCTGGTGTGAGTAAATTGTTTGATAGGCTAGTAAAATACTCATGTTTTTATCAATTATGATAGTCCACAGGTAAGTAGATGTGCATGGGCTGGCAAGTTTACCTGGATATTTTGCAGAGTCGCAGAATCTGTTTGAAAAATGCTTTCCCTATAACTTGCAATGCCAATTTTCAAGGCTGTAACTTTCTTTTTTTAAACGTTTAGTTAAAAGAGGAATATTTTACCTCATTTTTTTCCTAAGAAGCCACTCTGGTTCACATGTTGCTTCCGCTGCCATCAGCGGTTCCTGTTTCCTGTGTTTGAGGGGAGCTACAATTGACCAAGGTAATGAAAGTTAAAAAACTACTTAAAGGAGAGAGATTACAGGCAAATAAAGGTAAGTCACTCTGAAGATGAACATTCAGAAGTTCAGTTGGGAGAAAATACCAGCTTATTACTTTCCCATTCGCATCCTCCCCTATTGCCTTCTGTCATTAACAGCTTGCTCTCTTGACCTCCTGCCCAAATGTATCAATGGCAAGGTCCCCCACCCACTAAGTAACATGCTCAATACAACTACAAGTGAGCTTCATCTAGCTTTGACTAGCATATCATCAAGACTGAGCCCAAATTGAATAGGATCAGAGATGCAATTGGGGATAAAGGACAGTGAGGGAATAACAAAGGTGTGGAGCAAAGGAATAACGGGGTGTAACTGAATAGTTGGTGTAACTGAACAGTAGATCGTCTGGGGAGGACAACATTGGGTGAGGGCAGGTGGATGGGAGAATCTATTCTCCCAGCTGAACTCCTGATATTTTAACATCTTCAAGGTGACTTAACAAATTTTAGTTTTCCCATCTATAGCTCCCCTTCAAGGCAGGAAACAGGAATGATAAGAGCTGTAGTGGGTAGATCAAAGTGGTTACTCAGGGACAAACAAAGCACTGTAAAATATTCTTTTTGAAAACCAAACAACTTTACACTTTTACATTAGCAACTAAAGGTAAAATGTTTACCATAAAGATAGCAAAACTGAATGACACCCTTACTTTATTACCTGACACTAAGCAAAGACAGAAAGAACAGAATAGCTTGGGAAAAAGAACAGGAGTACAGTACAATGTTTTTCCATTTTTGACCTACAATCCAAACACCTGTAATCTTATATGAAGCTAACCTTGAGGTGAATACACATTCAATATACAGAGCAGCCATAATATTTTAGTATTCCTGCACTAATTATTTCTTTAACCTTAAAAATCTCAAATACATAAGACATAATATAAGTCAGCTAAGAAAACAAGGTCATTTGTCATCAAATGTGAAATCCATTTACAGTTTTTATCTGTACTATTAAGCAATTAGTTACCACTACTGCATTCTTTGCTTCTTAATGAAATTATAAAATGGAGTTTTTAAAAGTTCATATTTTAAAATGAATACCATATCTTTGAAAGTTGCTAGGAAAATAAATTTTAAATATAACATATTGCCAGTGCTTAAATACTGCGCACATAGTTTTCCCTACATAGTTTAATTGCAATCTCACACACAGTTCAAGCTATTTCCCCAGCCCAGACATTGTCCTTAGTCCTCCCTTGTTGTGTTCATAACAGCTCTTTCAATAAATTTCTACTGAAAATACAGCCAAGAACACTGTGCTTTTCCCGAACTAAATTTGAACAGCTGATCAAACCTTGGACCCCTGCAAGACACTTTTTTTTGAAAAAAAAAAAAAAAAAAGGCAGGTTTTGCAAAACCATAACACAGCCACAAGTCCCCAGGTGTTTTTAACACAGTCCAAAACTCACTGCTCGCTTTCAGTTTCTGTTGAAACACTCAAAGTATTAAACAGCTCTTCCAAGTTTGTTTGTCAATGAAACCTGACGTATCCCCCCTCCCTTCCATCACTTGTGTGACACCTATAGCCCTGTCTGTGTGATGGTAGAGGATCCCAAGCCAGAGAGAAGATAAATACAGAACAATTTATTTTTAAGCTGTTGATTTTTAAGTAACTTATTTAGTCAAAAGACATTGGACATGTGAGACTACATCATCTGGCTATGAAACTCACCTACCCTGATGGCCACCTAATTTATGTGGTAGTGCCAACTAATTGCACTATTATGGACCTTGTTTAGACAATAGTGATAATTTTAGAAGCCAGATTTATAATGCTTGTCATGCTATGTTTAAAATAATCATTCCAAATTTTTGCTATCAATATATTTGGAATTTTGTCATAGGGGAGATCAGGTAGTTAGTTTGGAAACCAGAATGATCATACCCAATTAACTTGAGAAGGGGTTGAAGTCACATCACACTCTATGGTACAATTCAAGAACATAAATACATACCAAAATATTACCTAACAGCCAGGATGACAGAGCAAATTGCAGTGCATGGAAACATTCAAGACAGCCTTACATAACAATAATGTATCTAGGAATCTGGGCTTGCAGATGCAGCTTGATTTTGGGGAAAAGTCAGCGCTTTAGCGGACAGCACAGACTTTGGTACTAAGTAAAGAGGTGGTCAGAAGGAGGATTCACTGACATGATTTTTCAGAAACAATGCAAAGAAGAGATTCTAATCTTGGTTTCCTTGGTTCTAATGGCAGATAGTTAGACTTTTCATTCACTGTCACATTAGCAATCCCCTCTTACCTCTGGTATTTTTCCTTCTATTTATCCATTTAACTTTATTTTTTGCTCTCTATACGTAGTTATATGCACATGTGTAGTTACTAAATCATATAACAATCATCAGTTTTAAACAGAATTTTGTAGTCCACTTACTCTGCAGTAAACTTCTTCAGAAATCCATAAACCAAAAATATTACACCAGGGGATGTTTTCCATTAAGTGCAAGGAAAGTCATTCTCAAAAGATATTTTATATAAAGCATAAGTGATCTGCATGTTCAGCATGTTTATAGAAAGCAATTTGTACCTTAGCTCTATCTGACCAGCCAAACGACTGCACAGTTACATCCAAACGTTTCACCAACAGTTTTCTCCGAACTTCATACTCATTGGCTATGGCTTGGTTAATTGCTTCAATTTTTTCCTGAAATGAAGATTCATGAGTGTGACACACACACTAGATTATTTTCTAATTGCAACAATAAATGATAGACTCAATGGTATAAACGGATTCAGATATTAAACACAGATTTGACTTTAGCACACAATTATCTACCTATTAAACATTCTCCAGTCATGGAATTGGGCCCCAAATGCAAGCCCCAGCTGCTAACACTGCTTCCCTGATGGCCATGAAAGCTCTACCTTCTTCATGGCAGCCCAAGTACAGTCTCCTATCGGCACAGTGTTCAATGTTGTTCATAAGGTATGAAACTCCGCACTTTTTTCAAGCTGCTGGTTTGCTTCCTCCAGTATTTTCCAGAGCAAACAAGTAAGGAGGAGAAAAATATGAACAAGGTATAAACTCAAAGAAATGCAAGGATTTCTACCCTCAAGTGCTAGGGAGTCTGAAGTCCCCAGCTCCTCAAAACTAAAATAAGTGTCTTTAAGACAAGAGATGTGGCCCTAAGAATAAAAAACAGTACTTATACAGTATTTCAAACAATTATCTAAGGATCTTGATTAGAGCCTAGGATGCAGCAGAGAAGGCAGCCTCATGCAGCAACAAGATGTTCCTTTATGATTCATATCAGAAAAAAAAGACAAGATACCACTGGAAACACTATGGCTCTCAGGGTGGCAAGCAATGGTCCCTGCTGGGGCAAAAACGCAGACATTTAGCGCTAAAGGGAATTCTTGTCTATGTTTTGCCAGGAGTCTGTACTCAAGATAACTGATTTAAAAAACAAACAAACAAAAAAACCCACAAAGTGTTTGGTAATGCTACCAGACACAGGAGACAAAAAGTCTCTTACCCAATGAGCCGGTCCCAATGGTTTCTTCAGTAAAGGTTTTCCAACATGGCCAGGTGGAACCTTTGCTAAGGTTTCTTTTAGCTGTAATAAAATATATTGTGAACATGCTACAGTGGCCATAAACACTGCTTTTCAAAAATCAGATTTAGGGAGGGAGGGACTGGGCATTATATAGGAAGCAAAGGGGGGCCCTTTGTTTCGATACAGGACTGTCCAAAATACATTGTGCTATATAAAGATCCAATCACATCTCAATCACATTTGTTTCTGAACATTCTTAACTCTTATTGTTACAAGTAATATAGTAATCTTAGATAAAAGGTAGAGAAAATACATACAAAGATCAACAGACTCCATTATGACCTCAGAGATAGGAAACATCTGTGATTAAAATGGAAAATCATACATTTGATAAGATCTATTTCCCTTTAAACACAGAAACTATCCTATATATAATTACTTCATAGCTTTCTCAATTCCAGAATATGTTTTATATGAAGACTTCATGGAAGTAGGATCTAAAAAGGGCCCCTTTGTAATAAAAAAGAAATTCTTCAACATGATCAGTTAAATTATATGGCTGATCAAATGATTTGTGCAGCTACTATATCATCTTTCCTATCTCAAAACTATTAAGAACACAGGTATAGAAATAGGATAAAACACTTGGATTGGAGGAAAAGGGGGTCAATGAGTCACAAAGAAACTGCCTCTTTCCATTATTGCAAGTCATGTTTCTGAATTTATGCAAACACTCTCTTCAGCGGCCTACAAAATGTAAGGCCTCGTTTCCCAGAGGGGCTGAATACCTGCAGCTCCCACTGAAATCAATGGGAACTGTAGGTGAACAGTGACTCTGCAAGTCACACCCCAAATAAAGCCACTGTCATAAAAGAAGCGATACTTTACCCAAACTCTTTGTTTTTCTTGTTACGTTTTACATTTTGCTTATGGTTTCCTACCAGATGGTAATTTGTACATTTCATGAAGTACAAACCATTTCAAGAAAATTGTTTTCACCTTTTCAACATACTGGCAAATGCATCCCTGGTCCTCTCTTAAAATTTAGGAAACTTTTCCTACCCATCTCTGACCCCGCCAGAACATGCCCTTTACAACCACCAGAATTGCATGTAAATGTCTTTCTGATTTACAAAATGTTGTTCTTCCAAAGTTGTTTCTGGAAAACCGGATGTCAACTGAAAGATTTCTAAGTTTATAATTGTAGGTATCTGTCTGTTTCATAATCATTCTTTATGACTGTGCTATTTATTACTACACACATTGCCAATTCCTATCTGTTTTGCTTAGTAGTTCAAAAAACATCCAGAACAGCAGAACTAATGGTTGATTTAAACAAGCTGCATATTTGTCGTATGCATGATTAACAAGATTGCCAGCTACAGTAACCTTTGATTTCCAGCAGTAGAGACTTTGGCATGCACAAAAGAGAAAATACAGCTCTATTTCAGATGCTACAGTGTCAGATTAAATTTTGCATATTAAAAACAAGAAAACCTGTAAGTTCCTTCTCTATGTGTTACTATTATCACTGTATATTCAAGTCTAAACTTTTCACTACTTATGTTATTTTAGTTTTTGCCTTTCATTCAGATTTTGTCAATGAAAGTTGACCACTACATTTCACTTTTGTTTATAGTCAGTATCTAATCAGCTTCACATTTTGGTTTCTAAATACTACTAAGGGTTGGATTGCAAACACTGCAAATTCCCTGAAAAATAAGTTTCTGCTTAACGTTTTTTAAAAATTCACTGAAACATCTCATTAGGCTTTCAGTCTGTTTTCACTACAAGACAACTTTGGGGCCTAAAGTGACTTAACAGTATCCTTTTAAGCTTAATAGACTTAGCATTGCCATTATTGTGAACCAAGCAAAAAAGTGAAAGGGAAGTTAATTACGAAATTTTTAAAAAGTATGAACTCTAGTATGTCATTTTTACATAAAAGAGTCTGATCATACAGATATAAATACAAAGAATTATCTATAGAGCACCTTCCATCAGAAAAAATCTTTGCCAATGTTAATGAGTTCATCCATGTGAGATAAAGCATTTTCTCCATTTTACAGATGGGGAAATGGAGGCACAGAGATCTTAAACTGCCTTTCCTGAAATCTCAAATCCATGACAAAGCCAGGAACAGAACTGTGATCTCCTGAGTCCACATTATCTGTCCCCTCCTAAATGAGGGCAACTGCCAGAAAACAAGTTTGGAAAGCCAAATTCTCTTTAAAGACTTCCAAATGAGTCATTTCTAGCAACTTTGACTCAGCTGAAGTAGAAATTCCTAAAAGGCTTCTAAAAGGGGTTTTTGAGACCTTAGTAATTATGTAAACTTTAAGGGACAGATAATGTAAGAAAGTTACATTTTTGTTTAAAAAAAACTAGTACTATAACAAAGAAAAAATATTTTCCTCCCCCCCCCCCCAGTTTAATTTGCGTATTTGACCACACATTCAGTTTCACTGTTTCCCCCAGATAGTCAGCTTTCCCTTTGCTCTTTCAAAGAGCAACAGGGTGAGAACACACTTTTTAAAAAAAAAAATAAGGAAAATGTAATTAAAGTCACAAGAAATGACAAGGGGACTCTAGGGTAGGTGTTCACTTGATACTAATTTTAACTGACTAGATTTCAAGATGATAGGTCCCTTTAAAAAGTTGTTTATATATCTAAGTAGTAATAAAAAACAAGTTTCTCCTTAACTTACCTGCCAAGACCTAAGTTGGGTGGTTCTGAGAAACCCCAGCAGCAGGTGATGACTCAAAGACCTACAGCAGCATAAGGAATACAGAACCCTTCATGGTAATGAGATAGCCACAGCCTTTGCGCAGGATACACAGAACCCTGACCTCAGGTCTTAACAATGAAGAAGCCCTTCAGTTCACCTTTAATATCTGCAATTTCTTTGTGAATCATAGCGCATTCTGTAAACCATATTAACCCCCCAATACTAGAAAAGTTTCACAAGAGGCAATGGAGCTAATTTAAATGAAAGCAATAATACTCTAATATTGTACTTTTGTTCCTTTGGATCTTACTTTTTTTTCGATTCCACTGAAGAACTGGAACATAGTTATGTTGGCTGGAGGCTTGGACATGCCTAATGCAATACAAATGCCTTTTAGCTCCTGAAAGACCTCGCTACCACCTCCTTCTTGTGCTTTTTTTGGAGGGGCGTTCACACACAGCATTCTGGCAGCTTCCAGTTCTGAGATGAGGTATGCTGGGGTAAAAAAATTAGATTTCAGAGTAAGATGCATCCAATTTTAAAATTACTGAGAATTAAAGTACTTACAAGTGATAAAGGCACAAACAGAACATTTTAGAAAGATTTCGGACTTTAATTTTTGAATCCAAAGAAAGCTCATATTTATAACAATCACTGGGTAGGAGTATGTGGTCCTGAGGGGACCACTGAGAAGGGGAAGCTCTAAGGTGGAGGCATCTGTGGCAACTGGCAGTCCTGCTGAGAAATCCCACTCCAGTAGATTTTATTATACGTCTAACAGAGCATGGCTCTTCCCCTGCAAGGCCTTTGCAGAGTGAGCAGTGTTGATCGGGAACATGGGAAAAAAGCAAGAAGAGGCTAGCACATGGATTTACAGCCAGGTTGACAGGACTCCCTAAAGTCTTGGGTCAAAAAGTGGGACGGCTAGAGGTATAAATGAAAGACTGGCAGGGGAACCAGGATTGGAGATCATCCAAGGAACTGGGGAGCTAGGAACTGGGAAACAGTTAAAACAATCAGAGCTATTCTTGGGGGCAATGGAGACACTGTAAAGAAAGCAGGAACTGATGCTGAAGCTGACTGTAGAGAACTCTGCAAAGCTTTTCACATGAAGACAGCAGGGGGATGGCATCATATTGCAAGTCAGGGATTTACCACCCCCCCGCCCCCCCCCCAAAAAATAAAAACAACAACAACCCCACAAACAAAATCTTGTGAGGTGTCTGCTTATGTTCAAGAATTCAGCATTATGTTTAATGTCAGATTTGATTATGTAACCTTAGTTTGTGATTCCCATAATTTTTAAAGTTTGAATTAAAATGAGATGTACATTTTCTCTTTAATTTCACTTAGAAATCTCAACAGTAATTTAGAGTTCTTCTGTTCCAAAATACAATGGGGATACTATGCGTAGAAATTAACAAGAATGTCACTTTACTCTGCTGCTTCCAAACAGCAAAAAAAGATACAGGGGCTATTTATGGAGGAGGCTGACACAGAAAAACTGAGGCTCCTCTCCCCAAAAGTCAGGCTTTGAGATGGGTTTTAGGGGTGTGGAAGAGGGAAAGTTCTTAACCGTCCACCACCTATGCACCCCATCCGAAGAGTCAGGTAGAAGGCCATGATAGAGGATTCAAACTGATGACAGATCTACCAGTCAGAGTCCGATACAAAAAGTGAACCCTCTGAGCAAAGTCCAAGGTCTTTACCCTGACAGGAATCTCAACATGCTTCCCTCTTCCCAGCATCTTGTAGAGAGGAATGCAATAGGCTTTTCACCAGGTCATTGCCCCTGGTCTTCACAGGTGCTCTCCCACCCTCAAATCTTTTCTACTGGATACTGACTAGTAAGTGGCTGGTAAAAATTTTTAAGACTTGGCAGTGTAATGCGTCGCCTTCAATTCTTTTGTTTGGATTTTGGACTCCTTTTGAAATGTAACAGAAAATATGTAAGTAAAATTCTTAAGAATTACCGAAAAATTATTCACTGCTTTTATGGGAAACAAATAACACAATACCATCACTATTCTGTCTCAGAATCATAAAAATGAACAGGAGCGGGAATCTTTGCATTAGCAGGCCTCTATGAAAATGTTCCCTTTAACTTACTGAGCAGCAGGAGGCAGTTCTTCTGATTGAGAAGGCGTTTTGTCACCTCTCCTGATGTTAGTGATGCATATGGACAGTTCATTTCCCCCAGTAGCCCACTCACTTCAAGTTGGAACTCTTCTGCTTCATTTGGACCTTTAAAAAAGCAACTTGTTTAATCAGTTCAAATATTTAGTTTCCTGATTTTGTGATCATAAATTAATTAGGAACTATAGGACTTTGGAGACCAGGGTGGTTTGGTTAAAAAAAAAAAATTTGTGGCTACAGCAGAGAGTTATTCATGCTAAAGGAGTATCAAAATGAAAATATTGCTGTGGGTGAAAGCCACAGAAGTCCTCTGGGTTTTCAAAGCTTGGGACTCAGCATGACTGATTTGAGGACAAGTAGTTCCTCAGTGATTGCAGAATTATGCTTCCATTTGCTTTCTCTCCCAGTCTAGGAACTTTTCACTTAGTAGCCATATAAAGTACAGAAGTTGGAACTAATGATACCACAGACCCCAATCTGGAATCTGTGTGGAATCTTAGTGTCACTTAAATATCAGAGCGATAGGCATCTTAGATTTAGATGATTCTGGTTGAAGTACTCTTAGGGTAGGTCTACACTTACCCGGTAGTTCGGCGGCAAGCAAATCGAACTTCTGGGTTCAACTTATTGCGTCTTGTCTGGACGCGATAAGTCGAACCCGGAAGTGCTCGCCGTCGACTGCTGTACTCCAGCTCGACGAGAGGAGTACGCGAAGTCGACGGGGGAGCCTGCCTGCCGCGTCTGGACGGAGGTAAGTTTGAACTAAGGTACTTCGAACTTCAGCTACGTTATTCACGTAGCTGAAGTTGCGTACCTTAGTTCGAATTGGGGGGTTAGTGTAGACCTGCCCTTAGTGAATAATTAGGAATTGCTGGATAAGAAAGGTCAAGAGTACCACAAGCCTTCCCCTTTTAAGTTTACATTTATGACCCTCACCTACTTGCTTTTTCTTAGTAGGAGGGACAGTCAAGTAGCTTAGGTGCAACATTTAGATTGACAAAAAATGTGTTTCCTTGTGCTAGAGCCCAAGAACTAGAGTGAAACTAAGGGTATGTCTTCACTACCGGACGGATTGGTGGGCAGCGATCGATCCAGCGGGGATCGATTTATCGTGTCTAGTCTAGACGCGATAAATCGATCCCTGAGCGCTCTCCCGTCAACTCCTGTACTCCAGCTCGGCGAGAGGCGCAGGCAGAGTCAACGGGGGAGCGGCAGCAGTTGACTCACCGCGATGAAGACACCACGGTAAATCGATCTAAGAACGTCGACTTCAGCTACGTTATTCACGTAGTTGAAGTTGCGTAACTTCGATCGATCCCCACCCCCCCCCCAGTGTAGACCAGGCCTAAGATAGCTTTTCATCATCCAAGCTGAATCAAGTACAAAATATGAATAGAAAAAAAAAGTTTAAAATTGAGCACTTAAAAAAGGGACATCAACTTGAAAATATTATTATAAACCCAAACCAGACAAAATTAGGATACCACTTACTAGCACTACAAATATATAAACCTTGATATATATTGCCCAAGTTCCTGAGAATTTAGGAACAGGCACGAAGATCCAGGTTAGTTCTATTTTTACTCAGCCCCTGAAGTGGGAACCTTATAACATGCAAGATTTTTTTACTGCCTCTATTAGTAATGTTTTCTCACTAAAATGAATAAAATATAGGGAGAAGAGGATTATTGGAAAGAACACACAGCAGGAAAAAGAACGGAAAGAGACAGGACACTGAGAAACAAAAAGATATGTAGGGACAGTGAGTAGATTACAAGTTAAAACTCTTTTTTACATTAAGAGTCCATTTGCCAATCTGTGTGGTTTTATATTTCCCTTTTAAAAAAAAAGTCTCATGTGTTGAAGTGTTAAATGCTTTCATTAACAAAAAGGAAAACTAATTGTACCGGAGAAAATTACTGCACAAAGTAAACAAATGGAAAATACAGAAAAGTCTGTAACTGAAAAATTAAAGAAAAATATTAGGGTTAGGTGTTACTTGTAACAAAAATAGGTTAAAAAGTGTATACAATTCCACAAATACTCAGAATTCTGTTGAATACCCGTTAAAGATAAAATATGGATTCTAATACATAAAGTGTAAGTCTGAAGAATGCCAGAATTAGAGCTTATTACAAACTCAACAAAATTGTTTTAAACATTTTCTTGAAAGTTTTATTTAGTTTTTCCCCATTAAAGATAAAAAATTATGGAAAATTTTAGATTTCCAATTCCTCCCTCACAGAGCATTTCATAATTCATTGTTTGTCTTCCCTTTAAGATAATCAAGAGTAAATAGGAAATTGAGGCAAATTTCTAGTTATTAGAGCATCCACTCTGGAATTTTAAATATAATTTAATACATCAGATCCTCAAAGAGTTGTAAAAAAGTTATTTTGAAATTTTGATAAATAAAACTTTGTTTCCTCCAAAAATAAGAAAGGATTCAATAACTGAACACACTCATCTCTGTGAAAATCAGTTAAAGGAAAAAATAACTTCAGTAGAAAGTTCATCCCAACAACAAATTCAGTTTCTGTTGGATGCACACTGGGTCAGCTTGAAAAATGAGGTGGAAAACATCCAAAAACTGATAGGATGCAGACAGTACTCTATGGTACAATTGATTTAACTACTGTCAGCCCAAATCTATAGAACACACATCTATAAAAGTGCATTAACTGCACAATTTTGTTCTCAGGGCTGCGGTTACTTACTGTTAGTAGCTTGCACATTTTCTTCTAGTTTACAGTATAGCCTTAACTCAGACACCAGCCAAGCACAGAGTTTCGTAAATTCAGGGGAACTGGCTCCACCAGAGACTGCTTGAGTCAGCGCTCCATCTTCTAACAATGGACCTTTGTAACTGGCAAGCAAAGTTAAAAGCACAACTTATTAAGCATCTAGATTATGACTGAATTCTGCTATAGATTTTATTTATTTATTTATTTTAATGTCTATGTGAACATGTAAGGAATATCACCATTATATCTAAAGTGTTGAAAATACAGGTAAATGTCACAAAAATTCATGAGTTTAACTATGGGGAAACAGGACATTAAAAATGTTTGAGTAAAACAAATGTGACAGGAGTCAAAATGTTTTCATTTGGAGCAATGCTACCAAAATATGGAGTGCAACTTCTATCATAGATCTTAGTTTATTTATCTATTCTTTCTGCAATTCTAAAGTACCTCTCTGGAATTACTGCTTCATAATATGTTGAGTAACTAGTGCCTGACTGTTCTATTGCCCTTTTTTTTTTTATTGCCGAAATGTCATTTACTTTCATATTTTTACTGGGTTGCCAGACAATGCAAATTAGAAACACTGGATATAGATGTTATATAAATAGTGAAGGAGGAATAATTTTCTGTTGAATAAAAACTTTAAAATGGACATTAATAAGGTGAAAAGTTGTCTTTGTATGGAGAATTATGGGCCAAATTCAGTCCTGGCATAAGTAGGCACAATTCTACAATGGGAGTTGTACGCACTATGTCAAAGCTGAATCTTATTCAACTCTAAATGCAACACATTTTAGTTATTTACTGGTTTCAGAAGATAAGTGTTCTGGACAACAAAAGAAGAACAATTTCCCCTAACCTTGTAAAGGCAGAGATTACAGCTTGTACTCTGGTAAATATAAAAGGTGCTAGATTGTTTTGATGTAATATACCCATCTGAAAAGGGATCAAAGAAACCTCAAAAACAGTTGAAGTTACCCTGATACCTTGAAGAAGTAAAACCTCAAAGGACTGAGTCCACTTTGACAACTGGTGCAGTCAACTCTTGATAGATGTCAAAGATGACAGATGTCTCAACCAGCATACGAGGGCTCTCATCCTGCAAAGATTTGGGTTGTTACTCACAGGGTGTAAAGTTACACACATGAGTAAATCTTTGCAGGATTAGGGCCTAAGTAGTTTGTCAAGTGAAAGGCCCACTCTCTGATTCTCCTAGCAATTCCCCCTTCCCTAGAAATGCCATCCCAGCTAACATATCTCTCATAATCTGGCTCCACTCCTGCAGCTCTTTAGCTAGCAATCCAATCTGTGGGTTGCTGACTGAAACTTCAATCTCTGCCTCCCCATGCTCCATAACACACATATTTCTGCTCCTCTTCTCTCCAGTAATGTCCCTGCTCTGGTTGCTGTACTTCTCCTGCTGCAGCCTCTTGTAATCCACAGTTTGACAGCATTTTTGTTTAGTCCAGATGGCTCAACAAAGCCACACTGGGCCAAATTCTGCCCTCCATTACATCTGTGTAACCTCCTATTGACATTGAAAGTTAAATCAATGTACTCCCAGAATAAAGAATTTGGCCCAGCATGCTATAAAGATGACCTGAAAAAGGAAAAATTGGCTTGTGTCCTTTTAGTCTTCATAATGTATACCGCCTACACATTTGTTTTCCTCCCTTCTCTGAAGGGAAGGTTTTACTCCTGCTTCTCCCTCCCCTGTTAGCATGAAAGCATATGTTGATCAAAGAACTAATTAAGTGATGACATCACAAGAATCAAGAGAATGAAAGCTGAGTAACTTAAAGCAGAAGGGAATTTTAACCAGAGACCTAACTTTTTAAAGTTGTTTGGTTTATTTGTTTTTAACAGCATCTACTTAACTTCAGTGCCTAATGAATACTTTGTAGTAAGGCATCCTTTGTTAAACATTCAACTAGAAAGGAAGGATTCTCCACTGGCCTGGGACTTGGGAAACCAATGTTCAATTCCCTGCTCTGCCACAGACTTCCTGTTTGACCTTGGGCCTCAGTCTATCTAGGCCTCAGTTCCCCCATTTTACAGATGGGTATAATAGTACTCCCTCACCACTCAATAATGCTACAAGGATAAGTGATGACTCAAAACACTGCGGCAGCTCCTTGTAATGTTTCAGTGTAGACACTACTTACGCAGACGGGAGGGGTTCTCCCATCTGCGTAGGCAATCCAGCTGGCCTAGAGGTGGTAGCTAGATTGATGGAAGAATTTTACATCAGGGGTTAGGTCGGTATAGCTATGTCTCTCACATATGTCGATTTTTCACACCCCTGAGAGATGTAGTGATTACAATGTAAGTTCCCAGTGTAGACCATCCCTCAGGTACTGCACTCATGGAATCCAAATAAGTACCATCGACAGACAAAACACCATAGCCCCGACAATTAAGTCTGAGAACACAATAGACATGCTGTACTACAGCAGAAAAATTCTCCGGCAGAAAGAAAGAAAGATCTTTTAGGGCTGCTTCTCCGACATTTCAAAACCTGTAAAGTCGGGTTTCTTCTAGAACAAAGATTTTCCGTTGAATCCCTAAACCCCACCTCTCCCTCTGCCACTAGAGGAGCCCCTCACATGTGCCTATGGAAGAGGGAACAATAGGCGAGTGTCACATTGGCCACCCGGAGTTAACATGGAAACACGAGCACAAGGAGTTTTCAGCCTCAATCCCCCTCACAGAAACTGTCAAGTCACCCACGAGATACAGATCCACCTCCCCCCGCCCGAGCGCAGCACGGGCTGGGTGTGCCGAGAGGGGGTAGCCGGTCGCACATGTGTATGCCGCGGAAGGCCACCTACCCTAGATCCTCCAACGACTCCAGGATGTCGCTCTCCATGAGCTCGAACTCCATCCTCTGCCCTGGCACCCACCGGCCTGTTTCCTTGCGAGGAACAAAGCTGGCACCTGCACAGCAAAGCAGAGTCAGTCACCAGCGCGCCAGCCCCTTCCCCGGCTACAGCCCCGGGCCCGGGGCGAGGCCACCTCACCCCACCCCGCTCAGCGGCAGCCCAGGGGCTCCTCAGCCACGCCCCCGCCCAGGCCGGGGGTCGCCCCGTCAGCTCCCCGCCCCGTCACCCTCCTCCGCGCCTGCCCGCTCCCCGGCCGCACGGGGCTCCCCCGACGCACTCTGCGCAAGCAGCTACCAAGCCGACTGCCGGGTTGGCATGTCAGAGCGAGGGGGGGGAGCAGGCCCCCGGCCTGACCTCTCACCCGGCACCGGGAGCTGCCCTAAGCGGTGCCTAACTCACATCACCGCCTTGTGTTCTTTTAACGTCTCCGCTACTCTCCGTTTCTCTTTCAGTGTGACCGGTGATTTTTTTTTTAATTTCCGTTTTTTTGTTTTAATAGCAGAAACGGCCCCTTGAAGAAAAATATTTTTATCAGGCAGCGTCTGGCAGCCTTGAGACGAAGGACCCCCTCCTGTAGAACCCACGTTGGAATGTGGAGGGTTCTGGCCGTCTGGAGACAGTGAAATTAAAGAAACGAAAGGATATGGCGCGGGAAAAGGGACAAACTTCAGCAGATAGCGGCCGCGGTCTCCTACGCCGGAGGGTGCTTGTGCTAGGACCACAAGTCCCATCATGCAAAGCGTTAGTTGGAGCCCAGCGGCCGTTGGATTCCAAATCTGCGCGTTTCGTCATGGCTAAGCGTGCATTCATGAATAACCCAGGTTGGAAAGAACGCGCGTGGCTCCACCTGCAGCGCGGGCTCCCATGCTCTGCCGGGCTGTCCGGCAGCAGCCAACGCCAACTGCCTCGTGCTCACTCACCTACCCGCGTCCTGCTGCTCCAGAAAAGAGGACGAACGTCCAGCCCTGTGGGTCTGCACCCGCAGCCCCTCTAATGGGCCAGCCCAGAGTCAGGCTGCTGCAAAATCCCGAGCTGAATGGTCCACTGCCTTCCGCATCCCCCCTATGCCTTCCCCTTTTGCAATATGAGGGAGAACCTGGCGCACGTTTATCTCGAATGCCTCAGGTTGCAGCCCCTATTCCGGCTCCTCCAGAGCCTCCTGTTGAGGTTCTGGCTACACTTTTCCCCACCCCTGTTTATATTCTCACACCCTGTCCGTGTCCCCACAAAGTTGTGAACCTCCTCCTGGCCCTGGCCAAAGTGGCCATCTTCAACACCAGAAGGATGCTAGATGAGGGAGTGCTCTACAACGGTGGGGCCT
Organism: Terrapene triunguis; assembly: GCF_002925995.2. Classification (NCBI taxonomy): domain Eukaryota; kingdom Metazoa; phylum Chordata; order Testudines; family Emydidae; genus Terrapene; species Terrapene triunguis. The sequence goes on along the minus strand of NW_020664436.1, from coordinate 7,929,519 downwards.
ATTTTCGCTCCTTCCTGGTCTCATGCATCTGAGCAGAGTTCCTCTGGGTGGTATCTGCTGGCTCCCTGGACAGTTTTGAGGAGCAGTGGACACTGTCTGGGGTTCTCTGCTCGGTGTCCCCCTCTGCATCCCGTTTTGAACCTGTGACCTTCACTCCTGACCCTGTTATTCATTAGTTGTCCCCCACTTTCAGTTGGTTCCTGGGTCCAGTGGTCCCTCCCACAAGGCTGGGGGAGGGGCCTTTACACCTGGGCGGGCACCTCCCAGGATTTCCAAAAAGGTCTTCCCCATTCCCACCCTGCCTCCAGGGGATGACCTGCTGCCAATCAGTCACTGTCTCTGCTGAGGGGCTGCTGGGCTCCTCAACACCTCAGTAGGCAGTGCTCCCTACTAAAGGAATGGGAGCTGGCTGGCTAACAAGCAGTTTCCTCTTGCAACTTTTCTAGCTCCCAACACTGCCAGCTCCCCTGCTCCCCATCCCAGGGTTAAGGAGACTCTCTGGATTTTTGAGATCAAATGGTGAATTGACCCTTCCCCTCAGACTTGTAAAATGGAGGCAGGATGTTTGCATTGAAATGCAGTTGCAGGCTTGTGTGACGAATTTAAGCTGGTGGGGAGTGGGGGTTGGATATAGAATGAAACTCTGGGGTCTCCCTCCTTTTTCTCTATGTAGATTTATGCAAATCAATCATGTTTCCCTGTGAGGATGTTGGCAGGTGTGTGTGGAGGTTAGAGACTGCCCTGTTGCCAGGAAGAGGGAGTGAAGAATCTTGGAGTCAAGCCCATTAACACAATGTTAAACTGGATTAGTCCCGGTCCACAGTAGTTGCAAAGCCCTGTTGAACATCGTATTAACATGACTCTTTAAGATATTGAACAGGAGGTGTCATTTCAGAAAAATTCTGTGGGGAGAGGCCAAACATGTGCCAGCATATAGAGTGTTATAGGTGGTTACATGGTATCCTGGAGTCTGGGGAATCAAAAAGTGGAAGGTGTAATAGTATATAGACCTATAAAAAGTAGGGGGACCCCAAACCAAGGGAAAGGGCCCTTGCCCTATATCAAATTACACCGCTGTTGTTAAACAGAACTCTGCAACCAGTGCAAATGGAGACAAACTGTTGAACATTTGTTAACATTTTTCAAGGTCATGTTTTAACACGACCTTATTTTTTAGTCAAGGTAAATCTTGTGAGAAGGGCAGGTTCTGAGTGGTTCCTGCCAACATCCTCAAAGGGGAAACTATGTATGTGCATAAAGGTATAGAAAGAGAAGGAGGAAGCATAAAGGAGTAAGGACCTGTAGGGGAGAGAAGAATTCCCTCTGCTGGTTCTGGTACTGCTAGGCTGTGTTGCCGCCCCAGGACAGAGATCCAGGGTCCTGCAGGCAGTCCTGCAGAGTCCATGAATCCCAGAAGGGTGGCTTGTGGAGAAAACGACAATATTAGGTGGTAAAAAACAAAGCCATGTTGTGAAGCTGGTACTGTGGTGCATGTGCATGAATAAATGACAACGTGTTTTCTCTCTATTGTATTTGGTGGTTTTCAGGAGCTACAGCCTGACTGGTCCACAGAAAGAGAACGTTATTCCTATTTCTTGTAATAAAAATGTGTTTGTTATTTTGCAATGAAAAAACCTTACTGTACATTAGCTGCTTTGTGCCTGCGTGGGGGTTGGTGTGTCTGGAACAGTGATGAGCTTGGCAGAATACTGCATGGAGCCAAGTTCCACCTAGTCTGCTCTGCAGGTGAATTTACTGAGACGAGCTGAGCCCTTCAAGACGGGTGCTCTTGTGACCTACATAGAAACGAGTGATCTTGAGCTCATCCAGTCCCTTTCAAAAGCAGCACTAAAGAGGGAAGCTGGCAAGAAAGCTTTGTCTTCTGTGGAACTAAGCTAACCAGATGAGGATTCACTTGGATCTTAGTTACTGAAGAGCTAAATATCCCTGAAGTGTAGTGTAGCCAGCTATTTGGGGTTGTGGATGTGTTGTGAGGACTCTGTGCCTCCCTTTCTCAAGAGCTGATTGGCTGGTTATAGGAATGATCATTTGCAGGGCACTGTTTTAATTGTAATCTGTCCAGTGTAGATGTGCAAGTCCCCAAGTTTACCTGCTGCTATTTTTCTATGCCCAGAGGACATTTCACATCCCAGGCCTAACTACTCAAAAAAAAAAAAAAAAAAAAAAAAAATACAAAACATACCTAAAAGGACAGATTTAGAAACACACAAGTGAGGTTCCCATGGAGTAATCTAACTGTGGGACAGGGCACTACGCCAGGCTCCTTATAGAAACAGAATTGGAAAGCATAAATTTGGTTAATAGAGTTCTTGCATTATGTTCTCTAAGTTAGGAGCCCAAATACCTTTCCGGATCTGGGCCTTAGTACTTTGCCTCTGTTGTGGTAGGCTCAGTAGCCACAGTCCAGCCTCTTAGATTTTGGGCTTGGCAACATGGAGACTTACAGCACACTAGCCTGATGTGCACTAACTAGCCATGTGGATCCAGCTACCGTGCACTAAAAGTTCTGTGCACTTTGACATATTGCTGTTTGTATGTGAAAGCACAATTCAGAACTTATAGTGCAGGGGTGAGCAAACTTTTTGGCCTGAGGGCCGCATCAGGTTTCAGAAATTGTATGGAGGGCCGGTTAGGGGAGGGGGTCGTGGGCTGCCTCCCCCCCTCCCCATCAGCCCCCCTGGGACTCCTGCCCCATCCAACCCTCCCTGTTCCCTGACGGCCCCCCCGGGACTCCTGTCCCATTCACCCCCCCATCCCCTGACCGCCCCTGGAACCCCTGCCCGACTGCCCCCTGCCACCCCATCCAACCCCTCCTCTCATTCCTGACTGCCCCCTGGGAATCCCTGCCCCCTGGGGACCCCTGTTCCCCACCCACTGACCACCCCGAATCCTATCCACACCCCTGCTCCCTGACCATCCCCCCGAACTCCCCTGCCCTCTATCCAACCTCTCTTGCCTCCCGCTCCCTGCCCCCTTACCGCGCTGCCCGGAGCACCGGTGGCTGGCAGTGCTACAGCCGCACCGCCTGGCTAGAGCCAGCCACGTCGTCGCCACCGTGCAGCACAGAGCACCGGGTCAGGCTGGGCTCTGTAGTTGTGCTGCCCCAGGAGCTCGCAGCCCCGTTGGCCAGAGCATTGCGCCAGCGGTGGAGCGAGCTGAGGCTGTGGGAGAGGGGGAACAGGGGGGGAGGGGGCCAGCCTCCTGGGCCAGGAGCTCAGGGGCTGGGCAGGAGGGTCCCGCAGGCCGGATGTGGCCCATGGGCCGTAGTTTGCCCACCTCTGTTCTAGTGCATGGTAGCTGGGTCCACACGGCCTGTTAGTGCATGTTGGACTAGCATGCTGTAGATTTACACCTTGGCTTGCCATGCACTACATCTTCATTTGGACATGCCCTTACGCTTCAGAGAGTTTTGGACAGCTGAGGTTGACAATGGTTTGTCAGGCCTAAGGATAAACATTTTTCAATGATTGCTTCACCTTCTATCTGATCTTCATGGACCAAAGCCTTGGCCCACTGGAGTCAATGGGAGCATTGCCATTGATTTCAATAGGGCCAGAATTTGGTCCTATAACAGTAAAGAACAGAAATTTAGGGCTTATCTCAATGCAGCTGCATTCCTAGGGAAATAAACTTCGCCTGCATTTCTCAGCCTTTTTAGGTTGATGGCCCATTATTCAAAGTCAAATATTTTTTGATCTCCCTACATGTACTGTAAAAGTAATGGTAATAAATGTATCATTGATAATGGTATATCTCTATAATACAAACTACTATATTTGATCTCACACACTTTGAAGGCTTTTGTAATCCCAGTTATTTTCTTTGCTTTAGATTTGTAATAAATTTTTCAGTGCCTCACAATCCCCGATTGCCTTTTAAAACCCACCAGCTGAGAAACACTGACCTATACCAATACAAGCACTGTTATAGCTGTGTCCACAGTAGGAAGTTGTACCGATTTAACTATATTTGTTTCTAAATCAGTTTAAAGTTATATGAAAACTGTAGGATAGGCCTATGGATGGAGAGAGGTATCTGAACATGACTGGATGGCCTTTGAAACACAGGGATCTGGAAATAATCTTTAGCCATGAGCCCTGTACCAGTGAGAGGTGGTACTTCCTGTCAGTATAATTCATTACATTTCCCTTTACCAGTAAAACATCCAATTCCCTTACTCGGGCTGGATTGGGACACTTCATATGTCTGAGGATTGAGGTTCAGCCCTATACAGTATGTAGAATAAAGACAAAGGGGATGTAATGTACACAGCTGGAAATAGGGGTAACTCATATGTAGAGGAGACAGGAGGTACTGCAGTAGGAAAAGCAATTAAGAGTGAATATGAAAAAGTAGGGGAGACTCAGTTCTTACTGTTGGGAGTTCCTTTTCCTGCTACACCACGCTCTCCATTTACACAAATTTAAACACACCCAAACGTATAATCATTTAGTTCACGTATCTGTTTGGCCTGGAGAAGGAAGGTTTGGCTTCTGTAAAGGATCCTAGTGAACTGTTAGAAAATCTCTCTATTGGTCTAATTGGTGCCAGAAAAACATCTCCAAGAACTGAGCTGACCCCTATAGTCCAAATACTAATTTGGGTGTCTGCTTTGAGATTTCTTTGGTTACTGCTGTTCAATTGTTTCGATGACTGGGTGGGTAGTAGCATGCTGTTTCAGTCTATGAGCACAAGGAGGCGGCAGCACAGATACTATTTCTAATCTGTCCTTTGAGCCTATAGCATTGGTATGGGATTAGCCAAGGTTATTTCTACAGCATCTGCCTGGTGGTTTACAACTACAATTTGGTTTTTATCCTACAGCTCTTACCCTCTTAAGTAACATCCATTGCCCTACAACACTATTCCTTTTGGTAGTAGCATACACTCAGATTGTCAGTTTGCAGGGGAGTTGGGACTGTTAATAAGCTGTATACACTATCCCTGTCTCCAATGTACTGGTAACTGGACAGAGACCTGCAGTTCATTTCACACAGATCACCAAAACGCTGGTGGATTATTTCTAGGGAAATGTCAGTGTTGGAGCTAGTGTCCATCTAATCGGTTATGCTTGCAACCACAAATCTTTCCCCCTTCCTTTGATCCAGTGCTCCAGCTTTAAGATTGACTTACTTTTCCTCAGGATCACTAATGAGCTTCTTTTGGTTAAAGTGAAGGGGTATTTCTCAGTTCTTGCTCAATCTGTTCCCTTAGGCCTGGTCTACACTAGGACTTTAATTCGGATTTAGCTGCCTTAATCCGAATTAACCCTTCACCCGTCCACACTACAGAGCCAGTTAATTCGAATTAAAGGGCCCTTTAAATCGATTTCTGTACTCCACCTCGACGAACGGAGTAGAGCCTAAATCGATTTTGTTAATTCGAATTAGGGTTAGTGTGGACGCACACCACCGAATTACTGTATTTAAGTTAATGGGGTAGTGTGGCCGCACACCACCGAATTAATGTGGTTTAAAACCGAATTAAGGTGCTTAGTGTGGCCGCGCACAATCGAATTTATACAACCTGTTTCCCAAATTCGAATTATCTAAATTCGGATTAATCCTGTAGTGTAGACATACCCTTAGATCACTTCTCACTCTTCCCTCCCTAGTCCTTTGTACTCTGATTTTTCATCCTACCGAGCTGACTACTACCTCACTGTCTCCTGTGGCAGTTCACCATGGTGCTATGTCCTGTAGCTGTTGTCACTGCTCAATACAGGTTGTCCTTGTTCCTGTATTTTCTTCCCCAAGACTGAATTCTAGTCACAGCTCTGTCAATGACAGAGACTTTTGGCAATGGGCCATTGCTTCTTGGGGCTTCAGTTTCCACAGCTGCATTATGGGGTTAGCAACACCCACCCGTGTAAAAAGTTTGAAGTACTACCGTGAGTGCTAAGTATTACCATATTTTTCTTAGGTGACTAACTGCTATGGTTTCAGCTCCCTCTTCTATGTAGAGGATTCCCCAGTATTCTGTTTGGCCCCAGCCTTCCCCTGCCAGTTTCACATCTCTTCCTGTCTCTTTCTCAAATTCAGTCTCCAGAACTGAGCTCAACTTTTCTCTCACTGCCTCCCTTCTAATATTTGAGCAATTGCTGTCCCCTCTGCTCAGAAGTTTGCTATTTCATGTTCTCTTCCACCTTCTTCCAAATCCCCTACTCACTTCTTCCATGACTCCTTTCACCAGTGATTTCTTGACATCCTTTTTTACATTTCTTTTGTCTGTATTAACAGTACTTAAATACAGGGTCCTACATACATTATGATTCCAAGGCTACTGTATGCATCTACCCCTTGCATCAGAATCACTATCTGGAATCTAAGCATTAGTTTTGAAATGGTTCTAGCCCCTTTTGGTTGCAAAGAAAACACTGAAACTATAAAGCAAGTGTAACCAAGAGAGGGATATCTGACTGAGTTTGCAGGTAGTCTGAAACAACCATTCTGAGATGTGTGAACTGCCCCAGCTGTTATCAATTATGTCATCCACAGCTGTCACTTTAAAACAACAACTTAAATGTCAACATTAACTGTTTCACTACTGATCATTTTAACAAACATCCAGCTACTGTGCTTATCTCACAATCCCAAACAGCCTCCCTGGTGTCACAAGTGCCAGCTGTGAAATGCTCCTACACTGCCGCACATTTTAACACCCCAACTGTGGTCACAAGGAATAGCAAAATAAATAATACAAGGGGACATGATGTAGTGGTTCTTACTACTACTTCTAGTCTTGGTCTCATATGGGATTGGCTCTTCAAGTCCATCTCTATTCCACTCTGTCTTAAAGCATCAATCCAGTTTTGCCCTACAACACTATTCCATCTGGTAGTAGCATAAACTCAGATTGTCAGCTTGCACCTCCACTTCTCCCTCCAGTCCCTGCTGCTTCCCTCATCACCACTGCCCCATCCCTCCTGCTTCCCCCACCCCATCTCCTCCACAAACTCTCCTTGTAAGGCTCTCATTTCTCTTGGACGCCAGCCTATAGACAATCTCCCTACGTAACAAGTTAAGCTGCTGCCTTTAACACAGCTAGGCAGCAGAAGGTGCAGCAGAGATATTTCTTTACTTGGGGACCCGCTTTTTCTGTGAATGAGGCTTCTCCTGTGTTCTGATTTGCACCAAAATCAAAAGGGTTGTGCCTGTTGATACCTAGAACCTTCCCTGAAGTTTTGGAATTAATTTGATGTGGCATACCAAAGTTATCCCATTACAAAAAGAGAAATGCCATGAGATTGTATACTACACCCCACATCAGAACTCCCACTGCTGTCAGTGGGAAGTTTACACAAAGATCCAGGGTAAAATATGGCCTTTAGTTAGCAATTATATTTTTCATTATCAGTATTATACCTTTTTACCAATTTCAACATCACTTAACTTCAGGGGACTACTACTATTTCTGCCTCATGTTTCTCTTCCATCACTAGCCTTGTCTCTTCTGTTCTTCCTTATGCACTTACCTTCACTGCAGCAGCTCTCAATTCCCACCTTTAGGGCATCACTCCTATCTCATTCCATCTGGTAAAGTGATCAGCAAGTAAATATTGCTTAAATTATCATCAGTAGGTTTTACAGCCAGCACCTGCTATGATTAATGAGATAGGACAGTTTACATCTCACTGCTATTGTCTCAGACTGCCTGCAGATTCAGGAATAAATCTCTGCATTGGTCTATGCTCCATTCACATTAGGACGCTTATTTTTGCAACAATGAAGGCTAGAAACTTACTGTTCTTTTTAAATACATGAAAACTGACATTCTGCACAACCTAAATTGTCTGGGGGTCCACAACAACATCAGGCAGGCCAGATATTGGAGATCACTGATGAAAAAGGATATATTGGGTCTTCACCACATGATCTACAAGCACATGACACATGCAGCAAAGACAGCAGAATCCACTTGCTACAGATGGGCGAGCAGCTGTTGCTGTTTGAGCCCATCACTGGATTACTCCAATATTAACCAGATAGAAAGGACTTCAGTGCTTCTGTGGTCACATTTAGCCAGTCCTCAACTTCTGAAGTGACAAATTAACAAAGAAGTCAGGGAAATTCACCATCTGTGGAGCAGAAGCAGGCACAACCTTGGCAATTCAATATGTAGACTATATAGAGTGGCAAAGAGGAGTGAGTATGGCTGGTGCCCAGGTGTTACTTCAGAGGACATTTGTTTTCCACAATGAGAATCATTTCTCCCATGCAGCAAAGGCAAGTGAGATCAGCTATTTCTTCTTGCAGCAGGACTAGCCCAACTTGCATTATATAGACACATGATATAAGGCAAGCTCCTATGCAATATTTTCTGGGATAATTAACACCTATGATAAATCTACTTAATAAAAAAGTCCTCTCCTTGGGTTTGTTTCTGTTTTTTTATGTGCTTGCCAGCCACAGATTAAGATGCTTTCATTACAAGACATTTTTCTTGGTGGAAAGCAGCAACATCCCCCTCAGAAGCAGGTGAAATAACCTCCTGCAAGTGCTTTGAGCACATAAAAGAAGCAACTTACAAAGGAATTTAAGAGTAGTTGTCAGTTTCATGCAGCATGGAAAATACCCAAGAAGTGCGGAAAGGTAAGAATTTAAAATGCCCTGCTCCCTGCCACCACCAGTCCTTCCACAGAATACATACACACCATTGTCAAATTCTGTTCAGCACACAAGCAAAGGTGCTGGGAGGCAATAGGAGTGAGGCAGCTTTTGCATCCTCCAGCCCCTAAAACAGACACCGTTTTTAATATTCCTATAAAATAACCTGCATGAAATAAAAGTTTTTTAAAATCCTTCACTGAAAATAGGATTTAATAAACAGCACACAAGGTCCAGAGTCATTTCATATTAACTGTTTAATATATTACTTAATAGCGGAAAGAGCAGTGTCCACATATACACACCATTCTAGGGTGCCATCAAAAGAACAAACATACACACAAGTAGGTCATGGACAGCACATCTGAAGACTTGGGGGTAAAAGCCTCAGTGCTGATTAATAGGCTCCGTTTTTACAGCAATGCTTTAAGTCAGCCTGAGACCTTGTGCCCCAATGTGCAGTCTCATCCAAGAGAAAGGGAAAATAAGAAAAGGAACTGTATAAAGCATGCAATTCTATACCCACCTTCTCATAGGATTCCAGCAATCAAACAGCTCCAGATAACGTTTGTATCACTCCTGTGGAAATTAACCAAAAGCCAGGAAAGGGAAAGGGGAAAAGCCAGAGAAATGCACACTGGGTTGTCATCACAGACCCGTGTGCTGAGTACTTAAGTCTACACCAGTCACAACCCTGTGGCGCCCTTTACTTTTCTTCCCAGCCACATCAAAACCGTCTGGCATAGTTCTCTTGATGCCATCTGGAAAAAGGCAGGTGGGCTCAGGGCAGAATGAAAACAGCCGAACAAATTGATCTAGACACAATCATGGACTGTGCTAACGTCAGTAAACAGGCAACTGGTTGACCACTGGGATAAGTGTCACTAGGGAAAATAAGAAACTCTGGATTTGTCCCTTATGCTATTTAATCTGGAATGCTAACCCTCGGGTCTCTTTACAAACCTGAGACAGGATATAGTCCCTTGTGTCCTTCCGGGGATCTGGAATGGGGATCAGCAGCGACAGGAGCTGTAGGGGGTCATTTTGTACCTAAGAACACAACAATAACATCTAGCTCTTATAAAGAATTGTTATATTAGAATAGACCAGTTGTCTAGTTGTGTATCCTGTTTCCAAGTGGCCAATGTGTGACGCTTCCAAGGAAGGTGTAATCCCCACATAACACACCAAACTATGACATACTATAGTAGATGGGGTGTGGGATTCCTTCCTGACCTCAGTGGACCAGTTTATGTCACGAAGCATACATACTGACCTTTGTAATTTTCTCCTAGATGATGTGACTACGGATGCAATCAGAGCCCTACAAGCAGAGGGGACCAGTACAGTAGATAACCCATAAAATGTATTTATCTGTAAACCACAGCAAAAACAAAAAACCAAAAACTTATGCCATTTCACAAAAGTGAAGGGACCCATACAAACTCCCTGCCGCCCCCCCCATATCCGCCAACATATCCTCATCCTACTCTTGAACACCTCCTGCTCTCCCACTGCTACTTATCCCAATGTCTCTGTCAGTACTCCTCAATCGTAACACCCTATTTCAATCCAAGCACACTGAACAAAGACGGTCAGTTGTGCCACGCTCTGGGATGAATATTTGCTAGGGAGTACAGTAAGAAAAAAAATCATTTCACATGTAGTTTAAATCAGGTTTCAACTTCTGGAGAAAAATATTGTGGCAGCAGTTCTCAAATTATGGTTTATAAAGGGTTCTTGCTTTCAGCTTGTGCTAGCTGCTCATTTATAGTGTCTCCTACAGGCAAACAGGCTCCTCACTACAGAACACTGATGCTTGTAGAAGCAGCTGGGGAGAGAGGAAATGAAAAGAAAAAGGAAGACAGGATTCAAATTACTTCTTCTCAAAAAAATGTAGTTTGGCATTTACTAATTCACCAAGTACACTACTTGCAACAGGGATATTGTGGTGCAGAATGGGGATGTATGGAGTGGGAAACTGTTGATTAAATTCTCATACTTTAGTGATCCATATGATGAGAGACTTCGAAAAGCTCTGGACTAGGGCAGTAACCAAAAAGTGCCACTGAACTCCAATGCAGTGTTTTTGACCCAGAAGGGTGAAGGCTAAGCCCCCAGAAAAGTGGAGAGTAAACGTCACCCTCATTATGTTCAAAGTCACCGTTAATATTCTGAAGCTAATCCTCCCCCTCACCCCCAGCCCCCGCAGACAAACTCTGAACTCCGTACCAAGCTGGCAAGAAAATGGATTTCTCCTTCCCACTGGAGATTTCAAAAAAAGATACCAGGGACTAGGATACTTCTCTGAAGAAACTGGTACAAAGAAAGGAGGAAAAATAACATCTACTGACAATTACAATCAGTTAAATTCAGAGCATGTATCATTGGAGGATCAGAAGCTAATACAGAAGGGAGACTGAATCCCAAGACAAGAGCACACAACTCTGAAAGGGTACCTCCTCTGTGATGTATGAAAACGACTTGAACAGTCTCTCTCCCTCTGCCCCAGCTTGTGTTTTAATAATAGCAGGAATGCATAATATTGTCTTCTTTGGTTTTGTGTTGGGAGGCATTTTGGGAAGTGAGCAATTACAACAGATATAACATTTTAATTGAGGAGGAGAGGGTGATGACTAACAAAGGCTTCCTGTATTCAAAATAGTAAATGCTTAAGTGCCAATAAAAAATAGTTTTAGGAAGTCTGACTAAAAATCCTTTCCCCTAACAGCTTAATTTTCACTATCTTGCTGTTTCTTGTGATGTCACCATTTACACTAGCTCTCCAGTTTTTCTGCCTAGCTGGGACCTAAATTTCTTTCATAAAAGATAAAGCAAAAATTTCTGAAAAAAAATCATGCTTTTACATGCATTTTTTTTAAAAGCAAAATGGGCACCGGTTCATATTTTCCTTTGTAAGTCCACCTTTAAGAATAAAGAGTTACAGGTTGGTGTGGAGTAAAACAAGAAATATGAAATGGTAAGTCGCTGCTCCTTTCTGCTAACCTTGCATAATTCAGAACTTGATCAATTTCCCACTGAAGTCAACTGGAGTCTTTCTGCTGATTTCAATGGGAATTAGATCAGGCATTTACTGGTCAGGCTAAGTGGTGGAGATAAGACAGTTACCTTTTCCGTAATTGGTGTTCTTCGAGATGTGTTGCTCATGTCTATTCCACAACAGGTGTGCGTGCTCGCCACATGCACCGGTGCTGGAAGTTTTTCCCCTAGGAGTACCGTAGGGAAGTGCCCTAGCGACCCCTGGAGTGGCGCCTCCATGGTGTGGTATAAGAGGCGCTGGGCACTCCCCTCACCCTCAGTTCCTTCTTGCCAGACAACTCCGACAGAGGGGAAGGAGGGCAGGATGTGGAACAGACATGAGCAACACATCTCGAAGAACACCAGTTACGGAAAAGATAAGTGTCTTTTCTTCTTCGAGTGATTGCTCATGTGTATTCCACAATAGGTGATTCCAAGCTATCTGTTGGAGGTGGGAAGGAGTTCACAAATTCTTGGGACGGAGAATGGCCCTGTCCAACCCGGCGTCCTCCCTGGTCTGGGAGGTGAACCTGTGAACTGAAGACCACATGGCAGCCCTACAAACGTCCTGAATGGGGACATGGACCAAAAAGGCAGCTGACGAAGCCTGCGCGCTAGTCGAGTGCACCTTCACAATTGGTGGCGGAGGGATTCCCGTCAGGTCATAACAGGTACAGCTGCACGACGTGATCCAGTTGGAGAGCCGCTGAGTGAAGATCGGCTGACCTTTCATGCACTTGGCCAAGGCAATGAACAGTTGCAAGGACTTTCTGAACGGCTTAGTCCATTCCAGGTAAAAAGCCACAGCCCGTTGTATATCCAGCGTGTAGAGGCGTCGCGCCTCACTGGACACATGGCACTTGGGGCAGAGGACCGGCAGAAAAATGTCCTGACCCATGTGAAAGGCAGACACCACCTTTGGGAGGAACGAAGGGTGTGGGTGGAGCTGGACCTTATCTTTATGAAACACTGTGTACGGGGGCTCGGAGGTCAGGGCTGAGTTCCGAGACCCACCCAGCCAACGTGATCGCAACCAGGAAGGCCACCTTCCACGAGTGTGACCAGAAGCACATGGCTAGTGGCTTAAACGGAGGCCCCGTGAGACAGGCCAACACCAGGTTTAGGTGCCACTGCGGGACTGGGGACCTAACATACGGGAAGAGACGATCCAACCCCTTAAGGAATTGGCCAGTCATAGCATGGGAGAATACTGTGTGGCCCTGCAATGGTGGATTGAAGGCTGATATGGCCGCCAGGTGTACTTTGACAGACAATGGCGCCAGGCCCTGGGCTCTAAGGTGAAGGACGTAGTCCAGAATAAACTGGATTGGGGCAGCCACTGGGGAAACGCCACGCTCGTCCGCCCATCTGGAAAACCGAGACCACTTTGCCAAGTAGACTCGGCGCGTGGAGGGCCGCCTGCTTTCTAGGAGGAAGTGCTGGACCCCTTCCGAGCATGTCCTTTCCTCCCTACCTAACCATTGAGTAGCCACACTGTGAGGTGGAGTGCTGCTAGGTTGGGGTGGAGGTGGCGGCCCTGGTCCTGGGAGAACAGGTCTGTGCGTGACAGCAATGGCCACGTGGGGCGACCGCCAGGCCCCTGAGGGTCCCATACCAATGCTGCCTGGGCCAGGCCGGGGCAATCAGAAGGACCTGGGCCTTGTCCGTCTTTATCTTTTCCAGGACCTTGCTGATCAGCGGGAATGGGGGAAAGGCATAGAGAAACTGGCTTGACCAGGACAGGAGGAAGGCATAGGAGATAGTGCCCCATCCCAGCGCCCTCCCACCCCCCCAGAGCAGAACCAGGGACAGCGATGGTTCTGCTGAGTCACGAACAGGTCCACCTGGGGAGTTCACCACACTTGGAAAAGTCTGTGCACCACCTCTGGGTGGAGAGACCACTCGTGCTGAGAGGAGAAGTCCCTGCTCAAGAGATCCACCTGCGCGTTCCGGGCGCCCGGCCGATGGAAGGCCTATAGGCAGATGTCATGGGCTATACAAAAATTCCATAGCTTGAGGGCTTCGCGGCAGAGGGCAGAGAATTGGGTCCCACCTTGCCTGTTGATGTAGAACATTGAGGCCGTGTTCTCCGTGAGGACCCTGACCACCCAGCCCTCCAGGTGCGAGCGGAAGGCCATGCACGCCAGCCGTACCACCCTGAGCTTCTTGACGTTTATGTGGAGGGTCAGATCCTGAGCCGACCACAGACCTTGGGTCTGAACGTTCCCCACATGGGCCCCCCATCCCAGGTCTGACGCGTCAGATACCAGTTCCAGCAAGGGAGCCCTGCCCCTGAATGGGACCCCTTGGAGCATGTTTCTCAGGGAGGACCACCACCGTAGGGAGGTGATCAGTGGCTCGGGCACCGTGAGGACTTTGTCCATCCTGTCCCTGGCCTAGGAGAACTCCGAGGCCAACCAGAGCTGGAGGAGCCTCATCCTGAGTCTGGCGTGACGGACCACATACATGCACGCCGACATGTGACCCAAGAACTGGAGGTACGCTCTGGCTGTTGTCACCGGAAACCTTGTGACCCATGTTGATGAGCCCCTTCAGGGTCTCAAACCTGTCCGGTGGGAGGGAGGCTCTGGCCGACGAGACATCCAGGACTGCCCCGATAAACTCTAACATGGACTTAGTGTTGTTTACCAACAGGCCCAAAGTGGTGCACGTGGACAGAAGGAGCGCCACGTGATCCCACACCTGCGACCAGTAGCTGCCCTTGACCAACCAGTCGTCCAGATAGGGGAAGATCTGGACCCCCCAGCACCTCAGGTAGGCCACCACCACCAACATACACTTCATGAATACCCTGGGGATAGTGGACAGGCCAAACGCGAGGACCATAAATTGGTAGTGTTCCTGCCCCACCGTGAAACAGAGGAAGCATCTGTGCCCCTCGAATATATGAATGTGGAAGTACGTGTCCTGCAGATACAGGGAGGCCAGGGAGACCATGCGGAACTCGAGCTTCACCATGTACTGGTTTAGGCCTTGCAGGTCCAAGATGGGCCTGAGTCCTACTTTGGCCTTCGGGATAAGGAAATAGTGGAGTAGTACCCCTTGCCTTTGAACTCCCCCGGTATCGCTTCCACCGCTCCTAGGCCCAGGAGCCGCCCCACCTCCTGCTCGAGCAGAGCCTCAGGGGAGGGGTCCCCCAGGAGGGATGGGGGCGGGAGGTGGTTGGGCGGGGAGGAAGTAAACTGGAGAGTGTAGGCCTGGGAGATGGTGTTGAGGACCCATCGGTCTGAGGTCAGCCACGACCACTCCGGGAGGAAAGCACACAACTGATTGGAGAAGGGAAGCTTTATTGAGGGTGGATCCCTGATGAGAACTGTCAGGGCACCCCTGGGCATCCTGTCAAAACCGCCTTTTCCCCGCTTGCTTGCCCTTGGAGGACCCAGGCTGGGGGGCAGGCCGAGACTGCCTTTGTGGGCACCTCTTATAGTCCCGCGACTTCTTCTAAGCAGTCTTGTATTTTGACTGGGTGGCCTGAGCGGGAGTCTGCTGCAGCTTGAACTTAGGTTTAGCCAGAGCCGGAACATAGAGACCCAGAGTCTGGAGAGTTGTGCGGGAGTCTTTCAGGCCATGCAGCTTTGTAACCGTTTGTTCCGCAAACAGAGTTTTGTAGTCAAACGGAAGGTCCTGCAGAAAGGTCTGGGCCTCGCTGGACAGCCCAGAGACGTCATGACGCCCTTCTCATGGACACCGTGGAGGCCATGGACCGTGCGGTGTGTCCGCTACATCCGAAGCTGCCTGCAGGGTTGCCCTGGCAGCCGGTGTGCCCTCCTCAACCAGCGCTTTGAACTCCTTCCTGTCGTGCTCCTGGAGGGAGTAGTCGAAGTTGAGCAGGGAGCCCCACAGATTGAACTCATATTGGCCCAGGAGAGCCTGGTGGTTCACCACCCGTAACTGGAAGCTCAAGAATGAATAAATTTTTCTTCCAAATGAGTCCAGCCTCCTTGAATCTTTATTTTTCAGGGTAGGGGCTGGTTGGCCCTGCCATTCCCTGTGGTTGACCAATTTTACCACCAGGGAGTTAGGAGCAAGGTGGGTGTATAAGTATTCATGCCCCTTGGCGGGTACAAAATATTTGCGTTCCGCTCTCTTAGAGATGGGGGCCAATGAGGCCAAGGTTTCCACAGGGCATTTGAAATTTTTGCCACCCCTTCGTGGAGATGCAAGGCCACCCTGACTGGTGCCAAGGAGGACAGTACATTAAACAGGGAGTCCGAGGGCTCCTCCATCTCCTCTGTTTGGAGGTGGAGGCTTGATGCCACCCTTTTTAAGAGCTCTTCAGTGGACCCTAAAGTCCTCCTGCGCGACGGAGGGAGGAGAGGCCGTAATCGCCTCATCCAGGGAGGGTGAGGAGGCCGGAGCGGTACTGTGTGTGTCCACCGGCATCAGAGGGTCCACCACCTGGTCGGTCTCTGGGCATGGTGCGGAGGATGTACGTCCCACCGACTCCTTCCCTTGGAGGTCTGGAGAGGGAGGCCGATGGTCCTTCTGAGGCTCCAGCCACCAAGCAAGCCCCCACCGGGGGCTGCGTCGGGGGCCACGGTGTCACTGCACCTACTGTGGCACTGGCGGAGCTGGCTGTTCGGCCTGGCTGGCCTGGCCTATCGATGGACGACTACGAAGGGAGGTTGGGCTGACATATGACCTGCCACTGTCCCTGGACCGTGAGGAGCAGCAGCGCCGGGAGCGATGCCGACCATGGGACCACAATCCCAACATGGAGGACCGGCACCATCGGTAACAGCTGTTCCGCGATCAGCTCCAGCAGGCGGACCCGTGATGGCAAGATGCCGGTGATCGACGCCTGGGGCTGCAGAGGCGGTGCCGTGGCGAGGTCCTGGAGCAGGATGATGAACGGGAACGACGTTGACATTCATGCTGTGACCAGCTGCGTAGCCCCTCTGAGACGAGGACCTTTGGTGTCATCTGCGTCGGTCCCATTGGTGTTTGTTCCTCGAGGCGGAGCGGAGCCAAGAGTCTCAGTCAGACGGAACCCAACCAGACAGCCTGGCGGGTGTTGAGGGCGATCCACATGGACTTTGCCCTGAACGGATGCTGGGTGGCGAACAGCGTCGTGAATGTTCCCTCGACCGAGACCACTACCAAACTGGGGGCAACTGCGGAGATCCCAGCAGCGGCTTGCCTTTAGAGCGTGGGGCCGACATAACATCCCAGGCCGTCTGCAGGGCCTCCAGTGTGGAGGGCATCCGGACATCCAGGGAGGCCTGCTCCGAATTGGCCGGGCTACTCTGCTTGACTTGAGTCAGAGGCCTAGAGGCCGGTGGGGATCGAGGACTGCCCAACATGGGTCTAGCCTCTGTCCTGGGTTTACTACAGTGCCGCGGCAAAGGCGGCCTCTTCCTACCCTTCTTGGCATGCCCCGTGGACGGGGAGCGGTGCCGACTAGTCAATGGCGCTGAAGGGTCGCCACGCACCGACACCGCGGTGCCTAGTGCCGACTCGGAGCAGCGCGCTGGAGCCGGGGTCAGCGCCGACTCCATCAGAATAGCCTGGAGCCTGATGTCCCGTTCTCTCTTGGTCCAAGGCTTAAACGACTTGCAAATCTTGCAGCGATCGCTGAGATGGGTTTCCCCCAAACAGCGTAAACAGTCCACGTGCAGATCACTCACTGGCATAGGTCGCCTACAAGTGTCGCACAACTTAAAAGCCCGGGCGCTCTAGCTAAACTAACCTAACCTAACTACAGGTACCATACACTGAACAAACAAAAAGTTTTTGGGACGAGCTACAGCAAAGCTGGAGCAGAGCAGTTCCAAAGCACCTTCACTGATGGCAAGAAGGAACTGAGGGTGGGGGGAGCGCACAGCGCCCCTTATACTGCGCCATGGAGGCGCCACTCCATGGGTCGCTAGGGCACTCCCCTACGGGTACTGCTAGGGGGAAAATTTCCAGCACCGGTGCATATGGCAAGCACGCACACCTATTGTGGAATACACATGAGCAATCACTCGAAGCACTTACTTCTCTACTGCTGTCATATCTGTCTCTCTCATCACCTGTGCAGAATTTCAAAGCTGGTTAAAATGAAATACTTATTTGAAATTAAATAATGAAAATTTAGAAAAATATATTTTTGATCACCATAAGTTTATTTTAAATGATTTAACAAATAAAAAATGTTAGATTTATGCAAGCAAACATTTTAACGCTTTAATCTTTGACAAACTGTACAAATGAAAACCATCACACTACAGGCTTAATGGCTCAGGGACCATTCAGGGTGGGCATGTATGCGGCTGTGACACACCGAGCGAGTCCAATTCCTGAGACCAGGGTTCAGATCTTCTGGTTCTTCAGAGCAGGGCAGCTGCTAAATGATTTAACACAAATAGTTACTGGATCACAATACAATGAAAGAAAGGCCATTTCAAATCATGTAAGTGACCTCAAAATGTCTGGTCCAGGTGTCAGGCCACAGAGCCTTACCGATTAGTCTTCTTCTTCAAAAGTGAGTCGACAGATTTTCTCCCTTGCTTAGTGAGGTGGTATCCACATGTGTTTATACAATACAGTATGAGACCATTTAAGTACAGGTGTAATACAACAGTAATTACAAACCACAGGACATGAAACAAAGTCAACTCTATTCACACTTTCTGCATTTCAAACAATGGAAGCAATCAAAATCATGCATTACATTTGAAATAAACTTTTAGTTTCAATTCTTCTGCAAGAGTGTCCGTTTCCTTAAGTTCTGAATGGGTTTTCTTGAGCTTGTCTCACAGGCTAGTCATGGAATGTTACTGATGGAAACGTGTGAACTGGAAACCATCCAAAAATGGTAAAGAATAAAAGACAAAAAATAAACAAAAACAACCAAATCACACATTATGAGATTCCATTTTAATGGCAGAGTACAGAAAAGAAATTGGTGAAATTTCACAAGAAAAACACTTTACACAATCCAGTATGTACAGAATAAAGTGTGTGTCTGGTTTTTGGTAAAACAAGTGTAAGCTTTAGTCAGTATCTACTGTAGGATGCAAAATACTCCCATATTAAACTGAAACAAAGAATATACATAACAAAATCCCAGCACTGGCTCCTCAAATATTGAGTCTGGCTGGGTCCATTTCAACCCACTGGGCTCTCTGCTGAGCTTTCAGCAGTTACTGAAGCTAGCTTGTTAGTTTCCAAACTACTGTCAGCAGTTTTTGTCTTGCTCTGAACAATGCACAATCCATTGTCCTCCTTTGCAGGTGTTTCCTTGAGCTCTGGGAGGACAGTTTCAATGCATCCAGCAGCCTGGTTTTCCACACTGTCTCCATCACAGCTCAATGATGGCATTTCAGAAATATCTGCTGTGCTATCTTTGCTCTCCTCCACTTGCAGAAGGATCTCAGAGATTGGAGGAATGCCCTGTATTTCTAGAACTGGCATGCCCACTTCTGTAGTGTCACTATTTGATAAGCGTGACTCAAGGTGTGGGACAGCTGATTCAGAGATCAGGGTGCAAAATTTGTCTTCTTGATCACCAGAAGTTAATGCAACAAAATCAATAATCTCTGGTTCATCCACTGGCTGCTCAATGCTCAGTTCACTGGTTTTGCTGGGCTCCAGCCCGATGGATGCAATGGTTTCTAATTTGGGGAGATCTTCAGTATCCTCATTTAGAATTCCTGCTGTTAGGATACCAAGATGTTCACGTTCCACTTCAATGTCCCCCAAACTGAAATCAATGCTTTCTAACTCCAACTCTGCTTTCAGGATGGGAGTGTCACTAGGTTTCACATCTTCTGGCTTTAAGGAATCTTTCTCATTTTCCATATTAAAATTTAGCGTGAGAGTTTCTGATTGTTCAAAGCTAAATTCTGAGTAAGTGGTGTTAAGGTCAAAGTCATTAGCTGCTGAGGTACTTAAGACCTCTTGGTTTATTTCTGTGTGGGTAAGGGTCCCTCCTTCAAGACGACCCATACTGAAGTCTGCTGGTAGAGCATCTAGTGGCTCTTGAACTATATCAGACTGAGCACTAGAAAAGTCAACACCTCCTATTTCTAATGCATCTTTCTCTGCAGTAAAATTCCCTAACTTTATATCTGATTCAGGGCCTCTCAATGTATTATTTTCATCATCATACATTAATTCTAAGCTGGAATTGGGTTCAAGAGTGTTTGCAGTGCAGGCGCTGACTAGCTCTGTGACACCCTGCTCCTGGTGGTGGCTGTCTAACGTCACACAGCTTGAATGTTCATGCCTGAGCTCTTCTTGTACCACTAATATGCTATTTTTCATTTCTACATTGGTGAGACACGTGACAGAGACGTTGACTTCATTAGAAGCATTGTTTATTTCTGGATTATCTACCGTTTGAGTATATGGTAGTTCCTGACTACTTTGTGACTGAGAACTAACCAAGATGACCTGTTCGTTTTTATTACTAGTTTGGGAGGAGTCCAATTCACTTGGGCATTTTGCTGTCAATTCTGAAACCCTATTTTGGATCTCTGAAGTCTGGAGGGCTTCATCAATGACTGCTGACTGAGACCTTTCCAAGTCTACATTTTCCAGTTTTACACCTCGTAAGGATGCATCATGTTCTATCACTATCGCTACTGAAACTTTTTCCTCGCTGACTTTACTTGATGTGTCTAGTCGTTCAGGAACCAATTCACTCTGAACATATGGCAACTCTGGGCTGTCAATTTCTGTATTAGTTTTACAGCTGTCATCACTTAATTTCTCTGTTAAACTGGGATCTCCCACCTTGTGGATTTTATTGTGTCTTTCAGGTAACTGGTTCCATGGGTGTCTGAGACTAAGTTCAAACTGAGCTCCTGTTAACTCTGAGTCTTCCATCTCTATATCTTTTTTAGAAGTATTAGATATATCTGCTTTGGTATCCACAGTACTGGGTCTCTTCTCCTCTCTGGTTTTCCCGTGGACCTCAATTATTTGTGGATCTTGGGATTCCTGGCAGGCCTCTTGTTCTCCACTTGTTCTACCCATCTCTCTCATTTCTATAGATTTCTGGACAGGAGTGACAGTTTTAATTTCTGACAATTGTGTGACTGACACTTCTGGCATCTGAGGGTCTGGTGTTTTCTTACTAATTTCTGCCTGATCAATAGTTTCCATTTCTACCTCAGTCTCCCAAGGAACTGAAGCAATTGCTGCTTGATCTTTAGACTGTGTGATTTCCTCCTCTTTGGATTTGGCTTGAAAGTCTGATCCAAGAACATTTTGGGATTCATAGCTCACCTCCCCCCGAACCCTGTTTGGGATTTCAGTGCTCTTTTCTGTATAGGGTGTTGAAGTCTCCTGGACTTCTACTTTCTCAGGTTCTGAGGCCCCCTCATCTGAGTGGACCTGACTAATCTCTGAGTAAGCAGCTATATTCTGGAAAGTTTCTTTCATGGAAGATGGACTGTTACTTGGTTTAGAGTTTGCTGGCATATCTGTGCTTCTCTCTGTTTTTGCTATGTTAAAGTTTTCTCCATTTGGAACTGGGGAACTTGCAAGTTTGCTATCAGATGAATTCTTTCCACCACTACTGTAGAAGATATCATAGAGGTCTTTAGCATTTGCAGTGGCCAGACAAGAGTTCCGTTTCTCTATTTTTTTAGCCTGATCACTAAAAACAGTAGAAGGTGGTGGTGGAGGGGGGCGCACTAGCATTGCCAGCATTTCCTGGTCACTCTCAGATACCCCTGGTGCCACTTCATCTGCTGGGATGACTGCTGTCTGTTTAGCTTGGGGTGGAATTGAGGATGAAGGGGGAGGTGGCTTCTCAGATGATTCATTCTTCTCTGGCACTTTCATATCCTCCTGTGCCCCTTTCAAAATTACCTCCTCTCCCCCAAACGCTTTTGAGATTATATCTGGAGGCAGCAGAACATCTGCATTGGATTCTTTCACCACAGGTAGTGGTTTGGTAGTGGCACCAGAGGATTTTATAGATAAAAAAGTGTTCAAAGGTGCTGGCTTGCTTACTGTTGCAGTTGCAGACTTCCTGAAAATCATGGTAGGGACTGGCAGATTGGGTCGAATTTTTGCTTGTGTTGAAGTGGAAGCGACTGGCGTCCAGGGGCTAGTGTGTGGTATAACGGTCTTCCCAGACAGTTTAATTTCAATGGGCTTGGCATGGGGTTTCCCAGATTGAGACTTGCCCTCCTCCTTATCTTTACTTCCTTCAACACTCTCCTCCTTTGGGAGAGCTGCAACTGCTCCTTGATTTTTATCCTCTCTCTCATTCTTTTTCCAGCTGAACTTTCCAAAGGAAGATTGAGTTGGCGATTCCTTTTTTGAGTCCTCCTTCTTCTCTTCCTTTTTTTCTTCCTTCTTCTCTTCCTTTTTTGAGTCCTCCTTCTTCTCTTCCTTCTTTTCTTCCTTCTTCTCTTCCTTCTTCAATTTAAGCTTAATACCAAGTTTCCGCCCAGCAGTATCCATTTTGGCCTGAGTACTACCAGTTTCACTAACCCCTTCTCCCAGCTCTGGAATGCTCTTTGTTTCTTCTTTTTTTGCCACTTTTGCCTTCTTCTCATCTTTCTCCTCTTTTTGCTTTTCTCCCAGTTTCCGTTTCATCTCATTCTGTCGCCTGCGCTCTGTTTCCAGGACCACAGCCAACCCAGCCTGACGGTCCAGGTTTCTCCTCTCTTCATAGAGTGGATTCTCATCCACATGTTTCTGTGAAAAGAAATGGCACAATCTCAGCAGCTGTTACTAAAGAAATAAAACTTTGCTCTAGAACGGTTCTGACTTGCCAGTTCAACATTATTAGGAGAATAGAGATCTTCTTCCTACCAAGAAACAGGAAATAAGGGTTTCACACCCAGAATTCTGCAACTCAATGCTAAGAAAACATTAAAATTACATCCTATATTCTACTGAAATGTTTGAAAGTCAGCACTGGGATTAAAGCCTGACTTCAATACACACAGATGAAAGAGCCTCTATATAAGCTGGTAAATTCTATTTCTTGTTCTTAGTGTGTTTAATTTGTTAAGTAGTAAAAGGTCACACTACTCAACCATGAGGCAAGTATTATTTCAAAGGGAAGGAAAAGAGAGAATCAGAGGCTAACCAAGGAATGGCTCACTGCTGGTACACCAGGTACCAACCTTGTATTTCTCATTGTGGGGATGACTTTTCACATGTTGCTCTCCTGAGATTTGATCTCCGAAAAATTCATGACAGAGCTGGCAATAATATCCAGTGATGGGAATCAGAAACTCAGAGCCTGAAAAGGCAAAAGAAAATAGACACATAAAACAGAAGAAAATGCATAACCTTAATAAAAGCCGAAAAAAAATCCATGACAGGTACCAGTGATATAGAACCTCCAGCAACGTTCCTATTCATGCTCTTGGAATTGGACAAACTATTCTTTACACTTCCAGTATGGGAACTTGCACTACCAGGAATACTCCTTAGATTTAACACATCCTATCTTCAGCACCATAGCTGGGAGAATTATTTTCAATTCTTTCCCTCATCCACTACCATTTCTTAAAATATTAAGCTGCTAGTGCTTGTGCTTTTTATCTGCTTTCTCATCTCCAACACGAAGTCCATTCAAATACTAATCACCACCTAAAACTGCAAAGCCTTCTAAAGGAAAGCACTCAAAATCCACAATGCACGCCAGGGAAAAAAGGCAACTTTCTCTATAAAGCTTAATTCATTACATCTTTGTGCCCACAGGAAACGACCTACTGTAACCTAACATATAGCAGAGCCTTCCTCCAGTGCCATTATCCAAAACACCAGATTGAGAAGATTATATACAAGATAGTAAATCAATTCCTAGCAGGACTGTTATGTACATCGCTTGTGTGCAATAGGATTTTTTTATCCAAACATTATACCTTCCCAATTCACCATAAATCCTTTCCTCTGGTCTCTGTCACTCGAACCCAACAAGTTTATATCAGAGGCCTCTCAGGCGCACTTCCCAGGACCAAAGCAAATATATAAAGGAAAGTTACAGGCTTCAGAGCAGCTGAAATACTAAAGTCCTCCAAAACACTAAATTTTGCAACCTTTTTCTTACTCCCAATGCTTCAGCAACAGATCATCTCAGAACATCTGGAGAGAAGGAAACAAACCACCTAACGCTTTGAAGAAGCAACCACCACAAAAGTCAAATGTTAAAAACAGCTTATGTTTCCCTACAATCTCACTCCATGCTCTTCTAAACTTGAATAATCAGGGAATGAAACATTCCCACCTAACTTGGAATGGTTACCATACTCCTCCCATACATAGCAAGGTTTTACACACAATCTAGAACCACAATCAAAACCTTTGGACTTCCTCTCCCAGAGCAGCTGGAACCTGCTGGAGGGCAGATCAAGATCATATGTAGGAGAAAAGGAAGTAATGTTACCTTTGGCGGGAACCGTTATCTTATCGATGCGTTTTACGAAGTCTTGTTTGGTCTCACTCTGAGTCTTCGAAGCCCAAGGTCTGTTGTAAGGATCCAGAGTCTATTTGCATAGTGACAGAGGCATACAAACTCATTCATCACACTAACAAGTCAAATACACCTTTTTTGTTTTTTCTTTTTACATCACTTTAATACAGTGAGAACCAAAATCAGAATACAAATATGTACAAGAACTATGTTCTATTTCCTTTTCCCTTCCCTCTTTGTCATTTGTTATAAAGAAAATAACCTGTGAAAAGGTAACAGATAAATCAGATCAAGTAGGCGGTGTTTGAAATGCAAATTTTAAAAACTGGTGCCCTACTGAACTAGATACAAAAGCCCCATTTACGCTAATAAAAAAGTTACATAAACTGCTGAAGCTTTACATTAAGCAAATTACATTAGGCAATTGCTCTTGAGTTCAATATTACTTCAGGCTCTCTTGCAAAGGGTAATTTTGTGACTGATACTTCAGCATGAATTCCTTATAACATGAAATCTACTTAATGAAGAAGGCTTGACACATACCTGTCTGTGTTTCTTATTGTGCATATGTGTAAAAAAGTCAAACATGGTCCCGCAGATGGTATTGCAGTCTTTGCACCAGTGGTTCCCTGCGTCATAATATTCATAAATATTGGCCAACTGGAAAGGATGCTTGGACGACTGAGAAGAGGATTCTGCAGGCTTGGGACTTTTACCTCTGGACTTTTCATTTGTTGTTTTTGACTCCTAAATGGAACACAAGGAAACGTTTCTTTAAGACACAGAAGGACACATGGTGTGTTGGAACTCAAAACCTGCCTCCAGCAGAGACCATACACACACAAAAAATATATATCACCTGCTAGTCAACGCTCAGGCTAAGTCCACCGTTTCAGTGAGCTGGCACTGCAGACTCAGATGCTGTGTGGCCAATGAAGAGCTTCCAATAAGATTCCCAGATGTAATGGCTAGATAGTAGGTATGTAATCAAGGAACCAAATGAGCAAATACCCCCAGGGCAAGCATCCTCCCACTTCATGGGGTAAGTGTATGTACCCGAGTGGTGCCAGTTAGAGTACCAGCTAAACATTGCCAGGAGTATCTAAAAAACTCCCTACTGCCATACTGTGGTTATTGTAAAAATAACTTGAATCAGTTAACTCAAAACTATTTAACAGGCAAAGAATAACACCCTGCAAAGCTAAACAAGTGCCTTGTATTTTCCAACAGGCTCATGGTTTCCAAGGAGCCAGAAAGACGCCTTTTTTACCCAAGTTTATGTGGTACAACGTGTGTCTTGTGCTTAGATACAGCCTGGAACAGACGCTAGCACTTTTTACGCACTTGAAGTCTATGCTGATGGACACTGACCTGTAAAGGCCTAAGTCACACAGCAGAAGAACCCCACCATTTTTAAAAGTAAACAAAATGCATATCTTAAATCAGGAATCTGAGATACAGGTGAAAATCTGAGAGTGAAAAAAATCAAACAATACCCAAGAGGGACATAAGATTGAGTCAGCCTTGGACAAAGACCTGTAGATATTGCCATTTGGTAAATACAGAATTTGGGTGAAACAGCATCATATGACCATTTCTAATCTGTGCAACTGCCTCAAAAATTAACATTTTACGGTAATTGAGCTGGCACAAAGCATGGATCTGTTGCACCATCTCCAAGTTATTCAGTTCCCAGTGCCAAACAAATCCAACTATATGACTACTCCATATCTTCTCATTAGTGATCCCTACTTGAAGTTCTCTTTGATAATGGAGCCGGAAGAGATCTACACACCCAGTGGCTACTTCCGTAACTACTGACTGCTCAGGAACAGAGTGAACATAGCATTCTCTCATCCAGAGAATGTAGAGGACAACACATGATCTGTCAAAAGAGCAAGAAAGTGTATCCATGATATCTAAGAAGTGGGATTGCTTATGCTGTTCATTTTATATACACTCTCATATTTGTGGTCCTATAAGGCATTGTGTGTATAGCAGGGACAGACCCCAATAAGTCACATCCCTTTGGAATGATCATATTGACCCAATGACAGATGGCCATCACTTCTCACCTCCTTTTATGCTTCTTCGCTTTAGCAGAAAGTGAGCAGCATGCAGATCACAGGATCTCTCTTCAATACCAACAGAAACCGTAAAGGAAAAAAGCTAATGCAGGAGAACAGCCTTATTGTTTAACAGGCAATACTGCAAAATTGGTGCTTCACTTCTTTACCACTGGTTTTATGTTTTCACCTTCCATATTTGAAGAGGGTTTGTGCCACCACACACTGACTATCCAGTCTCAGCAGACAGATGGATTGTATAGTATTGCCACAGAGACAGATACACTCATGTCATGGAGAGTTTTTTTCAGCCCTGCCCAAGGCCAAGAAAAGTGTTCAGAATCTTCATGTCAGATTAGAAAAGGCCACAACCAATTTTTCCTCTTTTTCTTTTTATTAAAAAGTTACCAATCGGAACGCCTAGGTGAATCTAAGAGATTAACCCCAATATTCCGTGTGCCTTTAAGAATATACCATGTTCCTGGTGAGGATGTAGAATTTTCCAAGTTAAAATGGGCAACCATTAAAAGGAAATCAGTTGACTATGAGTATACAGAGTACAAACAACATAAGACAAAGTAATAAGAGTGGAATGCTCCATAGTCTGAACTGCCGCACCCCCACCAACCCCTTTGCAAAATACATAATATGGTCACACCTACAAAACAAAAAACAAAACAAAAAAAATTTATGGTGAATACTATCTCCCCTCCAAATATATAAATTACCCATTCAGAAAGTAGGCTCATACATCTCCCAAACATATACATCCCCCTTCAGAGGCTGTTGTACATGTGACCTACATAAAAGTTTTAGGACTGTCCCCTGGAATGTAAGTAATCTTTTCTGGGGTTACTGTTACCCCTTTAAATGTAGAGAGCCCATATGAAGCGTGATGGCATTCCCCGAAAGTGAACAGGCATGTATGTATGTGTGCACCGATAATGTCATATACAAATGTTAGCTTAATAAGTCTTGCCCTGATCTCCTAGGGAGTGGCTGGGAACAGACGCCACCCCAGAGCCCTCTTCTCAAAGAGAGGAAATCATTTATCACCCAAGTCTAAGATTTTACCTTATTGGAGAAGGGTGTTTTCTCCAGACCTTTTGCATTCTCTGACTTGCTGTTTTTTTCGGCGGATTCTTTAGTTTCCATGGATGGTTTCCGGGGTTTTTCAAAAATGTTTATCCCCAGGATCTGGGCTACCTTGTCAAGCTCAGATTGCTTCTTCTCTGCTGCATCAGACTCCTTGTGCAGCTCAGAAATCTCCTTCATAATGTTTTCTTGTAGCCGGTTCACCTCTGCTAATAAAGGGTCTTTGTGCCCATCCTTCTCCCGCCTTTTCTTCCGCAGCATCTCCCCTGAGCCAAACGAGGAGGTAGAGGAGTAGGAAGCGCAAGAGGAAAATCATGTTAAAACATGTACAATTATTCCAGTCAGATAATTAACTGTTAAATTTATAAAATACCTAGGAAATATCTATGTTAGAGTTTTTGACCAGAAAGGAAAGAAGGATGAAGCTGTGCTCTTGGGAAATAGGCACAATGGAGACAGTTCACACCCCAAGAGAGAAACTTAAATTTCCCTCTTACTGTGTGACCAAACAAGCAGTCCTTGGCTTTCCTTGCATTGCTCCACAAATGGATCTCAAACTCTATCCTGAAGGACTCTTTTTCCTGGGGTGAAGGAACAATTCAATCTTTTGTTGGTTAAACAAAAGTTTGAAATTACTCAAAAATATGTTTGACTCTGTTAAAAGATTGCTTGCACTGTTGTTGTATCCATGTTGGTTCCAGGATATGGGAGAGATAAGATAGCAAGGTAATATCTTTTACTGGACCAACTTCTGTTGGTGGAAGGTACTAACTTTCAAGCTACACAGAACTCTTCTTCAGGTCTGGGGAAGGAAATCAGAGTGTCTGCACTAAATACAGGTTAGCACAGATTGTAATTGTATTTAGCTCAGACACTTGGATTTCCTTCCCCAGACCTGAAGAAGAGCTCTGTGTAGCAAAAAACTTGTACTTTCCACCAGCAGAAACCGCTCCAATAAAAGATATTACCTCAACTATCTTGCCTCCCCAAAGAGGAATTTATCCTTTCTCTCCAGATTAGATTTACTAAAAACAAGTAAGTCAAAGGCAAATTGACAGGCCCCCATTTCTGCTACATTAACACACTGCAATGTACAAAGTGAAGTAAATTTAATTTGTCAAGTTGCTCAATGGCACATTTCAGAAAGTTGGGCACAAGTCCTGGCCTACACACTTTGGGTCAGTACAAAGAGATTCCAGTTCCAAAGGCAGTGTAAGCAACTGCTGGCTACAGAATGGCTGCTTCATTTTCCTACATGCATGATGGTAATGCAGTTACAGTCACTGCTTTCTAAAAAAAATTCTGGGGTGGGAAAAAATTAAATCTCATATTCTAGACTATTATTCTGATCTGTACTCATATTCTAGACTATTATTTTTGATCTGTACTTATTCTGATTTGTACTACGACATAGGGCCTTTGGAGCACATCCAGGGAGAAAAGGGAAGGAAGAGAATAAGCATTATGTACCTTGTTGTTTACGTAGCCTATCTAATTCAGTCTTGAGATAATAGAGCTTCTTCTGCCTTGCTTCTCTGTCATTCTTCAGTTTCTCTCTCTCTTCTATGACCTAAAAAGATTGGGAAGAGAAGGGCATGAAACTCCCATCTCCTTCCAGCACAGATAAAACAATACTGCAAAAGTGATTACTAGGACCCCTTTGCAGTTAATTGGATGTCAGTCACTTATTCTAATCACTGTTCTCAAAATAATCTTTTGTTGTTAACTTTTTAATATAATAAACAAATCCACTCCTTTTTTAGCATTTTTAGGTTACTTTTTGTATCTGTGTCAATTTTTCAATCCAACGAAAACCCAAGAAAAAAAAAGTCACCACTGTATCTAGACTTGAAATGCATTAACTCTTGTTGCTGCTACTGCACTGGTAAATGCAGTTACTCTCAGAAAATCTAGTTTAACTTTTTAAATAATTCAATCATCAGTAAGTTATGGGAGAGAGTACAAGGCTCATGTTAATCCACTGCAAGCCAATGACATCCATTTGTAGAATATGGCCTTTTGGCAGAGAATAAACCAAATCCATTAGTTTACAAACTCTTTTTACATTATGACTGGGATTTTCAAAAGCACTCAGGTGTTGGCCTACTGATTTCACTGAGTGCAGAGTTAGTCCAAGGTAGAGCCCTTTTGAAAATCCTTCACTATATCTTCACAGCCTGCACACTTCAATGAAAACAAATGAAAAACTGACTGCCTAGCCCTACGTCTAGCTTTCACCACTTACACCCTCCTTGGCTTTAACAATTTAGTTTTTGTTTCAGTGCTACCAAACAGTTTGTAATGCTCTGTGTTTTGAAGCACAACCCACATCTGTTGAGTCCCTGGATGCTGTCAGCTTCTTGTATAACACAGCTAGAAATGGGGACTGGGAATTCATAGTGCCTATTTTCAATGTTTTCTAAATGGAAACCTATTTACAATGTTCCTGTTCTAAGGAAAACATTTACAATGAAATTGTAAGCTTTGTTTCCACTTCTCCTCATCCCCTCCAGCTTTGTTTTTTAACAGACCCACCAGGTTTTGTTACCTAGGAGAATCTGGCAGCATCCAAAGACTCTCCAAGAGTTCATCACTGGTCCCTCCCATACAAAAAACAAAATGGGATACAAGTTAACATTAAGTCTTAACCTTGTTGTAACCACAAAGTGCTGAAAGGATATCATCAGTTTGAGAACCAGTCAAATTTTAAGAGTGAAGTATTTTCAGGTCCCCCTAACAATCAAAGTTGTATGCTACTTTTATTCTAGGAGTGCTTTATCAGTAGGAATATCTGTAGTTTATGCTGGCAAAGAACTCCTAGCGTGGATGCAGCCATACCACCAAAGCTGTGCTTTATTCCAGTACACTAAGACCCTGTCCCAACAAGCTGGTAAAAGCATAGTTTTGCCACTATAACTGCATCAACACTAGGGGCTTCTGCCAGTACAGCTATGTCAGCCAGGGATCACACCTCTTCACACTATATAGCTATGCTGGCAGAAGTCTATAGCACAAATACAGGAAAATATGATTGTAAGGCTATTTTAAAAACATTTTTCAATCCTTGATCCTATGTGAAAGACCCACACAAACAGGCAATCTGACTATACAAAAGATATAGTGAAATTAACTATACAAAAAATGCTGTCAAATGCACTAAGTAAATTTAAAAAGCAAAGAACAATATTTTTTCCTATAATCTCCTCTACTTCTGAGAACCTTTGGAGATACTTGAAACAAATGTAGCAAAAATTTTTTTTGAAAAATGTGATGTTTAATCTGGTCCTTTAATACCTATTTAAGAATTTCTAATGGATCCAGCACTGTGCTATCAGTACATTGTATTAAAAAAAAATAAAATCAGAAAAGCTTGTTTACCTTCAAAGGCTCAACAGTTCCACATCTCACCAGAAAATAGTCTTTTCTCTAACAACTATTTTTCCTGCTGATACATAAAAAACTCACCTACTACTGTCAATACTCCAAGCTCCTGTAATGTTTTAAGCATAACACAGTGGTCTTCATGTATTCCTCAGCCATTTCTTAGCTGGCTGCAGATGATCAGCTTTGCATCTCCCTCCCGAACTGCTCAGCAACAGCCCAAGAGCATATGACTTGTTGCAGCTTAAGTGAATTCAGTGTAAATATTGTTAAACTGCAAGCGCACAGAAAAACATGCTTCTGAAGATGAAAAGCCAATTATTTCATCAGAGCATCAGCAGCAACTAGCAATCTAACCAAGAAACCTTGCTGTGTCAAAAGGGATTGAAAAACAAACACAGATACAAGTTATGATTCTCAATTTGAGTGGTTTAGCCAAATATTTATCATTCCAAATAATACACTCACCTTCTGCTTTTGAGCTGCCCGATTTTTTTCATCGGAGATCTTTTCTGTGGTACTTTTGAGTGGGCGTGTGGCAAGTCGAAGGGGCATTTTGGAGTAAGTGGTAGTGGTGATGGGGATGTGCATGAGCATAGAGTCACCTCTCTTGATATTCGGGGAACCTCTGCCCATGGAAACTGTCTCAATCACCCGGAGGTTTGGGCGTGTGGGATTTGCTGGTATTGACATTGTGAGAAGCGATGGCAGTGTAGGGTTAGGCTGCTGGGGAGGGGGGTACATGGGCCAGCCAGAGGCTGCATAAGCCATATAGTGCCCATATGCATCATAGCCGTGAGGGGCTATTGTGGGAGATGGATAGTTTTGCGGCATCTGAGCTGCAGTGAATTGTGGATAGTTTGGAATTTGGTATTGGGAAACAGAAGTAGGGGTCAAACTGGCAGGAGCAGGCGGCGCAGAAGGGATTAGAGACACAGAAGGAACAGACTGTTTTGGTGGGCAAGCAGGTATCTCCTGACCCACAGCTTTGCTTTGAGAGTATTCTGATTTCTGGAGAGAGGATGTCTCTTTGGATGGCTGGAAAGAGCCAGGAGGTGATGCAGAGCGCTGCTGGCTTGACTCTGGAGAACGAGTGTCACTCCGGCTGCGGCGCATCTCCCAGGATTCCAGTCTGCGGGCATCTGAAGAGCGACGATCAGGAGAATGAGATGCCAGCTTTTTGCCATGGAGGCGTTCCTGCGTGCGGACAGCCAGTTTGCCAATTTCAGCCACCCCAATGTCAAGCCCAATGGTTTTGAGCAAGTCATGAATCTTTGCATATTCTGTGTTGGACTCTTCTAGAGAATCTAGTTTTACAGCTGGAGAAGGAGGGGGACTGACTTTCTGGTTTGTAACTTCACTCCCACAACTCACTGGGGGCTTTTGAACAGAGGAAGATTCTGTTTTTGAGTCTTCATCCTCATCACCATAAAGAAATTTTTCTTCATCCTCAATGTCAGGAAAGCTGCGCCTTCTCTTTTCTTGAGCACTGGCAGAATCAGCCATCATGCCCAGAATGCGGGAGAAGCCACTGCCATCCTGACTGGCCCTCTCATGAGGGAGCAGGAAGTCAGTATGACGGTCTGCAGGCTCTGATTTTGGTTCCAACTTCTCCTTCTGACTTAAGAAGTTTCCAAACTTCTTTTCAAATGTAAAGTTGTCATTGGGAAGCCCAGGAAGTGAACTCCACTCATATACACCATCATGCAACTCCTTGTTTGCCGACTCCACAGAGTCTGTGTTAAACCGTTTGAGAAAGTTCTCCACTTCAGAGGCAAAAGGAGTGCTGCTGCTGCTCTGGGACAAAGATGAATGACTTGAAAGAAGAGGGAGATCTTTGCTGGATGGAGAGCTGCTTGGAAAGCCCTCAAGCTGAAAAAGAAAAGAATGTTTATTACAGCACCCCAAAAGGGGGATAAGCATCTCAGAATACAAATAAAAAGACATGGTCACTTCACCTGAAGAGTTTACAATCAAAAATTTAGAAAAGACAACACATGAGAGCAACAAACCATGGAAAGGGAACAAAGGAAAAGAAGGTAAGTATTATAAAAAAGATCATGTAGTTACTTGGGAAGTCATGAAGATGTTTTCATGGGTGCTTAAGAGAATACACATGCACAATCACTTAGCATTTTATTACAAGTTCTCAGCAGCCTCACAAATTGAAGTTTTCTTCCGTGAACTTCTATGAGATAGAGAGCTAAGCCACAGGTTTTAATCATGTATCTAAATAGATCAATCTCAAATACAGGTAAGACTGTGTGGATTGGGGCTATTGTCAATCACTTATATACAGGGTATACATGTAACTCATTCTCCCTTGAATAAGGCTTCCTCTAATATATCTAGCAGAGACCCTTCACTTTCAGAGTATCCTCTACTACAAACACCACCACTACAAAACCAAAGCAGATCAATATGAGATTTTGGTTGAAGTGATGTACTGAAACGTGAGGCAATGCCAAGCATCCCTTTTATCACAATAATGCTAAATGCATACCAATGAGCTTTTATTGCTAGCCTTAATTGGTGACTGAACTATGTAATCTTATTTCTCATAACAAACATGGTTGAGCCTGATCAGTACTTGAATGGGAGACCAATTAAAAATGCAAGATATTGTAAAAAGTAATACTGATACTCAGTAGGTGGCTCTCTTCACTGAGCCATTTCTAATTTAATCTAACAATCCATGTCAAAATGTTAGATTGGAAATGATTTAGTGAAGAGTTCTAGGGGCACTGTAGCTGGAGGTGCCACTCAACTAATATACTGACTTGCTTGTGTTACTAAAGATACCTCTTTCTGTAAAACTTGGCACTGATCCCAGTGCCCTGGCTAAATTGCAGCCAGGGCATTTCATTCTGCCTCCCTAAATTCTGTTTCCGTAGGAGAGTCTTCTTAACTGCCCTAACTATCATGTGGCACTACCATGAACTGCTGAATATCTGCAAAGTTACACCCTCCAACCCAGATGCAGATGCACCATTTATTCCTGATTGTATACCCATCCACCCAGCTATCATAGCTTTAACATAACGCAAAATTCAACACACACAAAAACAGGCAATGCAAAGATTCAGGTTCCGACACATTAACCTAGTCACATTAAACACACGTAACATCTTTTATTCCTCCTTTTCCTCTCTAAATATACAGGTTTAATATATTTGTTTAAGTTATTACATGTATACTGTACCATCAAATATATAATATGTGCATCTTGGCTGAGTTAATGTTGCCGCTATTTGGCCTTTCGCATCTCCTGACTTAACACTTATTTAACTGTGGGGGCCTTCTTTAGAATTTCAGCTCATGTGTGCGTGTTTAAGGGGTAGGGGAGGGAGTATATCTTAATTCTGGACCTATGCGGATGGCACTAAAGCACAAGATTTCCCCACATAGCTATCATTGTCCAGATTCTCTGGACAATCCTTGGTAGAGTTCCACCCTGCACATAAATTAAGATGTTTAAAAGGAGGACACAGAGATCTGATGCCCTGAGACATAAGAAACTAGGGGAAGTGGCCACAAGTGGTCCTAAGGTACAGAATCATAGAATGTCAGGGTTGGAAGGGACCTCAGGAGGTCATCTAGTCCAACCCCCTGCTCAAAGCAGGATCAATCCCCAGACAGATTTTTGCCCCAGATCCTTAAATGGCCCCCTCAAGGATTGGACTTACAACCCTGGGGTTAGCAGGCCAATGCTCAAACCACTGAGCTATCCCTCCCCCTCAAATTGCCCCAGAGAGCAATTGCGGCTTCTGTAATTAACTGTACTGGATCAAACTCCAGGACAGGGAGAGCAACCTGCAAGAGACGCACCAATAGGACAGACTGAATTAAGGATAATTGTTCTATCAGAGAAAGGAAAAGGCAGGAGGACTGAAGATCAAATTAATGCAGTGGAGTGCAAAGTGACTGTTCTGAGAAGTAGAGAAATAGTTGAGGGTCAAACCTGCATCGGGGACTCCATTTCCACCTCCACTCGTTTCTTCAGGATAGATTTTTTGGGCATAGATGGCGCTTCATCAGGTCTGTATAAGTACTGAGTCTCAGAAGACTGCAGAGTGCTAGTCAAGCCAGGGATCACGTATCCACTGTCAGACAGATCATGGTTCAAGTTTCTGCTCCGTTCTTCCTCTTCTCTTTTCCTCCTGGCACGGTCAAGCTCCCGGAACTCTTCACCCAGATATGATGGGCTGTGGCTTCGGCCACGGCTCCGTCTGCGATAATTCCGTGTTCCTAATGTGAAACCATGATGATCCCCACTCATGCCATGCATCTTCTCATCCTTGTCGTACCGAGGGCGCTTCGCTTCTCGCCCTCTCTCCTCTGGTCTTGGTGGGTAGGAGGATTTCCTGAGTTTATCACTATCCCTGTCAGGTCCCCTTGGCAGTTCTTCACGATGACCATAATGTGGACTGTAGTCTGACCGGTGGAGGAATACATCCCTGTTGCGGTAGTCCTCATCATGCCTCATTATGTAGGGACTGGAAGATGGATCTTCATGAGAGGGATATCGTTCAAGGCCTCGAGGGCATGGGAGGCCTCTGGTAAATATTGGACCATCAGCCATGTCATCCCTGGTAAGAGAGGCACATGGAGTTAAATCTACGTCAGTGAGTCAGAGGAAAAGTTTTTCAGTCTCTTACTCTACAGTAGCAAGACTTCATATTGTTTTCAAATGGCAGCGTTGAACTCATGGCATAAGTGAAAAGCAGCACCTCAGAAGCAGGGAAGAGGACCATCAGTATTATATACATATGGTACTTCACCCCATCCTATGGGATCACTCTCAAATACAGAAGTCCAAACACAAACACAAACTGCAGGAGGACAGCCAGGATTTAATACAGGGAACTGATCAATAGAATACTTCAGTTTTGTGAAGGAAAAAGGCTACATACATGATTTCTAAATTGCATTACTACTAAGTTTCAGGCCACAAAAGACTCCTCCCCCCACTCTACTAGGTACTCTGGTTGTGTTACATAGGAATTATTCAGGATAATTTAGCTTTGCATTGCACACATGGCCAGATCTTCAACTGGTTTAAAATCAGCTATGCAGATTTACACTAGCTGAGGATCTGGGCCATGAATTCTAGCCAGTTTTTGTGCATGGGTTATCAGTGAACACATTTCTAGTGTACCAGAAAAGATGCTTTGGAACCTCTTCAAACTTCAAGAGGACACCAAAGCAGTGAAGTCTGTACATGTAAGAAAATCACTCCTTTGTTCTAGCCTCAGTTTAGATGAAAAGAGTATATATTATGTATGATATGCTGATGGTTAGTACAACACCAAATCAGCACCTTCTTTGGTGACTGCTCCCTACTAACACTCCCCAGTGCAGGGATGCCCTCTTTAAGAATGTTTTTCCCCCAGTATGCCTTTCTGGGATCAGCCTTTAACAGAGCAGTCCTGAAGTGGCCATTTTGCAACTGGCAACTGCTGGGTGTATCTCTATCTCTTCCATCTAGTAAGTACCTGTTAAGCTTTCCCCTGATTTCCCCATTTTCTTCTTACTGGGAAGATGGCGCATTTTCACAGTACATAAAACTGATGCCCGTACTGGACTTCTTGTAAAACATTGCTAATTACAGCTTACTTTATAGACCAGTATTTGACACAGTGAAATTATGATATTTCAGCAAGAACGCTGAAAGCAAAATGAAACTAGAACAAGGGTCTGGGGAATCCAGAACTTCCTCCCAAGAGCTGCATGTAAGAACAGTCTTCTATAATATGGAGGGGTCACTAGCAAACTATTTCTTCAGTGGCATTAAGGTTATGTTCAGGTTTCAATTAAGTGTTATTTAAATCCCTTTTGAGCATGAAAACAAATACTGCTGTTAGCCTAAGTTCTAGAGTACTTTTTTTATGCAAGTCGGACATGTGACCCCTTAGAAAAATTTAGGGCTGGTGTCTAACTGCTTTGGATCCCTCTCCTATAAAAGACTTAACAGGAAAGGTAGCTCTAAAAGTCTCATGTATTGGGTAGTTTTTAAATAAAAATATTAAAAGGCAACTAACTTATTTGGGAATTTACTTGCCCTGTAATTTTGCTTCTCTGAAGAATTCATCTTGCAGGATTCTCAAACATGACATGCACTGGAGTCATGGGAAATTCCCGTCTCTCAATACTTTCGGGCCTC
Organism: Terrapene triunguis; assembly: GCF_002925995.2. NCBI lineage: Eukaryota > Metazoa > Chordata > Testudines > Emydidae > Terrapene > Terrapene triunguis. The sequence continues at coordinate 7,892,757 of NW_020664436.1, read as the reverse complement.
TGAAGCACATGTAGAGTAGCTTGAGGGGTCTGCCATACTGAGCATGGTTCAACCTCAGGTACCCAAACATTCTAGCTAGTTCCTTTCAACAGCAGGAAACAAAAGTGCCCTGTAACCCTCTAATGAAACAAAAAGAATAGGGAAAAATCTCCCTCAAGTAATCAACATGCCACATAAGGGATGGACAATGGATATATGATTGTCTAGAGGATGAAACCCCAAGCATATCATCTCCTATTCAAAAAACTCCAGAAATCTGAGAAGGGATGGGTGAATGCATGTGATACTCGCCAAAAGACATCTTCAAAGAATCAGAATTACAGTAAATATATTCCCATCTCTAAAGATATCAAACAGATCATTACCATTAAAAATCCTAAGCATTAAAATGACTGGAAATGACGAGATAAGGTAGTCTGCATAAGTATTCTATTCCTTTTACAGTTTATACATTGTTAATAACAATACTGATATGTGAAAATTCATCTTCCTCATGCAGTAATTCAACTCTGAGCCACAAGACAATTCTCAACACTTCATATGTCACTGATTGAATGCTTTACATAGTCAGACATACAAATTTAGTGATGGATATATACCGAAAAAGTTCATTAGCGCTGTCTTTGGATCAGAGTTAAGGTGGAAGTAGGAATTAACAAGCTTCTACTGTATCCTAAAGTAAAACGCACCCAAGTTGACTACATGATCAGATGTTTCTAGCTTTGGCTTCTGACAACATACACAAAATAAGCACCAAAATATTTATACCACAGTAACTGAAAATAACTTGCACACATATAAAAGCTGGTACTTTCACCACTATAGGGCACAGCTGACTAACTTATTCTTCACTTTCAGGAAACACCTTTTCAGTACCACCCCCTCCTATTCCTGAGATCTGACTACACCCAGAAAAAATGCATGAAAACGTCATGGGGAGTAACTGATGCACATTACCAAATACCTTCAGCTGACTTTTTTCTGCAATTAACTATGTCACTCTCACTAGCCAAGTGGCAATCAACAATCCTTATGAACTCTGATTACAGAAGGCAACTTAAGGGGAACATTTAATGATATCTCAGAGGGGAAGGAGTAGAAATTGTGTCATGAGTATAATCAGAAAAGGCACCAAAAATACATTCTGGACAGCAAAGAAACATGGATTTAACAGACAGTCACACTGGAGAGCAAAGGATATAACACACCTGTATACAGGGGCTGGGGACATATGAAACGATTGCTTATCCTACAGTAACTGTGGTTCTTCAAAATATGCTGTCCATATACATTCCATTGTGGGTGTGCCTACACTCCACACACTTGGCCAGCAGTTTCCATTGGGACTGCACCTGTGCCCTGAGTGTCCGCAAGCCTCCCACCGTGAGGGCATAAAGGGTGAGGCAACCCCAACCACATCTCTGTTCCTTCACCAATAGAGAATCCAGGGATTACAGGATTCCCCAGTAGCGAGGAGGAGGATGGATTATGGAATATTTGTGGACAATGCATCTCAAATAGCCACAGCTACTGTATGGTAAGTAACAGTTTCTTTGCCTTTGACACGGTCCCTCACCAAATGTTCTTAAGCAAAGCAAGCAGTCATGGGATAAAAGGAAAGGTCTTCTCATGGACTGGTAACTGGCTTAAAGATAGGAAACAAAGGGCAGAAATAAATGGTCAATTTTCACAGTGGAGATAGGTAAATAGCAAGGCCCCCTAGGGACCTGTGCTGTTCAACATATTCATAAATGATCTGGAAAAAGGGGTTCACAATTAAATGGAAAAGTGTGCTAATGATACAAAATTACTCAAGATAGTTACATTCAAAGCTGAATGTGAAAAGTTACAAAGGGATCTCAAAAAAATGGGTGACTCAACAACCAAAATTGCAGATGAAATTCAATGTTGATAAATGCGAAGTAATGCATGCTGGAAAACAATCTCAACCATACAAACAAAGTGATGGAGTCTAAATTAGATGTTACCATTCATGAAAGAGTGTGGACAGTTCTCCAAGAACATCTGCTCAATGTGCAATGGTAATCAAAAAAGCTAACAATGTTAGGAACCATTAGGAAAGGGATAGATAATAAGACAGAAAATATCTTAATGCCACAACATAAATCTATGGTATGCTCATACTATGAGTACTGTATGGAATTCTGGTCATCCCATCTCAAAAAAGATATATTAGAAGTGGAAAAAGTCCAGAGAAGGGCAACAATGACTAGGGGTATGGAACAGTTTCTAGAAAATAATGAATGGTGTGACAAAAGTAAATAAGTGTTATTTATCCCTTCACATTACCACAAAAACCAAGGGTCATGCAATTAAATTAATAGGCAACACCTTTAAAACAAACATAAGGAAGTACTTCTTTACACAATGCACAGTCAACCTGTGGAACTCGTTACCAGGGGATGTTGTGAAGGCCAAAAGTATAACTGGGTTCAAAAAAGAATTAGATAGGTTCATCTATGGCTATTAGCCAAGATGGTCAGGGATACAATCCCATGCTTCTGGGGGCTGGTCCACACTACTCGCCTAATTCGGCGGGTAGAGATCGATCTTCTGGGATCGATTTATCGCGTCTCATCTGGACGCGATAGATCGATCCCAGAAGCGCTCCCCCGTCGACTGCGGAACTCCTGCTCGCCGAGAGGAGGAAGCGCTGTCGACGGGGGAGCCTGCCTGCGCCGCGTGGACCCAAAGTAGGTACTTTTAGTTCGATATAGGAAACGTCGACTTCAGCTACGCTATTCTCGTAGCTGAAGTTGCGTTTCCTATATCGATCCCCCGCCCCAGTGTGGACTAGCCCTGGGACACCAGAAGCTGGGACTGGACAACAGGGGGTGGATCATTCAATAACTATCCTGTTCTGTTAATTCCTTCTGAAGCACCTGGCACCAACCACTGTCAGAAGACAGGATATTGAGCTAGGTAGACCATTGGTCCGACCCAGTATGGCCATTCCTATGTTTGAGTGTTTATCCATATATATTCCACTGTTGGTGACTCACTAGCAGTGACCTAGATCTGTGATTCTCGACCAGGGGTCTGGGGCCCCCTGGGGGGCAGTGAGCAAGTTTCAGGGGGTCCGCCAAGCAGAAGCTTGAGCAACTTAGCTTCACGGGGGCCCCTGTGGCGTGGGGCCCCAGGCAATTGCCCGGCTTGCTACTCCCTAATGACGGCCCTGGCTTTTATATGCAGAATACAGTTGTCGTGGCACAAGTGGGCTGCAGAGTTTTTATAGCATGTTGGGGGGGACCCCAGAAAGAAAAATGTTGAGAACCCCTGACCTAGATCACAGTAGGTGGGTGCTAGGAGCCTACCTAAACAATGATTATAAGCCAGCCCTACCAAAATGGGGATCAGATCTTGATGCTTCTACCACAGAGTAATGGTGAACCCCAGGTAGCTCCCCTATGTATCTCTTGTACGGAACATTTCTCAAAGAAGCTAAAGAAGCTGCCTGAGCTCTAGTGGAGTGAGCTGTAACCCTCAATGGTGGATCTAAGTTGGTTACTTCATAGCACAACTTAATGATTGTAGAAATCCAGCTAGAAAGTCTGTGTGGATATGGTCTGACCTTTTACTCTATCTCCCTAAATTACAAATAATCTGGGGGTAGGGGATTCCCTAAATGATTTAGGGTATGTCTACTCTAGAAACTTAAGTAGACCTATATTAGGTCGACTTACAGCCACCGCAGTAATTACTGCAGTGGTGCATGTCCACACTAGCCTCCTTGGGTTGGTGGTGTGTCCCCTCACCAGGAGCGCGTCCACTGACCTAAGAGGGGCAGTGTTGGGAGCTGGTCTCTCAGCTCCACTAGCAGCTCCCTGCCGGGAGCTCAGCTGCCCCACAGGCTCCTGGCGTGTTGCCCCCGTCCCTTGCCTCCCCGGGGGAAGCCTCCCCATTCCCCGCCAGGAACAGGGGGGAAGACACCCGGGGCTTCTCACCCCCAGGGAGTGAGGTCCAATTGCCCCGGATTCTCTTCGTCCCCCTCTTCCCACCTGCTCCTCTTCAGGTTAATTTCACAGCTCTGAGTCCTGTTCCAATAGGAAAGTGCCCTACAAACATCTAGGCTGTAAAGTTTAGCCTTCCCTTTGCTGGAATGTGGCTTTGAAAAGAAAACAGGCAGATGTATTATGTGGTTGACATGGAATTTACAGAGTACCTTTGGCAAGAATTTTGGGTAAGGTCTCAAAATTACTGTCTTTATGAAAAAAACATGTATTTTGGTTCTGCCATAAAAGCTTGTATTTCCTCTACACTTCTGGTAGATGTTACTACTATCAAAAAGGCTGTTTTGATGGATAAATGGAACATGGAACATGTAGGCAGAATGCTCAAAAGGTGGACCCTTTAAACCTATCAGTACAAAGTTGAGATCCCAACAAGGGGAAAGCTTTCAGACTAGAAGATATACTTCCATAAGGTCTTTCAGGAACCTTGCTACTGTAGGATGTAAAAATACGGAATATCCCTGAATTGGATGGTGGAAAGCTCAGATGGCTGCCAGATGGCCCAGCCCCTCAGAGAACTCAAGAGTTCTTCAAGCACGGAAGGTATTCCAGTATGGCAGGTGCTAAACGGAGTCAACTGATGCTGCTGAGCGTACGGTGGAATCTTTTCCATTTGGCTGTGTAAGTAAGTGTCAGAGTCCTTTCTACTATGGATAAGGATGTTTTGTACTTAAGAGATACAGGTCCTTTCCACTGATGTTAACCACCCAGCATTCAGGCTGTGAGGTGCCAGGAAGGTGGATCTGGATGAAGAATCTATCCTCATCTTTGGGATATCACATCAGGCTCAACTGGACTGGAGGTTGAATGTAGAGATTCATCATGTCTGAGAGCCAGAGCTGCCTCAGCCATGCTGATGCTATCATGATGAACATGCGAGTCCTGCCTGAGTTTCTCTGAGAGTTCTTGGAATCAATGAAATATCAGGGTAAACATTAATTACGCCCGAGGGCCAGGGGACCAGGAATGCATCAGACTCTGACTCTGCCCATCTCTGGAGCAGATCTTGTGGCACTTCTTGTTCTTGGCAAAAAGGTGTATGGATGACCCCACTTAATGAATAGGTCTTGGATAATGGTATCCTTTACTGACTTTACTTTCTCCTTTTGGAGGAAGAAATCGATCAAAAACTCTAAAGCTAATTCAAGTAACTAACTGCTAAGTACCAAACTATTTACAATACAATGCATAGACCACACAGTAACCAAGAAATTTGGACATTACAAGTTCTGACTTTGACTCGTAGCTGGGGGGAGGATATCTAAGACACAGCTGGGGTCACTGTGCCCTTTATGCCCTCAGCTGGGATGTGGGAGGCATGAGGACACTCAGGGCACAGATGCAGCCCAGAGACTGCTGACCAAAAGAATTTGAACTGGAGTACCTGAGGTGCATGTACGCCAACAGTGGATAGATATGGGCAAGCATTCTGAGTCTAGTTTAGCTGTTGCTTTTCATACTTTTTTAGACCCATGTTCCTCACTACTTCTTTTACCATTTCAAATGAATAACAAAGCTTTATCAGGGAGTCAAAGTGAAAGTTGTTAATTTGTCTGAGGGAGGTAACGTCCCTCCCAGCAGGGCATTTTCACTTTTACATTAAAATAAACTAGGCCACTTCTAACCCTACAGCATGACCACAAAACATGATATATATACACCTATTGGAGAAAAGGAAGCAGTGGGGAATCCCCAACAGACAAATAAAGACAAGCCTTAAAGTTGTGGCTATGCTCACAATTCTCTTTTGTATCATTTCCCTCCGCCTCCAGTACATGCTGCTATCCCCTGTGTATGTGCACCAGTTTTGGCTGGAAAACTAGTACCCTGCAAAGGGGATTTACAGATGAAACACTGATTACAAGAAAATTGAACAGAAGGCTTAGAAGTGATAGTATTACCAACTAAACCCTAATTTGATTTACTGCAGCTGCTGGAACTTAATAACCTTAAAGAGCTGATATGCTTCTAAAGACAGGAAACATAATGAAAGGATTCTGCTCCGTTCCTCTCCTTTGGGCTACTACTGTTTGGGTATTTGCATGAAAACAGTATGTTTCAGTGCCTCCTCTGCACCTGCTGCTTAACCCCTCACCTGAATACACAACTGGCTGCAGTGATGATGATCACGAGGGACACAGACTCTATATAAAATGTTTTCCATCTCTGACTACTGTGTTCCTATGTCAAAGCGGATAACAATTTCAGTGGGGAAAAAAGGATTCAAGCTTTGAGTATTAGTTCTTTATTTCCTCTGCCCAGTTTCACCTGCTTTTCTGTAATAGACACTTTTAAACTATAGATGTCTATCTACAGATACTACTGTGAGGAGCATGTCACACCCAGGAAACCTCTTAACTAAGTGTACTCGTCTCCAAGTCTCATCAGTGGGACTTTTGGAATCCTAGCACTTCACTGAATTTTTGTCCTATGAGAGACACTCTCCTTCTCAATGTCCTAGCAACAAAGCATGGCTTCTTGCCCAATTCCTAAAGGCTGCTTTTACATCTTGATGCCCACGCCATACAGCTTCCAGTCACTGCAACAGCTTTTCCCCAGCTAGAACACCCACTTTACTCTAGTGCTGTTATCTGGGCCTTTCTATGGCTCAAGCAAGTAGAGCATTCAACAAAAATTGCTTAAAGAACCTGGGGAGCTAAGCCTTAGAAGTCTTGGTTTAAACTAGAGCCAAGCCACTGTCTCACTCTATGGGATCCCAGTGTGCAGAGAATCATACCTGTCCATGTCACTGAGGTTATCAACTGGTGAGCCCAGTCGATCAGGCAGCCTCCTTCGCTCTGGTGTGTCAATGCAATACCGGTCATTACCAACAGTGATCCGCAAACTCTGCTCCAGTGATGACTCGGAACGGAGGCTCGGAGAACGTCTCTGCAATTGAAGAGAGAATGAAAGCCCAGCACAGGACTGTCCCCTTAACCACAAGACAGGCATCTAAGTCTGACCACCTCATCATATTAGACTTGGGGGCGGGGATCGTAAGAAATAAATTAATCATATCTCTTCTCCATTTATATAAAATTGCTATGCAACTTAAGAAAAGAAAGGGACTGAGTGTAGTTCCTTCTCACCCTATGTGCAACTAACAATCACTCTGTATTTACACTAGCTCTACAGGAACTTTTAAACTTGAAAATACCTTTGAAGAACTGCACTTCTGGAGGTAGAACAACAGAGAGGAAGAAGAGGAAAAAGAAGTTGTTCAGGAAATCCCAAAGTTGCTGTTGTGCTCCCCTCTTTGTTGGGGACAGCCAACTGCATGGATTGTGTACCCTGCAGTGCCAAGGAATTTTTGTGCACCTATAGCCGATATACTTACTGGGCAGGTCCTCTTGGCATAACGAGAGCCTGGGTCAATGACAGTGACATAGCCCATTACCAAAACTGGAAAGTGTTCCAAAAGGGGCTCTGCTACTTGACTCGTAGTAAATGAATGCTCTACATCAGTAGTTCTCAACCAGGGGTACGCATTCCCCTGGAGGTACATCAACTCATCTAGATATTTGCCTAGCTTTACAGCAGACTACATAAAAAGCACTAGTGAAGTCAGTACAAACTTAAAATTTCATACAGATGACCTGTTTATACTGCTCTATATACTATATCAGTGTTTCTCAACCTAGGGGTGGGAACCTCCGGGGGGGTCACAGGATGGGTTTAGGGAGTCACAAGTGCTGGGCCGGCATTAGTGGGAGGCAAGCAGGGGCCCCGCAAAGCTAAGATACATGCTGAGGCCCAAGCCCCACTGTTCACAGCTCAAACTGAAGCCCAAACTCTACTGCCCAGGGCTGAAATCAGACACAAAAACTGTACCTGTTCTGTATCGTTTTGTAAGAAACAATACTATTTCCATCTCCTCAACAAGCCACCTGTTATTTTGATGGAGCCTTGAAGACCACGTTCCAAACAAAGCCCTGGATTGTAATCACTATTCTATCTGAAGAGTGGGCAGGAAGATCTTTCAAAGCCCATCAACAAATTGAATGGCTGAAGGATTGCTGTTGAAGGGCACAATCGCCTTCCTATCCCCATGGCTGAGCAGCACCTGCACTAGGGTTTCTCAGCAGAAATTTCCATATGTTGCTAGTGCAGCTCTATCAGAGCAGTACCAATGTGAACCTTAGTGAAAACAAAGCTTCTTTATCTACTGGCATTTTCAACACCTTCCTTGTTGTCTAACCCTACTTAGAGCAGGTATAAAACCCCCTAGTGTTAAAAGTGCCAATGGCCACAACTGCCTCATGTACATTAGCATTCCCCACATTGTTACCACTAGGACAGTTGTGCTAGAGTTAAAAAAAAAAACACCTCAGTGTATCTAAGTAGGGAAGGTCTGAGTGAGCTATCTTTGTAGACTTCCCCCTAGAATACTAAATACCCAAGAACTTCATTAACACAGAGTTAAGGCTGCCCAGTGAGGCATTCCAGAAGATGGAGAGCGATGACTAAACTTAAACATCAGAAAATCAGGACATACAAATGTTAAGGTATATGCCACCCGGACAACACTACCTTAACTTTGACCCTGAGAGTCGGCAACACCCACTGGGAATGGTTCAGTAAGGGAGATGCCATAATAAGCAGATATGAGGAAGTTCTAAGAAAATATGCCACTGTTTCTGTTATGTAGCACAGATTTGAATTCCAGCATTTATATGCATGTACTCTAACTGCCTTCACTGCATTATGTGTAGTTGTACTGAATGATGGAGGGATTTGTTGGAGCAGTGTGGCAGAGCTGTTACTGTGATACGATGAGAGGTGGCTGTATACTTTGAAGGATGAAACACACCTGATTTCAGCAATGAATTTTGTAGGGTGTCAGTAAACATGTACAAGGGCATCTTCTTCCCATGGGGATTCTCAATGGTCTGGTAGCATAGATGATAGTGGTCTCCAGGGGTTAACGAGGGGTAAGTGAAGGCAATGTCTGAGGAATCCTCAGGGCAACGGTGATGGGGGACAACATTTAGCAAGCGGGGGGTGGGAGGGCGGTTGTATGGAATAGACTTAGTGTCTCAGTGTAGGCCTGGTGAAGTTAGCTCCTGTTTGCTATACCTGGCCTAAAACTGAGTTTTGCCTTAACAAAGAGGTGTTGGACTTTGTCCTGCAGTACTCATGTTCTCTGGTCCCAAAGTGTTCTGTAGCATCTGACGGGTAGAGTCGAGTATATGTTACTGCCATGCAGGGACATTGCTCAAAGAGGGCAAAGGTAAAGTTGCATAATGGGGATAGGGTGTACCTTAAATTTGTATTTCCTGGTTTCCAGAGGTTTAAGTTTGCATTACCTTAACTCTTCATTTTCTGGTTTTCAGTTTTAAGTTTAGCCACTTTCCTCATTCTGGAAGGGCATGAGGCATTACTGGGCAACCTTAACTCTTGTGTTTACATTTCTGGGCATTTAATTGCCTTGGGTTTTAAAAATAATAGTTTCTCAGCACCCCCATGTACTACAGCCGATCTCTCCCCCTCCATTGCCCCAGGCTCCTTAGCAATGATTCCTCCAGCCACAGAATGCACTGGCTGCACGTTAGTCCCTTCACCTTGTCTTGGTCTCCCCACTCTCTGCCTGTCCACAATAGCTTGGTCCTCCCTCCTCAGCCTTCCTCCCCACAGAAAGGAAAGGGTCAGCATGGGACCTGCAGTTTGAGGAGCTGTGAAGAGGATGCAAGAAGAGTGCAGGGACAAGCATGGAGTCAGTTAGGACAGACATGGGGGTCATGGATGTAGGGGGTTTGGGAGAAACAGAAGTCCCCTAACATTCCCCATTGCACAGCTCAGAACTCCTGCTTTCCATCCCATTTTTCAATATACTGTTCCAGCACCCCCTATTCTCACTGCTGCAACTTCCTATATTCCATTCAACTGCGTAAGAGACCCCCAGATTGCTCCAACTCCTCCAACAGTCTCTCCGTTACAGCCATTGCTCCGATTACTCTCATATCCCTCAATGCTTTGAGACTCATCTCCCCCCCGCCAACTATATCACATAAAGCCTTCTCACTCCACCTCATCCTCTTCACTCCATGCCCTTGGTAAGCTTGAAGAGCTTGTAGGGAGGTGGTGGGCTGTCAGGAATGCTGGACACAGAAAGGGGCAGGACACTGGAGATGCAGTTTCCCATATCTGGTCCAAATGTATGGGGAAGGAGCTCTACAAAGCCATCTGCAGCATGGGAATCTTAGGCTAGGTCTACTCTACAGACCTTACAGCAGCACAGCTGCGCTGCTGTAAGGTCTCCTGTGTGGCTGCTCTATACTGATGGAAGAGAGCAATCCTGTCAGCATAATCAAACCACCCCCAAGTGGCAGTAGCTATGTTGGTGGGAGAGCATCTCCCGACAACATAGCACTGTCCACACCGATGCTTTTATCCATGAAACTTATGTCGGTCAGGAGTGTGTTTTTTCACACCCCTAACCAACAAAAGTTTTACCAAAAAAGTGCTAGCGTAGACACAGCCTTAGAGAAGTGTAAAGCAGCATATTCATTTGAATAAGTACAATCAATGGAGATGAATACAGCCTGAAACAATAACTCTGAGATTTGTGGCCTGCTTCATTCAACTCAGCAGGTGTTCTCATTGCCTCCCTGTCTTCCTCAGCCTTTAGGCTCACAAAGGGGAGAGGGGCTCAGACCCCCCCCCCCACGGGGAAGGCCCCCAGATCCCAGCTCACATGAGGGCAGGAAGAGGGGTTTACCCCGCAAAGGGGAAGGGCTCCCTGATCTTGGCTTACACATGGGGGGGGGGGGGAGGAGACAGGAAGAATGGCTCAAACTGCTCCACCATCCTAATCCCCCAATTTCACTTGCCACTCATCCCAATGCTCCCTCTCAGCCTCCCAACCCCTCTCCCTTCGCCATTTATTCCCCTCCCCATAACCCAGACTCTCCTCATTGCAGCCACAAGCCCCTTTCGCCCATCCTTACATCTCCGTCCTAACACCCTCTCTCATTCTCCACATTCCCACACTGCTCCGACAACCTCCCCACATTCCCCCTCAATGCTATAATCCCCCCGTATTTCCTTGGTCTGCACCAACAAGTTATAAGGATCTGAAAACTTTATGAACAGCTCATGTTAGGGGGGCTCTGTATTAGGAAAACGCCTTGACCAAATGATCCAGTGACTTGCTTTCCTTTGATCACACTCAAAGTTCCATTGTTCAGGAACTATGATCACATTATCCTGTCTTTCATCTTTTCTCTGTTTGATCAATGCTAGTTTTCTTTAGAACACTCCTAAATTTAAAAGAGAGTATGCATGTAAATTTTAGAGCACTTTGAAAAAAAATCACTCTTAAACCAGAAGTTTTGGTCTCAGGCAAAACTTCCAAAATGAGCCCCTGCAGAATGCAGGCAGAGAGCAAGGAATGTGCACAATTCTATGAAAACTATCAAAGGTAGGGCTCAAACTCGGTGCACAGGTGTAGCTCTGGGTCAGTGACCACAGCATATCGTCTTGAGCCACTCAGTTACTGTGGCAATAGCTTGCCTAGAAACCCTCTTACTCCAGTAGAGCCCCAGTCTAGCTGCAAATGCACATTTCAGTTCCTTTGGTTTTGCAGTTTGCCAATCTCTAGATCCAAAAATCTAAGGTCAATACCTTTTTTCAGAATTGTTTCTCCAAAGGGGCAGTGAGTGCTATGCACAAGCTGAGCAAAATGCTGAGCAATTGAGATCAGTTGGGGGGGAGAAGGCTATACTTCATGAACCCCTTGCTCAAATGACTCCCAAATTGGAGCATTAACACGACCCAGCACCCCCATGACATATAGCAAGTGTAAAGACAAATTGAGTAAGCATGTGGATTTTAGAGCACTCAGAATAACAAAAGCAATTATTAACTTTACTAGCAGAGCTGGTGCTAGGCTACAATCATTTGGGAATCTCTTCTGCAAGTATATTATTAACTAAGTGCTTGTCTACACAAGAAAATCTGGAGTAAGGTATTTAAAATGGATTAAGTATTCCTGATTAACTCCATGTGTAGATGCTCTTATTTTGAAATAAGAGTGCTTTTTTCCAAATTATCTTAATCTACTGGACTGCTGTCAAATCCAGTGGATAAAGTTAATATGGAAAAAGGCACTCTTATTCCCGAATAAGGGCATCCACACATGGAGTTAATCAGGAATAGCTATTCTAGAGTAATTCTCCATGTTGAGAAGCTCTTAGACAGTTCAAGACAAAACCTCTTTCTTACTGCAAAGAATATTCACAGATAATCTAGTATTTACTATATAGAATACTCCTTATAGAGTCACAGTACCAAACAGTAAAGATATTCACATCTGAAATAGAATTTTAAAAACAGGGTTTTACATGCACAAATCTGAATATTTTGCTTAGGCTGAGATGAGAAGTTTTAAAAACATATTAAACTGTCAGAGAATGAATCTGATGAATCTGCAATTGGCTCTCTATATCAACAGGAAGAATTTAAACTTAATGTTTATTAGACATTTGATTTAGAAAGGTCTCTGCATTCTGCACATATAAATTATCTTTAAGCACAAGATTCTGTTAAATGGTCAAACTAATCCCATTAGCTAAATATTCTATTTTGCCCATAGGAGCCTTTGCTTAGCTAAAGGATAGTTTGATCTTTGATTCTTAGCTGAAATGGCTAAGGTTTCTGGCCTGCTCTAACTCTGAAGAGGAATAAAAGGGAGAAAATCAAAGGGGCATTACTTGGGATGGGGATAAATGATGAAAGCAGAAATCATTAGACATTAGAAATGAAAGACCCCTAGTAAATAACACCAACTGCTTTTCATTTGTAGATCTCAAAAGTAGGTAAGAATGATTACCCTTACTCTACATACAGATGGAGAACCTGAGGCTCAAGGAAATTACATGATTTACCAATGGTCACACTATGGGTCAGTGGCAGAATCTGAAACAAGAGCCAGTTCTCTACACCCATTCCAGTGTCCCAACTCACTGACTAGACCATCCAGTCCACTTCTCTAAAAACACAGGATTGATCCCCACGGTATATTTTCTTACACTCTGTCAGTCAGGAAAAATATTGTTCTGTGGAAAGAGGTGTCAGATTCTGAACGGATTATCTCATGGAAGAATCAGAAATATTTCAGGGGAGCAGGGCAATCAGTATTACTGAGGGGAAATCAAACGGGGTTATTTGGGAGAAATCAGATGAGGGACAAGGGGCATTCAGGAGTAGTTTCCTGGCTGCGGCTGCCCCTGCATGGGGGGATAGGTAAGAAACATACAGGACGGGGTGTCCTTACGCCAGTAGGAGGGAAGGGTACAGTGGTGTGACGGCCAGGGAGCGGGGACAAGTACACAGCGTTGGGCGGGCAGCGCTAGGACAGCACAGACTGTCCGATCCGCAGGGCAACCGCCCAGCCTGGGGAGGGGGCGGAGCGGGTAATTACCCGGGACCTGGCCGAGGGTGTCCTGGGGGGTAATTACCCGGCTACTGCTGCTGTCTCCATGCTCGCCCCCGCGCCGGCCCCGGCTCCTCCCGGGCCCCGCTCCCCCCGGCGGGGAGGGCAGCCTCTTGCTGCGGCGCGGGGACGGGGAGCGGCGAGAGGCTGCGCGGTGGCCGGACGGGGAGCGGTGGCGGCGGGACGGGGGAGGCGGCGAAGCTGAGGAGGGGGGGCGGCCGCGGCCTGGGCCCGGCCCGGACCCCGAGGTACCCGAGCGGGAGCTACGGGACCCCGACGAGCTGCCCTCCTTGGAGCGGTGGGACGAGGGCGGCGGGCCGGAGCGGCCACTGCTGGAGCGGTACATGGCGGCGGAGGTGGTGCAGGGGGCCGGGTGCGAGGCCTCGCAGTTCAGTTTCCCGGCGCTGTCCTCCTTCTCTGCCCGCCTGGGCCCCTTGCGTGCGCGTTCCCGACACCGCCGCCGTCACGCGGGGAGAGGGGGCGCGCTCAGACGCCCGAACAAAATGGCGCCGGTAGAGCCCCGGTCACATGACCTAACGCAGGCGGGAGCCGCGGGAGTGTCTCCCTGCTCTGGGAGTGACCCCAGCTTGTAGGCCCGCCTCCTGCTAGGGACTGCGCCTCTTTTTCCCCGGCACTGACGGCATCCTGCCCTGCAGCGCCCCCTGCAGGCCTGCGCGCGGGAACTGCAGCCCCTCGTGTGCAACAGCGGCTGCCAACCGGCCGGGACAGGAGCTCTGGGGCAGCGGGCCGGAGGCCCTTGGAGCGAAATCGGGATAGAGCGGGGTGAGGTGAGGCCTGGAGCTGCACAGAAGCAGAGAGCTGCTCGGTGCAGAGAGGAGACCGCTAGCTTCCCCAACAATGACCAGTCCAGATAGGGTGACCAGACAGCAAGTGTGAAAAATCGGGATGGGGGTTGGGGGTAATAGGAGCCTGTATAAGAAAAAGACTCAAAAATCGGGACTGGCCCTATAAAATCGGGACATCTGGTCACCCTAAGTCCAGAGGAGGCGGCTGGCTCCGTCTCCCCCTCTCCTGCTACAGGAACAGAGGCACGTGCCATGAACCGGGGAGGCAGCAAATGTAGACGTGCTGGAAGCAAATATGTTGACACACATGTAATTAACCTGTGGAATGCTGAGCCCAAAGATACCGTCGAGGCCAAGAGGTTAACGGGATTCAAACAAAGCTAGCTGGGGATTGGGAATGCTCCCCAGCCGCTATGTTAGAGAGGGTTTTGTAAAAGTTTGGAAAGCATATCAAGTCTCCTGTCTCAAAGTGTAAGCCAATCACTATACAGCCAAGTCAGGAAGAAACTCCTTTTAGGGGGAGATTATTCCATACATGTCCAGGCTTTTTTGCAGCTTCTTTTGAAGCATCTGGTAAAAACTGTCAAGTATCAGGGGGTAGCCGTGTTAGTCTGTATCTACAAAAACAACAAGGAGTCTATGCATCCGAAGAAGTGAGGTTTTTACCCACGAAAGCTTATGCCCAAATAAATCTGTTAGTCTTTAAGGTGCCACCAGACTCCTTGTTGTTTTGGTAAAAAACTGGTCACTCTCAGAGACAGGACATTGGACTGAGGGACTGCTGTCCTGATCTAGTGTGACAAATCATATTTTCCTGTGTCAAAGCAGACAAGTTAATGTTGCAGTGGAAATCCCCACTTTCTAAATCCCTCCCCTTCTTTGTTGATTAGGAGTTGAGATAGGTTTAGTCTTTGGTTATTAACAGGTTGGGATCTGAGGGATGGTATTTGTAGAGCCCTGTGCAGATACAAAATTTGTATTCACATCTGCTCTGCAGACATGATCCGCAGATTTGCGGGACTGTAGGTATTTACAAGCTCAGCTCAAATTTTGCCCACTTCTGGGGTTGCGTGCCTCAGAGCACACTTGAATCAGACAACAGTAGCTGTAGAAAGGTTTTCAGGCTTATTGGTCCCCTAACACCTTAGCAAGGCACATGTGCAGAGGGGGTAAACTGAGTAAGACTCAGTTTACCCCCTCTGCACATGTGCCTTGCTAAGTGTACTTGCATCTGAAGAAGTGAGGTTCTTACCCACGAAAGCTTATGCTCCCAATACTTCTGTTAGTCTTAAAGGTGCCACAGGACCCTCTGTTGCTTTTTACAGATTCAGACTAACAGGGCTACCCCTCTGATACTTAAGTCTTAATGACACACTACATCCAACTGCCACACCTTTAAACTGTTTCTGAATGAGTGCACTGCTATTCTAATTCAGGAAATACACTTAAATGTGTAAACCATCAAAGCATGCCCAACTCACAGCAGCCTGCATAATCATGTGGATTTATTTCTGTTACCCTTCTCCACCCTATCCACTTCTCTCTCAAAGTTTGTTACGATTCACTTGTTGTGACTTTTGTTTGATTAAATTGCATGTATTTGTACAGTGCCCAACATAATGGGACTCTGATCCTAACTGAGATTAAGTATGCAACACAATAGAACTAATTAATAATAAGGAAAATGACTAGGTAAATAATTTCTAACTAATTATTTCTGTAGAGCTCAGAATCTTTCAAACTCGGCAATGCACTGAGTACTGCTCTGTGACAATACTATGAAACCGCTACAGCACTTAACATTTGCAACTAGGACAATGTAACAGGTACAAATATACTTTGTGTATTAATTTTAAAGAAAAACATTTTCATGTCTGAAAGTCAAGGAAAGATGCGAGCCACAAACTTCAAAAACACAGAAACAGACTCCAATGATGGAGAAAAATGTCCTTTTTTGGTTTCCAGCTACCTGAATATTTGTTCCATCCCCTTGCTTTCCTCAGACTAGCCCTGAATCTTTGGTTTAAAAAACACAAATTTGTTTCCTTTTTCCTGTAGTCATTTTACTCTTAAGATGGTCACATTAAAGCAACCATCTCTCTCAGGAAAGCTTTCTCTCTCAGGCTTTTAAATAACATTCATTACTGTGGCATATAAATGCTGCACAGAAACCCAGAACACCAAAATACCAAAATGTTTTCTCACTCTGTTCCTCAAGAACAGAAGAGCAGGTCCTGGTGATTTCCTATATTGTAGTAAGTGGCACCTGGAAGCAGAAGCTATCCAGGTGCCATTGCTATTATGTTTTTGTTCTGTGTGTATACAATGCCTTGCATAATGGTGTCCTGATCCATGGGCTGCTCAAGATAATGATAATAAAAATAATAAATGTTACACAAATACAAATGAAAAATAATAATAAAGATAAAAACCTCTTTCTCTGATCAGATTGTAGATAAATCTCTAATAATTTTCATATAACTTTACGTTGTGCCTCTTCATATAACCTTGTATTGATGAGCCTTGGTATATGGAAACTTTGTATCAAAGCCTCATGTAGAAACTTTGCATTGCCCTTGGTATAATGTTATAGCCCCTAAGGATAGTTAAAGTAGAAGAAAAATTTATTTTTGCTAGCAGTAGAATAAGGTCTCCCCCCCCCCCCCCAACTCCCTTAATCAATTGCCCTGTCGAATGAATGAGGTGTGAATGAGGAAGGCATGGAAGGCAGCACCTCCAGACAGCTGCAACAGTTGGAGAGGGGCTGGGAGCCAAACCCAAGGACAATAAAACGTGTCAAGTGGGCTCATTAAAGAAAAGCAGACATACTGACGGCCTCGGGGGTTAGAAGCAAGCACCTTCTTTTGGAAACACCCTCTTTCCAGCATTGGGACAACACCCAGAAGAAAGGAGCACAAAGAACCAATGGACACAGACACAGATTTTGAATCTGGTGTAGATTTGCATGAGAGGGAAGCTGCTATAAATGTGAGGTGTCTTGCAGAGGACCCCGGGTCTCGTCTTGTCAACATGGGAACATCGATCCGGATCTGCAGAAGCCCGGCTCCACCCCCTCCCCCATCTAACTCACCTGGCCAGTGAAGTTAAAGGGAGCAACTAATTGGTAACAACAACAAGATGGAATGTGCTTGTGTGTGTAATATATTATATGCATATGATACAATGTTAATTAATACATGTATTACTAATAAATGTGGCATTCTGCCTTATTCCCCCTGAAAAGATCCCATGCAGTACTTTAAGTACAACGAGATGACAGAACTGCTCAAAGGCAAATAAAAAGGATGCAGATAGTAGAGCTTACATGGGTCTGAAATAGTCTAGAGTAAAAAAAATCGTCTTAAAGAAGCATTACAATCTAATATTATAGTATCCTATTATCCTACTGGTCAGCTCTTTACATTTTCAATTAAGAAACTCATTCTGTACTTCACTATATTTCCATCTCTAGAACACACACTACTGACCCTTTTTCCAAAGGAGCTGAACACTCTTTAACTTCAATGGGATTGTGGGTGCTCAGCAGTTCTAAAAATAAGGCCATAAGGGTTCAATCCTTCCGGGTGCAGAGCAAAATGTGGATGCTCAGCACTTCACAGGATGAGACCCTAATTTGTCATGTGATTGAAATACTCAAGCAAGGTCCTTACCTGCTTTGCAGAGGTTTTTGAAAAAGTTCCATCATTGATGCTCCAGGCTTTCACAGGACAAAGGGGCTGCCACTCAGTCTTCTGTGCTAATAGTTGGGACTTGAAACTGTCCTTTGCAATCCTGAGGTTCATTTTGGGCTGAGGAACTTCCAACTAGCTGATGCTTGAAGAAAGAGATTTTAACCAATCAGATGTAGATGGAAGTGTTTGGAAAGAAGGGGTCTTTTCACTCTTATTTCTCCCAGCTGGTAAGCAGATGCCCAGGGCTGGATACAAGAAGCCTCAAATGAAGAAACAGAAGGGAGAAAGTGGCAGAAGAAAGCACTTTTAGGAAAGAGGAGGGGAGAGAGTAACATGAAAGGGAATTAGCTAACAGAAGTTAGAGAGAATTTAAAAAGTAAATAAGAACAGGTATCAGGAATAGGGTTTGGCTGAGAAGCTGTTAAGTGACAAGCATAAAGACTAGGAAACATGTAATATCTTTATTTTTTAAATTTGTTTTACCTTCATAAGTCTGAGAAAAGACAAGAGACCAGCACACAGCAGACCCCAGTATCTCTAATCCCTGGAATATTAATAAAAGCAAATGTGATTTCTTTTCTTTCTTCCTAGGCAGAGTTGCGTGTTTGCAGCTGTGTGTGCATTCACCCATATGAGGTGTGCTGGAGGTTATCCCTTGTCTCCAGAATTTGGCATTATTTTTTTCCATGGAGAACAGAGAGAAATGTACATTCTGTGTCTTCAGATCCAGAAGTAAACAGGTCAAGAAAATATTCCAGACTGAGCCAGCAAGGGAATGTTCAAACCTCCCCCACTTGTGACATCACAGAATTCTAGGACAGTTCAACTGATAGCAAAGCCTCAGCTGGGAGAACAAAACTGCAGCCAAATAGTTATTTTAAGAGTATTTGTGGATGATGGTGAAAACGCTGATATTTCTGGGTTTGAGCCTTGTCTGGGTCTGCCTCCTCCTGTTTGAATTCAATATCTACCTGTGTTTGGGAGGGAGGTGAGATGGGCATAAAACCCCTCTGTCACCTCCCAGTGCACAAGCCCTGCTGTGGGCACTATGTAATGAATCCAAAAATAAATTCTCAATGAAAATAGGAGAAGCTTCATCATTTAGGACATTTTGATCTTGATTGGTCAAAGCCCTGGAGAATAGACGGTTGGGAACAATCTTGCGCTAGGCCCTGTAGGGGGGACTAGTCCTAATTTTTTCTCCATTTCTAGTATTAGGATTCTATGATAAATGTAGGGTGTGTTATTATTTATAAATGGTGTGCATGGTTTTTTATAGGTGAATATGGCACAAGCCCCTGCTCCAAGTTGCTCAGAGCCTAAATCAGACAGAAACATAACAGAAAATGAAAACAAGCCATGATAATATTACAAGAAGATGGAAAACCCTGCTCCCACTTAAGTCGATGTGAGTTTTGCCATTGACTTCAGAGGGTACAGACTTGGGACACCAATAAGTTCAGATCAGTTATGTTGGACTCTGGTGTTTTGTTGGTTCTTTTTCTGGTTTGCTTTGTTAGTTTTTTATATATATATATATAATCGTGTGAATGGGTAGACAAAACTGGCTGGAATAAAGAAGGATCAGTGGTCCCTGAAAACTGCTTCTTGTTTGCTCCCGAGAAAGCAGGTCCAAAAGGAGAGGTCAGGAGAAAAGAGTAGGTAGAATGAAGGGCACGACAGGGGCAATAGAAGGAGCCAAGAGATGCTATAAGGTCTGGTTGAAAAAATCTGGGGAGAGTGGTTTGAGGAACATAAAGGCATACTTTGTTCTGGATATCTAAGACCTTCTCTTGCCTTATAAAGCTATGAGAAGCTTCTGCATTTGAACTTAAGTAAGATTTCAGCACAGTGAAGAGCTGTAATGTTTTATTCATTAGCAGATCCAAGCTCGGATGTTTCATATTTGTGTGCTTGAGATACCTTTTGTATCACAACATTTCCTCAGTTGTACCTACCTTGACGAGAGAGCACATAAATCAACAGCAGAAATCCCATCGTCATGTCTTCTACATGGAAGCTGGCTTACTTATTAAAGTCAACATAATCTTTCTTCATAGCCTTGTAAACAGTATGGTAGAGGCAAGAAAGAACCCACCAAACACACACATACTGTGTAGAGAATCAATGGCTGGCAATACATGCATGATAAAGGTACCTTCTGACTCCTACATGCAGGTAAGTGTTACATTTAGGACCAGGAGGAGCCAGGATACATGGGCAGAAGAATGAGACAAGCATATAGATATACCAATAATTGCTTTATGCAACCAGACAGACCAGAATGGAATAGCAAATAAATCTTTTTCTTGCCCCTTAGTAATAATACTTAACATTGATAGAGGGCTAGTGAGCGCAATAGAGGCTCACAGTCATGGCCTACACAGAGCCAGTTCTTTCCTTTTGTCCCTATTTACAGTACAGTATTCATGCCCTTTGGGTCCCTCTGTCTGAGGAATGGCAGGACCCCAGTTCACTCAATCTACCAGTAACTCCAGCTGAAAGCCAGTGTTCTGATGTGAAGAGAATAGCCCAAGACGCCAATGGTGGGTAAGAGGTACTATGTCTTGTGGAGAAGGGGAGAGCAGGAGTACCTAATGGGAACTTAATAGAGAAACCTTGATCCTATACACAGTTTCTTCTCATCTTGCACAGCATGGCAAAAACAAGATAAGAGAGGAACAAAGTGCAAAGTGAAAGGAGTCCAAATGCCAAATGGGCTCAAGTAGGAGTCTTGGCAGTGAGCACAGACTATCTGGGGGCACTCAGTATCCATCCTGGGGCTTCAGTCATTCCCCATCCCCCTAAAGACTGCAAAAGACCTTTGGTGAGTGCCAGCTGCTTCGACTCTCCTTTCTCTCCCTCTCCCTCTCTTTCAAGGAGTCTAATGAAAAGGTGCTTTAGACTCACAGCTTTTACTTCTGCCTCTTCTATCTCACACTCCCTCAGTCTGATTGTTTTGTTTTCCCAGACAGGAATGCTGCTGGCATTTTGTTTCCCCAGCACCCCACTGATAACATTGAGACTTATTCTCAAAAGCACAGAGGACTCTTCACTGTGTGTGTCTGTACTGGCTGGGAGTTGGAAGGACGCTTGCTATCTACAAGGAATTGCTTGTGTCTGATGATAGAATTACCACTTCGTACAGAATTGGAAGGGGTAGCCTGTCTGGCCCTGAAGTCAACTCTGGCAGAGTCAGGGGTCAGAGAGACCTTGGCAAAGCAGTGTACTCATAGCTCCAGTACTGCAAACCACAGTTCCCTTCTTCTCCACCAGCTAGAGTTCTCAGACTGGGGGGGTGACCTTACACCCACCTATCATTCTGTAATAGATGGGTTGTATGTGCATGCAACTGCCCCATCCTGGATGGGAATGTTGGACCTGCTCATGTGTATATCAGTTCCTTCTTGTCTGACTTGAGGAAGCTGAGCCTTTAGCTCATCTGCTGATGGCCTGTGTGTTTGTAGTTAAAAGTTATGTCTGGTATTTCATGATGCTGCTTGCCTCACATTATACATGCTTTAGTCAAATACAAGTGATTGGACTCAGTCAGGCCTTAAATTCAGCTGGAATCATCTGGAGTGGAGCTCCAAAAAATATTTTCAAACCTGCAGGAGCTCTAGCACCTCCTGCAGGGCTGAAAGCCTGAGCCCTGTTTTTCCCCATGGTGCAGAAGCCCCAAGCCCGGGGGCGCCTCCCGCAGGGCTGAAGCCCTGAGCCCCAACGCATCCCACAGGGAAGAAGCCCCAAGCCCCAGTCCCCCCTCAGCAGGGCTATAGCCCCAAGAACCCCACCCTACAGCTGAAGTCCGGAGCCCCGAATGGGGGTGGGGAGATATGGGGGGGCTCCAGGAAATAATTTCTGAGAATTTAAGCCCTGGGCTCAATAGAGTGGTGATTGATATAAATTATCTGGCCTAGTTATACTAGATTATCCTTATGGTCTCTTCTGGCCTTAAAATCTAGGAATCTGACAACAGGTGACTGTGTATGAACATGACCCTGTAGAGACAGATGTTGAGAACCAAGATGAGGGGAGCAGGAGGGATGTCTGGGAAACCTGTGAGGGAACTAATGGGATTTGGGAAAAATTATTGTTGTTCCTGGACACTGGTCTGATTTCTAGGCATTTTTTCTGGGGGGTGGAAGGGGAAGGAAGGCTGCATAGTATTTATATATGTACTCAGTGTACTAGTTAGGCACATATTTAAAGAATTCAGATTCATTAAGCTGCCCATATTTTACTCTTTCCTCATAACTCGGCCCACAATGTGTTTTGTTGCACTTCTCTGATCTCCCTCCAATTTGTCATCTTTCTGGTAATGAGGTACCCAAAATGGCACACAATATTCCAGAAGCAGTTGCAATGGAGCTAATTAGAGCGAGATTGTGAACTCTCTACTCCAGGATACGACACTCTGTATGCAGCCCAAAATTACATTGACCTGCTTAGTTGCTATGTCACTTTGCAAGGCCATGTCTAATTTGTTGTTCAATCACCAATACATCTCTTTCAGCCATTCCTACTTTCCAGGTTTCTCCTTCCCATGTGTTACCCTTCCCCAGATGTACTAGCTGCATGTTTTAAAACTCAATTTATTTAAATATTTTCTACCTCTCTTTTATCTTTGTTCCCCCTGTTGTATTATATTTCTCTAACCTAGTGTTTGCAACTCTTCCATTGTAGTGTCATCTGCAAATTGTATATTCCTTGGGGTTACTGCTCTGTGTGACAAGAGTCCCAAATTCTATTACTCTCTAATTTGTATTGTTTATTATTTGCCTTATTGATTTGGCTGTCTCTGTAGTGTCTCTCCATCAACTTTATGGTAGCAGGCATAGATTTACTTAACTGATGAATAACATATGCTATTACTTTGCAATGCTGGAGGTTTATCTTCTGAATGGCACCCTTGGCTATGGTACCCATTGGGAAATCAGATCCCTGCGGGGGGACCCTTACACCTGCACAAAGACCATCTAAACTCCAGAGGTCTCTGCACCAGCATAGGGGTCTGCTTGCACCCATCTCACTGCAGGGCCGGGGCCGAGGTTCGTCCTGGTCTCAAAAAGGACTAATTCTAAAATGACCATTAACCCTCCCCCCTCCTGCCCATAACAATTTAGACCTTTTCTCTTCTATCCTTTACTTAAACCGGGGCTAACAAAAACATGGGGTTTAAAAGGTCACCCACAGGTTCCCAGCAGGGACAAGCCCCGCTGTACGATCAGCGATCGGGCCCTGTTCACCTGCCCACCCTCGGAGACGGGGAAAGACGGGGAGGGAAGGGGGGTGTCTGATATTCCCCTGTGCAGAGCCCATGGACGGGCGCTTTCCCCTCCTGCCCGCTCCGCCCCGGGGCTGCCGCTCGCTCAGCCCAGAGGCCCCCCGGCCCGGCCCCGTCACAACATCTCACTGGGACCCTTTAGGCCGTTTCCTGGCGGAGTCACCGCCCAGCCCGGGGTAGGCGCGCTCCGTGCCGGGTAAAGCACGGCTGGCACCGGAGCGGCTTGGGATTGACGCTGAGCCCAGGCCCGCCGCGGGACAGCGCCAAGGCCCGGGTTTGTCCTTCTTGGCTCGCCGTCGCCAGGCCGGCTCGGCAGCAGTGCAGCCTCCCGCCGGCAGGGAGCGCGGCCACGAGGAAATGGGTGCGGGCTCGTCCTCGCGAGCCCAGCGAAGGAGCGGAGACGGGGACGCGCTCAGGTACCGCGGGGGCAGGGGTCAAAGGCCGCCCGCTCAGGGGGAGGCAGCCAATGACATCACCCGAGGCCCTGGCGGGTGTCGTGGGCGGTCCTCACTGCCTGCCCCTGGCGGGTGGGCCGGGGGACCCTCCCCTCTTCGGGCGCCGGGCCGGGCGGCTGTGTGAGGCTCAGCCGGGGCCGCCCCGGGGTCGGAAGGCGCTGGGCCCTGGGCCAGCCTTGGCCGCTCCCAGAGCCGGGCTGGGTCCGCTGCCTTGGCCACATCCGCCCCGGGCGCTCCGCCCCAAACAGCCCATGCGAGAGGGAAGGTGGAGCCCGGCCGGCCGGCCCCCGGCCCCGCGGGACCGGGCGGGGTTTGGGGAGAGACCGAACAAGGGCGGAAGGTGCGAGGGCAGGACACGGGGCCGGTGTCTGGTTCGATCGAAGGGACTTTTCGCTTCCAAATGAACGTGTCTCTCATTCAAACAGCGAGGGCTGCGCTGAAAGAAGACACCCTGCTACCTCCCCCCCTTCACGGGATTTATTTGTTGGATGCTCCATCCATACCAGCTTTCCTCTGCCCGGCCCCAGGCAGGATGGGACCATTTTTTTTGGAGCCGGAAAACTCCCTCCCCGCCCTAGTAAATTACATTTTCTCCCCTTTCAGGCCTAGTCACAGGGTTGTACCCAAAGTGATGGGAATTAGGTTTGAGAATTGCTGAGACCAAATGTTTCTCTGAATCCAGCTTTGGAAAATTATTTTGACCCCTTCCATCACCCATCCAAGAAAACAAGTTTGTGACCTGCTGAGGATCTTTGTAGAAAGGGGGCTTTGTGCCTTTTTTTTCTTTGCTGCTTTATGATGGAGAAAGAGGCCTGAAAGAGGGTTTAACCTTCTTTACAATAAAAATAGGGGGTGAGGTGGGGGAAGGCTTTGCTTATTTTTTTTAACCTCAGAAATGGAAGGCTTGATCTACATGTAAAATTTAGATTGACCTAGCTACTTCTAGGTAGAGAAAGGAGTAACAAAAATTACTAGGGTTATGGAACAACTTCCATAGGAGAAGAGATTTAAAAAGACTGGGGCTATTCAGTTTAGGAAAGAGATGACTAAGAGAGGGGATATGATGGAGGTCTATAAAGTCGTAAATGGTGTGAAGAGAGAATAAGGAAGTGTTATTTACCCCTTAACATACCACAAGAACCAGGGGTCTCCCGATGAAATTAACAGGCAGCAGGTTTAAAACAAACATAAGGAAGTACTTCTTCACACAGCACTGTCAACCCATGGAACTCATTGCCAGGGGATGTTGTGAAGGCCAAAAGTATAACTGAATTAGATCCACCAGTGACTATTAGCCAATGGTCAGGTATGTAACCCTATGCTCCAGTTGTCCCTAAACTTCTGACTGCCAGAAAGTGGGACTGGACAACAGGGGATGGATCACTCAATAATTGCCCTGTTCTTTTTATTCCCCCTGAAGCATCTGGCACTGGCTAGTGTCAGAAGATAGGATGCTGGGCTAGATGGACCAATGGTTTGGCCCAGTGTGGATGTCTTATGTCCCTCAGAGGTGTGAAAAATTCACACCCCCGAGAGATGTTGTTAAGACAGCCTAAGTTGGTGTGGCCACCACTAGGTTGCTGGAAGAAATCTTCTGTCAACCTAGTTGCTGCCTCTCGAGGGGGCAAATTTACTACAACGATGGAAGAACTCCTTCTGTAGTTATAGCAGGTGTTTACACTACTGCAGCACTTGTTTTGCCACTGCAGCGCTTGTAGTGCAGACATCTTCAGGCACATTACGGGCATGTCTAAACTTACAGCACTGCAGTGGCGCAGCTGGCAGTACATGTAGTGAAGATACTCTATACCAACAGGAGAGAGCTCTCCCATCGGCATATAAACCCCACCTCCACAAGCGGCAGGAGAGCTTCTCTCCCTACGACATAGCACTGTGCACACTACAGCCTATGTCGGCAAAACTTGTCAGTCAGGGGTGGAATATTCACACCCCTGAGCGACATATGTTTTGCCGACTTAGGCTGTCGTGTAGACATAGCCGTAGTCTAGTTTTCCCTTGTTTGCTGGGGAGGGCTCAAAGTCTACAAAATTTTAGTTAGTCGTTGATGTTAAATCATAGAATCATAGACGATTACGGTTGGAAGAGACCTCAGGAGGTCATCTAGTCCAACCCCCTGCTCAAAGCAGGACCAATCACCAACTAAATCATCCCAGCCAGGTCTTTGTCAAGCCGGGCCTTAAAAACCTCTAAGGATGGAGATTCTACCACCTCCCTAGGTAACCCATTCCAGTGCTTTCGCCACTCTCCTAGTGAAATAGTGTTTCCTAATATCCAACCTAGACCTCCCCCACTGCAACTTGAGACCATTGCTCCTTGTTCTGTCATTTGCCACCACTGAGAACAGCCGAGCTCCATCCTTTTTGGAACCCTCCTTCAGGTAGTTGAATGCTTCTATCAAACCCCCCCTCACTCTTCTCTTCTGTAGACTAAACAAGCCCAGTTCCCTCAGCCTCTCCTCGTAAATCATGTGCCCCAGCCTCCTAATCATTTTCGTTGCCCTCCGCTGGACTCTCTCAAATTTGCCTACATCCTTTCCGTAGTGGGGGGCCCAAAACTGGACACAGTGCTCCAGGTGTGGCCTCACCAATGCCGAATATAGGGGAATAATCATTTCCCTCAATCTGCTGGCAACGTTCTTACTAATGCAGCCCAATATGCCGTTAGCCTTCTTGGCAACGAGGGCACACTGCTGACTCATATCCAGCTTCTCATCCACTGTAATCCCCAGGTCCTTTTCTGCAGAACTGCTGCTTAGCCAGTTGGTCCCCAGCCTGTAGCGGTGCATGGGATTTTTGCATCCTAAGTGCAGGACTCTGCACTTATCCTTGTTGAAACTCATCAGATTTCTTTTGGCCCAATCCTTCAATTTGTCTAGGTCACTCTGGACCCTATCCCTACCCTCCAGCATCTCTACCTCTCCTCCCATCTTAGTGTCATCTGCGAACTTGCTGAGGGTGCAATCCATCCTATTATCCAGATCAGAGGTGGGCAAACTACAGCCCACAGGACCATCCTGCCTGGCCCCTGAGCTCCCAGCCGAGAAGGCTAGCCACCAGCCCCTCCCCTGCTGTCCCCCCTCCCATGCAGCCTCAGCTTGCCGCGCCGCCAGCGCTGTGGGTGAGGCTGCGAGATCCTGCCGGGCAGCGCAGCGGCATGGCTGGCTGCAGCTGGGCGGCGCGTCCGCCAGTCCTGGTAAGGGGGCAGGGAGCAGGGCGGTTGGATAAGGGGCAGTGGGTCCTGGGGGGCAGTCAGGGAGCAGGGGGCGGTTGGATGGGATGGAGGTTCTGGGGATGGTGGTCAGGGGATGGGGAACAGGGGGGGTTGGATAGGCGTGGGAGTCCTGGGGGCCTGTTAGGGGACGGAGGTGTGGATAGGGGTTGGGGCAGTCAGGGGACAGGGAGATGGGGGGGTTGAATAGGGCCGGAGTGTCCCAGGATAGGGTGGTTGGGGACAAGGAGCAGGGGGGGTTGGATGGGGCGGAGGTTCTGAGGGGGGCAGTCAGGGGGTCGGAAGTGGGAGGGGGAGGATAGGGGGCAGGGGCCAGACTGTTTGGGGAGGCACAGCCTTCCTTATTTGGCCCTGCATACAGTTTCGAAACCCCGATGTGGCCCTCGGGCCAAAAAGTTTGCCCACCTCTGATCCAGATCATTAATAAAGATGTTGAACAAAACTGGCCCCAGGACCGACCCCTGGGGCACTCCACTTGATACTGGCTGCCAACTAGACATCGAGCCGTTGATCACTACCCGTTGATACTGACAATCTAGACAGCTTTCTATCCACCTTACAGTCCATTCATCCAATCCATACCTTTTTAAAAAGGCGCTAACAAAAACAAAAACCCAATGTTTAAAACAGTGACTAAAACGCCCTTTCCCTCTCAATTACTGCAGCTTTCACTGTTTTAACTGTTGTAATGTCATGTTGTCATGTTTCACTAGTTCTCCAGTTGTCAACTGTATCATGATGGACAGGACCTGAATTGCTAATGTAAAAGAACCCTTTTCATAACAAAACATTTCCAGGCCCCTGTACATATCATTAAGAGGCAAAAAACGAGCACAAGTTGAATCTTTTTTTCCTTTGTAGGTAATCTTTAAATTCCCTTGGCAGTTTCAATTGGAATAGGATTCTCTTCTGCTTCCTGTTCTAAATAATTGCATAATATTGGTTTGCACTGTTAAAGAACTGCTGTTTTCTACTCCAGAGACAGTCACATAGTGGTCATTGGGAGAGTTGTACAAATAACTGACTTTTCAGTTCATTGGCCGTTCCAAAAAATCGGGGGAAGAGGGAATTGTTGTGGGTTGACCCAAAACAAAAACAAAAAAATCTAATTTTTAGTGAACCAAAAAGTTGGGAAAAAATGTCATTTTGGGTCAAACAAAATGTTTTGTTTTCAATATTTTTTATTTTTTATAAAATTGAAGTAAATTTAGAAACAAAAAGTTGTTTGAATTGAAACATCAAAATGTTTCATTTCAAAAATGTCAAAACAATGTTTTGATCTTTTGTGGATTTGGCGGGGGGACGGGGGATTTCAACCAAAACAATTTGACACAAATTCATTAGATATTTCAAAGAATCATAGAAGATTAGGATTGGAAGGGACCTCAGGAAGTCATCTAGTCCAACCCCTTGCTCAAAGCAAGACCAACCCCAACTAAATCATCCCAGCCAGGGCTTTGTCAAGCCGGGCCTTAAAAACCTCTAAGAATGGAGATTCCACCACCTCCCTAGATTTCCATCAAGCTGAATCTACAATTTTCAGCAAAAAAAAGTTTCACATGAAAAATTTCATCTGGCTATAGTCATGGTTCAAGTTAATCCCGTGTATGGCTTACCTACTTCACGGGGGTAAGGGGAAGGCAGTAAAGTGTAATAAATGTTTGTAAAATTGTTTGAGATCCTCATAACAAGGGACCTGCAATGTGGCAAGGAGTTTATTATTAATAAAGGAGGAATCTTCCTTTCCTATCTCAAGTTGTGTTTGATTTAGTTGTATGCCTAACTCATTCTTTTTCCTGTTTTCTTCCCTAGGAGCTCCTGGCTGTTACACTTGGCTCCTAAGAGAAGATGGAAGAGATCCTGGCTGATCTGTGTGGTACCAGTCCTGAAGACCCACTTCCTGTGTGGGTCCATGGTAGTGTTGGTCACTGCTTTAACCAGCTGATTTTGAATGTTGTCCCTCACACGATCCTTGCATTAGTAAGCGCTTGCTACCTCGGCACTCCAAGGTACGGTAGCCATCTGTGTCTCCTCTTCATTGTAATGAAGAATGTGGGAAAAGGCTCCTGAATGGTGGAAATCATTTCTCTCTGTGCCATGTGGCAGCTGCCTGCAGGAAACATTCACAGTCTTGTGTTTACTCCCTTTTGGGAGTCGTGCTGGAGCATATGCAGAGTGAAAAACACTATTAGGTCCTGTTTAGTCCAGGGGTCTCAAACACGTGGCCCGCAGGCCGAGTTAGTCCTGCAGCCCACCATAGGCGCTGACTTCGCAGGCAGCCAAGCTCCCCTCTTTCCCCCGCACCAGCGTGCCGCATCCCCACTCCTTCGCCTACCTCCCAGCGCTTCCCACCGCCAGGAGGGAGCAGGGAGGAGTGGGGAAGCTGTGCGCTCAGGGGAGGAGGCAGAGAAGAGGTGGGGATTTGGGGAAGGGGTTGGAATAGGGGCGGGTGGGCAGAGTTGGGACGGGGACTTTGGGGAAGGGGTTGGAATGGGGGCGGGAAGGGGTGAGAAGAGGCGGGGTACGGGGCGGGGCCATGTGTTTGAGACCCCTGTGATAGACAGTTAGGGGCACCGGGCACCATCCCCCATCTCCAGGGGTCTCTCTGTTAGGGGTGCTGGGCACCCAGAGGTTACCCCCTCCCCCATTACCCAGGGCTCTCTCCATTGGGATACTGGACAGTGTCTGTGACCAACTGGAAATTTTCTGTAAAATTTTTATAATTCCGAGGTGACCCTCAGTTTTCCTCTCGACCTTGCACTGTGACCGGGGGTGTGTGGAAAGGGTTACACAGTGCAAGAGAGAGTCGGTGCCTATGGCGGGCCGCAGGAAATGGCCCGCGGGCCGCGTGTTTGAGACCCCTGGTGTAGATCATCATCAGTGTTACTGACCACATAAGGAATAGTTACAGGTGTTTATATTTTATTAAAACCCCGCTTCGCATTACAGTTTTAAAAAAGTTAATACATTGACTTTTAATAGCATACTATTTTACTCTTCATTTTTTTCATTTTTGACTATACTTTTGTATTGTTGTATGAAAAGGTTTCAGTGATGCGGGCCTCGGGCCAATGTACTAGTCCTCATGGGGCCCTCGTGGTGATTTGAGTTTGAGATCCCTGGTTTAGTCCATCCCTATCCCCCAGGGCCAGTGTAGAATCTAGCCTATAGTTTATTCCCCAGGGTTTTGTCCAGCTCAGTTTCAGATATTCCAACCAATGGAGACTCCACCGTTTCCCTTGGGGAGATGATGTCCAAGCCTAATTGTCCCTAATATTTCCTGATATTCAGCTGACATATTCCCTTTTGAAAAAGTTATATTTATCCTGTGTTTGTGTTTTGTTACATTATGCACCATAGCTAAGCCAGTTGTACTTCTTTTCTCCTTCCTCCTAGTAGTTATACCTTAGGTACCACCCTAAACAATTCCTCATGCTCCTTTCATAATTGTAGGTGGTTATCATGTCCCTCCTGAATCATTTCTTAGCCAAGCACATATATTCTCTGTAACTCACTCCCTCCAGCCCCTTAGGGTGGTATTATTTTTTAAAACAAGAAAAGTCCTACATGCTGCTGGGTTCTAAATTAACTGTAACCGCTCAAGAAAGACCTGTTCATCATCGTGGACAGCTCGGTGAAAACATCTGCTCAATTTGCAGTGACAGATAGTTAAACAAACACATTCTTAGTTCTATATAAGGAATTGAGTAGAGAAAAATATTATAATGCCATTATACTAATCAGTTTCCTCACCTGGAAGTACTGTATATAGCTGGGGTCGCTATATCTCAAAAAAGATTTAGTAGAAATAGAGGGAGTTCAGAGACTAGTGATCAGAATGATTAGAGACCTAAAAAACCTTCTGTATGAAAAGAGATTGAAGTTATTTAGGTTAGAGAGGATATAAATACAAGGTGGCATTGAGAGAATATACAAAGTAATAAATGGTGTACAGAAATTATATTAGGGTTTCCTAATTACTCTTTCTCATAATTCACAAACAAGAGAATGGTCAATGAAATTGAAAGGCCAAAAATATATTATCGATAAGGAAATTGTTATGCATTGGGTAATTAGACAGTGGAACTCTTTGCCACAAGACATCACTGAGGTCAAAAGTTTAGGGGGAATCAAAAAAGAATCAGACATTCGTATGAAGAATGTGAACATCCAGAGTTATATTAGAGAGGATAAAAATATATTTTTAGCAGGGATTTAAACCGTCCTGGTTCAGGACCTAATTCAACCACCAAGTATCACAGGTTAGGAAGAAATTTCCTCATGGGAAGGTTATTCCATAATTGTCAACTGTGGGGTTTCTTGCATCTTTCTTTGAGGTATGTGCTATTGACCACTGTCAGAGACAAGATACCATAATATATTGACACATGATCTGATCAAGTGTGGCAATTTTTATCTTCCTAAAAAGCTCTGAATGGGACACACAGCCTGTCATCCTCTATATGAGTGAGAACTAGGGGTGACTGGGTAGTGGTGGGAAGAGGGAGGAAGGGGAGGAGTGAGTCACAGGTGATGGAATGGTAGCTGGCTCCACTCTGAAGCTTTCACCACTCTTCTCTCCACTAGATCTCCTGTCCCAGGGGCTTCCCACAGACCTGGCTGGAAATGCAGAATTGCTGCCTCCTTCGTACTCACTGGCCTCCCCATTCTTGATATAATCACAGCAGCCATCACTCAGCAGGAGTTGGGTACCTTGTATCTGGTAGTGCTGGCAAGTGGCATTGCCCTGCTGGCATGGCTCACTCATAGCCTGGCACTCCTCACACTTTACAGGTCCACGTACGGCTCCTCCCGTGGCCCTGCAGCCATGGTGCTCCTAGCCCTCTTCCCTGTCCCTGCCCTTATCATCACACTGGTATGGTACTGCCAGAATGGGGTGGCCTGGCCCCACCTCCACGCTGCTCACATCTTCAGACTCTCCATCCTCTGCCTGCAGTTGGCCTCTCTACTTATCTATGTGATCGGGTATATTACTCCTGTTGCCAGCAGGCAAGTTTTTTGCTCCATCAATGACGCCTGGCAGCGTGAACCTCTCATCACGGAGTCAGGGATCCCAGCGCCTAACTGGCAGGGAGTGGCAGAGGATGGTGAAAGCTGGCTCTCGCGCTTCTCTTATGCTTGGATGAACCCTCTTATGAAACGTGGCTATCAGTGGATGCTGAATCGGCCACAGGACGTCTATCTGCTACCTCGACGGCTCCAGGCTACCAGGGTCTGTGACCATTTCTACTCCTGCTGGCAGGAAAAGGCAGCTCTCAGCCAAGAGGAGGAAGACACAATGTCTTCCACTAGCCCAATTGTCACCAAAAGTGATGGGAATGGAGATGCCTCCCCATCTTCAGGGAGCCCCTGTGATGCCCAGAAGGCTGTGCAACTCCTCTCAGTGCTGCATGCAGCCTTTGGGCTCCGCTACTACTCCCTAGGGCTCCTCAAACTGGCTGGCAGCCTGTTGGGCTTCTCAGGTCCCCTGCTCCTGAACCTGCTGGTTAGCTTCATGGAGTCGCACCAGGAGCCTCTGAGCCATGGGGTCCTGTATGCCCTCGGCCTCTTTGCTGGCTCCTTCCTGGGTGCTCTCTTGCGGAACCAGTTCAGCTATGAGGTGAACAAGGTGATGCTGACGGTGCGTGCGGCAGTCATCTCTGCCATCTATCGCAAGGCCCTGCGGGTTAGCGGCAGCAGTTTGGCTGGCTTCACCATGGGCGAGATTGTCAACTTCATGAGCACAGACACCGATCGGCTGGTCAACTTCTGCGTCAGCTTCCATGAGGTGTGGAGTCTCCCTTTCCAGTTTGCCATCACCCTCTACCTCCTCTACCAGCAGGTGGGGGTGGCCTTCCTGGGAGGCCTGGCCCTGGCCCTGCTGCTTGTACCTGTCAACAAGGTCATAGCAAACCGTATCATGGAGAACAACAAGGAGATGCTGAAGCACAAAGACACACGAGTTAAGGTGAGGCAGCCTTTGAGTTCATTGCTGCATTTTCTTCCTGATCATTCTTAGAACTTTGGCTATGTATTGTGGAACCCATTTAATGAGCTGGGACCTTGAAAATCCTGATGGGAGTGCAGAAAGGTGAGATACCTGAGGGGCGCAGTGCAAAGCAATGTCATTGTGATTCCACCTAGAGGGAAGTTGTTCTATAATATCATTCTGAGGTGTTCCATTGCCTCCCTGGTATGTCCAGTCTCTCCAATAGATCCCTGTCCTGTGAGTAGCAGTTACTGTGAAACTTATGGTCCGTTCCCTTGAGACACTCCCATCACATCTTCCCACTGATGCCTTTTTATCCTGGGACCCCTGCCCACTGCTGGTTCAAAGTGCATGCATCCACCTTTGTATGGTGGTTTTGTGTCTTTCTGATTTGGCACGCTCAGAGTTGGTGTCATCCACTTTCTCGCTTCTGCCATGTGAGCATCTCCAGCACTGTCTCTTCCCTCTTGGGATTACTATCAAAGTGTCCTGGGCTCCAATGTGATAGGATTTTATGGTAATGTTTTAACTTAGCATCTACAATGGTGACAGAGCTCTCTCCAGCCCCTCCAATCCTTTTGGCAATTCTCAACCCATATTTTGGAAGTATAGAAACTTAAGTCTCACTCCCATATGCACGGCAAATCTGTAGGAGCTTTTGCAATACGTTCCTGAAGGAAGTTATATCTAATTGTATATTTCCCCCAGTATGCATGGTGGTCTTCTCTAGGTAAGTCCAGGACTGTTCTGCGGATGAATCTGTGGGGAGCCAATTGTTTTGCTCAGACATTAAATACTGAGTGTTTAGTTTTTTACTGAACACCACAGAGCTCAAATAGGAGGGCGTAGCATCAGGGAAGAGGGGTCAGAGCTTCTGACTGCTGCCACTGCCACATGTAGACATGTCCTAGTCCTGGCCCCTTGTTTTTCCATCATTTGTCCCCTCTCTGTCAGATCTGTGTGGCTAGCGTCTAGTCTGATATGGCTCTGGAACTCTTCTGTTCTGCTTGCCTCTCTGCCCACAGCTAATGACAGAGTTCCTGTGTGGCATGCGAGTGATCAAGTTTTACACCTGGGAGCGGCACTTTGGTGCCCGGATAAATGCCTGCCGAGCCAAGGAGCTGCAGAAGCTGCGAGCCATCAAGTACCTGGATGCTGTGTGCGTGTACCTGTGGGCAGCACTGCCAGTAGTCGTCTCCATTGTCATCTTCATCACCTATGTCCTGCTGGGGCACCAACTCACTGCCACCAAGGTGAATGACAGGGGAGACCTGTGCAACCCCATTGCTCTGCTCAGACTGATGTGTGAGTTGGGAAGAGAGTTTTCAGAACCATCCTAAGCAGAATGACAGTGGGGCACCTCTCCCGCACAAGGTTGCATTCCTCTGGAATCTCCCCTGGGGACAGAGCTCAGCCCACCATGCTGAGTGCAGCTGTAGCCACCCTGAGAATAGAGCTCAGTACCCTTCTGTGAGCCATGACCTTCCCACAGATGCAAGGACATCTGTCCATTCTGTCTTTCCCCCTCCCCATGATGGTCTCTGTGAAACTCTTCTGTGTGTGTGTAGGGGGGGGAGGTGCCAAAGGGTCACTGCCCCCCAATTCTTTATTGTCTCCCTCTCTGGCACAGGTATTTACAGCCTTGGCGCTTGTTGGGATGCTGATTCTTCCCCTCAATAACTTCCCTTGGGTGTTGAATGGAATCTTGGATGCCAAAGTGTCCCTGGATCGCATCCAGCGTTTCCTTGAGCTCTCTGACCAGGACCTGCATGCTTATTACACCACTGGTATGGAGACAGGAGATGAGACACAAGCAGGAATGGGTGCTGTAGGCTTTTGGGTGGAATTTCCATGTGTGGGGTGGGAAGAGAACGGAGAAGTCTGAACACAGAAGGTGCTTGAGGTGCACAGGGCAGAAGTCTATAGGAAACGGGCTCACTGGCCGTAGTGCAGTTAGGTGACTGCTCCACCTCCTCTGAACTCCCTAGGGTGCTGAGCAGTGAGCTGTGCTCCATTCAGTCAGTCTGAGGTGAGCGCACACCATGGACCTGTGGAAATGTCCCCAGTAGAGGACAGGGCAATAGCATTACTCTCCACCAGCACCAAACAGACTATGCCTATGCCTGTTGATTCCTGCCTTTGTATATTCCCAAAGCAAAGGATGCTTGCTCATTTCTCCAAAATCTCCCTTGACCCTGAAGCCATCAGCCCTGTTGGCTTCGGTTGGCAGACTGGATGGAACTTCTGCACTCCCCTCTACCATATTTCCCTTCTTCCCCCCATCCTTGTTGCCAGTTTCCTGCTGTTCCTTCCACCTTCAGACATAGGGAGTCCAGTTTGTTCTTGGAATGACTCCATGGGAGTCTCTGGGTCTCCACTTGCTTCCTACAGGGATTCAGAGACAGGTGGAAGAGAGAAAGAAGGAAGGATTTTAAGGTGAGGTTACAACAGGGAAGTGTCTCAGTGTCACACAGTGGCCTTGTACAGCTGGGGTGTGTGTGTCAGAGCTGTGTCTTATTCTTGCCTACTCTGTTTGGGAGTGGAGCTGCTGGTGCTACCAGCATCTGAGATTGTCTGGGCCGTCTTCTCTCGGAAACATACTGCAGGAGTGGCTGAGCCCAGCTTAGTATCTCCCCTGCACTTTCTGACCCTTGAGGATTAATGCAGTGGCTGTGCTGCTTTTCTTTTGCCAGATGGCCCCACAGACCCATCCTCTGCACTGGAAATGCATCACTCCACCTTCTCCTGGTCACCGGCCAGGGAGGAGAGCACCAGGCAGCACCTGTCTGGAGGGACTCTGCAGATCTTCATTCAGGACCTGGCAGTGGCAAAGGTGAGTGGGGGTGCAGGGAATAAGGAAGAGGGAGCCATCACCAGAAGGGCCAAGTGTTAATGCAATAAATCTGCTGCTGCTTGTTTCCCTCTGCAGGGGGCGCTGGTGGGAGTTGTTGGGAAGGTTGGCTGTGGGAAGAGCTCTCTGCTTGCAGCAATCACTGGAGAACTCAACAGGTAAATAGCCAAAAGACACCTCTCTCCCCTTGTCCCACCTCCCAGCACCTCTGCTACAGGGGATTTTCCATGGGCTAGAAGACCCATTTGCCAGGCACACTCACTCCATGGTATTTCATCTCTTTTCCTTTTCTGCCTCTCTCCCCTACCTGGCTCTGGGGTGTTTGCAGACTTGGTGGGCAAGTGTATGTCTGGGATCTGGAGCAAGGATTCGGCCTGGCCACCCAGGAGCCTTGGATCCAGTTTACCACTGTCCGTGAGAATATCCTCTTTGGGAGGGACTATGATGCCAGGCTCTACCAGGAGGTGCTTGAGGCCTGTGCACTTTCCGACGATCTGAATGTGAGTGCCCTGTGATGAAAATGTCCCACCGGCTTCCCTGTGCCCTGCCCTGAATCTCAGCCTGAACCTTAACTTCTCCATCAGGGCATAGAACCTATTTCCCCAGCCTCCCCCTCCTTCCTAAGCCAAATGTGCCATGTGTCTCACGCAGCCTAGCTGTTTGTTCATTTTCATTACTGGTCCCTGACATTGAGTCACTGCCCTTCCCTTGGGCTGAGGCGCATGTGTGAGGTTGGCTTGGCAACACTTTGTACTGTTTCCTCTAAGACTTGTCCTGAGGAGCAGAAAGCTCTGAATCCCAGGGAAGGGAGAGGTTGTTCGAGGCTGCCTGAGTACTCCCATTAATAAGCAGTCAGGTTCTGGCTACAGAGAAACT
This sequence comes from Terrapene triunguis, assembly GCF_002925995.2. Classification (NCBI taxonomy): domain Eukaryota; kingdom Metazoa; phylum Chordata; order Testudines; family Emydidae; genus Terrapene; species Terrapene triunguis. Next base: position 7,856,088 of record NW_020664436.1, on the reverse strand, counting down.
ATCAGAAGCCAATGCTTTGTTGGAGCAGAAAGCCCTTCCCCAGGATCTGGTGGGGCCATGCAGGATGAGAAGAGGCCTGAATTTGTGTCCTCCATGTGGGACTGCTGGTAGTATCAAGGCAGCAGCCCCAGATGTCCCAAGGAACTGCAGGGCAGACTCCTTGTGGGAGAGGAGGCAGTAACAAATCTCTCAGCAGGTCTGATGATGCTCCACGCCTCAACCCTAAAGAGAGCTGGAAGGAAAGAATTGCTCATCTAGGTTGATTCAAGCCCTCACCCTTCTCCAATCAGTAATCCCCACATCCCATCGAGGAAGCACATTAGACACATTAGCTGATGAACCCTCCTACTATACCCGGGAGGGAGGGATTGTTGTCCTTCCATTGCACAGACAGGGAAGCAGAAACACAAGGAGGCTTATGGTCTGATTTTTTCCAAGATGCTGAGCGCTGGCAGCTCCCTTTGATTTTAGTGGAAGTTGTGGGTACTCAGAGTTTCTGAAAATCAGGCCACTTGTGTCTTGTCCAAAGTCTCATAATGAGTTAGTGTCAGAGCCAGGAATAGAACTCAGGAGTCCTGTTTCTGCATCCCCTATGTCATGCTGCCTCTGTGAAGCAACTTTTTTAATGGATTATCTTGTGTGTTTCACTTCTAGATCTTACCAGCAGGTGACCAGACGGAGGTGGGTGAGAATGGAGTGACCCTCAGTGGGGGACAGAAGGCTCGAATCGCTCTTGCTAGAGCCGTTTATCAGGTAAATAGGAGAGTGACCCTACAGAGGGCCAATTGCTGCAGGTGCATTGTCCAAGAGTCCAAGAAGCTAGAAGCACCCAACAGCCAGAGCTCCTGCTGTACATCCTCCAGCTCTTCCTGTTCATGCAGGCTGGGGCTAAAGGAGCTGGGAGTTGCCCCAAGCCAATGCACTTGCACCATTCTCTACAACATCACCTGCTGGGGAAAGCTGGAACTAAAGGAACTGGGAAATGTATCACTTGTCTCTTCTTCCTCAGGAGAAGGAGATTTATCTTCTTGATGATCCACTGGCAGCTGTTGATGCTGATGTAGCCAATCACCTTATGCAGAAATGTATTCTGGGAGTTCTCAAACAAAAGACCAGGATTCTTTGCACACACAGAACGGAGTTTTTAGAGAAGGCTGACACCTTGCTGCTCATGGACAATGGCAGAATAGTCAAGATAGGTACAGTGGCACACCTGCTTTTGTTTCGGTCTGTGTACAGTGATACATTTCCCAGTTCCAGGAACTCTGTCCCAGCCTTATCAGACGGACAGATGGGCTGTGAGTTCAGATGGAAAATGGCCATAGAGGATCAAAGCAGACAGCTGCAAAGAGGCTGGGGTAAATTAGTGGGAGCCCTGGGGAAGAGGAACACTGGATAAGCTGGGAGAACTGGGACATGGTGAATGTACAGGAGTATGGATAAAGCAGACGGACTCTGAAGAGTTGGGCCTTGGAGTAAGACAGTGCAGGGACAGGAAGCTGTGGAGCAGTGCTTGTAGGGTTGTGGGTGCTGAATGTAGGAATAGGAGGGCAGAGGTAGAAGTAAATTGGGCCGTCTTGTACCAAATAGCTAGCTAAACTTCCGCAGCTGGCACACGGTCCTTAGGATCTCTGCAGTGTATAAAGCGCTCACGGTCTCTCTCTTTCTAGGGACCCCATCTGAAATCCTGCCGCTGGTGGAAGCCACCCCCAAGGTCAATGAGGAGAATAAGAGGAGGCAGAATAAAGGTCAATATATGGCAGTTTGAGGGGCATTGGTGAGGGTGGGTGGGGTCACTGTGGCTCAGGATAACATCCATGCGGAACGCCTACTGCCACTATCTGATCTCCAAGCAGGAGTTCAAGAAAACTGCACTAATGGGACAGGGTGGAGCAGGAAAGCAGCCAAGGGAAACTGAGGGAGACAGAGGAAGTGACTTGCCTAACATCACAGATTGAGTTGGGATTATTAGATTCCTGGTTCACAGCCCTGTGCTTGATCTGCTGACTAGGCCTTGCCTCCTTTTCGTGGCAGAAATAGAGCATATAATATATGTGGAAAAGGTCTGAATACACAGGTTTCTCTGAGTCCTCCTGGCTCCTTAGCAGTAATCACATCTGCAGTTATGAGCTGAAATGGGGGTAATTAAATTGATAGCTGTAGGGCTTGGAAAAGAACCCCCATTCCCACTCAGCGGGCCAGAGGTATTTTCTATGCTTGGGGTAAAAGGGCCATTGGATACTGGCCAGGAAGCAGTATGCTGATCTGCACTCCCACCTGCTGCAGAACTTCCTGATAGATGCCTATGGTACAGGGTGCAGCTGGCATGAACTCTGTTGCAAAGGGAAGGAAGAGGGGACAAACCTTAGAAAGCCTCCTAAGAATATGGCGAAGCCTTCCCTTTGGCATAGACCTGCCCTGTTTACAGTGAGGAGCTGGTCCTATTGGTGCTGCACTGACCTGTGCCTTTTCCCCTCAGTCCTTGCTGAGCAAGGCCAGGAGAAGGACATGGAGATAGAGGCAGAGGAACTGGGCCAAGACACCTGCCTCCTCCAGCGGGAGGAAGAAAAGAAAGAAGGGGCAGTAGCTTTTCAGGTGTATAGGGCATATTGGCTGGCAGTGGGCAGCTGCCTAGCATTGTCCATCCTCTTCTCCCTGCTCCTGATGCAAGGTAAGGCAGCAGCTCACTCCACTCTCTGTTTGGGACATTCTCCATTCTTGCTCCCTTGCTATGCTCCCCGGATATGTGAGGGGCCCCTGGGGGTGGCAGACTGAGTTTACTCTCTCTCCATAGCCCTTGCAGAAAGAAGGCCCAATCCTCCTAACCTTCCAGCCGGGGCCCCTTCACTTTCCTGTCCATCAAGTTGAAGGATTTGTCTAATTTGTGCACCTGCTACCCTGGGGGACACTGGGGTGTGGGGTTGTGTCTCCATAGAAGACTGTTTTTCCCCAGGGACCTGCTGTACCTGGCTCCTATGGCTGCTAGCTGTCATCTCTACTGCTCAAGTAACCACAGCGGCGAATGTATTGACAGCAGGGTATAGATTAGGCTGGGTAGTGAGGTGGTAAGGGCAGTTCCTCAGGGAAGGCCCAGCTCAGCTCCACTCCCTGCTCTTCTCCCACAGGTTGACTGAAGCAGAGTCTAACCCCCACCCTGCACTGACTCTTGTGTATCTCTGCAGCATCCGGGAATGTCTCCGTTTGGTGGCTGTCGCACTGGATCTCCAACCTGCCCCAGACGGCGAACATCTCCATGAGGCCCCTGTCAGCTTCTGTCCCTTCCCCACAGCTGCTGCTCTTCTCCTTTGCGGGGCTCGTGTAAGTGGGCAGAGGTTGGCTCAGGAGCTGGCGTGGTCTGGCTGTGGGGGGAGCAATGGTCTCCAAAGTTGCTCCTTAGTGCCCCTTTTGCAAAGGCCTCTTGCTGTGACTAGAAGATGGCTAAACGCCCCCATTGCACAGAGCCAGTATGGTTGTGAGAGCTAGATAGGGACAAAAAGGCCAGCCCAGCGCAAAGGGGTAGTGAAGAGGTGCTGCTGGATTTGCTGTCTGAGGCCGATGGGAGACCCCCTGGCTGCACAAGGCTCTGGGGCGTGGAGAGAGCCTACAGTTGGAATTGTAGAGATCAGTCTGCTGCAGCTTGCCATGGCTGGTGAAAAGCAGGAAGAAGCTGGTAGCCCATTTTGGGAATAAGGACCTTGGCTTCTCCCCCACCCTGGCCCTTGTGTTTGCTGTCTCAGGGGCTCTAGGTGTCAGCCTTGGCATAGTGCGCACTGTGGCTGTAGCACATTCTGTCTCCTTCTCTCTCCCAGCTCCCGCATCCAGGTGTTGGGCACAGCTCCGGTCCATCCCAATAGCACACTGGATGTGAACTTCTACCTGATGGTATATGGCGGCATTGCTGGGGCCAATTCAGTCTTCACCATCCTGCGGGCCTTCCTCTTCGCCTACGGCACCATCCGCGCTGCCACTGTCATTCACAGCCGGCTGCTCCAGAGAGTGATGAAGGTAACAGTCGTAAGGGGTAGGGTGAGGTCTCAGGAGCTCAGCTCGGGGAGAGAAATGGGGGCAGGGGGAACAGAGATAGTCACAAACCATCTCACTGGAGTGCTGACCTGTTCAGCCAGGGAGGTGAACAGATTGCCCACCCCTTGGCTGCAATCATTATGCCTGCCTCTCAACTCTCCACAGCAAGAGGTACCTTGAAGCCACCCCATTGTGAAGGTGACTGGCTGTGCCTTGTGAGATGTGTGCTGCTGCTGGGGATTGGGGATGCCCATTCCAGCAGGGCACCTCCACACTGGGGAGGAGAGGTGTTTGGAGTCTGGGTCTGCCTGGCCAGTGCAGGCTGGAAATTTCTTCCTGGTCCATGTTCAGTCCTGCTTCTCTCCAGGCATTCTGAATGGTGGCTGCTTGCTGGGCCACCTGCCAGCCAAGCTATAACTCCAGGGGCACTGCTCCCTCTCCAAGGCTGTCCCAGCCCAGCATGGCTCTTACCGCTCTGGTTCCCATGTTGCCAGGCCACAGTGACCTTTTTTGACATTACGCCGACGGGCCGGATCCTGAACCGCTTCTCTTCGGACCTGTACTGCGTGGACGACAGCCTGCCCTTCATGCTCAACATCTTCCTGGCCAATGTCTTTGGGCTGCTAGGCATGCTGGTGATGATAACCTATGGGTTGCCCTGGATTGGCCTGATCTTGCTGCCACTGGCTGCCCTCTACTTCTCCATCCAGCGCTATTACCGGCGCACCTCCCGTGAGCTCAAGCGCCTCTACAGCCTCACCCTGTCCCCCATCTACACCCACTTCTCAGAGACCCTGACAGGGCTGAGCATTATCCGAGCCACCCGGGCCACAGACAGGTGAGGGCTGCTCCTCGGATGGGGTGGGTGCCAGCACCTGGAGAACTTGGGGCTTTCACTCTTGTAAGGGAGAAGTTACCTAGAGATTCTGGCCCTGGGGCTGGCTGGGGTGACAGATGAATGGCAGTGGGCCCTGGGGCTGATCCTGATATTAACCACTGCATTGTGCCCGGCCCAGATTTGAGGCAGAGAATCAGCTGCGACTGGAGCAGAACCAGCGCTGCCTCTTTGCCAGTAACACCGCCATGCAGTGGCTGGACATCCGCCTACAGATGATTGGAGTTGCTGTGGTTACAGCTATAGCAGGAATCGCCATCATCCAGCACCAGAGGCAACTGGGAAATCCAGGTGTGCTGTGGAACTTTGGAGGGTCACCGAGACCAGTAAGGGATTGTGTCACTGCCTGTCCAGTAACCCTGGGTGCTTCTGTGCTGTGCAGCTTTGGCTCAGAGCCCTGATACTAGCAGCCTGCTCGCAGCACAGTGACCTCACCCTGGCTTCCACCAGCCTGGTTACTCCTTGCAGTCCCGCGTCTCCCCAAAGCCATCTCCTCTGCAGTGCTCAGCCCCTCTCAGTGTAGCACTCACAAAACCTGATCGAGTTCTCTGCTTCTTTAAAGAGACAGCAGCAGCCTGTTAGATTGACTGAGGATTTTACTCGTCAGTTGGAAACACTGCACAGAAAGGGTTGTGTAATAAAACAAGATTAGGTTTATTAACAAAGAACAGGTATTTAAGCCTTCTTAGTGTATGCGCAACGTGCCTCAGGTGGCACGTGACCTGGATTCATCACCAAATTTGGTCCACGGGTCGGATCATTAGCTTGCTCGGGCCGGATACTGACAGGGAGTGTGACATGAACACTGATTCATGGCCCCCAGTATTTAAGTGTTACTAAGTAGAAGGAATTGGGATAGAAATGGTTACAAACAAACAAACAAAAGTAAAAATATGCTTCTAAGACTAAAACCTAACTTAACAAACTTGAGTTTCTTGTTCAAAGTAGTTTTCTCACCACAGTCATTCTTCCAGCATGTCTGGCCAGTCCTTAGCCAGGATCCAATACAGAGCCCAAAACACTTAGTTTCAGGCCATCCTCTTCCCTGTCCCAGAGCTGCAGCTCTATCCACCTGTCCAGGAGGTAGATCCTCAGCCTCTTCTCCTCCCCCTCCATCTCCCTATCCCAGAGCTGGGTTGCCATCTTATAACCTTCCCCTGGTGCTTTGGCTCCTTCCTTGTCCCCCTCAGTCCACCCTGGCTGGAGCTGCGTCCCCAGCTTTTGCCACTCCTTCACATGCCTGCTGTGCTCTCTTATCATCTCAGGTCTTGTAGGCCTGGCCCTCTCGTATGCCCTGTCTGTCACAAACCTGCTGTCAGGCCTCATCTCCAGCTTCACACAGACAGAGACCATGATGGTGAGTGTGGAGCGAGCAGAGGAGTACTCCACAGACATCCCCATAGAGCCCCAGGAGCAGCTGGTCCAGGTAAAACTCACTTAGCCCTCCAGTTCTGGCCTGCATCCCATCTCATGGATCTGTGCTTTGCACTGTCTCTCCTGTCTGTGCATTCTTCCCATCTGCTCAGGTGTCCCACAGGGCCCTGATGTGCCAGTGGCTGGAGATGATTACAGCGATCTAATGAGTGGGCACTGAGGACTGCTGGCCTGATCTATAGGAACTGCCCAGAGCAATTGCCCTTTCCTAATACCAACGCCCCATTTCCCCCACCCCCAAGGTCTTCTTGTGCAGTGGGAGATGGGCAGGGTGGGTGGAGCAGGGCTGGTGTGCGACTGGGAGATGCAGAGGAGGCTTAAGAGTCAGGGATGGTCAGGAACTGAGAAGCTAGGTAAAGGGACAGGTGGCAAGTGGGGCAGGGCTGGTAGTTGATCCTGGTCACACTTTGGTCTCATCGTCTTCTTCCTTTGAGGTTGCCCCTGACTGGCCGAGCCGGGGCCACGTGGAGTTCCAGCAGGTGGTTCTGACATATCGGCCAGGATTGCCCAATGCTCTGGATGGGGTGACCTTCACCATCTACCCTGGAGAGAAAGTGGGGATTGTGGGGCGCACTGGATCTGGCAAATCTACCATCTTCTTGGCACTCTTCCGCATGGTGGAGCTGAGGGGGGGACGGATCCTCCTGGACAATGTCGACAGCCGATCGGTGGGCCTGGAGAGTCTGAGGTAGGGTGAGCAGAGCAGAAGGAGGAGCAAATGGCATTTAGGGTCCAGCCAGGAGCCCTTCCACCAGAGACAGGACTCTGGTTCTAATGGCTGTCAGCAAAATGATATTGAGGGGGCTGGTTAGTGGAGATCCTTTCTGGCCACTTTTGGCTGCTTGTGGCAGTTTCCTGTCCGTTGCTGAAATGTTCCTGAGCCCCTCCTGCCCTGGTTGTGTGTGCTGAGACTCCCAGGCTGAGAAGAGCCCTGCCTGGTCCCTGGTGTGTCTCAGACATGCCCAGTTTACAGTGCCCATGGCTGAGACCGGCCCAGGAGAGTCAGGGCCAACCTGGTTACCATTGGCTCAGAGGAAAAGCCTTTTGCTTCCATGCTGTTCCCACCTGCTAAGCCTTCATCTCTCCTCTCCCTGCAGATCCAAACTGGCCATAATCCCCCAGGACCCATTTTTATTCAGTGGGACAATCCGGGAGAACTTGGACCCCCTGGGGCGACATACAGACGCTGACCTGTACCAGGTGCTGGAGCAGTGCCACCTACAGGCGGTGATTACTCAGATGGGTGAGTCCAATGCCTGCAGGAGATGAGGCGGCTCTGGCAGTGGGCAGAGACAGTGAGTTGGAGGTGATAGTCAAGGGCCTAGGTGCTGTAAGATCTGGTATGGGGAGGTAAGACCCCAGTGGGGTCCAATGGGATTGACATGTGAGGCCCAAGCAGAATCCTGTAAGGTCCACTGGAAGGACATGAGCAGGTGAGGTATGGTGGTAGGCAAGGCTCTGGCAGGATCTGACTAAGGGAGGCCAAGCCCCAATGGGATCCAGTGTGGGGAAAGGATAGGGGCTTCCAAGTCTCACACAGCAGTCTCTCTGATCCTAGCAGAGGATACACACACACTGTTAGTGACAAATCTTGCTTCTGTCCGAGTCTAAAATCCCAAGGCTTTGGACTGGGGCTGAGCAGAGATGAGGACTTGAGTACCAGCTGGCTGCTCCTGGCCCAGGCATGCTGTGCAGGGGCTCTAACCAAACCCTTGCTGGGTGAATGCTGTTCTTGCCTCCTTGCAGGTGGACTGGACTGTGAGCTGGGGGAGAGAGGGAAGAGTCTGTCAGTGGGACAGAGGCAGCTCGTGTGTCTGGCAAGAGCCCTCCTGACCCAGGCCAAGGTGAGTGCTGCTAACTCCAACTGGATTCTCCCTGCTCAAAGCAGGGAAGTTACTTGTTCAGAGAGGGGGTGCCTGTTCCTGATTGTGGGGGTAGAAGGGCAGGACAGGGAGTCTGTGTCAGGAAGCCCTAGTGAATAAATGGGCAGTCTGATGTGTATGGGAATCAGGGCTGTGAGCTGATTTATGCTACCCTCTTAGGTGTATCTCTGGGCCGGGAACAGAGATCTCCTCCCATGGTGTTGGGATACCCTTTACTTTGTCACTGTGTCACTGACAGGTGCTGTGCATCGATGAGGCCACAGCCAGTGTGGATCAGAAGACCGATCAGCTGCTACAGCAGACCATTCGCCAGCGCTTTGCTGACAAAACTGTGCTCACGATTGCTCACAGGTACAGCCGGCTTCCTCTCACACCAAGGGCATGTCTCCTCTGCATTGGGGAGTGAGCCTTCCAGCCCCATCCACAGATTTGTGCTAGAGGGGTTCACACTAGCACTCTCAAAATAGCTGTGTAGATGTTGCAGCTTGGTCTAGAGCTCTGGTTTTAGAGCTGGGGGGAGGAAGGTGGGGTCGTGTGAGACCCTGAGCTCCAGCCCAAACTGTAACATTGAAGCACCATCTGCATAGCTATTTTTAGAGCGCTAACATGAGCCCTGTTAGCACAAGTCTCTGGACCTTGGCTGGGAGGCTGGCTGCCAGAGGCAGTGTAAACGTAGCCTGTGAGCCTTCTAAAAGCCTTATGGAGAAAGGGACAACCCTCTGCTCTTAAACTCACCTCGCCACAGCCCCACCATTAACCACTCACCATGCCCACAGCGCCAGTCTTCCCTCACTAGCCACACCTACAGCCCCAGCATTACCCACTGGTCACGCCCACAGTGCCAGCATTACCCACTCGCCATGCCCACAGTGCTGGCCATGCCCACAGTCTCAGCATTGTGTTTGCCCCCACCTTGATATTCAGCTCCATATGTAAGTTGAGCCGTGAAATCAGCATGACAAGATTTTTCAAGTGAAAACTTGTCTGTTTCCTTTTGTTGCTCTGGAGTGAAGCAGGTATTTACCATCCCCCTTCAGCCCCTGCCCCTAGTCCACCTGACTGCTTCCAGTCTCCAGGAGCATCCAGATACTGTCCAATAGCAAACTCTTCTCTTTGGTAGGTGCCAGGTGGAAACCCAGCACGTTCTATGTATTGCTGGAAGCTGTCTGATAGGGACTTAGGGAGCCCCTGAATTTCCTGCCAAGTGGAACAGGGGTATTGCAGCCTCAGAGGGTGAAAAGGGATTGAGAATATAGAAAACTGAGAGCCTGAAAGCTCCTCGCCATCATGGAGAGCGGAGAGGGTGCCGAACATGAAATAGAGCTGGTCTTGCCCAGTAGAGGGCACTGCAGGACAGCCAGAGAATGAGAGACTGCACTGCCACCTCTGGGCCAGGGATGCCCTCGCTCCCCTGATGTGGGCCATTACCACTAGGTTAAAAAGCTCCAAGGGAAAGAAGGGACTGGTGGATAAGAAGAACACCCTGCAGCCAGGCCACCTCAGGCTGTGTAGACTAATATCGTCTTGAATACTCTGTGCAGTTCTGGTCATCCCATCTCAAAAAAGATACATTAGAATTGGAACAGGTACTGAAAAGGGCAACAAAAATAATTAAGGGTATTAAGCAGCTTCCAGCTGAGGAGAGATTAAAAAAACAGGGACTGTTCAACTTGGAAAAGAGACAACTAGGGGGGGTTATGACAGAGGTCCATAAAATCAGGAATGGTGTGGAGAAAGTGAATAAGGAAGTATTATTTAACCCTTCACGTAACACAAGAACCAGGCGTCACCCAATGAAATTAATAGGCAGCAGGTTTAAAACAAACAAAAGGAAGTACTTCCTCACACAAGGCACAGTCAAGCTTGTGGAACTCCTTGCCAGGGGATATTGTGAAGGCCAAAATTATAACTGGGTTCAAAAAAGAATTAGATAAGTTCATGGATGCTAGGTCAATCAGTGGCTATTAGCCAACATGGTCAGAGATGCATCCCCATGCTCTGGGTGTTCCTAAACCTCTGACTGCCAGAAGCTGGGAGTAGATGATGGGATGGATCACTTGATAATTGCCCTGTTCTGGACATTCCCTCTGAAGAACCTGACATTGGTCACTATTGGAGGGCAGGATTTTGGGCTAGATGGACCATTGCTCTGACCCAGTATGGCTGTTCTTATGTATGTGATTGAGTCATTACTTGGATGGGAGACCTTTAGGGAAATCCAGGTGCTGCAAGAGAATCAGTAGTTGGTACTTTTCACTCCATCAGGACTGACTCTTGTGCCCCAGCCTGGCACCATGGGCTGCGGGAGGTTCTGTCTTTTGGGGGAGATGGGAAACTGAGATCCTGACCACCTGGGGTCCATGTGAAGATCCACTAGTACTTTCTGTAAGAGTTGGGTTATTAATGTCAGTTCTGATCCAATTCCAGTGCTGTGGCTTCACGCAGTCCCTCCTCTCACTGTATCTCTGTATGCTTTAGACAGGAATGAATTTAGGGTCCCAGCCCCCCAGGAGGCAATGGGTATCATTATCACCATTTTACAAATAGAGAAACTGAGGCTCAGACTGGCGAAATAACTCACCCAAGTTCACAAAGCCAGTTGGTGGAAAAGCCAGGCAGGTGACCCAGGTGTTCTGACTCCCACCCTCCTTGCTCTCACCTATTAGAAATGCTGTCTTCCTGGGTTCTCACTCTGTCTTGAAAGTTGTTGTGTAGTGTTCCTGTTAAACAGCTCCCAGATTCCCCCCAGAGATGGCTGCATTTTAGCGCTGAAGGAGAGTATATAAGTGCTCCCCCAGCAACTGTGATGAAGGGGTCTGTAGAAATTGGTGCCTATTGGGGCGTCTCAGGCTTCTGTGCTAATGAATGGGGGAGCAATATTTGGTGTGTCTCTCCATGCACAGACCAAGACACCCCCCCCACACACACACACACATGTTGCTGTGTTTGCTCTCACCAGGCTGAACACCATCCTGGACTCAGACCGTGTGCTAGTGATGCATGCGGGGAAGGCAGCAGAGCTGGATTCGCCTGCTGTCCTCAGCAAGAGGGAAGACTCCTTGTTTCAGCGACTCTTGACCAGTGGGCAGCAATGACTTCCCTGCTAAGAGACTGAGACCAGTGACGAGCACCTCCTGGCTGCACACCTGCAACCCCCATCTCCGCTGGACCCCAACAGGCTCGAGGATGCAGGCACCTACTTCCTGCTGGGCCAGGAGCTGCCATAGGGGATGCACTAGCCTACACAAAGGACAGCAGAGGGTGACACTGGCTCTTGACTTGGGTCCTGCTCAGAGTGGACCTTGTTTCAGGTGCAAGTCGTGGGAGGACGAGGAGCAGTCCCCTGAGCCGTGATGGGGTTGGACCGAAACTTACTGGTCTGGGTCAAGAGTCCTAGGATGGAGAAACATGCTCCTGGCTTGGGGCAGCATCCCCTTTGGTGTAATGAGGGTTTATTCTCTACTGGCTGGTGAATCAGTGGCTCCCATTCAAGGACTTGTGATTTAAAATAAAGAGCAAATGTCCTTATTAAGCTCTCTGTTTCTCCTGTGGCCCTGGCCCTCATCACTGCTTCCCTTTCCCCAGAACCAGGCCTCCCTCTCCCAGTCAGAAGACTCACTCTCTCTCTCTCTCTCTCTCTCTCTCTGACACACATGTCATGGTTTCTCTGTCACTACATCTCCTGCTGGAGTAAGCCCTTCCGCATGCTGGGAGCCCAGCACAGGTTGCAGATACCTCCGCCCCTGAGCTGTGGTTTCCTTATGGCACAGCCTCACTGGACTGAATAGTGGGCATTGGGTTAGGGACAGGATCTGGCCCCTTGTATGTACAAATACGCTAGTGCCCAGAGATGTTATCAGTGTTGCATGTTGTACTTGTTATGGCTGCTGAGGGACACTACACTCCTCAGGTGTTTAAAGGCCTCCAAAGTTAATCTAGGTGGCACTATTCCAAAGGAGAGCTCATCCCTCCTCCCTCAGCTTCACAACCTTCTGGTTCAGGAGGCTGGAGAAATCTCCTCAGAGCTCCTCAGCACTGCTCTGATTCCAGTTTGGCCATAGAGAGAGGCCCCTGTAATGAAGCCTGAGTGTATCGCATTGCAGAGTGGAGCCTGCCAGCCTGGGGATCTGGGGCGTGGGCAGGGAATGAGGGAGCAGCAGAGCTGGGTTTTGAACCCGTCTCCCACACAATCACGTTGGCCTATGTAAGCTGAACCTCCCCTTCCTACCTCCCCATGGGTGGGGGTTTTCCTCCATCCTTTGGCCTGGGATCTCTCCCCATTTCCCCTCCCACTGCCCATAGTCAGGCTAGACAGACTCAACCCATCTTGCTCCCTCCTAGTGTGCAGTTTGGGGACTCTGCCGTTACCCCACAGCCCAGCCCCTCTCTCCAGCACTCTGAGGATGCCTGTAGCAGAAGCAAACCCTCCTCCAGGCTGACTTGAGACACAGGTACCCCTTTCCTGCACCTGAGGCTGCAGGACCCAGCTGCATCCCTGCAGGGTGCCCTGGTCCCTCTCTGCTCATTGAGCTGTAGCCCACTGTCTTTCTGTCTTGGGGGTGATTGAGGAGCCTCTTGCAGGCCCCATGGGTTAGAGGGTCTCTCTGGGGTACAGCATGAGAATCAGGTATTAGAGGGGTTATGGGGCAGCTCCTCTGGCAAAGATTTAGGGTGGATTTGGACCAGGGCAGAGAGAGAACACCACCGGCAAAGGGCTCTGCTCGTGGGCTTGTTAGGCTCCATGCTGGTTCTGGTATTTTATTTGATAAAGTTACATCATCCATCAGTGTATTAAAAAAAATAATCTACCTCGTCGAGCCCTAATCTTCCCTCCCTCCAGCCCCTTTGCCTGCTCTGCCTCATTCCCAGGCAGGAGCCCTCCCTTCCACCTGGGGCTCTAGCTCCTTTACCTTGGCTGTGGCATGGCCTCTATGGACCCTGCCTGAATATGACATAGCAAGGCTGTGGGGCAGTGGTGAGAAACAGGGAAACTTTCTCACCCTTGTTTGAGGCATGGTGTCTAGCCCTATGCTGTCCCTGGCCGGAAGGGGGTGAATGCTCTGTCAACGGTGATTGGACTGGACCAGCCAGGAGATGACCTAGATTCATGGTTAAATGTCCCATTCCCTCTGCTGTGTCTTAGGGATGAGGATGAGTGTGTTTCCTACTGAAAGGTGCACCAATGGCTGCTGAGCAGGTAGGGCCACCTTTCTGTTCCCCAGGGCTATCCGAAACTTTAATCTGCCCCTGCATCCCCTAGAGAGAGCCTCGCCCTCACTTTATATTGAAAAGTGCTACAATGGCTGGTTTTAGATTACTCCCAGCTCTGCCTGGGGGAGGCAGTTAGGAACTGGGACCTGGACTACTACCGAACCAACCAAAGCTCACTTCCAGCCTCCTCCATATTCAATTCCACCTGCAGGGGCCTGTGGTAGGGGCCAGCCCAGTCCTCCACAACACTGGAGGGGAGCTGGCTTTGTGTTTATAACACATCTGGCTCTGGCTCTCCCCCGCAGCGAGCGGGGAAGTGGAAGCATGTGCTGGGGTGGGGAAGGAGCTTTGTGAATTACTATTAGAACACACCCAAACCAGCTCAAATGGTTTGGTAAAGGGGAAAAAGACACATGGATCAGCAGCAGCAAGGTACAAAACATTCTCACAAGAAGAAGGGACATGATATCAGGTAGAAAAGGGCAAGATGGGCTCTCGAGCCACCTCTGGAGTCTCTCCCAACCAGCTCACAGCACCACCAGGCTATGCAGGGAGCCTGTTTGCTCACTCCTTGCGGCTGTGCAGTTTGAAACAGACAAACCATGGCCACCAGAAAGAGCTGGGAACCCCACAGCACTACAGAGGGGCAGACACAGAGCACAACAGCTCCAGAAGCCCTAGCCCCAGTGTGAACAACAGGCCAAAGATGGTACTAGTGGCAGCACTAGGAATTACCCAGCATCCAGGGACCTGGCAAAGTTTGAGTTTCTTAGAGGGTCGTGCCCTCTTCTGCTCTGGCACGATCAGTCTCATTTCTAGCGTGGTTTAGTACAAGATGGTACCAATGTCTTCTGGTGCTAGCTGACAAAGTCAGTGTGCTGCCACTTCCAGTAGTGAGCTGTTCTGACTCAGCCCTGGCTTTGGACTCCTAGGTACACCTGGTTGATGGAGATGGATTAGATCCAGGACAGGCTGGTCACACCCTGTTCGAGAGTTCTGTTTTCAAATACAAATTCGCTGCCCTGTGTAAACCCCCTCCCCACTGAATCACAGACCAGGTTGCACCAAAGACCTTTAGTACTTTGGAGATACCCAACCAGAATGACTCCCAGGGCACAGTTTGAAGGGTTTATTGGCATGACTGCCGGCAGGGCCCCTGGCTTGGGGCAGCATCCTCACAGAGTGCCAGAGTCCTCACAGTTCTGTTGTCTTCCTGGGCTCTACCATGACTGTATTTAACATGCCCACTTGACATTCTTGTTCCTGGAGCTTCCTTGCAGCCTGTGAGGGGCTTTGGCACCAGTTTGACCTCCGACGCCCTCTCTGCCGGTTCCGCAGCATTAACAGTATGGTCACCAGGACCAGCGCAGCTGTGAGTATCCCAAACACCAGCACGGTCACCAACTGAGATTCACTCAGCCCTGCGTCCCGCTGGGTCACCACCTCTTTCACAGAAATTTTCAACAGCCCTCCCCCACTGGCTTTCTCGCTGTGGTTGGCAACCCGCCTCCCAGTAACCACAGTCTTGACTGGCTCGGGCTGCGTAACTCGGAGATGCTCGCTGGTTGTGCTTTTCACAGCACCGTTCTCCCTGTCATCAGGAAGGTAGAAGGTGACCCAGGTCGGTTCCGGAGTGGAGACCTCACACGTTTTGCCAGTAAAACCGTCGGGACACAAGCAGTCAAAATCATTGATCCGATCATAACACTTTGCCCCATTTTTGCACGGGCGGCTGGCACAGTCGTCAATGTTGATGGTGCAGAAACGGCCTTCGAAGCCCACCTGGCACAGGCAGGAAAAGCGGTTGATACCATCATGGCAGGAGGCACCGTTGGCACAGGGACGCATCAGGCAGTCATCTACATCGTTCTCACAGAGGGCACCAACAAAGCCAGCCAGGCACCTGCAGGTGAAGTTCCTAGCAAAGCCGTTCTCGTCCTGGCACTGGCCACCATTCCTGCATGGAAACCTACAGGCAGAGAGCAGGGACTGATCACAGGCCTGGATAGGACATGGCTCTGGCCCCAGATAGACTTGCATTCTCAGGGTGAAATGCACTCATGGGCTTAAGTGGTCCATAGGCCTTGTGCTTGCTCTCTGCACAAGGGGGAATTCCACCCATAAGCGGGGGAGAGGAAAGGGCAGGTGTTTGGGTCCCTGTTGCACAGAGGGGAGAAAGGCCCCCAAAGTTGTCCCTATGCACATGCACAGACACACCTGGAGCACAGCTACCTCCCACCCTTCTAGAGAGTGTGGCCGAGTCACTGGCCAATCCCACGTCAGGAAAAGCCTAAAGCCAAACATTACAAAGAGGAAGGCTGACTCCCAGTAAGTTTCCCTGAGTGCAAAGCAGAGGCAGGGTCACTGCGTTAACGGGGAGTGACTAGAATCTGCTCTGATTACAGCTCAGACTCCATCCGCTGTGGGAGCTGCTGTTACAGTCAGCTAAACCAAAGTTCCCCTAAGGACTAGGAAGGTTTTGGCTTCATGCCATAAACATGGAAATCCACAGCTAATGATCCAAGCTGGGCTATTGATTGGTAGAGTAGGAGCTGGAGCTAATGCCTTATGTAATCTCTGCCTGCCCTGCTGATCTCTCTCACCCGGCCTTCTCACATGGCCCTGTCTTCCGCTCACAGTCCTTCCCATGGAAGCCCTCAGGACACAGGCAGGAATACTCCCCGTCCCCGTCGTAGACACACTCGGCCCCGTTCTGGCAGGGGAGCTCGTGTTCACAGATGTGTATGTCTGAGGAGAGAGAAAGGGGAGGCATTTGGTGAGCTGAGCTGGGTGCCAGCAAGAACTGTCAACCCCACCCCAAAGGGAAAAGATGAATCATGAGCGGCAGCTTCCCTCAGCCCCAGCAGCATGGCTTTTACACAGAACTCATTGGGGTACAACTCAATCAGTTCCCTGCCACTGGAGCACCTCGGTCCCTCCTGTTCTCTGCCTGTGGCACACAGTAGTTTAGCCATCTGAGGGCTGTAGAACTTTGGTCTAGTTCTGATGGATGGGCTTGGAGTGGAAGTGGCTGAGTAGGGTTTAATGGCCTGTGGTATAGAGGGATCAGACAGTTTAGATGAGCTGGTGGTCCCATCTGGCCTTAAAGTCTAGAACTCTTCAGCTGCAGCTCTCAAAACACTTTTACATTGTTCTATATGGCAGGGAAAGCGAGATGCAGAGAAGGGAAGGCCCTTAGCTGCCCTGTGCTCTGAGTGTCCTAGAATAACCGCATGCTGCATTCTGAACACCCTCCAGCCTGAAGAGCAGACCCCTGAGACCCCTAGCTGGAGGGCAGATTAGCTATGCCATGAAGCTGCTTCGTCACTCACTTCCATTTGAAGTTGACAGAGTGAGTGGATCCCACCCAGCTGGTTGCCAAAGGCAGAAAGTGCGGAAGGAAATAGAAAGCAGTGCCAGCAGTCCCAACAGTGAGGGAAAGCCAGTGAATACCACTAATGCCACTGCCTCAGGCCCATCGATATCACAGCATCACAGGCCCTGCAAACAGGGATCAGAGCCCAACAGCCCGACCACCTTCTGTAGAAAGGAAAAGGGATGGGCCAAATCTCTGATAGAAAGATAAGACCCCAGCCCCCAATGCAAGCATCACAATGAGAAACTGCTGGTCACCTAAACAGCTGCATCATCCTTTCATTTAGGGGATGTGTGCTGGGCTCCTGCCCTAATCATGAAAGAGTGAAAAATTCAATCTCATGGGGATACGCTCAGGCAGCTGGATTGACAGCTGGTGCCTCTAATCCCTGTGCCCTCCACATTCCCCTCCCTCGCTTTGCAGGGCAATTAGACCCTCCCTCCCCCACATTTTCCCCACCCGGAGATCTTTATTGTAAATAAGTTATCTGTCACTGAACCCTTTGCTGAAGGAAACTGATTCCTGTCCAGCTGGTGGAACTTACCTTTGTCACAGAACTTGCCAGCCCAGCCATTGTCACAGATGCATTGCCAAGGCTGATGGCATGTACCATGGAGACAGCCTGGCATCCGCACACACTGCTCGCAGTACTTTCCTTCCCAGCCTGGGTCACACCTGCAAGAGGATACAGGAAGGTCAGTCCGAGCACAGCAGCCTCCCCAATGGCAGCACAATATAGACAAGAACTGGATTATGTAATGGCTTACATAAGCCTATCTTCACACACCATCCTGCGCTTGCTTATAAGTGTGTGTGGTGCTTGGAAAGTCTTCTCTCAAAGAGCCCCCAGGAGACAGAAAATTGCTTCTTCTGGGGAGCACATCAAGGCCAAGGGAGGAGGCAAAGATGACAGATCCTGGGCACGTCCACACTCTAATCATGAGGTGTAATTGCAGCTGGTGTAGAGGTACCCAAGCAAGCTTTATTGTAGCCAGCTTGGGTACCAGAAGCAGTGAAGTATTCCTGGAACCATGGGTAATTCCTCTGCAGCTAGCCCATGATGCCACAGTGTCACTGCTCCAGGACTCAAGCTAGCTCTGGTATGTCTACTGAGCTGCAATCACACCTGTGACTGCGACATAAACATACGCCTGGTCTGGTAACATGGCTGCAGTAGCATTTTGTGTGTACATGTCAAACGCTGCTACTGAATTTATTTTCTCCCACAAAAGCTGGAATAGTAGCACTCAGCACACGCTTTCACACTCTTCAGCGTCAAAGCCCTTTCCCAACATTTAATGCCTTATTCCTCCTAAAGGATGGAGGTAAATATTATCTGCACTTTACAGATGTGGGAATTGAGGCAGAGAAGAAAAGGGATTTACCCTACAAGGCTACATAGGGTGGCAGAGGCAGAGTGGGTAACAGAACCCAGACATTTGCTAACAGCCTTGATTGTAACTGCTAGTCCACATTGTCCTCCTCCCGGTAATCTGCTCTGTATCCAAGTATCAAATTAGACAGAAAGAAAATGCCTGTACCCTTCCAGCCAAGCTAAAGGGCAGGTAGCAGGCACCATCAGGAATGAAGAATTCCCCCCAGGGCCTCGTAGCTTTGTACATTTTGTTGCTTTCTTTGTACTAGTATAATTTGTCCATATTCTTCCTGCAACAAAGCTGCCAGCTCAACACCCCCCCGCCTCTCTGGCTCTGGTGCTGCAGCAACCTTTGCCTCAGTTTCCCTCTACTGTCCTTTGGCCTACTCCAGCCATAAGATTGTCCTTACCCTCTGGCCAGACCAATTTGCAAATTCCTGCCCTTCCCAGGGCCAGAGAGTCCTTTACCAAAGGACAAAAGAAATATCAACAAAACCAAATCTTCAGCCCTCAGCTGACTGCCTCTTCCTCACAAGTGTGCTTCATCTCCTACAGACTGTCCCCATACCTTGTCAGGCTCCTGTGCCTTGGACAACCCACTGTCCAGGGGGCAGCACATTCCTTCCCTCCCTGAGGGGTTCAGGAAGGCTATAACTCCTCAGGGTCCCTGTCTCCAGTCAGGCTTCCAGATCCCTCCTGCAGTAGCCAGCCAGCCTGCCTGCCCGCCCTGTTCCTCAGCCTCCTATCAAACTGTTTCCTAGAGTGGAAACTTTCTACCTCCTCTCCTCTGGGTCTCTCCTCCCTAACTGGGTTCACCCAGCTCTTTATAGAAACAAGCCCTGCTCTTCCCCCAGCTGGGCTTTATCTCTAACTAGGCCTGGCCTACCCTCCAGGTATGAGAAGGCAGGTTAATTGGTTTCTCAGGCCCATATTAACCCTTGGCCAGCACATGTGGGATGAACACCCCATCACACTTCCTGAATTGTGGGACTCAAGGCACTGCACAATAATCCAGATGTGAAGCCATGCACAGTATTCCAGATGGGATCCATGTATAGTATCACCTTATTCTACAAGCTCACCATAGGAGTGTGATGGAGAAACCAGTCACTGCAGTACACAGCAGCATTCTAGACCTAGCAGGACAGTGGGCACTAATTGTAAGTGTTCCCTGATTGGACAGTGCCCGACTCCCCAGTGGGAAAAGAAGAGATTACGTGTCTGAGAAAGAAAGCACCTGGATGAAAGTAGAACTGAGCTGAGGTGACAGAGCAGGGAAGATATACGAATCGGACTCAAAGTGTATCACAGAATTAAACCTTACAAACTCAATGCAGTGCCTACAATCCCAATAGACTCCAGCAAGATGGCGTACCCGCCGCCGAATTGCCGCCGAACCCGTGGGACCGGCGGACCTCCCGCAGGCACGCCGCCGAAGGCTGCCTGATTGCCGCCCTCACAGCAACCGGCACGCTGCCCCCCACGGCTTGCCGCCCCAGGCACACGCTTGCTGCGCTGGTGCCAGGAGCCGCCCCTGGAGGTCAGGGCTACGATAATGGTGTCAACATGAGAGGAAAAAACAGAGGAGTGCAGACACGGATCCGAGAGTTAAACCCTCGAGCTTTTTTTCTCCAATGAAGTTCTCATTCATTGAACTTGGTGGTCAATGATGCAGCATCAGCTTCTAGTGAGCCTGCTGAATTTTTTAATGTAATTCAGAGCATCTATGTATTTTTCTCTGCATCAACTCATCAATGACAAATTTTGAAGCAACATCTGGGAACATCCTCTCTGACACTGAAACCACTGAGTGCCACACAATGGGAAAGTTGAGTGGAGGCGATAAAGCCTATCAAACACCAAATTGGGAAGATAGATGATGCCATAGTTGCCATTATGGAGGATAATGCTATGACAGGAACTGTTCGTGGGAAAACAGTGGCAGAAGGAAATGGAATCACCAGAAACATACATAACTTCAAATTTCTGTGTGGCTTAGTGTTATGGAATGACATACTGTTTGAAATAAATGTTGTAAGCAAGAGACTCCAAGGTGTTGACTTTGATATATCTGGAGCAATGGAACAACTGGACAAAGCAAAGTCATACCTACAGTCTTACCAATCAGATGAGGGATTTCAAAATGTTCTGAAGAGTGCACAGAAGTTGGCAGAGGAACTTCACACTGAAGCTATTTTCCCACCCATTCAAGAATACAAGAGTCACTGAAGAAGAAGACATTTTGATTACGAGGCACGGGATAATCCCATAAGAGACCCCAAACAACAATTCAAAGTTGAATTCTTTACCAGGTGCTAGATTGTGCAATACAGTCAGTTGAAGAATGTTTCATGCAGCTCAAGGATCACAGCAGTATATTTGGGATGTTGTATGATATTCCAAAACTCCTCACTATACCTGAAGAAGACCTACACCAGCAATGCAGGGCACTAGAGACAGTGTTGACACATGATGACATGCGCGATATTGATGCGAGTGATTTAGGTGATGAACTGAAAGCCCTTTAAAGACACATTTCAGCAGGATCAACTCCAAAGGCTTTTCTGGAATATATGTACACAAATAAGATGACCACCCTCTTTCCAAATGCTTTTGTTGCTCTGCGCATACTTCTAACACTTCCTGTAACAGTTGCCAGTGGAGAACGCAGCTTCTCCAAGCTGAAGTTAATAAAAACACATCTACACTCCACAATGACACAGGAGAGGCTGGTCGACCTTGCAACCATCTCAATAGAGCATGAGCTGGCCCAGACTGTGGACCTTCAGGAAGCAGTTCAAATCTTTGCAACCAAGAAGGCAAGGAAAGCACCACTTTGATTATTCAAACAGATAAAAATGCCAGTGTTTACTATGCAGACAAGAAAAGTTACATTTGCTGTTCAGGCATTTGAAAGTTAAGTGTTACTTAAAATTTTTGAACAAGACATTTTAAGTTGTTAGTTCTCCTTTATTGGGGTAGGTAGCAGAGCAGTACCATGAGAGGAGTAGAACAGGAAGAAGGCAGAATTGAGACCTTTCAAAGTTTTGGCCCAAGCAAGGGGGCATGGGGGCATCATTTGAGCTCCCCGCCTCAGGTGCCAAAATGTTGTGGGCCAGCCCTGGTTGAGTAGGATGAGCCCCTTTGCATTCCTTGACCTAGGAAAGGGTTTGGATGTCCCAGGGAACAGTGTGTGGAGCGAGAGATCAGCTGTCCTAGGAATGGTTAAAGTTTAAATGCACCCACACCGGAATTCCAAACACCATACCTGCACTTGCCGTCCTGGTCACAGCAGCCGTGGGCCAGGTTACAGCGCTCACTGCAGTCATCACCTGCAGGACAGGGCAGAGAGTGGGAGTTAGTGCACAAGGAGGTCAGAAAAGCAAGCACTTGCTAACATAAACCAGTGCATGCAAGCCCCAGGGGTCCAGAACTGCTCATGCCAAGGGCCCCTATTAGGTCAGATCTATCCACAGTGAGGGCCCTGGGGCCATAGACCCCTTTTATCTTGCAAATGCTCACTTCCCCCTCCTCCATTTATCTCTGACTGCCCCTCATTATGTCACAGCTACCCCACTGGGTGTGAGGGCTTTACAAGAGACCATCTGCACAGGGAAGGATCAGACAGTGAGGACCAGGTGCACAGAAACAGTTAGTACTTGTATGACAACAGCATTTGGGGACCCCAGTCAAGAATTAAGGGCAACGGCGTGCTAGCTGCTGTATAAACAAGACAATCCCTGCCCCAGAGAGCTCACAATCTAGGGCTGTGACAAGACACAGCGGGTAGGTGGCTGAAACACTGCGTCTTTGTTTAGAAAACTAACAATGTGCTTGAAAATTATGTATTGGGATCATGTCCTTCACCCTGTCTGTGGCACTTTCCTAAGACAGTGGCTATTCTGGGAGGGAATGTGTATTACTTGTTGGTTTACAGCACCCAGCCCAATAGGGCCCAATCCTATTGGGGCCTCCAGGTGCTACTATACTATAATAAATAATAATGATAGTAAAGTCTAAGACTAGCTTCTGAGCAGAAATCTGAGGGGCTTAAGGGCCTTGAGAAGGATTCCTTCTGTTCTAAAGATTCTAAACATTTGTGTCCTTTGGGAAAAGCCAAGTTTCCCCAAGAAGTGAGGTGAGTGAGGCTGGACTGGCACCGTCTCAGTCCCCAGCAGTTCCTCTATCCCTAGGGCTGCAGATGCTTTCAGAGTGCTATGCTGCGAGGCTCTGCCAAGGCCAGGTTGTGAGTGACAATCCCTCACTCTGTTGCACAGAGGAAGGCGAGCATGGGGCATTATAACCTGATAGGTGTCAAGTTCTGTTTATTTATTTAAAGGCCCCAAAGGCTGTAACTGAGCCATGGCCTGGCCCTGCTGCTCCTCCTCCCCACCACTGGCCTCCTTTCTTCAGTCAGGTGTCTCATCTCCAGCCCTCTTCCCTCCTGTTCATTGCTCTCTGCCTCTCTGTCTCGGGCCACCTGCTCTCTCCTTCCTGTTTACTGATTATCACTGAGACATGGTGGCTTTGCAGGGCTTAGGAGTGGCCACTAGACCGAGTCCAGAGCTCTCAGTCCCACATTGTCTTGGGGCTGGGACAAACTGGGGGAGCTCCACTCCCCATCATGGTTACTCTTAGACTTTGAGAGCCAGGGGCACGAACAAAGTAAACAGCTTCTCATCCTGCCCCCTGTCCAGCAGGTGTCACTGCACACCTGAAACATGGACTGGAGTCAGACAAAGAGAGCGGGAAGAGAGACCTGCATGGGGTAGGAATGGGAGAGCAGAAGCAAATGTCAGGAAATTGGACCTCTTATCTCAGGGACTGAGCCTCCTTCAGCCCTGTCTTGGAGATGGAGGACCGGTAGCTGACTGAGTCCATCTCCCCTTGGCCGGTGCTGGATCTCGAGTCCCATCAGCAGAGCTTATATCAGGCTGCCAGCAAAAGAGACTTTCTCTAAGCTACACCACATGGAACATGAGAAGTCAGAGGGGATGGCGACTCCCTCTGGCCCAGACCAGGACTAGAAACTCCCATAACGTGCCATGGCTAATCTGGAGCAGCATGCGGGACCAGTTCAGCCTGTGGCTGAGTACTATCTTGTTTCATGTCTATAAGCACTCTGCAATGGTGGGTGCTTTGTGGCTTCACCACTTAACTGGGGCAAATTCAGGATCCAAGCTGGCCTTTTGCACTCCTCCTGCCTTTCCCTGCCTCTTGGAACTGTTGTGTCCATTACTATAATCCAGCCATTTTTACAGCAAGTGAGCTCCGTATGCAGCCCAAGGGAGTCCTACCCTCTGTCCCCTTGGGTATTGCCAGGCACTGCACTGATATGACACTCCTGGAAAGCAGAGCAAAGAGCCTTTCTGACTGCAGCCAGTCATGCACAGTATGCCTACTGGCTAAGCAGAGCCTCTGCTCTCATCTGTCAGATCAGCTTCCTTTTGCTGGATAGCAGTGATGTGAGGAGACTTCAGCAGCAACAAGGTGGGTTTGGAAGGATGGACACAGGAGCAAGACACATATCTACTGAGTCTCACCTTGGGCAAGATGGTGATGGGCCAAGAGGATCCAAACCAAGGACATGAGCTGAAGACAGAAACTTCTAAGCATGGTCAATGTGGCCCCACCGAGATGAACACCTACAGAGACATAAAGAGCACAGTCAGAAAAACCCTACACCCACCCCCCTGCAGCCTTGTTGGGTTTGCTTCACACATCCCTTTCTCCCCATCATCCTATTTCTGTGAGTTCTGAGTTCACATGCATTTTTACAAGGATTGTCCACTTGTCACATTCTCACTACATCTCTCCACCAGGTCCTTCTGGGCTCCCTCCTCTCCTGGGGACAACCAGAGCTCCATAGTCCAAACAGCCTCCTTTAAATGTATAAAGCAGAATTATATCGGAGTACTGTATATAATGACTAAGGATATTAAATTGGAGCCCATCCATGTATCTCAGCCTTCCCCTCAAGCAACCCCACTTCCCCAGCATAGAGGAACCATCCCCATTTTCATTCAATACTGAGATCACCCACATGACTCTACCAATGCATCTTAAGTGCAGTCTGAATGGACGGGTGACACTCTCTGAGGTGCAGCTCAGGCTGTGCTGAGGACGTTGTTTCTCAGTCCCAACTGCCTCTGCAATTAGTGCAGCCAATTGCACTCAGATGTAGAGCTGGTGACTTTATGTCCTCTCACTAGGCTCTGAGCTGCAGCTAATAAAGCTGCAAACCTAATAAAGCTGATGGCTAAGCAGGGAAATTGCTTCTGTCTCTGCCAGACTCAAAAGGGGGAGGGAGGAAAATAAATCCCTCCAACTCTGGCAGGTGGTCAGTACTGCCAGGAGCAACATCTGCAGGACATGGGAGTGGGGTAAAGGCTCCTAGATTTGGGGGTAAAGCTTAAAGAAGCAAAAGCAAAGATTCCCTTCCTAATTAACTGTAGTTCGTTCTTTCCTGTTTCTCCTGCCTTCCTGCGGAGCCACTGGTAGCCCCAATGTTTCTGAGCCCATTTATTTTCCATTCACTGCTTGCCCTCCTGGAGCAGCACTACTACTTCCCAAAAAGGCCTTGTTCCTTCATAGCTTTCTGGGGCAAATTGGGACTGTTATGGGCAGGCAATTGGGCAAATGTAGGGTGACACAATAGGGACAGAAATATAACCAGATCAGAAGGGGCAGGCAAGTTTCCTAGGAGAATGATGAGCATATGGAGGGACTCTACCCAAACGTGTGGATGGGAAGGACAGGGGCTGTTCTACCTTAAGGATGGCTTGCAAGCAATGCAGTGCTGGGTTGAGCTAATACTTGGATGGGAGACTTCCTAGGATTCAGGCAGCAGATAGACTCTTCAGGAAGTGACACTGGTACCTCAGAAGGGGGCTGGCCTGAGTCTGGCCTGTCCTGTTGTCTTAGAGGTACGGTGCAGCTAGAAGCATCATTCAAATGAGTTGCAGAACCAAGATTCTAACCACCTGTGGTCATTACAAGTCCCATGGCACTTCTGATTAGCCTGACCAAATTCCACCACAGATAATTACATTCTACCTCCCTGAATTCCCCCTGCAGTTACATTTGGGCACAGGATTCTCCTTCACTTCCTGTCCTAAAGTGCTGTGTAGTGTTGGTGTGAGCTGTTGAACAGTTGCTGCATTTCAGGCGAGGGTGAAGTGATTCCTGTGAATCTTATAAAATAATTTAGGGATTATGGCTGAACAGTTGGCAGCATGCTCCTCCGGGGCCGTTAGGAGCTGAGCCTCATACCACATGTCATTGAAAAGGTCATTTTCCCTTAGATTTCTCATGAAGTCTCCCAGTTTGAGGCATGACCTCAGACTTAATGCCATCAAATTGTGGACATTATTCCCAACGCTGTACCTGCAGCTCAGGCAGCACCTTCCAGCACTAGTGGGGAGGCAGCAGGCAAAGACTGTGGGATCCTTTGGGATTAAAGGCTCTAAATAAACATAAGGTGTTCTGAGAATGCATAGGCGGTATGAGCAGTATTTGTACTGGGGCTAGGTCTTTATTCCAAGCCCTGGGTCACTCTCATGAACTGAGGGAACTTTCTCCTTTCAATACTCATGTATTTATTAGGCTTGCTGAGTAGGGATTCTGTGGGCTACCAGATCAGCGGGTGCTGGGTGAATTGGTGGATGGGGCGGGGGGTTGGTGGCTGAGGATTACTGGATCACAGCTCGATGGCTGGGGTTTCCAGGTGCTATGGCTCACACCTCTAAGCTCTGCTCCTCACCTAGAGCTGCCCTCCTGACCTCTCTGCTTCCTTAGCATTGACTTCACAGACACACCAGTTTGCCCTCCAAGGGAGTGTCACACAGGGGGGCAACGACTCCCTACATCTCTCTCTTTTTTGGGAGAGGGAGTTAAACTAAACTAGCTATAAATGAAGACAGAGCACAAAGTGGATCAGCTGAGAAAAGCAACCACCGCAGAGCAAAGTGGGAGGATTATCCCCTGCCCCCAGATGCTGTTGGAGGGGATGCCCCTGAATCTCTCTCTGGCACACCCTGATATTGCTCTAGCTCCACATTCTGGCTCCTTGAGGCCAGGGCCCGATCTCCACCTGGCAGGACGGTGTGTGCAGGGGGTGCTGCCCCTTGGGGTGCACCCTTCGAGGTTCAGTGTTTGGGGGGGCACTGCCAGCCCTGCCACCCCCTGACTCCTGTGCACTCACGTGGGATCTCTGCATCCAGCCTGACCCCCAGCCCAGAACAGCCCTGCCCTGCGGGTTGGGGGCGAGAAGAGAGGGACCTGGGGCCAGGTCTCCGGGACTGCAGCAGACGCCTCCATTCCTGCCCCCGGGCCAGCTGCAGGGGGCTCGCTTAGTGCAGACACGTGCTGCCCCCGCCTCACCTCAGCCACATCCCCCTCCCCAGGCGACCGGCCCTGCAGGGGGCGCCTCCCCCCAGCAAAGGCCGCTGGGCACCGAGAGCTTGGACTCCAGCTGTGCGGTGGGGCAGCACCTCTGCCGGCTCCTGCCCCCCGCAGGCAGCCGGATCCTCCCTCCCCTCGCGGCCCCCCACCCAGCCCAGCGCCCCCCTACTCCTTCCCCAGCCCGCAGGCCGTCCCCTGAGCTCCCCGCGCCGGTCCTGCCCGCCTCCCGCCTCCTCACCTCGGCGATCGCAGCGGCTCCTTTGGCTCCCGGGGTCTAACGCGGGGAGCGGCGGAGGGGGGCTGCCATGCCCGGCCCAGCCCGGCTGCGGGGGGTTCGGGAGGCGCAGGGCTGCGGAGCTGCTGCGAGGCTCCCCGCTCCGGCTGCTCCTCCCGCCGCTGCCGTGCGCTCAGGCCGGCTGCCAGGGGCTGCGTGTGGCTGCACATCCCTGCGCCCTCCCCGGGACATGCCGCCTCCCGCAGCCCGACGGCGAGCGGGAGCCAGGAAACCCAGAGCCCCCAGCCGCAGGCAGCAGCCCCCTGCCCTGCCCCACTCACCTCTCACCGGCTCCAGCCCGGATGGCAGCGGGGAAGCCGCCTCTGCCTGAGCCGAGAGCTGGGTTGACGCCTCCCAGGAGATCTGCCCCCTCCGGCCTCCCCCGCAGAATCTGCCCCAAGGTTTTTGTCCCTGTGCTTGCTCACCTAGGGGGTGGGGGCAGCTACACACCCCTGCAAAGCAGGAGAGGAGGAGGAGGAGAGTGCCCTGTTACAGAGCCAGAGCCCCCTGGCTCTGTCCCAAATCTGGGGGGAGGATCCCCCTGTGATGTGGAATGGCACTGCAGCCCCCTAGGGTCTGCCCAGAAAACACTGAAAGGAGGTGTGGGGCTGAATAGACAAGCCCTTCCCACTGATGGGGTGCTACAGTCCCATAAGGAGTGAGGAGAGCAAGCGGGGGAATGATGTCCGGTGAGGAAGGATATAAGGAATGAAAGAGAAACCACTGGGTGCCAGGAACCAGCCCCAAGGGCTGGAGAAACATGTGAAACAAGGAGAAACTCCCAACCAACTCTTGGGTTACCCCATGTCACAGGATGCTAGTCAGTGGTCATGGAGATTTTAACTACCCATATATTGCTTGGCAGCCAGCCTAAATCTGCTTCATGGAGACTCTGACCAGCAGAGACACCAACCCAGGCTTCCTGCTGAGAATGGAGGATGACAACCAAGGATTGCAAGTGGCTTCAGATCTACATGGAGAATGGGGTGAGAGACTCCCATAACACAGCAGGGACTTGGCTTCTCTGGCATTTCTCTCCAACTTCTCCCAGTAGCACTAGCACCAGTGTGGCTCCAGCAACAGGAGCAACATTGGGAGTCCTTGTGTGAACCAATCACACAAAGATGACACATTTTAATCACTGCATTATCTAGGACTGCCTTGATCAAGTTTTACTGCTCACACTTGCTACTTTTTTCTACATACATTTTCATACATCAGTGCTCATTCCCCCCATTATTAATCATCTCTTGAAAAATGTCTCCATCTTCTATTTTTATGTTTATATTGGAAGTACATACTAAATTATCTGAGTTAAGTGAAAGCTCCTCCTTCAGCCCCTTCCTGTCTAGTTTAAAGGCTGCCCTACAAGCTCTGCCAGTTTTCACCCCAAGGGATAGCCCATTGCTTAAAGTAGAGACGGAGTAATTCTGACAGTCACTTCCCATCAGAAAAGAAATCTGAATGCTCTGTGAATCCCAGCCCTCCTCTTCATACCATCCACAAGCCACTGATTGATCTCCAGTAATCACCTTCTTCTTCCCCGCTCACTCAAGACTGCCAGGATCTCCAGGAAGCTTACTGGTGTGTCAGCCCCATCTTCAGTCAGCTGATTGCTTGTGTCTGTGTGTGCCTGTATAACAAGGATCGTTATGTGTGGTGACAAGGACCCCTGGGGAGCATCTGATTGTTCTGTCTGCATTTCCAAACTAACTTGTCCCTCTAAAAACTCTGTTTCCTTGCTCCTCCAGAACCTTCCATTACATGGATAAGCTCTAAGCCCTTAAGAGGTCACCTGGAGAGGTGCTGGTGCCCCAAAGCTTTCTTCACCAGACCTAGACAGAACAGCTAGTCCTCTGCAAGGCCTCTCTCCCACCCAGGAAGGCACATCCCTGTCTATTGCTGGGTAACATCCAAAGGCCCTGGCAAGTTTCATTCTTCAGCATTACCAGTCTCCTCCACCACCTGCCCACTTTCTCCTCTTCCCCTCACCTCTTGCCCAGAGTTTGCTACTTCCTACCACTCCAGAACTGCATCAGTTAACAATAGCATCACAGCCACTAACACCACGCTCCCCTGTCTCCCAATCCTCCCAAATCGCCATCTCCACCCTCATCACATCCGATTACCTCCTCTCAGGCCCTGTCCTCTCCACTCTGTCTCTCTCTGCCAGCACTATGATCGTCCATTCATTTCTTGGCAGCTCTATCCCTACCACACTCATAGCTGCAGCTCTCCTCAAGAAATTAACTTTTGACCCCAGTGCTGTCAAGTGTGGCCCCAGATCAAATCTACTCTTCAAAGCAAAATACTGTCGAAAATCATCTCTGCAACACCCTCACTTCCCACAGCATCCTTGGTCCATTTCAATTTGAACTCCAGAGCACTGAAAGCACTCTACTCAGGCACTCTCCTCCTCCTCTTTGCCATCTAGGGCTCCCTCACACTTGACCTCAGTGTAGCATTTGACATGGGCTACACATCCCCCTTGGACTTCAGGCTGGTGTCTCTGCTCCCTCCCCACCTGGGATCTTGCCTGTCTCTATAACTGTGCCTCACATGTCTGTCCACCCCTTCCAACTTGGGCATAT
>NW_020664436.1:7737057-7826613 GCF_002925995.2 Terrapene triunguis | reverse complement strand
ATCTGGGTACATGAGGGAACACTTGGTCACTGGAGATATAAACTCACCTAATGCTACATTTTCTGTACCCCAAAGTACTTGGGGATGTTGTTCAAACCCAGTGCCAGATTCTCTCTGACCTTGAAGTCCCTGTTGCCACTGCCTAGACTCAACACCAGACTCATTAGTTCATGGGACTTCACATCACTTCTGGCCCTGCCAGATGGCACTTCTATTTACTCTCTTGTGCCATACAAGAACAAGGGTGGGGACATTCCAATTAAATGGAAAGGTAGTACATTTAAAATTAATAAAAGCTAACCCTTTTTCATACAGAACATAAATAACCTGTTGGGGTCTATTACAGGAGTGGGTGGGTGAGGTTCTGTGGCCTGCAATGTGCTATAAGTCAGACTAGATGATCATAATGGTCCCTTATGGCCTTAGAGCTTATGAGTCTATAACCCCTGGAACTCACTGCCACAAGATATCAGGACAATGAGCTCAGTGGAACTCAGAAAAGGATTGGACATTTACATGGATAATGAGAACAACCGGAGTAATGATAATAAGGATTTTAAAAAATAGTTCCAGGAGGGATACAAACCCTCCAGCTCCTGGGCTCTTAAGCCACTCACTAGCTCAGAGTCATTAGGAAGAAGCAGTCTATATAGGCAGCTGTAGCAAGGTGCTGGTGCAAAAGCACCTAATTACCCCTTGCCCAGTCAGCTCCAATCAGGGGAAACAGATTGGGGCTGATGGAAAAGGCCTGATGCTGGCCTGACAAGCCAAGGGCTATAAAGGTTGGGAGGGAGCCAGAAGGCATTGGGGGCAGCTAGGGAAAAATCAACCAGGGAGGGAACTGGAGGCCCCCTAGCAGAAGGATGGCTCTGCCTGTAAATGGGGAGATTAATCCTGTGGAGCTGTAAATAAAGACACTGGTGTTGCACAACCCTGAAGCCTCTCTGAGCCTTATGGGGGGCAGCAGGCAGGCCCCAGGAAGAGGGATGAGTTGTGAACCCTGTTACAGCAATTCCATAATTGTTCACTAGGGATTCTTGTACCTTCCCCAGAAGCATGAGGTACTGGCCCCTGTCAGAGACAGGATTCTGGACTTTGGGCAAATCCATCCATGGAGTTGCATAGGTGCCAGCATCTGAATGGAGGGGAGGCAACATGCAATTCCCATTTTCAGAAGTTGTTTGGGCCAATGGTGAGTAAGTTGCACCCCTGCTTCAATGGCTCCATAGGGCTTTGCAGGGGTGTAGAATCACCAAAAGTGAAGATCCATTCAAGCTGTATCCAATCCTCCCTCCTTTGGCCTAACCGTACCGTGCCTCTTGTCTGCCCTGCACCAGGCATAGGGGTCTCCTGTGCCGGGGTTATTCCTTCTGGAGGTTTATGTCTGCTCTCTGGACTCCATGCTGTAGCTTGGCTGGCACAAGGAGCTCCAGGGTGACAACTAACTGGGCCCTAGATGGACCTCTGGGCAGATCCAGTATGGCAGTTCCTATGAACAAACCTGCAAGCTCAATACTGGGTAGCCTCAACCCTTGCTAGAATGAGCTGGAGTGAAAGGAGTGGGTCATCGGTCATTCTGGGAGGGACAGGGCCCCAGATCCACTCTAGCCAGGGGTGGGAAGAATGAACGAAAAAAGAAAAGGGAAGCTTGTGGGCCCAGAGGCTCAGGCTCCGGGTGTGAGGCAGAGGTTTATAGGCAGCAGCCTGGGAAGGGAAGTGGTATTGCTCACCCCAAATGTTCAAAAATCACAAATCCAACTGCAAAAAAATCATGAAATTGTTTTAAAGACGATACTGTGGGTTTTTACTCTGTCTTTTGATTTTTGTGCTTCCCCTGCTCACCCCCAGTGTGTGTGAGAGACAGTTCATGTTGCCACTCGACTCTCCCAAAGATACAGACTGTGGTGATTTGGGCCCTGGCTACAGGCTGCCTGGTGGTGCAGGGCTTCCAGCTTCTCCCCAAACCCCAACATTCCCTTCACCCCACTTCTGCCCATTCCCCAGCCCAAAGTTTATCCCCCCCAGTCCCACCTCTGCTCCTCCTGCAGCTCCAGGGCTCTTCCTCCCCTCTCCCAGGCCTGGGGGGCAGCTGCAGCAGGGTCCCCTCTCCCCATTCTCATGCCTGGGGCAGGGGACAGCCCTGTGGGCTCTTCACTCTCCAGTCCTGTGAATAATGGGTCAGTCTGATCCTCCCCTCTCCATCTCAGCAATGCCAGGCCTGGGAAGGAGGAGGGAATGGAGCCCCCCTGAGCTGCTGGGCTATTTCTGCTCCCTCCTCGCTGGGGTAGAGTTTTGCTTGCTTCCTGCAGCATCCCTGACCTGCTGCTCTTCCCCAGGAGAGGGGCAAGTGGGGAAGACAGCTGACTGAGCGGAGGGGGCTTTCGCCTGGTGAGATTGGCTCCAGCAAGGGCCCTACATTGTGTTACTCAGGTTGAACTCAGGAGAGTTGGTAGCAGTAGGGAGCAGCCCGCCAGCAGGAGACAGGAGGCAATCACTGTGGGTGGGCAACAGTGTGTAAGAAGCCCTACCAACACCACTAGGGAGGGGGGGTTAGCTGCCTTCAAGGGATGGACTACTCAGGTCATGCCAGGAAGAAGGAGTCTCACAGGCAGTGGCTGGGTTAGGAGCTCCTGTTTTTATCTTTTATTGTAATCTCTAGGCTGGTACCCAGGGTATTTGCACACTCTTCTTCCTGCCAGAGGCCCTAGCAATGAATCCTCCTCCAAGTATAGTGTTTGTGGCATCTGAGCTTGTGGTACACTGAGTATGCTTCCAGCTATCTTCTACAAGGGCTGGTGTACCTAGGGTTGCTAACTTTGTATTTAAAAAAACCCACACACTCCAGTAGGAGTGCCAGAACCTCCCGCACCCCGCCTCGCCTCTTCCCTCTGATGGCCTGCCCCCATTTGCTCCTCTTCCCCCCTCTCCCCGTTGCTCTCTGCTCTTCCCCACCTCACTGCCTGGCTCAGGAGGGACTCATCTGTAGAGCAGGGGCTGGGAGCTGCAGCTGACGCAAGTAGGAGGCGGCCCTGACTAAGTAGGGGCTGGCATGGGTGATGACCTGGTGCCTCCCCGCCTCCCCTGCCCACGGTAACCCGAATATTGCTGTCCGGTCAGTAGATCTGACTGGACACTGTGAGGTCCCCTTTTCAACTGGATTTTCTGGTAAAAAAAAAAAAAACAGGCACCTGGCCACCCTAAGTATACCTCACCCCCACAGTGAGGCCTGGCAGGAGTGTCGGGGGGAGGGTTAGTTCAGTGGTTTGAGCATTGGCTTGCTAAACCCAGGGTTGTAAGTTCAGTCCTTGAGGGGGCCACTTAGGGATCTGGGGCAAAATCAGTACTTGGTCCTGCTAGTGAAGGCAGGGGGCTGGACTCAATGACCTTTCAGGGTCCCTTCCAGTTCTGTGAGATAGATATATCTCCATTTATATTTATTAGTTGCCAAGCTCTCTTCCTCCAACTACAGCCTCTCCTTAGAAGGGCTCAGAACAGACACTGTGAGCAATAAGGAGGAGCCCATCATTTCCAGCCAAAGCTCTAGGGGTGCCCAGGCCTCTGGGGGCAGGATGGTAAGGCAGGAAGCTGATTCCAGACTGACTGGCTCCTTGGCCTCAAGAACTCTTGCGAAGCAGGGAAGCAGCGCACTCAGCCACACGCCAAGTGTGTCCTAAGGAAAGGTAATTCCTTCTTGGCCTGCCTGGACCTGTCCCTATAAACAACCAGGGCTCCCCAGGGAAAGCAGCATTACAGATTTCACAAGAAACAACTCTTCCAAGCTGGAGGAGTGAGCTAGGCATGGAGAAAAATTCACACAAGCTCTGGTTCCTCAAGAGCCTAGGTAGCCAGATACCCCTGTCTGACAGACGCTCAGAACAGACAAGGATTGGAGCAACCCCTGAGTTTGTGCAGGGCTGAGGGCATGGATGGCCCACATTACAGAATAAAATCATCAGAAAAGGTAAACAGCATCACCCCCCCCCACACACACACGCACGAGACCTCCCTGTACATACAGGGAAAGCACCCAATCTTCCTGCACACACAGGTGAGGCTGCCCCTGTTCCCCATTCACACAGCTAGGTGAGACCCCCCCCTCCCTCTACACAAACATACACAGGAGACAGCCTACCCTACCTTCGCACACCCACAGTGACTCCTCTGCCCCATCTATAGGTGAAGCCCCCTTTGGGTATGCAGACAGGTGAGTCCCATCATCATACCTAGACCTCAGCCACCTCCCTGCACACACAGGTGAGAACTAGGGTTGCCAATTTTGGTTGGATGTATTCCTGGAGGTTTCATCACATGACATTACCATTAATTAAAGACTAATATTTAATTCCTGGAGACTGCAGGACAATCCTGGAGGGTTGGCAACCCTAGGAGAACCCCTGTGTACTTTGAACCCAGTTCATTTCAAACACTTTATTAGCAGGACAAGCTAAACAAGTTTTCACAAAAAGTAACAGATTCAGAACCCCTGGAGGCTCTGTCTGAGGCAGACACAATCCCTCCAGCCTCTGCCCAGGACAGGGCTTCACCCTGTAGTTGAAGTTTAATACCCTGGAACCATTTGTCAGTGCCCTGTGTTCTTTATTCAGTGGCAGGTTGCCACATATAGTTATTATTTTAATGTTTACTATTTGTATTGTAGTAGCACCCAGAACCCCATCTGAAATCAGAGCCCCATTGTGCTGGGACTGTACAAACGTATAGTAAGACACAATCCCTTCACTGAAGAACTAACAAGTATTGCAACTGGACTTCTGGGGGTAGACCGCTGTGTCCTATTGTCTCCAACAGGGATCTGTGGAGGTGGAGGGGTCCAACTATGCAGAACTCATTGCAAGATCGCAGCCTCATTAAAGGCAAGATGGAACAAGTGAGTGTAACCAGCAAGCAGAGGGAGGGGGGAGGCAGGATGAGGGGGATGGTAACCAGATCACATGGTTATAGAAGGCCTTGTTTTCTGTTGCCCCGCACCTTGTGGAGTGATGCACACCAGCGCAAAGTAGGTGTAAAAGGCAACTCTTTGGATCTGATAAGGTTTTGCACTCACCCTGCATAAATAATAACTGCAAGAGAGTATCAGCACCACACTCAGTTATTCATAAGTGCCTTTATTAAATCCAAAGGCCAAATGCTATTTAGATAAGTGCTCTAAACATGCCTAAAAAGTCTAAATAATAAGCAATTTATTACATCCAAACAGTAACAAAACATTTGATCAAGATACTTACAAATGGGCTAAAGCCAGGGATGTTCAGACCTAGATTGGTCAGCTCCAACTTGGTCAGGCCGGTATTAGCAATGCACTCTTTAAGAGTTTACCTTTTTATACCCTTTAACAAACAAGTGACGCCATTGCCAATGCCAATTATCGGATTTTAGCTAAGGCCAGATGAAGTAATTTCTTATATAGCCAATTATTTACTGCACCTTATACTCAATTAACTGTGTTTGATTTCTATTACTTTAGCCCAAACCTTAAATAAGAAAATACTGGTATGCTGAAGGGTTACTAAAAGTTTAACACAACAACTCTTCTTTCTCATGATTTCATTCTTTCTGGCTCCATGATTTGGGCCTATTTTGCAAGCTAATATCCCACTCAATTTAAAACTATAGTTCACTCAAATCTAATGGTGGCCTATATTCCTACATTCCCCACCTTAAACCCTATGCACTAATGTGGGTTTTATGACATTAATCATTTCAAACAGACTTCTGCAATTTTGCAAAATGTTAATACAACCACTAAATTCTACAATATAGAATCAATCACCACAATAATATTGATCATTACCAAAACTTCTAACAATAACCTTCACCATGGATATAATCCCACATTAGAAGATTGCTCTGCCTTTAAAGCACCTTTCAGCAATTTTAACTTTGCCTTTATTTCAATTACATTATGAAAAACTAGTACAAAATATTTTATTTCCATGTATTGCCATGGGAAGTTCAGGTGTGAAACAGAACTTAGGCCAATTAAAATAACATTCTCTGGTTCTATACGGGAAGTGGTCGTTTCCAGTCACCACACAATATTTGCCATTCTCCCAGCATAGTCCCAGATATTACCTCACCCCCTTGTCTCTTTAATTCCCAGCATAGGCAGTTTTTACTTCATCAACTTCCCAGTGTCTCAACCATACTGTGGAATTTGGAGAGTGTTCCCCGATAGTGAACCTACATGCTGGCAACTCTGTTTGTAAGACATTACACCTGCACGTGTCCCCCAGGTGCAAACAGCAGTACAAGTCTGGGGCTGTCCAGACCTTGTCATTGTCTGCAACAGTATGTGAGAAAGGAAAACAAACTCCTTCCACACCATATGGGTTGCAGCACTTTCCAGCATTTCACTGGTAACACTCTGACCAAGGCTTATTTGATAAACTTCATGGTATTGGACCCTTGTTAATTTCTTACCCTGTACCAATTAGTATTCCCTTGTATCAAAATTTTTAACTTTTCTCTGACAGTTAAGGCTGATTTCACAGCATATATGTACCATATACTAGATATGTCATTACAGTACTTTTGCCTTTTACCTTTCATGATAGCAAATTAATTTTATCTTACACATTTAAAAAAAATCATTTACATCATGCATATAAAACACTTAAAAGCTCTTTCTCAATCAGTGCTTTGCTTTGTTGATTTTTAAAAATGCAATGCAATTCTCTAGATGCTAATTCTTGCTAAAACACTTGCTTATGTAATAAATCCAGTACTTCTGCTGTTAGCTTCTGTTAAAATGCTTGGTCATGTTCCCACAGTGTCTCTATATGTCAGCTTGGGTTCAGAGCGACAGACCAGTCCCAAACAGTTCCGCTTCCATGCCACTTCTATTAAGTCCCCTCTGGTTTCATTGCTGCCCACCTTGGCAGGTTTATGCATTTTAAAAGTCCTTTTAATAGTTTTTAAACCATTTTTGACCAAACTCCAGTGAATGCAAATTAGTGAAATTCAATAACACTGGTACATGAATAAACTGAACAATGTTATACAATATTTCTTTAATAGATTTAACCCTAAGACATTATTTGGACCTGTTTCCAATCTAGGACATTTCAGTTTTTCTCTTTTTTACATTTTCTAATACAATTGACCAAAAATATTATTGTTTTGTTTTAATACAATTATTCTTTTTCCATTCACAAAACACCACCACATACGTTTTTCACTCCATTCATAACATTTATTTTACACCACAGCTGAACAAAACTGGATAGGATAGGATTTTTAATGGTTAAGCTCAATTTCTTATATTCGCTGATGTTCCTTGATGCTGGGTTGGTTTCTGCTGTCAAAGCATACAGCCCTCTGAAAAAGAAAACACAACAGACTCTGGCTCCCCTTTGGAGCTTTTATATTATTTTAATTAAATAACATGTCGTATTTACATTTCTTTTACACCTTTTCCGGTATATGCGGCATAGTCTGTGGGAATGCACATTCCTTCCATATTTTGACCCCCATCCTTTATTTGCCATAAAGTCATATTAGCCATATCACTTTTCATATGAAGTGGAACTGTGGGTTGTGTTCTTACAGAGTTACCTCTATCAAAATAACTGTCTGATTACTCAGAGCCTCCTTAAGGCTCAGTGTTTCTAACATTGCTTCTCTTGTGCCATCCCCCACCCCGCTGCTCGAAGTGCACTGTGTCGTATGATTTTTCATTCTTTTCCTGCAGGTATTTTAGCTGATGTTTTATTACTGAAAATGGATCAGGGTCTCTCCTCACTATTCTAGTTCTGGCCACCTGTGCCACAGTCACGACCATGTCCTCTAGTCCTTATTTAGAAAGAGCTTGAACTTTATAAAAGCACTGAGGTACCCAAAGGGTTAAATGCTAAATAACAAAGCCAAATAAGACCAGCTACCTGTGTTTGGCAATAAGTGTCAGTTTTGCAACTTTGAATGAAAGATTCAAACGGATTTGTAGTGAAATATTTTAAAAGCCCGTTCATTTAACATGTACAAAACAGGGTTTGACAAGCAAGGAGTGTTCGTTTAGGTTTTTTAAACTTTGCATAATTACACAAGTGTATCTGTATTTCTTGTAAACATTTTTGCTCAATACCCCTTACGTTGCTCTAATTATTACCTTTTTACACAACTGTACCCAGATATCCTTCCCTACTTGTACACTCAGAAGCAGTCAAGCTCAAATGGAAACCCCTCTTTTAGTGATTTTGACTAAATCCTCCATAGTAAAATGATTCAAGTCAGTTTGTCTCTCTGCCTGTAGCAGTAATTTACAATCGATTATTTACAGAGGCATTCAGTGGGAAGGGTCCATTTCCTTCAGAATGGTTATAAAGGCTTGGGGGAGGGGGGGGAAGAAGCATAGTGGTGGTGGTTGTCACTACTGTTGCATAATTTGTTTGATTTTACTAAGCATTTCACCAGGCATGACTGCAGGGAGTTATACTGCCATAAAATAGCTGGATTTCATTATCAAACCAAGCACTCTCTTTCCCCATTTTACTAATGTTGGTTCCAGTCCTTTTACTACACCAGCTTGCTTAATCCCTCTAGCACATTGCAAAGTTTTTGATGTCTGTATAAACACACCCTTTAATGCCTCACTCTTTTCCTTAAATAATAAATAAATAAATAAATAAATAAATCATGTACTTATCTTCCAAAGTGACTCAGCACTGAGCTTATCTTTGTGCTTTTTTGCATTTACTGTTTAGCTACAATTACTACAATCACCCATGAGTCTTACTCTTTAAAATTTCAGTGGCACTCAACGGACCTCTGCCGTGATTTGCCAGGAATTTATTTATGGCATTCAATGGACCACTGCCATGGTCTGCCAAGCTGTCTTTTACATAGGTATCCAAAGTACCTCCCACTATTTCCCTTATGGTACTGAATTTCTTTTTAGGAGAGAATTCTATACTGGCCCCAGAAGATAGGTCACTACCCCTTCACCCTAGGGGCTTAGAACAACTGAAATTAGTGCTGTCTGTTCCTCCTGGGTCACCATAATGTTGGAATCATTATTATTGATGCAGGGTATCACCACCACACTAAGTAAACAATAAATTCCTTTATTAAATCCAAAGGCCAAATGGTATTTATACAAGTGCTCTAAACATGTGTAAAAAGCCTAAATAATAAGCAGTTTATTGTATCCAGACAGTAACAAAACCACTTATAAGTATTTGATCAAGATACTTACAAATGTGCTAATGCCAGGGGTGCTCAGACCCACATTGGTCAGCTCCAACTTGTCAGGCAGGTATTAGCAATGAACCCTTTAAGAGTTTAGTTTTTTATACCCTTTAACAAACAAATGATGTCATTGCAAATCATTGGACCTTAGCTAAGGCCAACTGAAGGAGTTTCTTATATAGCCAATTATTTACTGCACCGTGTACCCAATTATCTGTGTTTTAGTTCTATTACTTTAGCCCAAACCTTAACTAAAATAACACTGTGGCTACATCTGCACTACAGCACTTACAGCTGTGCCACTGTAGTGCTTGTGGTGGAGATGCTCTAAGCCAGGGGTGGCCAACCTGAGCCTGAGAAGGAGCCAGAATTTACCAATGTACATTGCCAAAGAGCCACAGTAATATGTCAGCAGCCCCCATCAGCTCCCCCACCCCGCTCCCAGTGTCTCCCAACCATCGGCAGCCACGCCTATCGGTGCATCCCCCTTCCTCCCTGCACCTCCCACTCAGCTGTTTTGTGGCATGCAGGAGGCTCGGAGGGGGAGGAGCGAGGGCACGGCAGGCTCAGGGGAGGGGTCGGGAAGGAGTGGAGTGGGGGCAGGGCCTGTGGCAGAACCAGGGGTTAAGCAGTGAGCAGCCCCCAGCACATTGGAAAGTTGGCACCTATAGCTCCAGCCCCAGAGTCAGTGCCTATACAAGGAGCTGCATATTAACTTCTGAAGAGCCATATGTGGCTCCGGAGCCACGGGTTGGCCACCCCTGCTCTAAGCTGACAGAAGAAAGCTCTCCCATCAGCTTAATAACTCCTGCCTCTGCGAGAAACAGTAGCTATGTTGGTGGGAGCTCTCCTGCTGACTTAGTGCTGTCTTCACCAATGCTTAGATCAATATAATTTACATCACTCAAGGGTGTGGATTATTCACATCCCTGAGCAACATAAATTATACCGAAGTAACCTGTAGTATAGACAAGGTCTGGTATTTTGAAGGGTCACTACAAATTTAACACAACTCTTCTTTCTCATAATCTCATTCTTTTTGGTTCCATGATTTGGGCCTATTGCTCGTGCTAGTACCCCAATTCAGTTTAAAACTATAGTTCGCCCAAATCTAATGTGAGCCTATATTCCTCGAGTCTGCATCAGGGTAAATAACTGCACAAGGTGAAGGGCAAGAGAGGATCAGGTCCGCTATGTTCTTTTCTTTCTGGCTAGTTAGATGGCCAGTCAGGATCACTGAGAATTGTGATATTGTACGGAATTGAAATGTACTGCTAAGGAAGGTTGAAGAACACCAGATTGACATTTTCAGTTCTTGTCATCTTCATCAGCTGCTCCATATCAAGTGGCAGGGCAAGATCAGAAATGAGGATGTTCAAAGCTGAATCCTGCAGCCACCTTCATAAGCGCTAGTTCCATTTCTAGGTGTGGACATATTATTAGAATGGAAAACCAATGAAATCCAAAGCATGTGTACCAAGGAATGCTGCTACATATGGCCAGCGATCACATGAGGACCAAAAACATCAGTGGCGTGATAAGATTGCCAGTAATGGACATAAGCTGAATATACAGTTAGACCACCGGAAACATCTTGTCAGTGACTGACCTGGGTGGTGCTTGATTTGCAAGGAGGCCATATCTTTTGGGGATTTGTCATGCGAATGATGATGAGGGGCCATTGAGATCTATTTGATTTCTGTGTATTTATATTTTATAATATATGTATACCTATATACGTATGTTTAAATGACTTGAATCCATCTAGCTGTCCTAAAGGCAATCTATTGTAACCACGTGTTTTTATCATTGTTATCCTCATCCTTCCTTCCCCATTCCCACTGATCATGTGTTACACCCCCTTGCTGAGTCTTGTCTTGAATTGAATTGTACGCTCTTTGAGATAAGGAACTGGGCCTACTTGTATGGCTGTACAGTGCCAGGATCCCTTTGCGCCTGCCTACCCCAGAGTGCATTTCCTATGTTGCTAAGGTTTTGTTCATGATTCCTGTTTTGGACCCGTCCCATGAGAATTCCTCTCCCACTGAGGCCCCAGCCTTTCAGCTGAGGACTAGCCAGGAATCCTCTCCAGAGCCAAGGCTGTCCCAGAATGAGCGGGCGTGCAGGAGGGGGGCCAGAGTATTTCCTGAGTGCCGTCTGCGTGCCTGTGATGTCCCAGGGAAGGAGAGGAGAGAACATCTCTACAGGGAGGCTCCATCCCTTGCTTCATACAGAGGAAAGCTGGAGGCCAGTGAGTCAGTCTCTTATTTCAGGCTTCCCTGGTGGGGCACAGCCAGTCAGATGCCAGGCTGTCTCACCAGCTTGACATGGGGTGACTGTGAACCTGAGCGGCCTAAGCCTGCACTGCCTCCCTCTGGTGGGGAGACAATACTTCTCAGCCTCCTGACATCCACTCCATCACCAGTCAAAGTTGTAAATGCTTTACTAAATAGGGGGATTCATCTCTCCACAGGGTGGCACCTGCCCCTCCAGGGGTCTCTTTTATACTGTTACAGTGGTCTATATAAAGTGCTGCCTCTTGGAAAGTATTTTGAAGAGATTCTTTCCTGCTCTTCACTGAGGGTCAT
The DNA here is from genome assembly GCF_002925995.2 of Terrapene triunguis. Classification (NCBI taxonomy): domain Eukaryota; kingdom Metazoa; phylum Chordata; order Testudines; family Emydidae; genus Terrapene; species Terrapene triunguis. The sequence goes on along the minus strand of NW_020664436.1, from coordinate 7,814,824 downwards.
AAATTCAGCTGGTATTTAAGAGAATCTCAAATGTATTTCCAGGGTCATTTGCCGGGGGCTTTTGCATCAGCCAGAGGCCCCTTAAAATAAAGGGATTATTGGGAGTCCAGTGTTAGATTACCTGGTGCTTGTTAATTGAACTTCAGAAGCTTTAGTGAGCAACTGGCTCCAGCAGGGAGCAGTGCTTTGGTATTAACAGTGTTATATAAATGAATATAATGTAACATAACATAATGCACCCACAACATCTCACACCTCAGCTCCCAGTGCAGGGGTGAACCTGCTGCCTACCTTGTAGAAACACAGGGCTAGGAGAGCCAAGAAGGAGTAAATAGTGGGTAGAGTAATAGGAGTCAGGACTGCTGGGTTCTGTTTTGAGGTTTGGGAGGGGAGTGTTTTATAGTGGTTATAACATGGGATTCAGGACTCCTGAGTTATATTGCTGACTCTGTCTCTAATTCATTGTTTGACACTGTGGAAGTCACTTAAGGTCCAATTTTGAGAAGTGCTGAGCACCATTAATTCCAAGAGGAGTCAATAGGAGCAGTGAGTGCTCAGAAGATCTGAAAATCAGGCCCTTAACTTCTTGTTAGGCTTAATTAATGTATGTTTGTAAAGTGCTTTGAGATCCTAAGTTGAAAGGTCTATAAAAGAGCAAGGGGCTCTCTAATCGTTGTCACCTACAGCATATACTCACAGAAACTCAGACAGGCTCAAGTGCGAAGGCTCCAAGGCAGCTAGGGTCAGTGGAAATGAGAAACCTCTTCGGCTATGAAAATTTCATCAGCTGGCGCTGTGGAGGCAAGAATCTGGAAACACAGAGCAGATGGGCAGCCTGGATTCTTGGAGCCATTGTTCTTCTGCCTGTTATCTGACTCCAGTGCAGAGAGAGGATGTGGAGAATTTATGGAGGCACAAGTATTGAAGGCTTTCTTGAAATATCCCTGGATGACGCATGGCCCAGGGCAGCAGGCACCGCTGGGTGTGGTTCAGATGTTCTAGCTTCTTCCCAAGCACAACAATCTCAAGGTCATGGAAGCAGAACGCTGCCGAATCCCTGTCTTCAGCTGTGAGAGAAGGGATCTGTTTGAGGTTCAGCAGCCCTGTGAGCCAATACGCCAGCCTTTCACCACTTGGATGTGGACCTGGCAGGGTCACAGAGGAAGTAAGTTTAGGGGTCTCATCCAAATACCCGGAGGGCTTTTTCCAATTTATAAAATCTCATCTCAGTTTGGCTCAGTTCATTTGCCACGTCAGTATCTGCTCAGGAGATGCTCAGGACTGAAAAATAACAGAGGTGGGAAGGGCTGCAGTACAGGAGTGAGTGACAATGGGCAGAATTATATCTGGTCTAAAACTGGAATAGCTTCAGGTCAGGATTCAGAGAGCTTGTGGGGGGGCAGGACTAGAATAGCAGGGGGTTGCAGGTGAGGAGTGAGGGTACTGGCAGAACTATGTGGTAGTCCCACGATTTGAACAGGCCTTGCCCACATTCTGCCTGCCTCTATCCATTCTCCTCAGTCCTTGCACTTTTAGGAGAACACAGTTCTCCTACATCTCTTGTTAAGTGGATTTTTCCACTCTTCACCTCTCTCTTTCCCTCCCCACTTGGTCCCACATACAGGTTAGAATCCTCTGTTTATAGCATCATAACATAGCAACAGACTGTGATGTGCCCCAGGACTAAGTCTGACATGCAGCCTTCTGGGGAGGGGAGACAGGGTTTTTGTTGGGAATTAGTAACATAACAAGGGTAAGATGCTGTGGATCTGGGCCCAGGCATCTGCTAAAGTGACACCATTGGGAAATATCTGAGGCAGAATTGCCCCTTGTTCTTGTGATGCAGGCCAGAGTGCCCTGCATTCAGCAAGGAAAAGACTCCTGCATGTACATGCGCGTCATTGCTTCAGTGCCTTAGATTCTGCTTGTGATACCATCCAGGACTACAACTCTACTGCAGCAGAATTATATCTCTGTGTCATGGCCTCCCATTCATTTGACTTATGGAACCTCGGAGCATCCCTAACGTGACCCTCCCCCCCGCCTCTGAGCTGGGAAAAGGCCAAGGGGCGAAAGCAGAAAGGAACAGCCTCCTTCAGGTTGTTTTAGTGCAGGGATCGGCAACCTTTGGCACATGGCCAGCACATCCCCACGCCGCTTCCCGCAGCCCCCATTGGCCTGAAGAGGCGAACCGCGGCCAGTGAGAGCCGCGATTGGTCGAACCTGCGGACGCGGCAGGTAAACAAACTGGCCCGGCCCGCCAGGGTGCTTACCCTGGCAGGTTGTGTGCCAAAGGTTGCCAATCCCTGTTTTAGTGACACCGAATTCCCCTCCCCATGAGGAAGCAGAGCCTCCAGGGCAGGGTTAAGGTAGTCACAGGGCAGTGGAGGTGTGGGGTTGGAAGTCTGGGGAGGGACTCTGAGCAAACACATGCACTGAATTTCCCCTCACCCAGGGTAGGGAAGCCAATTAGAGTAGGTGGAGCAGCCTGCCCCCCCACCCCCAGTGTCCTGGCTGCAGTGTAGTTGTAGCTGTGTTAGCCCCAGGCTGTTAGAGAGACAAGGTGGTAAGAGCTTTTAGTGGACCGACTTCTGGGAGTGAGACGAGCCTTGGAGCCTCGCAGGTCCCTCCTAGCGTCATAGCGAACTGGAAGGCGGAACGGATAGTTTAGCCTAAGTAGTTAGCACATATTGTAAGGGACCATTCAAGGCGGAGTGGCCCATTAACCCCCCTGCAGTCAGCGGATAAAAAGGGGGTTACAGAGCGTGTCTCTCTCACCCACAGAAGCTGGCCCAATAAAAGCTATCGCCTCACCCGTGACCACCTCGTCTCCCCCCCGTAGCCGGGTCCCTGACGTGTGCGGGACCAAGAGAGGCGCCTCAGTCTGACACCTGGAAGATGCTTGTGAACGTGGGACAGCCCAGCTCGGTGAGCTGCTCCCTGCCAGGGCTTGTCTACATGGGGCATTTACCGGTGACTCCGGTGTAACCACCCCGTGGGCAGCGGGCGCTCCTGCTCTGCTCTAACCACACCAGCCCAGCCCTGTGTGTCCCTGTGCAGAGCAGCGCTTCAGGGGCGTCTACACAGCAACCCCTCCCCCCGGCAGCGAGTCTCAGAGCCCGGGACTCGCGCTACGAGGAGCCGCGCAAGCTCTGTACCCTGCTCCCCTGTGGCCATGGTGATCTACCACGCGTCTCTCTCCCTCTGCCGTGCGTGACCCCGCCCCCTCTCGATGACGCACATACGCCACTGCGTGGGGATTCCGCCGGATTACCCAGCGTACCCCGCGGCAAAATGGTGGCCTAAGCCGAGCGCGCGGGGCCGGGCCGAGCGGGGCAAAGTTTGGGGTGGGCCCGAGACAGAACCGAACCGGGTCAGAACCGGCTGTAAAGTCCCCGGGAGTCCGGGAGGAGCGGAGCCCGACTGGTTCCGAGCCAGGCCGGGACCCCGGGGGGTTGAGGGAACCCAGCCAGGTCAGAACCGAGCCCGGGGCCCGACCGCGCCGGCACCGAACCTGGCCCCGAGCGCTCAGGTCCGAGTTGGGTCAGAACCGGTCTGGGATAGGGCCCAGCCTGGCCAGGTCAGAGCTCCGCCAGCGCAAAGAGCGTCCCGTCCGGATCAGAACCGAACCGGGACCCGCGAGAAAGGGAGGAGTTCGGCTCTGCCCCCAGCTTGTCGCCCTCGGGCTAAAGGGGAGGGAAACAGGCAGAACTAACTGTAAAGTCACATTGGTGTTGGGGGAGCTGGGCCCAACTGGGTCAGAACAGAACTGGGAGACGTGAGCCCAGGGAGGAAAACTGTATCAGAACCAGACAATCACCCCTGGGCTGCAGGGGCCAGGACAGACCAGAGCTGAATTGGGGGTAGAAGAGGTGCATGGGTCAGGAACTGAACCCTGCAGGGGAAGACAGTGGAACTGAGTCAGTTTAAACCCAGTTGAGTCTGGAAATCGAGGAAGACTGATCCCAGAACTGAACTGGGTCTGCTTGTGGGCCAGAGAGGTCTAAACTAAGTTTGAACAGAACCAGATCCTTATGGAGTGAAAGATGAGGAGCTATGTGTGTTTAGGGGTGAGACAGTGATAGCCACAACAAGAGGGCTTTGGAATTGGAAATGAAGTGAAGCAAATCCGAGACAGTTTGTGTGATCAAGACCCCAACTGTGTTGAAGAAGTCAGAGTAGGGGAGAGGGAACTACGCTGTCTCTGTGCCAAATCTGGTCGGGGAGGAGAGAGGATCCTTTACCAACCTAGAGACCCTCCCTGGCACCAGGCATCATCCAAGAGACTTTCTGCAAGGAAGTTAGTGAATCTGAACAGTTCCTAAGAACAAGGAAAGTTTAGAGAACAGCAGAGCTGAGCAAATGATACTGAACCATATCTGGATCTGGTCTAGAGCGTGAGTGGGAAACAATTGAGTATGAAAGAAGTGAAAGGTTGAGCACTGGCACTGGGATTTGTAAACGGAAGAGGGAAAAAATTATTTCCAACTGAAATTGCATTAATCGGCAAAAGGGTGAGTGAGTGAGCTGTAAGTTTCTCTGAGCTGGGAATGGACCAGGTCTGAGAGAGGCCAGCTGGAGTGAGCCCACTGAAAAGACAGCCCGGCAAAATGAGACTGCTCCTTGCCTGACAGGGCTTCTCAAAGCTGCAGATCTGTATTTTGCAGAATCAGTCCAGTGACAGAGCTGATATAAAGGGGCTGCACAGGAGGAGGAAGTGAATCCCTTGGATACAAACAGCAGAGAGCAGGTAAGGAAGCCAGGAATGAGGTGATGCTACATCAGCCCACACTCTGCGTTTCAATATTTGAATTCCTGAAATCCTAGAGTGCAAATGTGTGAGGCACAAACCTAGCAAATGGTCCATCTGTAGGCCCTGCATGCTAGGGCATCCTTCTTGTCATATTAGGTCCATGTTATGTAAAGCGGGCCCAAGGTGAGATGGTAGATGGAGAGATGGTAACTGCAGGGTGCTCATAAGAGCAATTGGGAGTTTCTGGGTAGAATTCAAGATCAGCCACTAGGCAGACAAGCTTAACTCAAACCAGGGCAGTACTAGTGGTCTTTGTTCCCCATGAAATGAGCACTTTAAAGCCCCCTTTTTCAGTACTGAAGTAGCTGTGGATACAGCTCCTGAAATGAGTCGATGTGGACTGGATCCAGGCGGGTCCAGGGAGCGCTGGAGCTATCCCTGCCTAATTAAAAAAAAGTTCTACCCTGCTGGAGCTGCACAGACAGATCCTCAGGATCTCTTTGATGCCTGGTCTGAGCTTAAAATGCGGATCGACCTAACAATTCACACCCCTGAGCACCGTAGCTGAGCCATCCTAATCCCCAGTGTAGATGCAGCTAGGTCGATGGAAAAACTCCTCCTGTCAGTGGCAGGAAGTGTCTACACTACGGCACTGCAGTGGCATAGCTGCATGTAGCACCCGTAGTGCAGACATGGCCTCTTGTGAGAATTGTGATGTCTCAAATTAGGTAATTTTAGTAATTCCCTAATCTGCCAGGTAATTCCTTCTAGTAAATCTTTGCATCTATGTTTTAGGTGATCCCCTAATGCCAAGGCCAAGTGCACGTCTGAGCTTGCCTGCAGTGGGGTAAGGAATGTGTGGAGATCAAGTTGAGAGGACGGGCTGTTCACTATTTATGTAGTTTTTTGACTTGTGCTGCCCTTCCTCACTCCTTTCCCCTTGAGTCACTTTCAATGTAAACTTCCTTTCTGTTTCTACCTGTCACTCAATCTGTGCAGAAAGTATTAGGTACCTGTACCTAAACGGTGTTCTGTGCATACCAGATTCAGTGTAAGGTCAGCATTTAATCTCACTGGTGTAACCTGCAGCATCAGGAGTCTCTTCTGTGCTTTTAGCTCTCTTTATAGGCAGCCATGTGGCTCATATAATATACTGGGAACACACTCTGGGTTGCCAGATGTGGCCTATAGAGTTCCACAATGCAACCTGTGACTACCTTCATCTTTAATATCATCGAGCCACTTGGTGATCAAGAAGGGCTGTTACTGCTGGGACCTGTTGCCTCTGTATCAAAGATGCATTGCAATCTTCTACATACTGTGCCGAGTAGCTGTGGCTCTCTGCTAGTTGCTTTTTCTTTTTTCCAGATTTCAAACCCCGAATTTTTATCTTTTTCCTGTCTTCCTAAATGGCACCTGGGTGGCACAGAGTGTAAAAGGGCCCAGGAGTTTGGGAAGGGTGTGCTTCTCATTGAGGATCCGCCCCTTGTGTTCAGGGTGGGTAACTGATGCACCACACTTTGGCATGGTGGTGGGTATCCACTGGAGAGTGTGTGGTATCAGGAGCTGCATGTAATATAGGATTGTGGCAGTTGGCCTTCCTTGCCTTATGGGTGCTTTAAATGGTTGAGCAAAGACAATCACTCAGTAATGGCAGAATAAACGGGATCGACTAAAACCATGATTGTGCTTTACCCAGTAGCCCTAACTAGCAGGTCACATGCTTCATAATTTGTGCAAGATGAGATTATTACACACACTGGAGGCTTCTTGCATCCCTCCTTTTGCCCCCACAAACTCCTTGTGTGCCACCTTCCTGTCCCCTCTATTTCGGGGACTCCCTGCAAAGCCCCTTAACCCCTTCTTCATGCTTGGGTCTGTTAGTGCCCCACATTTTCTCCTTACCCCCACAGCAGGGGCTTTGTGTTCCCCTCCATTTCCTCCTGTGCCATGTGCCAGGATCTCCCAATATCCCCTCAAGACAACGTTTCTGTGTGCCCCCCATTCTCATGTGCTTCCTGTGCCAGGGGCTCTGTGCCCCTGTCCCCCTCTCCCCATACTGGGGTACACCAGTCTCTCTCTGCCTTGTGTTCTATGTGCCCCATTCCTCCCTTCCCCATATCAGGGACCCCAATTTCCTCCCCAAACCAGGAGCTCTGAGGGCACTCCCATTTCCCCTTCTCCCACACCATTCTTCTTTCTGTCTGTCTGTGAGATGTTATTTAGGGTGTTAACAGGCTAAACTCTACTGAGAGGATAGGCAGATATGAAATAGGGGTATTATCATTATGTCTTAATGCATGCCATCAGCCAGTAGTTTGATCTGTAGACAGTTGCAGAGGTGTTTGAAGCTATGGCTGTGCTAGTCAGATGGCCGGGGCTTCATGTGTCCCCCATTTTCCCCCTTTTGGTTTTCCGATTTTCTCCAGAATCAATAGGGTTCTGGCCATTGATACCTAGAACATTCCTTGAAATGTTGGAGTTGATCAGATGCAGTGTTCAAAAGTTATTGCATTACAGAAAGACAGACAAATGTTGTTGAGTTGAGTGTAAGGCCTTCACAAGCTCGGCCAGAGACTCCTCCATTCAAAGTAAACTTGGTGCTTGAGAGCCCTGGAGATTGACGTTGTGTATCAGGAGGTGCAGCCTGGGTAGCAGCAGGTGGGCTTCTCATCCTGCTAATATGCCCTAATATGCCTTACTCATTTTTAGAGAAAGGGCATTTCAAGTTGTGGGGACTCCATTTGTTTCCACACTTCAAACATTGCTGCATGGGACAATTCTGTAGGGCAGGGTCACAGCCAATCCACAAATTGCTTCCTCAGCAGCAGAGGGCTAGCGCTGTCAGTAGAATGTGTGATGAGAATTGCCTAATCTGGTCAAGTTCCCGCTGCCATTGCTGCTTCTGCTGTACTGTATGCAGGAGACCCACAGGCCCAGTCAGTTCTTAGATGGAGCTGGGGGTGGAGCAAAGGGAGGATGCCAACCACAAGAAGAGGGACTTACCTTGTATTCTTGTTGGCAGGACTGAGGCTGGAATTGTCACAAGGGGGCAGATATGTTAATGTTAGTGACTCCCAGCCCCCATCTCCACACTTGAAAGTTTTGTGGATTCTGCCCTTCAGATAAAAATTAAGACGCCTGAATAGGACAGTTCAGGCTGTCACGGTGACACTTTTGAACCTTGGCCTCTACTCAGACTATTTGCTAGGCTTCAGTTAGTGCCAAATATGTGTTGGATACCTCTTCACTAAGGATGGGAGTGAACTGAACCCCCTCCCAAACTGATATCATCCAGGGACCAACAAAGCTGTGAATGTAGTTTTCTGCCAACTTGGCCAGTGCCCCAGAGGTGAAATCATCTGTCCTCTTTCTCTTTTTTTGATCTTTTTCTTATATAGGCTCCTATTACCCCTCACCCCCGTCCCGATTTTTCACACTTGCTGTCTGTTCACCCTATCTTTCTCTGAGCCAGTCCCTCTGCATAAAGTCTGCTGTTTTATCCAAGACAGATCTGTAACTTCATTGGAGGAATGTTACTTTTTTTAGGTGAAGTATCTTTACAGACTGGTTTGAGAGGAAGGATGATCTTGTGGTCAGGGCACTGGCCTGGGACACAGGAGAACTATGTTCTGTTTTTGGCTCCGCACAGATTTATTGTGTGAACTTGTGAGAGTCACTGCCTCCTTTCCTCAGCTACATATAGGGCTAATACTACTCCACCTCACTGGGGAGTTGAGCACCTCCGTTAGTGCCCGTGAGGTGCTCAGATACTTTGGAGATGAACATCATAGAAATACCTACAAATAAATACAATAAGATGTGACTTGCCTGATGCTCAGAATGAAGGAGGAACTTGTGTGGTCCACTATCCTGCATGTTCTGTGGAGTGATGAAATTGCTGTAAAACAGGGCCCAAGTTACACCCCTGTTCTATTTAAAGGAGGAGGGCATTCTAAGAAAGCCCCCAGCCTCTGTGATCTGTATGTTTGTTTCCACTATTCACATGCTTTCTTGTATGGCTGTGTCTTTACACATGACTCAAATTTCCCTCTTCTCCTTTCTCCCCCTTCCTCCCGTTTAGACTTGGAAACTATTCTCTTGTTTGCCAGCCTGTCAATGTACTGTCTTGTTGCTAATGTGATAACATGATACACTCTGGAGTGTCCTACTGGAAGTTATGCTTAGTGGATCGCTAAGGCTTTCCAAACTGCTCTGAAGGCATAGCCCCAGAGGGGTGTGAGTCCCATTATGCCAGGGTGGGAATGAAGAGTTACTTGGAATGCTTTATTCACATCACTTGCATCAGCTCTCTATTCCTGGCCCTGCCCAGTGCTAGGTGTTGAGTCCTGGAAGGCTCCATATGAGAATTTAAAGTGCCTGACTGTATTTTTCAGTTAAATGGAATGAAATTAAATGAAGCTGATAGGCAACAAATTTCATACTGGTTTAAAAAATACTTTCACACAATGCATAATTGATCTGTGAAACTCACTACCACGTAATAGCATTAGGGCTAAGAGTTTACCAGGATTCAGAATGGATCTGACATTTAAATGAATGAGAAGGTCCAGAGATTTACTTTTGTTATAATAAAATATGTATTTGAAATGAGATTATCACCCTTGTGCTGCAGCACATAAACCAATTCTAATGGCTGCGGCTTAGGAGGAGGAGGAAGAAGGTTATTCCATAACTGCCCACTATGATTTTCTTGCATCTTCTTCTGAAGCATCTAGTAATGGGCAGTGTCAGAGACAACGTCCTGAACCAAATGGACCCCATGTCTGATCCAGTCTGGCAGTTCCTCAGAGGTACAGTACATCTTTGCTCTGTCACATTGCTTCTTAAATCTTCCTCTTTATGATCATCACCCTTAAAGATCACTCTTTGTGGTCCTAACATTTGAGGGTTTTAGAAGGTCATGGGGGGAATCTTGGGGATTTAGTGCAGTCTCTAGCAGCTAACTTTCTCTTATCCATGAATGGGTCCTCCCTAGACCTGCGGGTATGGCCTCCTTACTCTTGGTGGTTAGGGGACACCATCACTCTATGCTTCTTTCAGCTGCTGCTAGAAGGAAAAGGAATGTGTGGAGTTTGGCCCCTCCACGTTGCAAGCTTACTATGGACTTTAGTCTGAGAGGTGCTGGAAGCCTTGCTGGCTGGGGGATGGAATTCTTCTAAGGACATTCTAGTGAAATCTGGTATGCTTTTGTGCCAGCCTAAAGCCTTCTTGCTCTGCAAGGCGTTTCCATTGTCCCGATATCCACCTCCATCTGTGCTGAGGACCTAGAGGTGGTTGTGTGCTGCTTGTTCATGTGGTCTTGCTGTCTGAATTGGGCAGGAGGGATGGGCTGATAAGGCGAGAGGTCCTGGTAAGTGGCTGTGGTAGGGAAGTGTGTGTAAGAGAGCATTTGGTAGCAGTGTATGTCTGAGTATGGCAGGAACTGTTACAAAGGCTGTGGAAAAATGGGAGGATTTCCAGAGCTGAGGATGGGGTCTAGCTCTGAGATCTGTGCACACAACTCCCCTGGATTTCACTGGGTACTATGCATGCATTCTAGGGCAGAATTTAGCCATTTGTGTGTAACCGTGTTCAGTGAACAAACAGCTAGTGATTTCCCCAGCTAGTTCTGAGCAATTGTCTGTGTGATCCTGAGGGAATCATGTTGAGAAGTGAAATGACGCAGAGTCAGATAGTAGGACTTCCTGCAGGGCTCAGACTGACTGCCATGGGTTCCTGCACTGGGGTCTGATCTGTGGCTGCCTCACTTCATTGACAGTATGGAACTTCGTTTGTGCTGATGGAGGAGGCAGCTCAGTGCTATGCATTGATATAACAATTTCAAATGCCCAAGGGTCAGCATTCCAGCGCTTAACTATGCTTATAGTTAGAGCTGTGGTTCGCACAGCAACAGTGTCTTGGGCCAGGTTCTGTCTTGTTATAATTTATCTAGGAAATGAAGTTGACTGACAGTGCTGCAGAAACCACAATTGTGAAATTTCCAATTGTTGTACATGTAAAATCTCAGCCCTAATGTGGCATTAATGTAACTTACTGAATTTTCTTTAAAGTCAAAAGAAGAGAAGGGGAATTGCTTATGTCTTTTGGGGCATTGTAGCTGGACTTGTATAAAACCTTAGGCAAACTTGACTCTGTGGCATTTGTTTCTAATGAAGATCAAATGTTTTTCCAAGTTAATTAGACTAGAATCATAGAAGTGTAGGGCTGGAAAGGACCTCGAGAGGTCATTGAGTTCAACCCCTTGCACTGAGGCAGGACAAAGTATACTTAGACCATCCCTGACAGGTGTATGGAGGCTTTTAAGAACAGGTTAGACTATGATAGGGATTCTACAACTTCCCTTGAAAGCCTCATTCCAGTGTTTATCTATCCATATAGTTTGAATGTATTTCCTAATATCTAACCCAAATCTCCCTTGCTTCAGACTAAGCCCATTATTTCTTGTCCTACCTTCAGTGGACATGAAGAACAATTGATCACTGTCCTCTTTATAACAGCCCTTAACATATTTGAAGACTGTTCTCAAGTCGTCCCCCCCCCCCGCTTCTCCTCCCTTATCCCCCTCCCTGTCTTTTCTGAAGACTAAACATGCCCGGTTTTGTTAATCTTTCCTCATGGGTCAGGTTTTTCTAAACCTTTTATTGTTTCTATAGCTCTCCTCTGGACTCTCTCCAATTTGTCCACATCTTCTTAAAGTGACATGCCCAAAACGGGACAGTACTCCAGTTGACACTAGTGCCAAGCAGAGTAGGACAGTTACCTCTCATGTCTTATATACTCCACTCCTATTAACACACCCAGAATATTAGCCTTTATCGCAACCGTATCACATTGCTGGCTCATATTTAATTTCTGATCCAATATAACTCAGCAGTACTACTGCCTAGCCAGTTATTCCCAATTTTGTATTTATGCATTTGATTTTTTCCTTCCTAAGTATAGTTCTTTTCACTTATCTTTTTTGAATTTCAGCTTGTTGATTTCAGACCAATTCTTCAATTTGTCAAGGTCGTTTGAATTCTAATCCTGTCTTCCCAAGAGTTTGCAGCCCCCTTGTCTTGGTGTCATCTGCAAATTTGTAAAGCATATTCTATATTGCATTATCCAAGTCATTAATGAAAATATTGAATAGTACCAGATCCAGGACAAACCCTGCAGGACCCTAGGTGATGCATTCCCCCCCACTTTGCCCGTGAACCTTTGATAATTACTGAGAGTATTGTCTTTCAATTATGCACCCACCTTATAGTAATTTCATCTAGACCACATTTTTCTAGTTTGCTTTTGGGAATGTCATGTTGGGACTGTGTCAGAAACCTTACTAAAAGCGAGATATATCATGTCTATTGCTTCCCCCTCTCCCCCATCCACTAGGCCAGTAGTTATGACAACAAACTTTTTAATTGTTGTTTTAGTATGTGCAGCTCTTGGTAGGTGCTCCATGGTTCCTGGTCATACCTGCAGCTTGGGCATGTGTTGCTGCACATGCTCAGTATAATTTTCAAATACTCCTAAAACAGGAGAATTTGAAACACTCTTGCCATTCCTTAGTAAGGACTGTGTGTTCCTGCCAAGTGGGAAGCTTTAAAAAATGAAAGGGATGCTGTCAACTTGAAATCTGTCAATATGAAATGGGCTAAAAGTAGTTGCAGCTGCTTCAGCTGCCCCAGATTCTCCCTGCTGGTTTGTGGTTTTAAATCTCATCGTCCTATTTTTTAAAATATTTTTAATCTGAGCTGTTTTGAGCAACAGTATTAGATATGTGTGATTTTCAAATTGGCAATGTCCCTTTAAACTGTTTGAGCTTTCTGTCAAGCAGAAAGTGTCTGCGTGACTAATATATGAAAAACATATTTTATGCCCCCATATTTATAACTCAACTTTCCAGGGGTCCTCTGTTCAGCTATGTAAGTTCCTGAAAACTAGTTTTGCTCAGAAGGGTCTCCTTGACTGTAACTCTTCATTACTAGTAAAGCACTGTACTAGCAGGAGATGTTTATGTATGTACTAGGTCTGATCACTTGCAGCAGGTTGGGAATGTAATTTGAGGAAGCCTTTTGCACCAGGCAGGGTTGATTCCTGAAAATAAACCCAGCCTGCAGGACTATGGAATTCTTATAGATTGTTTGTAAATGTATCAATTTTTCCCTGACTTGTTGGTGCTTCTGTAAAAAAAAGCCTCCCAGGTGTGTCTGAAATGGCTCTAATCGGATTCACTGTAGTCAGGGTGCCAGCTGGGTGGGGAGAGCTCTATTACCATGTAGTACAGAAGATGATTTATTGCTAGACTGACAACTCGCAATATAAACATTAGCCCAAGCATGATCTTCTACCAAAACCCCGCCCACGCAGGGAGCCAGGAATCTTCCTGCCACGCGCCATAAATCGTTTATGGTTTGCTCATGCCAGTACATTTGAGAAACAGCTGTGCTCGGGGATTAGCAGTTTTCAGAGGGCTCGTGCTGGGCTAAATTAGGGTCTGCTGCCCTGGTGGTGAATGCTGGTAGTGCAGAGAGTGGAGTGCAGGAATGCTTCTCTTCAACTGGAAGGCTGTTAGCCAGGGTGGATAAAAATCAGCATTTAAAAAAATCAAATCAGATGTTTTATTTAAATCAGATTTTTTTTTCATTGTCTTATTTAAATAATTAAAAAAAGATGAACCTGTTTAAAATGAAATCTGAATTTAATACAAAATATGTTAAGGCCTAAACTTCTAATCTCTTAAAATATTGAAATAAAAAACATCTATGGACCCTCTATCAAAAACTTTGAGTTAAAAGCTGTTTTTTCTATATAAAGAAACAGTTGGGGGAAAAGTCTAACTTTTGAGGTTAAGCTTTATAAATATGGCACAATAGATCATGTACTGTATTAAGAACTTGATCCTGTGTGGGTCCCAGGAGTTGTGCTACTGTGTGCAAGAGACTAGCAAAGTCATCACAGCCTTTGGAACCTGACCTCTGACTTCAGGAGACACCATCATATATCTCATCAGGATCAACCACTAAGACAAGATGGGTGGTCTTATACTCTCACAGGCGCTGACTTTCTAATGTGCCAGGGGGTGCTCGACCCCTGGCTCTGCCACAGGCCCCGCCCCCACTCCACCCCTTCCTTCAAGGCCCCATTCCACCCCCTTCCCGCCACGTTATGCCCTGTTCCCCAATGCGCCATGCCCTCGCTCCTCCCCCTCTCTCCCAAAGTCTCCTCCACACTGTGAAACAGCTGATCACGGCGGGCGGGAGGCATGGGGAAGGAGGGGGAGGCGCTGATCAGCAGGGCCTGCCAGGGAGTGGCAAACACTGGGGGGAAGGGGGGGGCTGAGGGGGGGGGGGGGGGGCTGCCCACCCACCATTTTTTCCCTGTGGGTGCTCCAGCCCCAGAGCACCCACGGAGTCGGCACCTATGTATACTGCTATTTTACAGCTGCTCCCTACCTGAGCTTTGACTGGCTCAGTTTTCAATTTAAAGAAAGTCATACCACAGAACTGGTGGAAGTCACTAGCTAAGCACCTGGAACCAACCAACCAGAGTTTGTTGAAGTGCTAAACCAGCTATTGACAGCAGTAGCCTTTTCTGCAGGCCCAGAAAGAATATTTTTTTTCATTTGCACTAGTTCATTCAAAGTTGAAAAATCAACTGGGAGTTGAAAAAACAGGAAAACTTGTCTTTCTCTTCCAGTCTATGAATAGAAAGGAGAAGGAAGGAGATGAGATCTACTAGTTTTAAAAGTTGAAAGACAATCTAAATAACTTAGGAGACTCTCGTTTTCAAGAGACTTAGGAAAGTAAGCTCCAGTCACATTCACTTAGGCATATCTAAAAGTTTTCCTAGGCTGACCTGAAATAATTAGTTTAATTCAGTTACTACAGTTAATTTTTCTGTTTAATAAATCATTTAGTTGTAAATGTGAATCATGTTTTGATTGGAAGTTTATGTATCCAAAACTTTAAGGCTGTTTTGTTTAATAAAAATAAATTTGATATGCTGTTTTGTGTAATTAATTAAATTCCAGTTATGAGCTAAAAGTTAATTATCTGGTAGATAAATAAGCAACATATTCACTATTTTTTAGTATACTAAAAATGTACAATTAATAAGAATCTGAAAACATGAAGCTATATAATTGCTTAAATATATGTATATAGTTATAGTGTACACTCCAAGACAGCAAAAAGATGTACCAAATCTTGTGTGAAGGCTCTATTTAGTTGTAAATCAGTGTTTTTTAATGGTTATGTCAATGAGAATGCACCTTTCTTTAGAAAATAACTGAGGTACAAATGGAAAAGTTGGTTAAAATAGATTTAATTCAAGCCTTTCCACTTGGTGATTTAAATCAATCCACCCTGCTGTTGGCTCTGGATAGGCCTACTGGCAGGGAAAGGGAAGTGGTGGTGTTTCAGGCTGTCAGGGTAGCTATGTGCTACCATGCTTGCTACTCACCAGCTAAGGTGGAATACCTGATTGATGGCTGCCCTGCATAGTGGGAAGATTAGCTGCTAAATGTAGCCAATCGTGTTATTAGGCAGAATACGGATCAGCCATTCCTGCCACAAAGGAGCTGAGAGAACATAAAGGCTACTCTCAGGGGCTTTTTTTTGCAGCCTGGCCACGGTACAGTTTCTCTGGGACTGCTGAACGCCAGCACAACTGGACATTGTTTGATGCCACCCAGGGCTTCACAACTATCTTGCAGGTTTCAGAAAGCGTTAAACTGTAATGCTAAAGTTGCCTCGGTGATCGATACACCATAAGAACCTAAATAGAATTGGGTTCTATTTCTTTCATGCTGTCTTGGGTATTGAAAGAGTGGTAGTGAATCACCTCAGTATGTTTCTAGTGACTAACACATGGGAGAGAGGACTATTTATGGTGAATTCCCCCTTCAGTCCCTAAAAGTGAGATGTTTCATAACTGTAAATATGTTTCCACGCTGTTTGTACAGCATCTAGCACAATGAAGCTGTGGTGTTAGTTGGTGTCTCTAGGTGTTACCGTAATGCACAGAATACTCAGATCTTACAGTCTAAATGAGACCAGCCATTATGTTCAGACATACTGTGCACATGTCGCAGATATTAGTATGTTAGTTGTAGCTGGATTAGTGGCTCCATGAGCAAATCCTTCTGTGGGTTATTTGGCTTGAGAATCCGTGTGGAATGTTTTTCAGCAAGGTTCTTGCATCCTTCAAACATAACAACCATGTACCAGTGCCTCCAAACTACACCACTCTGTGTCATTGCACACGTCAGGCAAAGCAGGGGTCATGGACAAGGGCAAGACAGATGGGTTCTGGAAGCTAGTAAGCAAATAGTTTTTCTAATTCCATCACTTTGCAGACAGCCTCTCAGTCTGTTTTATTGAGCCACTGTACAGATGCCTCTTTCTGGAATAGGAATGTTTTCCCCTCAATTAGTTTTTTTTAAACTCAGGTGTCATTCATTGACATTTCCTATCTGACCTGGCCATGCTTGGGGCCTGCAGATGAGCAGTGTGAGGTACTGCAACACCTAGATGCATGGGGATCTCGAAAAAAGGCTGAACTGCTTCATGCTATCTTGCTTCCTTAGGTTTGCACTGATACATTGGTTTTGGGGATGCAGGGCTCTTCCTGTCCTTGCCAGAGTACTGAGGGTTCCCCTCCATTTCCCTAGCTTCTTTAGATGAAGGTGTTCAGTCTCCAGTGTCGACTTGATCCTTGGCACCTCTGCTGAGACTGAGGCCAATTAGTGTCAAATATATTGGGGGCTGTTTATGTTATGGCCACCCAAGAACAGGGGAAACAGTGTGGTCTAGTGGATAGAGAACTGGACTGGGACTCAGGTCACCTGGGCGCTGTTCCTGGCTCTGCCACTGACCTGCTGGCTGACCTTGGGCAAGTCATTTCACCTTCTTGCACCTTCGTTTTCCCATCTGTAAAAATGAGGGTAGTGATACTGATCTCCTTTGTAAAGTGCTTTGAGCTCTATAGATGAAAAGTGGTAGGTAGGTGTTACCATCTTTCAGGATCCCTAAAATCCATCTCTGTGGGAGAGTGGCCCTAAGCCGTAGAATCTTTAACTCTAGGTCTGGATGGCTGTTAACTCAAAGGACTAAATCAGATTCTTTATACAGACCCCCCCCCCAGGTACATAACGTGGCTAGAGAGGGGTGTGGTTGTACGATCATATTTCTAGCTCTCTTGGTTCGCCTGCTGCTGTTGGTGGAATCGACCCCTCCCCCACCCTGGAAATCAGTGCAAAGGATTTATCTTCTCTGTCACCCAGAGCTACAAGTTTAACCTTAGCACGCCCAAAAACTTGCCTTGAGGCTATTTGTCCCTAGGATTCGGACTCTGTTCCATAGGCAGCAGGTTGCTTGTGTGAGACTGTATATCTCCTGAATCTTCCAGTATAACTCTGAAGAGAATAATCCAGTGCAGTGGAAACCTCACACTGGCTAGTGTTTGTAGCTCGTGGAGGGAGGGAGAGGAGTAATAGGGGAATCAGTGGAGTTAAGCTCTCACTGTTTGCTCCCCTCACCAGCTGTGTAGTAAGTTAGCTGTACGTGTCTGTTCTTATTCTTCTGAAAGTAGACTTTGTTCTCTGGAGACTGCTAATCATGCCCCATGGGGGTGTAATCAGTTATAAGGTATTTAATATAATGCAGGCGGGAACAGGCCGCCTGGCCGGGCTGGCAGATTGCAACACTACAATTATAAAGGGCCCCTTTCCCCCACTTACCCGCCCACCAGTGGCAGGATGAGGGCTGTACCAGGAGACAGCGTTAAACATACAAAGTATATGTGTGGGTTGGGGAAGGGGGAGGGGAAGCTGCAGAGACACCGCCTATTCCTGGAAGCAGGAAGATCTGTATGCTGGGAGAGCTGCAGCCATTGCACGCTGCATTGTTGAGACTTGGGGGAACTTGGATGGGTTGTGTGGGGATGGCGCTTGGCAAATTGTCGGGGTAGAAAGGGTCTTCCTTCCTCTCCAATGAGCCTGAGCTGGATATGTGGGGCGCACATGTGGCTGGAGTTGGGGAAGCACTTCCTTCTGTTCCCTGTGCCTTCTCAGGGCCAGGTTTACAAGGTATTAGGTGCCTAGTGGGGTTTACAAAAGTACCTAACCTGGTGAGGTGCCTAAATCCCATGGGAGTTAGGTGTCTAACCTGTTTAGGTACTACTGTAAATCCCATGAGTTGCCTATCTGTACCTTTTATGTGCCTAAATACCTTTAGTAAATCAGGCCCTTAGTCCCTCCATTGTGTGTGGGGGCTCAGTTTGGGGAATTGCCACCCCAGGGCCTTGAAATCTTAGTTCCACAGCCTGCTGGACCTTCATGGCTCCCTAGAGTTGCTTTCTCCTGGCTAAACCCTGGTGGCACACTAGACTCCTGTGCACCCTTCCAGTGGTTGTAGGTAGTGGTCCTCACTCCCCCTTTCTAAACTCTACAGGTATGTCCCCTTGTGAATATAGCTCTTCAGCCACATAATCATCTCTACTGCTCTTCCGTGAATTCCCTGGGACTAGGGAGGGGTACCACTCTACCCAGTGCCAGGATACAGTACTATTGCTGCAATGCTGTTCCGCCTCAGTTCTAGCTGGAAGTGGTACTGCTCTTCTCCTCGGCCCACCCTTCACCCTGCCCTTTGGTAGCTGAGGAGCAGAAGGGAATATATCTTCTGCTGCATCTCTGACCACTAATGCTAATGACCACTGGCTAAGATTCCATTTGGAGCCCATGGGTGAGTGTCACATGAACCATACGCTCACCACAATGCTGGTACTGAAGGATGTGTTTCCTGCCTCTGTTAAATGCTGAGCCCTTGGCATGAGATAGAGCTGAGATTCCAACCCAGGTCTCCAGTCTGGTAGTGAGAGCACTGACCACTAAGCTCCATAGCTGCCCACGGCGCTGGGCTTGAGTGCTTTGATAGACAAAGTGGGCTGGTGATTCTTCTTTGAGTTTAAAGAAAAGAAACAGAAAGGTAGAGTATGTGAGAGTCAGCTAAACCTGGGCTGCTTGGGGATGCTGGCCACTCGTGTCCTCTTGGCGTTCATTCTTATTGCTTTCCCCTTTGAAATGGCTTCCTAACACAGGAGCAGGGATTCAGTTGAGGGGCAAGAGCAGCAGTTCTCTGGCTAGAGAACCAGGGCTTGTTTGTAACTCTATCCAGCAAGGTGGGGTTCTGTGAGAAGGGATTACCTTAGGCAGAGGTGTTTTTTTTTTTTTTCTTTTTTCTTTTTCCCCAAGAACAAAATTATTTTAATTTGACAACTGGAGTCCCAAATATAGCTAAAAAAGAATTTCTTTCTATATCTGGGAATGAAAAGTTTGTAAAAGAAGAGTTCTGAAAGTGAATTTTTCAAAATAAATTATGTAAAAATATATATATTTAGCAGTAACAAAGTAACATCACAATGAAAAACTTATAAAGACAGTAGTCAAGTTTGCAGAGCTGTAGTTAGACAGAGGTTACCAGGCATCTGAGATCTTTGTGTGTATTGACTGAGTTCTCCTCACGTTAGTACAAGTGGCCATGTGCCTACCTAGAGACAGAGGGGTTGAGTAGAACTGAGATCAGATCAATTTCTGCTGGCAGTATGTGTGAAAGGATGTTGGGGCGTGTGTGTGTGTAAGAGTGAATGGGAGTGGTTTTGTATCTCCAGGGAAGGATGTATGTGAAAGTGGACCCTAGAAAAAGGAAATTGGTGTCTCTTATGGGAGGCCCAAGGCCCAACCCTTCTGACTTGTTTCATACCTGAATTCAGCTTCAGGCTTTGCACTTGAGTTCAGCTCTGTCTGCTCCTGTTAACAAGACTCACTCACAGGTTTGCCCGTTGACTTATTTATAGGGAAAACAGGGAAATTCCCTTCCCTGCTACTCTACAAACTCTGATATTCAGCCACTTCCCAGCCCAGACAGATTCTCTTTCCCTTTCTCTGTGGGTTGCTTTATTAACTCTCTTGTCCTATGCTGTTTCCCTGGCTTCGCAGCTATATGGTGCTCCTACTCCCTGTCGGTTGATTGGGTTTGGGATTGAGGCCATGGTGGAGGTTCTGGAGGTGGCATGGCCCATGTGTGGAGGGCATGTGGGCATGCAGAGGGCATGTGGGCTCAGCTGCTTGTTTTTATTCCCTGTTTAGTGTGGAATGCACCCTGTTTGTCTGTCTTGGCCTGTGGTTGTAGCCCACATTCCTGTGCAGCGAATCAGCACGGCGGCAGGCGGCGTGCTGTTTGTGCCCTGCGGATACATGCTTTCAGCTCCACATCAAAGGTGTGTTTGGTGTGTAGCTTGTGCCATTTCTGGCCACACCTGGTGGCCCGCAGGCATGCGGGGGTGGAGCCTGGGCTGCGTTTGCAGATGGCAGTCAGCGTTCAGGCTTCTCCTTACTTGTGGAAACGAAGGAGCCAAATCCATGTTAAACAACCTGAGGAATGCAGCGGGAGAGCAGAGCAGAACGGAGTCACTCCAGGGGCATGTCCTAGCAGCAACATTGCCTTAATAGCTGCAGCAAAATAACTCATGCTTGCTCCCTCCAAAAGGATTGGCTGTGTGGTAGGTTTTAACTTACACCAAGAAGGCCAATTAAGGTTGGTTCATTCCCTGTGGCTTGCACGCTTCTTCCCGAGTGGTTGATGATTGGGTGGCTAGTGCCATCATGCTGTAGTCTGTACGAACTGTATGTGAGACACATGCATGGAGGCGTAGAGGCTCCAGAATCTGTGCTCAGTGGAGCCGTTTTGGTGTTTTTCTTCCACTCCTGTGAGTCTCCCACTGAGGACATGTCCAGTCTTCATACAGTTAAATATTTAAAATGAGCATTGGGTTGAATTGCTCTTGCCACTCTTTTTCATACATATCTGAAGAGACCAGCCCCTGTCACTGGCAACTGCAGGGCTGGAAGTTGAGTGATGACTATAGACGGGGGACACAGATATATAATACTCTGTTCCATTGCTCAACATGCTGTCAGGAGAAGGCACTTGTTTTCTGTAGCCTTGTCATGTACAACCCTCCCCAGCCCAGACATAAGTCTTTATTGGCCAGGGAGATCCATCTGCCATGGCCCAAGGGAGCAATCTGATTTCATTTGAACTGGCCAATGTGGAGGTGCAAAGTCTTGGGTCAAGTCCTGTGGAAAGAACACAGAACTTCTTTTCTTCATTGCATCCTCTGACGTGTCCTGAGTGAGCCTCCAGTCTCTACAGCGAATTGTCCTTCTGGCCTCGGTGGAATGCATGCTGCACATAATGAAACTTCCTGTGGGAATTCCCAGCAGGCCCAAAGTCTGTGATCATAACCCAGGCCAGTCACTTCCAAATTCCATCTCACAAGTCAAAGCTTCTGCATTTGAGGATTACCACCTGCCATCTGCAAAAGACCCTCCCTGCCTCCACCCTTGATCAGTGGTGGGGAGGGGAACAACAGAATTTTAGGGGTGCCTGGTTTTCATAGTGTGGTTCTTGCTTCCCTTTCCCTTTGACATAGTCTTCAGATCAGGTGCTGCTGGTGCCTGTTTCTGTTCAACTTGTGTTGGCCATCGTGCTGTGTCCAGATGAGAATACAGCACCAGCACTGTTCAGGGATGCATTCGTTGACATGAAAGGAGCAATCTCAAATGAGGTGATGAGGTGCTCACTACTCGACACTACCCTACATGTGGCATCCCGCAAGCTGGGGTGTTAAGTTTTTTTTTTTTTTTTTATCCTAGAAGAAGCCTAGGTAATGGGTTGGGCTCCAGAGTCTGAGCTACAGACAGAGCTGGAACTTCAAAGGGTCTACACAGCTCTTTTTAGAGCACTAGCGTGTGCTCAGTTAACCCAAGTCTGGCAACCCAGGCTGGGAGGCTCACTTTTGCAGGCTGTGTAGACATACCCTTAGAGACTCCTGGATTTGTGGTTCAGTAGTGCTGAAATCTGCACCAGACTCAATACTCTGTGGCAGAATCAGACTAGGAAAAAAATTAATAAATGACTTTACAGCTGAATTATGTAGAATCATAGACATGTGGGTCTGGAAGGGACCTTGAGAGGACATCCAGTCCAGCCTCCTGTGTTGAGACAGGACCAAGTAAACCTAGACTGTCCCTTACAGGTGTTTCTCTAACCTGTTGTTAAAATCTCCAGTGATGAGGATTCCACAGCCTCCTTTGGAAGCCTATTCCTTTGCTTAACTATCCTTGTAGTTAGAAAGTTTTTCCCAATATCTAACCTACATCTTCCTCACTGCAGACTAAGCCCATTACTACTTGTCCTACCTTCAGTGACCTGGAGAACAGTCAATAACCATCCTCTTTAAAACAGCCCTTAACATATTTGAAGACTGTTCTCAGTCCCTCCTCAGTCATCTTTTTCCAAGATTAAACATGCCCATTTTGTTAACCTTTCCCTAGGTCAGGTTTTCTAAACATTTTATCATTTCTGTAGCTCTCCTCTGGATTCTCTCCAATTTAAAGTCACATCTTTCTTAAAGTGGATACAGTACTCCAGCTGAGGCCTCACCAGTGCTGAGTAGAGCCGGACAATTACCTCCTGGGTCTTACATACAACTGTCCTGTTAATACACCCCAGAATATTTGCCATTGTTGGCTCATACGCAATTTGTGATCCACTATAATCCCCAGATTCTTTTCAGCACTGCTACTGCCTAGCCAGTTTCCCCCACTTTGTAGTTGTGTATTTGATTTTTTTTCTTCCTAAATGTAGTACTTTGTACTTGTCTTGATTGAATTTCATCTTGTTGATTTCAGTCCAATTCTCCAATTTGTCAAGATCGTTTTGAATTCTAATCCTGTCTTCCAAAGTGCTTCCAAACCCTTCCCATCTTGGTGTCATCCACAGATTTTATAAACATACTCTCCACTCCATTATCCAAGTCATTAATGAAGATATTGAATAGTACCAGACCTGGGACAGACCCCTGTGGGACCCCACTAGATACAGCCTTCTGGTATGACAGTGACATTTCCCTAGTTTGCATATGAGAATGTCATGTGGAACTGTGTCAAAAGCCTCACTAAAATCAAGATATAAAAATTTTATTAAAGGTAATGTTTGAAATCAAATTTACACAAGTTAAGAGGGAAGGTACTGTACATCTGGGGTCGGGCTTGGGTTATGGGGGATTGCGAGTATCGGTTACAAGGTTAACAAGGTACGTACATATCACATAACCAGCATAGATCCAGATTGGGGTGTGGGAGTTTTTAAAGCGTCAGTGGATAGGTGGGCTCGGGTACGCCACCCATGAAATGTATTAAGAGTCCAAGTCGATATTGGTGTAGAAAATAAGTACATGGGTGAGGTGCATCCCTCGGTTCGTCAGGGAAGGAAGTGGGTTATTTCCCTGGTCGGCGGTCTCGGTTACTCGACCTGGTACTGGTGGTGTCCCGTGATGTGTTCTGTGTAGATGTCTCTGGACCACCTGAGTTAAAGCTTCCCCACATCCACTAGGCCAGTTAGAGAAGGAAATTAGATTGGTTTGGCATGATTTGTTCTTGAAAAATCTTTTGTGATGGCTATTATCCTGTTATCCTCTAGGTGCTTACAAATTGATTGTTTACTAATTTATTCCAGTATCTTTCCAGATATGGAAGGTAAGCTGACTGGTCTATAATTCCCCGGCTTCTCTTTGTTCCCCATTTTACTGTAAGTACTCTTTGCGCCCTTCTCCAGTCCTCTGGGATCTCATGAGTTTGCAAAGATAATTGCTAACGGCTCTGAGATTGCTTCTGCTAGTTCCTTAAGTACTCTAGGGTGAATTTCATCAAGCCCTGTTTTTAAGAGTCTGGTCACACTTAACCATTTTGGTGAAAACTGAAGGAAAACAGGCATTAAACATATCAGCCTTCTTGATATAATCAATTATTAGCTCTCCTGCCCTGCTGAGTAGAGCATTTACATTTTCCTTCATCTTTCTCTTTCTCCTAATGTGTTTAAAGAACCTCTTCTTACTGTCTTTTATGTCCTTTGTTAGGTGTAACTCATTTTGTGCCTTACGCCTTGGCTACACTGGCAATTCACAGCGCTGCACTTGCTGCGCTCAGGGGTGTGAAAAAACACCCCCCCTGAGCGCAGCGAGTGCAGCGCTGTAAAGCGCCAGTGTAATCAGCGCCTGCAGCGCTGCATGCTCCCTCGCAGTGCTGCAAGCTATTCCCCTCGGAGAGGTGGAGTACATACAGCGCTGCGAGAGAGCTCTCGCAGCGCTGGCGGCGCGACTACACTCGCGCTTCACAGCGCTGCTGCGGCAGCGCTGTGAATCTGCAAGTGTAGCCAAGGCCTTAGCCTTTCTGATTTTGTCCCTGCATGCTTGTGCTAATCCTTTGTACTTGTCCTTAGCAATTCGTCCATGCTTCCACTTTTTGTAGGATTCCTTTATGATTTTCAGATCATTAAAGAATTCCTGATATAACCATTTTGGCCTCTGACTATTCTTTCTATCTTCCTTCATATCGGGATAGTTTGCTGTTATGCCTTTAATATTGTGTCTCTGAGAAACTGCCAGCTTTTTTCCCTTCGATTTTCTACCCGTGGGACTTTAGCAAACTCTAAGGACAGGTAAGTAAAGTCTGCTTTTTGGAAGTCTATTGTCCTTATTCTGTTGCTCTCACTCCTTCCTCTCCTTAGAATTATGAAATCTATCATTGTGATCACTTTCACCCAATTTGTCTTCAGTCTTCAGAGGGGCAACCGATTCCTCTCTGTTGGTCCGAATCAAGTCTAAAATGGCTGGCCTCCTCCTTACTTCCTTCATCTTCTGAAACAAGTTGTCCCCAACTTTTCCATCAGATGTCTGGGTATTTACTCCCCCATTTATCATCCTTTAACAGGGAATAATCACTGTGCATTTATTTTCCAGGCTTTGCAGCTTACTGGTAGTTTGCTTTGGGATACAGATTGTTACTGTAAAACCAGGGGGGTCTTTTAGGATTTGGGGTCACTATGTTGTTCCCACCCCCACCTCCTCCTGCTTGCTGGGTGGTGTTAGGAGGGGGCTGGGAGTTAAAAGGACATGACACTAAATGGGGGGGGGGGGGGGGAGGAGGTAAGAGGGCCCTATCCCTTTCCCTTCCCATCAGCCATTGTTCAGACATGTTGTAGGAATCACATAGCCAGTTCTTAAATTCAGTTTCCAGGGTTAACTTTCACACTGGGTTAAGGGGTGCTGATCTGCAGGGTTTGGGGTTCAGCGTTCTGGTCCAAAGCCTAACTGCCTGGGGAAGCTCCTTCTTGTGACTCAGGTGGCAAACTGCTCTCATAAATAGCTAGGACTCCCCCTTGTGGGGTAGGGAGAGGAAAGCAGGGAGCCCAGTATGGCAGTAGATTGCAGTAAAATCTGTTAATTGTCTTAAGCGCTGGTGTTCCTGTAGCCAGTAGGATTGCCTTGGGTTTCTTCCCCACACGGCAAATTCTGCAACCCAGAATCGTGGAATCCCTGGGGCCCTGCCCGTGGTGCCTATACTAAGCAGAAAGAATGAAAACAAACAAGCTACTCTGCAAGTTTGACCAACACGACCTCTGCAGCATCTCAGCAAGACAGCAGCATCCACCTGTCCTCAGCCCTCACGTGACTAGTGGAGTGCTAGTTCTGTGAATGCGTCACACTATGGCCCTTAACAAAAAAGGTAACTGTAATAGAGTGGTCTGGCCTCTGTGGGGCCTGGGGCCAGTCAGTCCCTGTTTCAAGACATGGCCACGTTAAGAATAGGTGCTCTGGGGGACAATCAGCAGACCGCTTGGGAATGGGGGTCAGGTGCCTAGACATGACAGGAATGCTTAGCAGGTAAACGACTGCACTGAGCTCACTTGAGGGAGCCTAGACTCCAGAGAGAATTGGAGGGAGACTCCCTGGAGCAGAATCTGATCCCTGGTGAGGGTGAGCTAGGGAGTCAGTGATGACTACAGCATAGACCTAGGAAGGAGGGCTGTGCAGCCTCATCCCAAGGAAAGGCTGAAGGGCTGGGGGAAACTGGCCACAGTGCCAGGAAGGAAGGCTGTGGCCACCCTGTCCCAAAGGTGGAGACGTTTGAGCCCAGGGAGGAAAAGGCCCTGGGAAGGAGAAACCAGGGCAGCTTGTGGCTACAGGGAGCAGACAGCCCCATTATTTAGGGTTTCCGGAGCTGAGGAGTCCTGGGTAAAGGGTGGGTGTGGGTTCCCCCTATACTGTCACCCTGAATGGGGTGCAGCAACCCCTGCTGTTAAGGGGAGGAAGAAGGGACAAACCAGAGCCAGGAGTGCTGGAAGTTGACTCCAAGATGAGAAGGGTTGAAGACAGTTGTGTGCTTGACTCAGGTCTGAGACAGAAGATTGGCGTGTTCTTTTTGGACTTTGATTATCCTGGAAGGCGTGAACTTCTGTGACTTTGCCCTCTGGCTAAGTCGCTTCAGCAACTGAACTGGCCTGAAAGCAGTGTCACTGAAAAACCCAGGAGGGAAACTGAGGCAGGTTGACTGCAGTGCTGCTCCGCCAGGGGACATGCTCCGGGATTGCACCCTGCTACAGTAACCTTACTGCTCTACCATTTACAAGCCGGGGAAAATTCTGTGCCTGCTCCAGCCCTTGGCCTGTGCTCTGAATCTGCTATGCCCAGAGTATATTTTAGAAAGCAGTCTCTTTTCTCCTCATTCTCAACGTGTGGCATGTAGAAACTACTGCTCCCAGTAGGTCAGACTGCTGTGATCTAGGTGGCGCATTGAGGTTGTAGGTCCCAGCATGCAATGAACTGCACTAGTAGCAGAGAAAGGAGTGGCTATGGAGTGCGTTGTAGAAGTCTATGAGGAACACTTGGCCACCCCCTGATGTGGAGACCTCACAGAGACTTCCCTGGTGTTAAGGGGGAAACATTCCTGACTGAAGAGAGGTGTGGGTGCAAGTGGTGTGATAGTGGCCACCAGCGCCACTCCATTGGAAGACTGGGCAGCATCTCCACTCAGCCCATCAAGAACTATTGCTGGCTGTACATGAACGGAGTTTTCATAAGAGATGTCCAGGCTGGTTGGGAGGGGGACAGACCCATCTCACTGTCCTTACGCAGCCCAGAAGTCTGTAAATTTTAGCTATGATACGTTGTATGCCATCTGTGTGCTCAATGCTGTACAGACCATGGAATTGCCCCAGTCTAACAAGCTTTCTAGGATGGCTAAAGTTTCCATATAAATGTTTTTAAAGTATGATTGGATATCACCTAGGCAATATGAAAGACTTCTAGCTGATTGGTGTTTGGAGTTTTTCTTTCAAGGAAGATGATGCTGCATTTTAGTTATCCCACCTGCTTTTGGAGAGAGCTTTTTCCTCCAGCGTGGAATCTGGAGAAAAGGAGAGACATTCCCATCATGCCAGAAATGGACCTTGGCATGTAAACTTTACAGCTGTTATCATGGACATGCACATAATTGTTCAGATACAGATATAACTGTAAATCTACACAGAACAGCTAGGGCTGTACCATCCTCTGCCTCTCATGTCTCTGACCATCTGCTGGTGAAAGGGTAATTAAAACAAAAGAAGTCTTTCTGGGATGAAAGCCTAGAAGCAGAGAGAACTAAAGTTGGTATAAATATCTCTCTCCTGCTAGGGGGGTCAGAGCTGATGCTTTATTTTTGCTTGTTTGGGATCCCAGGGCATTTCTGACTCATTGCTCTGCAGCTCAGTTATGTGCTTATACCATGCACACTTGCCCTCTCTCGTTTACCTTAGATTATGTATTTTCTGGTTACAGGTGTGCATGTACACGTGTATTACTTGCAAAAAACCCTACACTGATGCAACATTACATCTGAGTTTTAAATTAATTTCCTGAAGTAAATTCCAAAACAATTGTGGCTCTTCCCTTTTCCAAGCCAAACCTCATGGAAATGAGGAGTTTTCTTGAGGTAAAAGCACTGGATGAAACCATATTTGCAGTCCATTCCCAGCTTTGCTATTGACTCACCTTGTGACTTTGTGGAAGCCTCTTCCATTCTTGGTGCCTCACTTTCCCCACCTGTGAAATGGGGATAGTTCCTGGTGGGTAGAAATGGTGAACATGAATCTTTTAATGTTCAAGTGCTCAGGTAGGACGTGCTGCTGAAGTGCAAAACACTTGTCAGTCAGTGGTTAAAGACAAAACACTTAAAACATCAATCATCAAAAGTGAATGCAGCATTATTAGGGTTGAGATTTAAAAAAAAAAACAGATCAGGAGCTAGCCAAATATGGGTCCCCCAGCAACTGTAACTCTTCCACTTGTGTACCTAAGTTGTGTTACACTGTGTGATCAAGGCTTCAAAATTCCCTCCAGAGCCACCAGAAATAGACTGGGCCATGTCCAATTAGTGCGACCTGTCCAGGATTCTCTATGAAGCGGAGGACTGTATCTAGCCAGTGAATGACCAAAGTCAGGCTCGTTGGAGTGCCACAGCTCTGGAATGAAGCTGGCTGCTGCTAAGAGCAATTCTGTTTCTTGGCATTTGCTTTTGCCTTGGCCATGCAGTGCTTAACACTTGGCAGCATCAGCGTTGGACTTAAGGCTTCCACGGTATTGGTAGTGTTCACTTTGGGTGGGCATTGCTACAAGCTGCTATTTTTTTTGTGGGAGGGAAGAGTCTCCTTTAGCAGCCCCAGGTGATAAAAACAGATTTAAAATTTTTATTAAAGCTAATGTTAAAAATTACATGATACACAGATTAAGAAACGAGTGTCGGTACATCTGGGTATAGTGCTTAGATTATCCACAAATACAAAGTTTGTTTTTAAAAGTCATAAGATACATATAGTGCATAATTAGCAGTAACCCAAATTAAGGTGAATAGATTTAACAATACAGTTTAGATATTAGCATCCAAGTATTTGGGGACATCACTCATTAAAAGTTATACAGAGAGTTGGTTGTGGAAAGCAAATATAGCAATGAGTGAAGATTATCCCTCGGTAGTTGGGAATGTAAGGTAAATTGTCCATTTAGAAAATACAATCCATCAGGGAAGTATTTCAGTTACTTTCCCAACTGCGCTTCTCATCGGCACTCCAGCTTATCCCTCCTGGTATTGCCGGTGATGTGTTTTAGTACTACACAGAACACTAGTTCTGTGGTGCCTTCTCTGTAGCTGCAGAGCATTCATGGATGGGGATGTTGAGGTAGTGTATTACAGTGAATATGTAAAGACCCAGAGTATGGAGCATCCTTTAGTGTTGTGATAACTTATGTGCTAGAGGGTTATCTTAATGGTCCTTTTGGTCTTCTGTATTGTTATGGGTGAATGGCTATAGGTTTCTCAGCGCGCGCAAGACTGAGAGACTAGATAGAGGGGCTGCTGATCTAGATTGCTGTGGATTATACAAGATTTAGTGAATGTTATGCTGCTTGAGGAAAGACCAGGCAAAGCTTAACCTGTTCCTGGTTTGTCTGATTTAGTGGTTTATTTTGGATTCCATACTCCAGGAAAGCAGTTCACTGATTTCTTCTTTCTCCCTCTTCTTCCCCTCCTATGCCCACCCACACAGCACAAGAGCTGGCAGAGCACTGGGAAAGGGGATTCCTGCTTGTTGAATTTTCAGAAATGTTCACCCATGCTCCCACACCGCTCTCCAGTTTGCTTGCTGCAGCTGTTCCCTCACTGCTCATTGAGAGAGAATTTAGAACAATGGCTCCCTAACTTCCCTCCTGTGTTTTGCCAGCACTTGCTCAGAGTACTAGGCCTCAGATCAACAATCACTTTATGCTGTCAGGGCCATCGCTGGTATCCTCTGGAACCTCTGACAGCTCATCTGCTCCCTGTGAACTATTCGCTAAGGGAAATGTCTCCTTCAAGAGGCTTACGCCAAAACAGCTAAGTGTCCCTGCCTTGCTGCTGTTGCTGCTTCAGCATGAGGCCTAATAATGATTCTTTAGCTCTGCCTGCAGAGAAGACATTTTAAAGATAGCACAGGTAAGAGGAGATTTGTTTGGGGAAGGGGATAAAAAACAGGCATATGTGTGAGGGGAGGGAAAACAAATGTAAACTGGGAACTCGAGCAGAGAACTACTTGGCCAGCAGCCAGACCATCTTGTGAGATCTGAAGAGAGCACAGCCCAATCTAAGCAGGATTGTGCTGGTTCAGTATATGGGAGGGATATCTTCAGTGAAAACCTTGTACAGCAAAGAGTGGTGCAAATAATTCAGTAGATTGCACTCTTTGAGCTAATGCTGAGTCTAACCATTAAAGATTCTTCAGTACTTTTATTAAAAAAAAGAGAGAGAGGGAGAGTTGGAATGCTAGTTTTGGTATCCTGGCCAAATTTTCACTTGCCCCACTGACATTCTCTCTACATTTTGGTTGGGTATCAGGTTCTTTGCTTCCTGTCTTAACCTTTTGTGTAATGTTGCTGTTCAGCTGTTAATCAGCTGTTGCATTCCACTCCAGAGGTGGCTGCCTGTCAGTGTTGGATGGTTGTAGGGGGTGTGCACTGTTGATCAGTTCAAGTTTCTAAAAGGGTTTGGGATATAAGGCGCTGTACAAATTGATGATGATCAATCAATGCAGTAAGTAATAGGATATGTTCCTGGTGAATGGAATACAGCTGAATTAGAAAACCTGTGCTCTAGAAACAGCATATTATTGGAGGGGAATACTAATGATGCTCACTTTGTAATATGGTAACACCCTGGTAAATAGAAAGATCTGATGACTGTATTCCTATCATGTTTCTTTAAACAAATGCAACTGTTGTAATGATGGTTTTGTTTCTTATATTTACAAGGCAAGGGTTTGTAAACTTGTTAAAACTTAATAAATAAAAAGAAAACCTGTGATCTGTTTTGAGTGGGAGGGGATGAGGGGAATTGTGAGGGAGGTGTGATTCTGGTAACTTTACAAGGGGCTCTTCTAGGACACATTAGCTGGGCAGCCTATTCATGTTCCTGATCCTTCTTATACTCAGCAACAACAAAAGCTTTCAATCTGAGGGCTCTGTTGATCTCATTAACTTTGAAAAATGTTAACTATTAAGTAGCGCTCATTGCTTAATGGCCAGTCTGATCCCTTTGTTTTGATCCCTCTTGTGTGACCTATCACATGCTTGGAACAATGTTGTCTACCTAGGTATCAAGATTTACTGATATGAAAGAGCAAGGAATGAGTGAAAATCCATGGAATTCCATCCTGATTCTGGGGAGACAGACAGTGTAACATTGTTAGTCCAACTTGTGTTGTGAGCATTAGGATACACAAAGACAGCATAGTAGGGATGCATGTTTCTGTGCTGAGAGCAACTAACCTTTACTATAGAGCAAAGCTACAAGCTACTTAGTAGCAGAATGAATCTTGAACCTAATTCTAGCTGGGATTCTCTGGTTGACTGAAGAGATTAGCCAGCTTCCAAAGAGAGCCTGTAATTAATACCCTGCAGCCCTCTCCTGCTATGGCTGGACTGTTGGGGAACAATCTGTGGTGATTGTTTTAGCCTCAGATCTGCTAATATAGTCTCCTGGTCAGGATCTCTTGATGAAATTCTAGCAGCTTGTCTGGTTGCTCCATTGTCTTGAGTATCAGCATCTACACAGACTCTCAGTCCCACTACTTGAGGCAGCTAGAGGCTACAACTGATAATATACCTGCAAGGCAGGGGGAGAGGACCTTCTGGCTCTCTTGCAGATGGGAAAGAGTTCATTTTCTATGATCTTAATAGAGTGAAACTGTTGCACACTAGAGTTGGTATGTAACCAGATCAGTCACATCTCATTGGACTTGAATAAAAGATTCAGTCCAAAACAGAGTGAAACTGCTGGATTAACAGTAGTAACTAAGGCCTTGGCTACACTGGCGCTGTACAGCGCTGCAACTTGCTGCACTCAGGGGTGTGAAAACGCCCCCCCCCGAGCGCAGCGAGTACAGCGCTGTAAAGCGCCAGTGTAATCAGTGCCTGCAGCGCTGCACGCACGCTCGCTCGCAGTGCTGCAAGCTACTCCCCTCGGAGAGGTGGAGTACATACAGGGCTGCGAGAGCTCTCTCGCAGCGCTGGTGGCGCGACTACGCTCGCGGCAGCGCTGTGAAATCCCAAGTGTAGCCAAGGCCTTAATGCATGGGACAGAGCAGCAGTGGTAGCTTTCATTGGTGTATCTTGAGTTCTGGGCTTTGCGGGGTACCCTAGCCCATTGGTGTCTGGCTGCCCCAGGAATGCTTCTCTAGTGAAGCGTTGTCTCAAGAGAAAACTGGATTGTGGTCAACATAGATGCTGGAGCCCCCTTGGTGTGAGAGAGGGAGAACTACTAGCAGGGAACGTTTCCTGGGAGTGTACCCCTTGACTCTGGAACTCTTTCCCAGTCCTCCCTCTTACCTGCCCCTTCTGAATTTGCTGGGCTTTAGAGTGTACTGCAAAGACTGTTCTTTTATTACTGGAGCTGGCAGCTGCATTGTCAGGAGTGATGCTGATAGACCTTCTCGTGGCTCACATGCTCTATAAACACAAAGTTAATACAGTTCTGTGGCGCCTGCGCGGTAGATGCAGGGAGCAGTTCCTCTTCCAATTCTCTGTTCTCAATCCATTCCTGATGAGGGCGAGGATCTTCCTCCTACCCCTTCCCAGGCCCCAAATCATACATGACAGTCCTTCTGGTTGACAAGAGAAGTACTGTGCAGTGAAGCTAATCGGCACTCCCCTATGCCCAGGGCAAGTATTAGCTGCGGATACTGCACAGCATCATCATGGTGTGTCACTTGGGCAGATAGGAATGGGTTTGGGAGGAGGAAGGGAGCACCTGGAGTGGAAATGCAGCTAATGCTGGAAGCCAGGCATGGGGACCTTGTCACTTGTGAATTAGAACTTGGAGAATGGAGGCAGCTAGGATGATTTGGGTAGGAAGCAAAGCATGTTCCTTTCAGAGCCCTGGGCTCCCTCAGCCTGAAGGGGAAGAGGTGCACCCCCTCCCCCTTGTGTGCATGGGGGGGAGGGGGGAGAGAAGAGAACTATTCCCCAGCAGTTTGTATAAATAGAATGAATTGCTCTGTTACCCTGAAATCCTCTGCCCCTCTGAGTGTCGGGTGACCAGGCCCACCGCTGAATCTGATCACTGGGAGACTGTCTTGGAAGAATGGTAGCCCCATATGATCCTTCCCAGTGTGTTTGCACCTCTCAGTGGACTCTGACATGGGATCAGCATCATTGCAGACAGCAGCCCAGAAGAGGGGAGGGATTTAAATCTTGAGGAGCATTGCTTGCTGATGAGAGATAGTAAGGACAGATAAAAGGGACTGAGAGATTAAGTTTCCTATTGCAATACAGATCTAATTAGAGTGGCCAGAGACCTGGCTCGTAGCCACCTCCTTCTGTGGCTTCAGGCCAAAGCTGTGATGCTCTGGGCCTGACACACTTGGCTGCAGTATCAGGGCTGCACCTGAGATAAGGTTGCTGACAGCTTGGTGAGTATGGGGCAGAATCAGTTCATGCTGTGTGCCCAATTCTGGCTGTTATCTGCATGCTTTTCAGCAGCCCATCCTCCCCTCCCTCAGAACAAACAGACCCATGTGTCAGCCTGTGTTTCTATTCCACTCTGAACTGAGGCCTGTTTTAGAGCCGCTCCTCTGAATCCTCCCCTCTGATTTTGGAGAGCAAAGGGACAACCTAGATATTATGCCTGCGGGGCCCCAGCCGTATTGCTGGTGAAGGATTAGGAAAGTCCGCTCACTCCCCCTCGGCTGCTGTGGCAATTACTAACTTCTTAGAGTGAGAGAGGTTACACACACCGCACTGTACAGGAATAAAATCAAGGGAGGAGGTGCAACTCTGCAGTCATTCCTGGAGTCATCCTGCCAAAAGCTGCTGCTGTACTGAGGGATGCATCAGGCCATTTAGCAGTCCTGCGCCTGGTTTGGGGGGAGTGGAGTTCCCGGTCTGCCTGGAATTCCCAGCTCCATGAGGGGATAGTTGGAAAGCCCTTCCCTTTCCAGGATACAGTGGAGGCAATGAGCCTGTTGCACTGTGAAATCCTGCCACGGGGAAGCTGCCTGTAGCTGCCGACTCCAGCCCTGGTGCATGGCTGTGGATTGGGGCACACATGCATGTGAGTCCATATGTGATGCTGATAGGTGATTGACGCCAAGTTTCCTTTCTCGTGTTTCAGGAGCCGTTCAGAAGCTGCCAGATGCCACCAGGGGAGAGCTGACTTGGAGGCAGGCGGACAGGGACATTGCTTTGGATCTGTGAGTCCTTGTTTTGAGGAACAGTTACTTGGGGGATAGTGTGAATGTCAGAATGTCTCTGGAAGTTGTTTCAGACTGTGGAGTGGGTTAGGAATTCAAGGTGGGGTTGTCCTCCTCCCACCCCTTGATGGGGTGAGGGTGAGGAATGGCAGAGGTGCTGGATACCAGGGAAGGGAGGAGGATAGTCACAGTGAGACCAAGGAATTGCTGGCTGAGACGGCCAGACCTTTAGCTTGTGCCCTCTGAACATCCCTGCAGTGGAGACCTCAGCAAGGACTCTCGTAGGCCATTCATAGCAGCTGTACCAGGTGAGACGGGAGGGAGCTTTCCTATGCCATACTGGTGGTAGTCATTTGGAGCTGTCGTCTGGCAGCAGTCACTGCCACAGCCAACCCAACAGGAGCTGCGCTGAGCACATTCCTGCTTGGAGTCCCCCATCTGTGGCCGAGTAGGTACGAGCTGTACTGAGCTGGCCTCTCTCGCTGTCTTGCAGCTGTGCTGGGGCACTGGGGAGGGGTAGCTATGCCATTGTGAAGCTGTTTTTCCTGTACTAGTTGAGGCCCAAGGACAGCACTGTAGTAGGGAACAGGGCCAGCCAGCTTGTTGGGGCTGGGCCAGTGCCAGGGGAATCTCTTAAACTTGTTTCAGCAGAGCTCTGCATAGTCGCTGTTGCCTGCCTGTTCCGTTCACCTTGTGTATGACTCTCCCTCTGCATGTGTACAAACGCTCCAGTCCTCACCTCCTCGGGCTGGGTGCCATGGAGAGGGAAAGGTCTGCAGCAGAGGTGTATGGGGAAGGGAGGGCCCCATGGAATTTCTGTAGTGCCTGGGGCAGTCAAGGAAATGACTGTCTAGCTAGGTGCTTATCTGGCTCCCATCTCCAGAGTATCTCAATATGTTTTGTTGTGATGGTTGCATAACCTGGGCTCTGGCCTTCAGAGCAGGTGGGTGTCAGTCTCCTTATGTTTGTACTGTGTGTATTTGTCTGGGAGCACCTCATCTCAGAGACCCCTGTAGAGTAGGGAGGGCTTTGGAGCTGTGGTGACTGTTGCCAGGAGCCAGAGAACAGCATCTTGTGTGTCTAAACTGGAGTAGCTTGTTCTTCTTTCTAATACAGAGGCCATGGAGCCGATAGGTTCCAGTATGCAATACCCCCTCTTGATCTGAATAAGAATGTTAGGTGCCACCACTGCAACCACTAATGCTGGATACGTGCATTAGCTAAATGTTTCTGCTAAAATGCTGAGCAGGGAAATAGTTAACATGGCCAAATCCGTCATTATGCAGAGTTCAGTGCTAATGTCCCACTGAGGCAAATGGGAAAATGTCACTCTCTTAAGGGCCCCATTGCTGCTAGTGGCTTGCTTTTGCCATCACCGCAAGCAGGAGTGGGCCCTTAGAGCTATTGGTTTGGCTCTGGGAAAGGCGGTGCTGCATCAGGGTAACACTGGGAAGTTTTCTACCCACTCCAAAGGACGAGAAACGTACCTTCAACATCAAAGTGTAGATTCTTCTGCACTGCTTTTGCGGCATCACAGGGGATATGGGGCTTCCTGCCTGTCAAGGAGATTCTGGGCTGTGTGGGAGAAGGGCCTGCCACTTCAGAAACGTATATTTGTTTTATTTTAAAATAGTGTTGTGACTGGGCGGTAACGAGGGCTCTCAAAGCCTGGGGACTGGGGACCAAGGGGTGCCCATCTTCCTCTGGCTGTCCCTGCTCTGACTGCTGAGTATGAGCCTTGAAGCAGGGGTTCCCACTGGCTCACAGACGGGGACCAGTTCTCTCCCCTATCACATGGTCCCCCACAGACACATGAGAGCAGAGCATTAGGAGTGCTGCAGCCAGGCACAGACACTCACGTTTGGTTGGGCTGGGGCACTCAAGTGGTTTCTAGGGGGAGGTTGTTAAATTCTTTGTGTTCTCACCTGTAGGGCATCTGAGTGAGTGTCCCCCTACATGAGACTTCAACTCTGAGCGCAGGCTGGTAAGTGCTCCACCCATCATGAGCTACAATGATTGCTGTAGGCTAACACCTACACAAGCACATGTCCATGCTTCCTAGCTGTGGGAGGAGGTAACCAGACGACCCCTCTGTCACCTAGCTGCTGCGTGGCTAACATGAGCTGCCATTGAGTCAGGACTTAGCACCTCTCTCTGAGGAGAAGGAATGCCATTCCAGCAAGGCAGGTCTATCACCCAGCTGATGTACCTCAGCTCCTGCAATGAGCAGCAGAAGGAGCAGGCCCCAGTGGTTACCTCCCGGCAGTGTTAGTGTTTGTCTTGCAGAGTAGCACCCAGGGGCTCTAGTAAGGACTGGGGCCCGTTGTGCTGGGTGCTGTGCATATTCAAAGGTGTGCCTGGTTCCTGTCCCAAAGAGGGGTGGGCAAAATACGGCCTGTCTAACATTTCTGTCCTCACAATTTCCGGAAAGTCCCGCAGTGCAGCAAGGCGCTCAGGCAGGCTGCTGCTCCAGGAAGCGGCTGGCTGCTGCTGGCATGTCTCTGCATGCCCCTGGCGGGGGGAGGCGGCTCCATGTGCTGCCCCTGCCCACAGCTCCCATTGGCGGAAACCGATCAATGGGAGCTGTGGGGGCAGTGCTTGTGGGCACGGGCAGCGCATGGAGACCCGCTGCTGCCTCCCCCCAAGGGGCGTGCAGAGACATGCCAGCAGCCAGCTGCTTCTGGGAGCGGTGTGGGGCCACGGCATGCAAGCAGCCTGCCTGAGCCCTGCTGCACTGCCGGCTGGGAGCCGCCTGTGGGAAGCACCGCCTGGCCAGAGCCTGCACCTCACATCCCCTCCTGCACCCCAAGATGCTGCACCAGTCCAGACCTCCCTCCTGCACCCAAACTCCCTCCCAGACCCCGCACCCCCTCCTGCACCCTCAGTTTTTGCACAGATTATTTTATTACGTAGCACTGCAGTGGACGGGTTGAATTTAAAAATTTCATTAATATAGTAGAAATATGCGGCTTGTGATGACTTACCAAAATTTGTGGAGTGGCCCCCCTGCAAAAATTATTGCCCACCCCTGCTCTAGAAAGACAAGTGATGCCCAGGTGGCAAGGGAGAGGGATACAGAGTGTGTGTTTCTACACATTCTATACCTTAGACTTGCTCTTCAGAACTATTAGAAATTGCCTCATCTGTCCTCATCTGCCCCTCAACCTGTCCTTTCCCAGGGCATCGCAGCAAAGGTGAGCTCCAAGGATTTGATAGAAGAAGGGGTAGTGGCCTTACAGATCAGTTCAAAGAGGGCATTCCAGGCATGTGAGAGGGCTTGTGGGAACTTCTGTGTTTGGCGAAGCAGAGCGTGACACAACAAGAGATGATTGTTGTTTGTATAATGGCTAGAAAGCTCAACAGGGACCAGGGCTCCTTTGTGCTAGGCACTGTACAGGCAAGGAACGCGCACAGTCCTTACCCCAGAGAGCTGGGAGTCTAGGTGTCAGACAGGACACAACAGAGTACTAGTGGGGACGTACAGATGAAGAGAACGGTTGTGCACTGTGTGTTCTGGGGGCTGCAGGCTAGGAACCCTGTTTTCAGGCAGGGAGGGGCACAGTGAGCATTGCAGAGATGATTAGGAACAGGAAGTCTTCAAGTCATTGAACTAACGGTCCCTGCTTTCCCTATGGCAGGGGGAATGATGCTGTGAAAGGAGCCAGGCTGGGAGAGCTCCTGCCCCGGTAGAGCAGCTCCTGTGTACGAGGGAGAGGGTTTAGTCTGAATTCAGGGGAGCTGGAGAAATGCCACACAAGTGCTGAGGGAAGGGGAGGTGCACGGGCACAGAGCGGTGTTAGATTATCAGCGCTGGGAGACTAAGGCAAGGAGAAGGACAGCCGATGAGGGTGGGAAGAGGGAGGCTGTTTTTGAGTGTAGGGGTAGCTGTGTTATCTACCCCAGTACATGAAGAGAGGACGGACATGCCCTTGGCATTGGAAACATCAGCAGGCACCTTCATTGCTGGGTGGCCTGCGGCACACCTCACTCTGTGTCTTGTGCTTACTGAAATGGTGCAAACCCTGGATGGCAGCAAGAGCTTTCCTGAGCTCTGCCCTCCACTGCAATCGCCTCTAAATGGCTGGAAGCAGAAGCCCCCTCCATGTCCACAGAGAACCGTTGTAGTTCTGCCCTTGTCTCTGCCCCATTTCAGATCCTGCACCACTTCTCCTGAAGCGTGGGAGTCTGAGCCTGCCATAGGTAGGAGGGATGGGCGGTGACTGATCTGGCCTTCCTTATAGTGCTACTGCTGAGCATAGCATAATCCAGCCTCTTGCCCGAAGGCTGGGTAGCGTCACACACCCCAGCTGCCATCTCATGCCTTGATGGTGCCTTCTATTTGTTTTTCTCTCTGCTGAGAGTCACAGCTCCCCAAATCCCCAACACGTTCCGCTCAAGACACCCAGGAACAATCTAGCTTTAAGTAGTGCAAGCCAAGGACTCCTTGGCTCTGGCTGTGCATTTAATGACTGCAGCCCCCTTCCATGTAGCCCCTGTTGGCAGTGACAGTGCGAGATCAATAGCTCCTGCCCTAACCGTCGCTGCTGCCTGTAAGGCTTGCAGTTTCCATATTAGAAAAGGCCTTTCCTAAAGAGCCCAATCAATATGCTGCTCTGAGGCCTGTTCTCGTTTACTATATATAATCTGGACACACGCTGTACGTGAGCGTGCGCGCGCGGCGGGGCGGGGGGGTTGTGCCAACTCTCTGTTCGCACTGGCTGGGAGAAGGACACAGCTAAATTCTTCTCTGCCCCCCTTTCCTGCTGCGGCTGCTGCTCCAGGATCCAGGGCAGCCAGCTCCTCCTACTCTGTCAGCACTTTGGATGGGGAACTGCTGGGGAGCATAGGGTATTTGATCTCCTTCTGCTGGGAAGCCCTCGGGGCTGGCTGGGGCACTGGTGACCCTCTTCTCTCTGCCCTTTCTGCTTTTGGCAGGTGACCCGTTGTCGCACCCAAGCAGGAGGGAGGATGACGAGCACAGCTCCATCCAAGAAGCCTTACCGCAAGGCACCGCCACAGCACCGCGAGATCCGCCATGATCTGCCCATCCTTCGAGACGACCAAGACGGCGTGATTTTGGCCGAGCAGAGTCAGGTAACGGATAACCGGGCGGCTAAGGGCCTGGCGCCGTTACGCCAGCAGGCGGGGTTTAGTTACGCCGAGGCAGGCCAGCTCAAACAGGTGGATGGGTTTGAGGTGCGCAACCTTAACTTTTCCTCCTCCTGGTCCCTGGAGTCGAGCAGTGACAAGGAGGTAGCAGGGTGCCGAGCGGAGCTGAAACTGAAGAGCCGGACTCTGTCACCTGTGCTGCCGCA
This sequence comes from Terrapene triunguis, assembly GCF_002925995.2. NCBI lineage: Eukaryota > Metazoa > Chordata > Testudines > Emydidae > Terrapene > Terrapene triunguis. Next base: position 7,775,591 of record NW_020664436.1, on the reverse strand, counting down.
CAGCGGGAAGGCAGGGAGGCGGAGCGGGAAGCACTGCCGGCACCCTAGCCGGGGGCGTCTCAGCAAGTTCATGAGCCGCAGTGTGGAGACGGTTGTGGTATCTGGAGACGAAGGCCGGAGGCCCACCTGCTCTTTCAAGAGCAGGAGCCTGGAACGCTCCCTCATGTTCAAAGAGCCTGCTGAGGTCCTAGCTCCCAGGAAGTTCCAGGTCTCTGCCACCCATCTGCCTCTCAAAGGGATCCTGAAGCAAACAGGCATGCTGGAAGTGCGCCCCGAGAGCCTGCGCAAGTCCCGCTCGGTGGAGACGCTGGCCCATGGCCGCAGCTCACGCAAGTACAGTGACCCTCAGCTGTGCCTCAGCCGGAGGGAGAGACGCTCGCTGGAGCGCAGCAGCAGCACTGCCGATGCTATCAAGCGGCAGGAGAAGGTCACTGAGGAGAAGCTGCAGTTCTCCAAGTTCCTGGATGAGATCACCCACCGCGTGCTGAGCCCTGTCCACCTGCAATCCCTGGGGGAGGGCAGAGCTGGAGCGGGAGGCCAGGATTCTCCTTCCTCACCAAGAGGCTCCACTCCAGAAGGTCAGAAGGAAAGCCAGCCTGAGGGGGCCAAGCGAGCAGCTGAGAAGAGCCACCGCCTGAGCAGGAGAAAGGCAGATAAGAAGCGTGAGGGTCTGGAAATGGCTTCCTGCCGGAGGAAGCCCCCTGAGGAGGCTGAGAGGGCCCCCAGGCTGAGGAGAAAGCCCATCCTGGTGAGGAAGGACAGCAAGGAAAAGTTCCTCTCCATGGAGAGACAGGTAGTGGATCTGTGCCAGTATGAGCTGCAGCAGCTGGCAGAGCTGGGTTTGGCAGGGGTGTCCTCTGAGCAGCAGCAGCAACTGCTGCCTTCATGGAAAACCATTCAGGAGGGAGGAAGGGACAGAGAGAGGGACCGAAGCAAGCACCAATTGCGGCAAGTGCGGCCTCAGCATCTTGGCACCAAACCTGGCCAGAAGCCAATGACAGAGCCAGGCTACCTAGAGAGCGCATCCTTTTCCCCTCCGACACACTGGAGCCAGGAGGAGGGCACTGCCTCACCTAGAACCTCCCCTTCCTTCAGCCTAGCACTAAACAAGGTAGGTGCCAGAGTCCTGGAGCCCAGGCCCCTCACCCAGGATGGGGACAGAGGTCTCCGAAAGGCCACGCCCACCCCCCTCGGCTCCCAGAGGTGCCCTTAGTGCTGACGTGGGGAGTGAGGGGCAGGGCTTTTGTGTCTGAACTCTCTTCTCATCCATTTGGATGTTGATCTATGGAATGTGGAGTCTCCATTGCTCCAGGGAGGCCTGGCCAAGCAACTTTGACCTCCCAAGTGGTGTGAGGGGCTCTCTGAGGCTCACTTAGGGTGCAGTCTTCATCCCAGCCCCCCTCCCACCAATCCCCATTGTTCCCCACTGGGAGGCTCCTCCTGAACTGGCTGTTAGGGGTCCCCAAGAGTAAAATTCTGAGACCTCAGTGGGGACAGAGCATCACCCGTGTGACTCCCCAGACCTAGCCCATCTGTGCTCCACACACACATATGGTGCTAATGCCTCTTGAACCTCCAGCCTCCCCGCTAGCCTGTTTGGTGGCAGATCCTGCTCCTTGGTTGTGTTGCTCCCAGCTGTGACCCAGGTGGAGTGCCTCTGTTCAAAGGGGAGAAGGGAACAGCTGCCCCTTGTAGTCGTTAGCCATAAAAGCGCAGCTGGTGCCTCTTTCCCCATTGCAGGCTTGTCTATCTTCCGGGGTTTAGAATCTGCCTAGCAGACTGCAGGGTACCGGTGTGCAAGGTGACCAGATAGCAAGTGTGAAAAATCGGGATGGGGGTAGGGGGTAATAGGAGCCTATGTAAGAGAGAGCCCCAAATATTGGGACTGTCCCTATAAAATCGGGACATCTGGTCACCATACAGTGTGCAGAGCTGGACACAGCGGGATGGTCTAGTGCCCTATGGGGGCCTTTGAATCCTCCTAGTGCTTTAAGATATGTGCCCCACATGGCTGGATACCCTTGTAAATCAGACCCATGTTTATGTGAGAAGTCCCTTGTCTATTGAGGTAGAGTCCTTGTCTGGAAGAGCTGCCAACCCCTCCCCTTCCATCCACCCAGTGGGCTCCTGGGACATTGACTCATTTAAACAGGAATCACCCATCTCCTGGCCTGATACTTGTGCACCTGATTGCCTAGTATCAGCTGGAGTCCTCAGAGGTGAGGCAGTTGCAGGGTGGTGATGCTGTGTATGGTATGAGTTAATACAGTGCACTTGGGACTGGGACAGTATCAGGCTGTATACAGTGCAGGCTGATGCAGTGCAGTTAGTGCTGGGGACATAGCATGTGTAGTGCAGCTAGAGCTATGGGGCCACCCTGTACAGGGTGGGCCAGTGCAGTGCACTCTAGGCTGCTGGAAGCGGGAAATGGCCCCACTGTGCATTAGGGCCATGATTGGGCCGGCTTCTATACCATGTTATTGCTAGCACTGAATCTCTTCCAAGGAAATCTCTGTGGCAGGGTCCCATGCGCGGACCTTGTATGTCTCTTAATATGCACCTTTTGAAGCGCAGTGTCGTCTTTGGGGATCTGTGTGCTTTGCTTAGCTAAGGTTCCAGGGCTCCATCCAGTATGTCCCAAAGCTGCTCCTTCAAGTCATTGAGAACAATCTGGGATTTCCAAAGAGAAACCTCCAGCTTCCTGGGTTAGCCTCCTCTTCCCAGAAAGGACCATTCCTTCTAGCACGAACTGGCTCTGAAGATGGAATTCTCCTCCCAGCCACAAGTGAGGCATGTTGAGAGGCAGCCGCTGTCACCTGGATAGCACATCAAATGCACAGAATGGGAAGGCTAAGCTGCTCCTACCCACTCCCCTGTCCCTGCCTATGTACAGGAGCTCTGGTGTGGGGTGCCTGCTGGAGAGTTGCAGGTGACTTGCTCCCAGCACTGTAGGCCTTTCTGTCGGGCTGTTTGGCCTTCAGCATGTTGCCTGTTGTTTTTGTGTCCACGTTTACCCAGGAGCCTTGTTCCAAGTTGAGCACAGAGGAACCCTCATCTGGGCTTACCTGGGTGAAGCAAATGGAAAAGGTGCTTCCCAGTTCCTCAGCCACTTAGAGTTCTTTCATTATCTCCAGGGGTGCTACCACTACCACCACAGTGAAGGGTTCATAGGTTTGTGTATGCAGGTCCATGAGACTCCCATCCTCACCACCCAGACATTGTGGAGCTGCTGAAGGTTGAGGCAGCAGCTGTGGGGTGATGACTGCAGGGTCCCTGAACTTGTAGCACAGCAGGAAAGAAGTTGCAGGCTGTCTGTGAAAGTCTCTGGTTTAACCTAGACTACTACTGACCCTGAAATAAACCATGTGGTCTGTCTTGATATTGACTAGTTTGAGAAGCAGTGTCTGAGCAGTGCACATAGAGTTCAGTTTTGCTAGCTATGCATGACATGGCCTGCCCAGAGCTGTCGGGGAGGTGGGAGGAGTTCACCTCTCAATATCTTGCCCTTTGGTACTTGCTTGAGTCTGACATCTTTTTTGAGAGGTTCTGACAGCTGTTTTCTTCTCATCACAGGAGCCCTTGACGGATGCAGAAAGGATGAAGTAAGTGTCCTGTTCCCTTCTCATGCTCCAATCTCACTGCAGCTGTGTGTGTGCTGATTCCCACCTCCCATTATCCAGCTTCCGCCATACTGCTTAGCCCTTTGAATCTGCATGATGGGTTTCCCTTCTGTTGAGAAGCTAGGCCCGTTTGGAGAGACTGGGGCAGGTGTCTCTCTGTTCTGCTCCCACTTGCCAAGTTTCGCTGTGGTTCTCTGCATTCCCTGAAAGGACAGTTGCAGAGCCGCTGTGCAGACGGGATGCCTTTAGGAGACCCATCTCAGGGTTCCTTTAATGCTGTTACAGTTTGAGGTGGCGGGGCAAACACACCTGATTCAAAACATCTATTCTTCACCATCAAAGGGAGAAAAACTCAAAGCACTACCATTTTGGTGTGACCCACTGTAGTGTGTGAGCTCCCACTGCTGACTGTGAATGAAAAGTTGCTGCACAGTCAGAAACTAGCAGGAGGCAGCTCTGTGCATCTCACTCCCCTCAAAATCCCAAGTGAAGAACAAACTGACTCAACTAGAGAGAGGCTGTATTTTCTAGGTTTCTCTGAACAGTTGAGCACAGTGAAAGCACACATGTAGGAGTGAGTGTCTCTCACACATCCCTTTGAGTGAGTGTCTCTTTGTTTGAGGGGAACACAGCACTTAGTGTTATAATGGGGCCTGCTGGAGGCTGCCACGGCATCTCCCCATATCGTATATGCTGCCCATGCCTCCCTCCACAGCCCGAGCTCCCCACACCAGCTGCACTCGCTGGCCCAGCAATTGCAGGGACTCCTGCTCTACTGTATGGTTAGGGTTAGGGTTATGGTTGGGGCTGGGGATTTGCGATGCCTCTTTCATGTCCAACTCCTGCAGTATGGGCTGGGATAAATTATTGAGTGGGTTTCATTTTCCAGGGAGGGACACCTAAGCTGTGCAGCCCATTTGGCTAGTGGACTTTATCCAAATGCCGTAACCTGAGAGGGAGCTGGTGACATGGATAGCGGGGCTGCTGTACGCTTCTCTGCCCCTGTTCCAAGAGTAGAGAGCAACCTGTGCTGCCAGGAAGCAAGGGCTTGAATTTCTCGTCTCCTCAGCTGCGCAGACACGTCTCTCGCTGCATTTGACCCTCCTGCCAGTTTAGTTTGTTGCTACAGGCACTGACTGCTCATAAAGATAAAACCCACGGCATGAGCAACAGCAACCTAGGGCAGGAGGGGCTCTGCAACTGCCCCCAAACTCCGTCCGTGCATCTCACTCCTGTCCTCTTCAGCATCCCCCACTAGTCCACTTCTGCTCTCCCCAGTTCTGCCAATGCCCCATATTCTTGACCTGCAGAGCCTCCTCCCAAAGTCCTTGTCCTGGGGCTTGGAACAATAGTTGAGAGTCCAGAGGAGCAACTGAATCCTCCGTGGGCAGTGTATGCACACAGCCACTTTTCAGACACCATGATGTCCCGTTGTGGGTGTGAGAGGAGGGATGAGATCTGAGCCTAAAGAATCCCTTCCATTCACAGGGGAGGTCTGTGTGTGAAATGCCCGTGTGCTCCCCAACAGCTAAGCTGGAAAGGGGATGCGGGCCATTAGCACCTGTTTGGATGGTGCCACCAGAACCACCTGGAAGCATCATCAGTGTCTATATGGGGTCTCTGCTTCTCAGGGCCCTGAAGTGAGCTTAGATGCTGGTGTCTGCACTGAGGCCGGCAGCCCCCATCGCTTACTGAGTGGAGCGTTGTTGCTCTGTGTGCCTCAGGCTGCTGCAGCATGAGAACGAGGAGCTGCGCCGGCGGCTGGCCTATGTCACTAACAAGATGGAGGCGATGGAAAGGGAGCTGGAGTCCGGCCAGGACTACCTGGAGCTGGAACTGGGCCAGAACCGCGAAGAGCTGGAGAAATTCAAGGACAAATTCCGCAGGTATGGCAAACACCAGAGGGGAGGATGTTGCTGCGGGGACTCACTTGGCTGGCTGGTGAAGGCTGAGCCTGTGTTGTGTTAACCTGAGGCATGCGGTATGGGGAGATTAGGAGAGTTACAGCTAAAGCTCAGCACCCATTGTAACCACCTCTGGGGAGGAGCACAGCAATGCTACCCAGCAGTTTAAGGCAGGAAATGGAGAATTCTTTATCTGTTTGAATCGTACAGAGGCAGAATGAAATTGTCTGAGCTGGAATTTAGCCGGGGTTAATACCCTGACAAATGCAAAGGGCAATCAGTGGCTGTAGTTGGCTGGGTTCTCTGTTTTATGTCTCACCTGAAAGGCAGCACCTTAGTTAGAACAGCACTCCCTACCACCACATTTGAGCCCAGTGCTATAGAGTGCCCACACCACTTCCTGCAACAGCCTGTTTTTTCTTTGGGGGGTCCCATCCAAATACTGACCTGGTCTAGCTTGAGAGCTGAAGGGATCACAGCCTCCGAGACAGAGAGAGAGAGAGAGAATCGGGGCAAAGAGTTAACATGTTGGTATGCTCTGTAGCAAGCAGTCTTTCCTGGTATGTGTGAGGCAGCTCTCGCCTTCCAGGCTATCAAGAGGACTTGAGTTGATGGCCTGGATTCGTTTTCACTTGGACATTCGTGCCTCTGTTTAGGTTACAGAACAGCTACACTGCTTCACAGAGAACCAATCAGGACCTAGAGGAGAAGCTGCATACCCTGGTAACTGACCTGCTGAGCCTCTGGGGAGAGGAAGTGGGGGAATCCTGTGTGTTGGGACAGAGGGAAGGGACCCTGGCTTACAGGGCAGGCATTGCAGCAGCTCATGGGGGAGGTTCTGGCCATGATCCTCCCCAGGCCTAGCCTGTTGTCCTGAACTGGGTACTTTGCTGAGTCCCCACTTTATCATGCACTGGAGCTTGGTTTCCCCACAATGTAATTGTCATGTTGCATCAACCTCTTTGAAAGGTGCCAGGGATGTGTTGCTCCCTGGAGACTCCAGGGGATCGCTCCCGGGGGACTGGGGCTGTTGGAGCGGAGCCAGCATGTGTGTGTATTGTGTGCATTCATAACACTCATGGCTGTTTCTTTTCTCTCCCTCTCTCTCTCTCTCTCCTCCCCATGCTGCCGCTGGCACACTCTGGGCGCACTCACCTCTCAGGCCTCTCTCAGCCAAAGCTGGATTTTTGCAGTTGCGTCTTTTCGTTTGTGTGGTTTTTTTCTTTCTCCTCTTCACATGTCTCAGCCTGTCATTTTCATTGTCAGTCACACATTACTTGGCCCACTTGCACCATCCTCGACTGAGGGGCCCCAAACCTCGTCCAGCCAAGGGCTCCACCTCTACTGAACAAAACAGCTGTCCGCAGAGACGATTGGTCCTAGCACGCAGTGCTCCAGCCAAATGTGAGCATTTGCTTCTGATCCAAATGGAGCATTGCCTGCTAGGAAGCATAGTGCCCACAGGCTCCAACACTTGTGTTATGGGTGTGGGCGGTTGTGAACCCATTTGGCCTACCCGTACTGTAAGTAAACAGACGCTTGTTCTAGTCATCATCATTCACCTGCCCATAATAGAGAATGCAGGGTTGGTTCTCGCCCTTGGCACTAGGAGCTTTCGGGTTAATATTATTTATGCAATTGCCAAAAAGTCAATCCATGTTTCGGAAATGCCCTGTTCCTGCATGTGTCACCGCCTGTCGCACTGGGCCCTGCTACCACCACTGGTCCACAAATGGGCCCTGTTAGTCACAGGCTGAGAGCAGATTCTGGGGCTTCTGTGGCCCTGAGGACTTGGGACAGGTAGAGGAGCTGGATCGGAAGCTCTGAGCTGTTGCCCCCTCACTGCTATTAGCCTTCATGTCTATTTCCCCTGAGCAGGAACCCATTGGAAGTCCAGTGAGGAAATGTTCCCCTTTGGGAACAGAATTAACCAAGATGAAACTGCACAGACAGGTCCTTTCTCACCAGGGCAAGCCCCAGAGTCTTCTTGATGCTGAGTCAACTTCTGCTGCATCTATCCTTGACTCCCATGCCTCTCTGAGCAACAGCTTCCTGTTGCCATGGTGGAGAGGATTGGCTGTCACAAACCCAGTGATCTATGCTGCTGGTGAAAGGTGTTGGATTGAGAGGGACTGAATCCTTTGTGTATCTCCAGAGAAGCACCAGTGCAAGCTTCTTCCCCGGTGCCAGTGTGGTCCACTTGTGACTCTAAAGCTGAGAGGGAGTTCAGTCTCTGCATGCTACCGCTGCAGGAAGGGTAGGAAGAGCAGCTGGGCTGCGAAGGATCAAACTCACCTCACTTCAGTAACTAACAAACATGGCAAGAATTCTGAGCAGCCAGCATAGGGTGGCTGGCTTCATGTGCTGTCAGAGACCCTCCCTCTGTGAAGAGCTGGGGCTGTTACCTGTCTGTCTGGAAGGTTTTATTTCCAAGCTGAACGCGTTTGTGTGCTATGCAGGGGGCTAGGTGGGGCGAGAGGCCAGGCCAGCCTGTTCTGGTGGGATTTACGCCTTGTGTTCCTGTGCCCCAGATAAAAAAGGCTGAGATGGACCGGAAGACCCTGGACTGGGAGATTGTGGAGCTCACTAACAAGCTGCTAGATGCCAAAACTACCATCAATAAACTTGAGGAGCTCAATGTAAGTGTCCAGTCCACAGCCTGTCTGCTCAACGTGGGGAAATGGGTGGTAGAATTTTCATGGCTGATCATGTAAGGTCTGGTCTATAACTTCCTTACTAATGAATGGGGAGGGGCAAGCAGCACATGGCTGACATTCATCATGGCCAAGGCTAAGGTTTTTCCTCACAGATATTTTTAGTAAAAGTCATGGACAGGTCATGGGAAATAAAAATTCACGGCAGCCTGTGGCCTGTCCTGACTTTCACTAAAAATATCCCTGACACAAGGGGTAGGTGGGTGGGTTCAGTACCCACTGTTGCTGGGGCTCCCGGGTCCCCCACTGCTGCAGTGCAAGGTCCCCCTGCTCCTGGGGCTGGTAGCTGCAGGGTCCCCCAGCCACTGGCCTCAGCTGTGGGGAGTCCCCGCTGCCTGCCGCGGCTGGGCAGCTGTGCGGGGTACCGCCGCCCACCCACCAGGGCTGGGAGCTCCAACCCCAGGGCAGAAAATGTCACGGAGGTCAATGGCAGTCACGGATTCCGTGACCTCTGTGACATAACTGTAGTCTTAATCATGGCTGAAATTGTGGGGAGCCGAGGGCGCCAGTGAGAACAGATAATAGAGAGGGGAAGCAGGAAATAGCAGCATGACCTTTGACTTGCGTCCTAGAAGCTGAGCGGAGAGCAAATGCAATCTGGGCTTGCCGTGTGAAGTAGCAGCAAAAAAGGCCCACCTGAGTTTGGGCTGCAAAACTAAAGGCTGAGCAGCCCAGAGCCGGGAGAGGGATGGTCCCTCCATGCAGCTTTGGTTACCACAGCGCCTGGGATCTTGCACTTGATTCTGGGCACCTTGTTAATGCTGTCAGGAGTTCAGAGAAGGGCTGTGAGGGCCTGTTTAGGCACTGAACTCTCCAGTTTGGCTGACAGCACCAGGTGGTGGGGGAGGGGTACAGACCCTCAGATATTTGAAGGGTGTCGGGCCCAACGAAGGGGAGAAGCTAGTTGAGGGGCTGAAATGGAGAGGAGCATGTCAGCCGAGTGGCCAAGAGAGGTACTGGCCTGCAAAGGAGCCTCCCCAGGGGAGTGGTGGGAGCCCCATGGTGTGGGATGGCTGACCTCCCCTTCTCCATGTGAGTGAGGCGTCTGCTCAGGCTGGAGCTGGGGCGTGTGTGTGTGTGTGTGTGTGTGTGTGTGTGTGAATGAGGTGAGGCCAGTGTGACCTCCATCCCCGTGCGTTCTCTTGGCAGGAGCGCTATCGGCAGGACTGTAACCTCGCAGTGCAGCTGCTCAAGTGCAACAAGTCCCACTTCAGGAACCACAAGTTTGCTGATGTGAGTAGTAGCAGCTCTGCTGCAGGGTGGTGGAGGGGCTCACAGCTGCTCTGTGCCCAGCCCTTACTCCATATCTGGTCACTCTCCTCTGCAGGTGGGGGAGGGGGAGCTGCCTTGTGTCCCAGTGACCCCTCCGTCCCCTGAGCATCAGGCAAAGGTGTAAGGAGCTCCCGGCCCTCTGTGGAAGGCCTCTGCTGGCTCCTCTTTCAGGCTGGCTCCATTTCACGTCTCAGTTGGGGACTGTTATAAAAAGAGCCTTGAGCTGCCTTTCCAAGGGAGGGAGTGTTGTCTACAGCACAATAGCCTTGAATCCGATAGCCTGTCGGGTGCCTGAAGGCAGCTGGCAGAGGAGCAGGCCTCTCGCTGACCCTTTTGTCTTCTCCCCCTTCGCACTTGGCCATGTGCGAGGCCCGTCCTGCCTACTGAGGGGCCAGATGAACCAGGATGCAGCTGGTCTGGCTCACTGACGCGGCTACCCATGCCAGGTTTGGGTATGCTCACCACCCCTGGGGGCTCACAGATCTGTCAGCAGGCAGGGCATGAGGGAGGGCAAGGCTTTGGGTGCAGCACTAGGCTGGGAATGTCCTGTCCCTGTGGGTGAGGGAGGAGCCCATGTTTGTATTGGCATTTCTTGTTCCCCTGGAACGGGATCTAGCCCCAGGATTCTCACCACCTCTCCATAAAGCCTCATCACGTGGGCTCCTTGCACCCCAGCCTCTTAGAGAGCCCTCTCAGCGCCCTGCACATCCAACCCTGGTGCTTGTCTTTTGTGAGTGAGCACGTGACTGGTGTGTCGTCGTCGTCCCCCAAGCATGTCTCAACTTAGCGCTCCTGAGATCACCGTATCAGTTACTGCTGGGGTAACCGTCACCTCTCCCAGCTGTCTCCCCTCACAGGAGCTTTGAATTCTGCCCCCAGAGGGCTCGGCCACACTCGGATGCCACTGGACGCAAAATGCAGCTGTGCAGGGACCTTCTGCCTCGCACCCACTGTTCCCACTCTGTGTGCCCTGGCCCCACCTGTCTGACCACAGGATCCCTCTTGCAGCAGCCTGTGCCATGGCTCGGGGCCCTGGGAGTTTCAAGAGGGGGTCCACAAAGCCCAACCCTAATCTTCCACTGTGGTGCTTGTGTGGCCAGTCAAAGGGCAGCATGGTATTTAACAGGCAGGGTGGAATCGACCTGCTTGCCTCGCTGGCAGTGGCAGGTCCGTGCTCACCCCAGTCCTGCAGCCAGTTTACCCTGGACTCAAGGGGGCTGCCCCCAGGGTGCAGTGAAATGTTTGGCATGCCCTGAGTGTTACTATTCTGGTGTTGAGAGCTCTGAACCAGCAGCTAAACCCTCAGTGAGGGGTGGGGGTCACCAAGGCTCTGTCCCAGCTGCTGATGCCTCAGTGAGGCAGCTGGACCGGGCGGGGGAGTCGGCAAGTGCTAGGACAGTCATCGATACTGATCCCAGGGCTGGCTGCCAAGGCAGTGGGGCTGTAATTACTGTGCACTCCCTGGGAGCTGCAGATTCTGCCAGTGGGGGCTGTTCAGTCACTTCTACGCAACCACCAGCTGATTTTCCACTGATCAATAGCCCCTTTGCTTAGCACACACCAGCTAGGCCTCATCTCCACTCTCTAAGCTATAGGCCTGAGGCCCGTGAGCAGTCTTCCCTTGCTCCCTCTCCCGAATGGGGCCCATTGGTCAGGCTTGGGGCAGGCTCCCATGTGCTCTGAGAGCAGCAGCATCCTGCAGCCAGAAGTTAGAGCTGGGAAAGCTCTGCTAACTCCTGTGGGGCAGGCCTGTTTTGAGGGTGGGGAGGGCAGCATGTATGTCATTGGCTGGGCCATGCCCAGGTGGTGGGGAGCAGATGAGTATGTTAGGGGGTAGGCAAGTGTGGAGTGTTTGCTAGGGCTGGGTGGAGCAGGCAGCGTATTGCAGTCTCCCAAGTGCTGCTTGTGGCTCTGTCCCAGCCTCTCCGGGCTCTGCTGAGGCCCTGAGGGGCTGTTTCAGCCCCTGCTTAATGCCCTCTCGCTTTCTCCCTAGCTTCCCTACGAGCTGCAGGACATGGTCAATAAGCACCTACACAGCACCCAAGAGTCCCCAGGCCCTGGGCAGGAGGCTGCACATACCCTGGCCCCATCTGACGTTGTGCCCACCTCAGTTATTGCCAGAGTCCTGGAGAAGCCAGAGTCACTGGTCCTGAACTCTGCCAAGTCCAGCAGCGGCAGCTGTCCCATGGCTGAGGATGTCTTTGTGCACGTGGACATGAGTGGAGCTCTGCTGGACGCCTGCCCCAGCCCGGGGCTGCCTGGGAAGGAGAGAGGGGAAGTGGGGAAGCAGCAGAACGGGGGCTGCAAGCCACAGAGCAGTGTGGAGAGCCTGTCAGAAGAGGTGCCTGCCTTCGAGAAGCTGAGCCCTTACCCCACGCCCTCCCCTCCCCACCCCATGTACCCAGGGCGTAAGGTGATTGAGTTCTCTGAGGACAAGGTGAGGATCCCAAAGAACAGCCCACTGCCCAACTGCACCTATGCCACGCGGCAGGCCATCTCCCTGAGCCTGGTGCAGGGCGAGGACGAGAGCAGTGACCGGCACCGGACGCTCCCTAACAGCCCTGTCTCAGAGGGCCGCCACTCAGCCTCCAGCTGCTCCTACCAGCCATCTCCCAAGGCGGCTCGGGCACACGGCTCCTCGCAGAGCAGCCCTTTCAGCAGCCCACCCCAGATCCCCAGCGCCTTCGCCAGCTCGGCCAGCTCGGAGGAGGACCTCCTGGCCAACTGGCAGCGGATGTTTGTGGACAAGGCGCCCCCCACTTCAGAGCAGGTGCTGGTGAGCCGCACCTCCTTCAGCCGTGACATGGCCCCGGAGCTCCAGAAGCGATTCAGCCGCTCCATGCAGGAGCTGGGCAGGGCGGCCTCGGCCTACTCGGACGGCGAGGAGTCTGCGCAGAGCTGCAGCTGGACCGTGAGCCGGGACTCGAGTGTGGACACAGACAGCACTGAGTCCCGAGCCCGCAGGAGCCATTTCTCCTCCGACTACGGCATGGACTTCTCCCAGGATGAAGCCCGGAAGCTGCTCCAGGGCAGTGGCGGGGGCACCGCTGAGCCCAGCAGTCCCCCGCCAGAGAAGCACAAGGACTATGTGGACCTGGGCTCACCTGGGAGCCCGGCTGAGGAAAGGGAAATGCTGCTGCAAGCAAGCAAGGAGAGCAGCCCAGGGGGAGCCCTGGAGGAGAGCGGGGAATGCAGGAGCAAGCCTCCCTCAGGGCGGCCACACCGCAGCCCCAAGAGGATGGGTGTCCACCATCTCCATCGCAAGGACAGCCTGACACAGGCCCAGGAGCAAGGCAACCTGCTCAACTGAGGCTCGGCAGGGAGCAGCACCCCAGGGCAGTGCTGTAGCTGCCTCACCACTCACAGGGTTGGTGTCCCCGGCACCACGCATGCCCCAGGGGGCTGCAGGCTCTGCTCCCACCTTATATTTATTCTGGTTTTGATACCCTGAGGCGCCAGGATCTTGCCGGCGTTCCGCAACCACCACACCAGAACACACACTTGAGGCCTCGCTCGGCCTGGCATGCATGCCCATGCCTGTGCTCACCACTCGTCTGGTGCCTGCCCTCACACTCAATCTTACAGCCCCACCCTGGGGCCCAGGCCCTTACTCACCCTCGGGCCTGGGCCTGCCCTCACACTCTCATGCTCACAACCTTGCCCTGGTGCCCATGCCCATGCTCTCATTTTCAGGCTGTTGCCCATGGCCCTGGGCGCACTTGTGCTGGTGCCCATGGCTGCTCTGTTCCTATCTTTCAACTTGTGCCAACAAGTAGAAACTCTTTGCCCTGGTCTTGTCTGACCCCCATGAACTCCTGCAGGCTGAGTGGGACATGAGGGCTGACCTGGGGGGTGGGTGCTCCTTGCCGCCTGGCCCCCTGCTGTGGGTCAGGAGCATTGAGTTGGGGACGGTTGTTTTGCTATTTTTTGTTCCCCCCTGCTGCCATGTTGATCTCTGTGGAAACCAGCTGGCAGTCGTGGCTGGCTCTCCCTTAAAGCTTCCTCTGCAGATCCCTGCTGCTTAGCTCATGGGCCTGGCCCAACACGTGGCTCATGCAGAGGCAATGCCCTGGGAGAGCCCCAGTTCCCTCTGCCGTGGGACTGGGCCAGAGCTGCCCCCAGCAGTTGCTCAGCGAGGCTGGCCTGCAGAGTTCCCATGGCAGTGGTTTCTGTGCTGGGGGTTGGATTGTGTTTGTCTCTCCCCATCTCTGGGTGCTGTTGCACTGGCCTGGCTCGTGTTTGACTGGTGCAGATTCTCTGCTCCTGGGTCTTCCTCTCATTTTTCTTCTTTCCAGGCCTTTGCTTTTAAAATGTTTTGTTTTTCTCTTCCTGCATAAATGAACAAAGCAGCTGACAGCCAATCCATTGTCTGCCCAGAGGTCTGGGGTGAGGTCCTGCCCTAGGAGCCACCGGCTCCCCCTTCCCATCCTGGCCTTTCTACTCCAGCAGAGCTATATGGACTCCACGGCAGGATTTTACCCCAGGAGAGCAATACATGAAAAACCATAGCAAGCTGCCTCTGGGCAGGGCCCCAGCAAGGGCTCTGGGGAGAGAGGGAGACCTCCTGAGGAGCAGGGCTTATCGCTGCTGTGTGCAGACATGGTACCTCATGGCTCAGCAGTGGCCCTTTGAGGAGGCCCCTGTGCATGTGCACCCCTTCCTCTGGCTGGGTCCCAGGCTGGTTCTGGTGCCCTTCCAAGGCCTCTCCACTGGTGGGGCTGGAGTTGTGTGTTTGATTTTCCTTGTGTTCAGTGTTGGTACGATCTTCCTTTTCAGTGTTTATGTGCTCAGTGTCCCTGGGGCGGGGAAGGGGAGAAGTCGGGAGTGTAGATATTTTATTTGGGGGATAGAGCCCCAGTGTCTAGTTATGAGTTTCCTAACCTGCCCTTGCCTATCTAGATTTTTACCTCTCCACCCCGAAAGTGTAACCCAGCACACTGGCATGGTCCCTATGCTGCTCTCTTGGGCCGGGGGACCCCCTTCCCTTGGCTGTGGTGGGTTTGAAGCTGGAGCTGTGGTGTCCTCCTTCAGTGAGAGCGAGCTGCTGCTCTGTGCTTCGCTATGTATGGAGGGTGCAGCCTCTCTCTGCAGGAAGGAAGCTCCCATTCAAACTCCCAGCAAGAGATGCTGCCCTGGGGCAGTGTCCCTCCCTAAGCCCCTCCATTTGTGGCTGGTGGCAGCCAGGGCCAAAGCTTTGCTCTCAGCTCCAGCCTGGAGGCTGCAGGGCATGTGAAAGCAGGGCTGTCCTTAGGCATATGCAGCATATGCAGCTGCGTAGGGCACCGTGAAATTTGGGGCACCAAATTGCCTCAAATTTCATGGTGCCCTAGGCAGCTGTGTGCTGCATACGCGCGGCAGCACCAGCCCTGGCGACCAGCCCTACCCCCAGCCGCCCCCCCCCCCGGGCTGCGCCCACTGCAAGGGGCAGGGCCGTCCCTAGGGGGGTATGGCCCTGGACAACTCCTTCCGCCCCACCTCTTACCCTCACCCTCCCCCCCCGCTCCGCCCCTGGCCCAGCCCCATTCCACCTCTTCCCCCAGCGACCCTGCACTCACCGCGGGAAGTGGAGCAACCCGGCCCCGGCCCCAGCCCGCTCTACTCCGTCAGCTCCCAGCTGCATTGCTCCGCTTCCTGCCGCCAGTGAGTGCGGGGAGGTTGGGGAAAGGATCGCCCCCCACACTCACCGGTGGCGGGAAGCGGAGTGATGCGGCCCCAGCCCGCTCCGCTTCCCTTGCCCCGGCCCCAGCCGTGTTGCTGGGGTGTGTGTGTGTGGGGAGTTAGGGAAAGGTTCTCTTCCCTTCACCACCGGTGAGTCCGGGGGGGGGAAACTGGGAGCTGGCAGAGTAGAGCAGGCTGGGGCTGGGCTGCTCTGCTTCCCGCTGCTGCTGGTGAGTGGGGGATCCCTTCCCCCAAGCGACAGGGCCGGGGCAGGGGAAGCGGAGCGGGCTGCTCCCAGCCCCCCGCTAATCCCCCGGGCCACTCTGGGCTTGTGGGGCCCCTAAAAGTGCCCCCCCTCAGCTCCTGCCTCCCAAACCCTGGGGGGGGGGAGTCCTGGGGCCCCACACAGCCCCCCTGCGGGGGCGGGGAGGCTGCGTAGGGCACCCAAATGGCTAGGGATGGCCCTGTGTGAAAGGAGCTGTTCCCTCTCCTTGTGTCTTGGCCCAGCCCGTGGCTGCTTCCTGTGTGGATAGGTTTGGGCAATCTGGTCACAGCAGCTGCCTGTGCACTTGCCTTGTTCCTGGCCACTCAGCTCAGCTTGGAGCTGAGGCGGGACTCAGTATTTCAGCACAGCTGCCCTAACAAATTGGTGCTAATGGTGGGAGCCTCTCCTCAACCTGCAAGGTACTAATCCTCTGTGTGTGTGTGCGCGCGGGGGCCGGGGGGAGCTCTGCCCAGCCCAGCCCAGCTCCTCTCTCTCCTGTAGCCTCGTTGCAGTGCTGAGGTCCAAGCTGCTGCTTCCTCCCACCCCATCTTCATGCCCCAGCCACAGGGCCTCTCCTGTTGATTGGGCTCCTATACCTTGTCAGCACAGCTTGACTCCAAGCCTCCTGGGCTGCGTGGTGGCCTCACTTGTGTGTCTTGAGCTGCAAGCTGCTGGGAGCATGCGGCTGGCTGAGGCTGGCCTGGGGTGTGTCTGGTCCTTGAGCTGGTTAGTATAAGTGGGTCTGATCACCTCCATCTCTCCGTGAGAGGTGCTTCCCCTCCTGGCTCAACCCAAAGGTCCCTGGTTGCCCTGCAATTGGCTGTCCTGAGCAGTTCAGACCAAAATGAAAACCACCTGATTGTAGAAGCAGTTGGTGTGCTGGTCCCTGTAAGGCAAAAGCTAATCTCCCTTTTGCCTTTCATCACATCAGGCTAGAAGCAAGGGCAAGGGAATGCCCATAGGCCCCGTCCAGGCCCTGAGGAGCCATTTCCTTTGGAGTGTGACCAGGCAGCAGCAGAGCCCACAAGAGAAATGGTGAGGGGAATGTTGGGCAGCCAGGAGAGAAGGAGCAACCTGCTCTGAGGCTGCATCCATGGGGCATCAGGCCTTTGCCCTCCTTCTTGTGTCTGGCAATACTGGCTCATGGGGGCCCCCACTTTTCAGTGTCCCAACTCCAGCCTGTTCATCTGCAACTAACATGTTTTTTCTGAGATTTTCAAACTGATGTATATTTTAAAACCAGAAATAAACTATTTTAAAAATAAGCTGTGGCTGTGGGGTGCTGGGTGGGAGCCAAGAGCAGGTAAATCCTGGTGGCCGGGGGCCCCCGTATGGCAAGCTGCTGTCCCAGAGGTGTGCAGGGTCCTGTGTGCCACCTGCTGGCTCGTAAGGGATAAATTGAGCATATGGCCTGTCTTTTCAGATGATGTCGCGGTTCTTCCTTTCACCATTCAGTACATGTCTGCGCTTTAACTACACAATGTTTGTTCAAGATGTCTCATTGCACAGAGCATCTACTCGGTGCTCAACAGGGACGGGGCAGGAGAGTTTAGAGTGGTGAACAGTGTTGGACTGAAGAGAAGTCAGATGAGCACAGATGCCATGGGAGCTGCTCCATTACTCATAGTGAATGTCGCCAGGTGTTCAGGCTCATTCGGCTCATTAAGTTTCTGGAAGAATTCTCACTCCCAGCAATGTTTGCGTGTCATTGACTTAGAAGCTGGCAGTATCAACAGGAGCACACTTTTTTTAAAGGGTACTTTTGCCTTTTGCATGACTATTTTGTGAACCTAAACTAGCTGCTTAAAGTGTTGTGGTTTCATATTTTGAAAATGTAGATGCTCTTGCCTCAAAGGCCAGCATCATTCAACCAAAACCTTCCTTGCACTGAGTCCCCGAGACTCAGGAGAGAGGCGTAGGGCTCATGGGAGAAAGCGGGACTGAACACCTCTGGACCTTGTTGGGGCTGGTTGTACCTGTGCTGTAATTCCAGGGCTCAGTCTGGCACCTTTTCTAACTATCCCACATGTGCCAAACTCTGATGCCAACTCTGTGCTGCTTGGTCATTTTTCTTAAAGCCCCAGCTCCTGGAGCCATGTGATTAGGTGAGACTGGCAGCTTTCATTTAAGAGGTGTCTTTCTAACACTGTGGTTGTGGAGAAAATCTGGCAAATATGACCCACGGGCACCTAAAGGCTCAGAAAGCAAACGGCAAAGAGAAAGAACCCACTGTTTAAATTTTATTATTGATTTTTATGCCAGTCCCATAACTTTGGAGGGGGGGGGGCTGATTTGTGATTTTTGAATATTTGGTGCTGGTGATGCTGTGAACCCCACAGGAAAAGGCTGTTCAAGTCTGAGGGATAAAGGGGCCGCTGAGCTCTCACAGTGAGGTTCACTCTAGAGTACCTTAGGAGCTCCCTGGCCAAGACCTGATGGCCAAGCAGAGGAAGACTTGTGTTTGCCTTCCTCTCCATGTGGTAGCTTGAGCTGATCCAGTGCTGCCTCCCTGATGGGTTCTCCTCCTTTCCCCCCTTTTTAGTTGTGGTTCCTGCTCCCTTTGTCCCTATAATTATTTAGTTTATTGTGTGCTCCTGGGAGCAGCTGCTCCTGCTGCCCTTTAATCCTCCAGCCTAATTCTAGCCCTGAAACACAATCTCCCCCCTGCCTGGCTCCAACAAGGTGCAAGGGGCACTTGGCCCACTGTGTGTTTCCTGCTGGGCAGGCACTGGCTGGAGCCTTCTCCACAGGGTGCATGCTCCGTGCCAAGTCCCCCACAGCCCTGCCTCCTCAGCAGGGTTCTAACAAGGGACCCAGTCCCCTCCCTCACAGCCTGGAAGATGTGAGATGCAGAGCTGGGGTTTAATCTTTGGGCAATGGAGCTGCCTTGTCAAGGCACTGCCCCTGGGCCAAGCCTGGAGGTGGATGACTTACGACTGCCAGTCCTGCCCCTGTGGGGGAAATTGGGGGAGACTCTTACTGTGGGTTTAGTACTGAGGGAGGAAGAGGAACAGAAGCATGTGGGCCCTGTCTAACGTGAGAGGGAGTGAAGCCCATCTCTTGCACCTTCCACAGGAGGAGCTTTGCAGATATTATGGAATTTAAGTCTGTGGTCATCTAAGGGACCCCCCCTCTAGGCTCCCGGCTTCTCAGCCATCACCTCTCTCAGGTGGAGAGCAGTGTTTCTTGCCTTCCTGACTGGGGTTTGTCCCAGGCTGTGCAGTTCCCTGCCTGCACTGTGATATCCCCAGCAAGCCAGGCTGCCTCGAAGGCCAGTGTCTGCAGTTTGCTGTCTCTCCAAAGGCTATGAACAGTGTACTAGCCAGCAGTTGTGCTTTAACAAACAGCTCTTGGTAAGAAAGCACGTTCTTAAGGTGAAAGCATTACAGAGAAAACATTAAAAAAATAAAAACCTACACACATGCTAAAAAGCGTATGAGCACTCACCCTGACACTCTGATCGGTGTCAGGCCTTCCAACCCTTCCACAAAGGTTGGGGGCCCCTCTTGGACCAAAGGGCCTGTCCCTTGGCTGGATCAGGAAGAAGATCCTGAGTCAGTGTAAATTCAAGGTATTTATCCAAAAGTCCTTCTTTGTCGGGTATGTGGAGACTCCAGTTTTAACTAGTATTTGCGAGCCTCTGCAGCAGGTGATACCTCTCTGGGGGGGGGGGGGGGGGGGGGTTACAACCTGCCTGATTTGCCTGAATCCCCACCAACTTCTGTTAGTTCCTGGAGGAGCTGTGGCAGCCTTCCCCCAGGGAGGAGAACACAAATCATACAATAATCCCATCCTTTCTCCTAGTGTGGATAGAACCTAGGCATCTGTGCTCCTGCTGCTGCTCTGCCACTGGCTAGTTCAGCTTGTTTGGCTGAAGTGGGGACTAGGTGCACATTGCATTCGCTACTGTGCAAATCCTGCCTCTCCTAGCCATCCTCCCTCTCAGAAACCTGCCCCCTCTGCAGTGATGCTGCTTGCCACTTCATGCAATGCTCTTTGCCTGGGCAGTGAGGGAAATATTCTAAGCTGCTGCCTAGGCGCTCAGCAGCTTCCCTCCCTCTCCCCCAGTGAGTGGGGAGGAGTGTACGCTGATCTGCAATCAATAGGCGCATCCTCATCACATAGCAGCAGCGGGGGGCTCTAGATGGGAAATGGGCACATCACAGCCCAAGCTTCAGTAGTGAGGAGCCAAGCACAGTCAGCTACTGTGAGGCACTGCCAGCTCTCTGCTTCCCTGGCCCCACTGGCTCCTTCATGGAGCCTGCCTCTGGTTATAATCCCTATCCCCTCCTTGTAGAAAGCCCTGTTTTCCCCCGACTTCCTCCTGAGAAAGATAGTTGCTGATGCTCACACCCTTCCCGCTTCTCCAGGGCTGCCCTGAGCCTCCCTTTGTCAGCTGTGTGTGGGTTTTTGCTGGGGCCCCATTATTCTATTTATCTGAGGTATTTCGATGCCCCCCTCCCATTACCATAGTATTCTGAGCACCTCAGAGTCCTTGCTGTATTGATCCTCCCACACCGCTGTGAGGTAGGGCACTGATCGTAGCCCCGTGCCACACATGGGGAACTGAGGCACAGGAAGGCTAAGGTTCAAAGGTGCTAAAGATGTTGTGAGTGGCATTTTCCAAAGCAGCTAACTCCCACTGACTCCAACTAGGCACTGCTCTGCAGCTTTAGGACCCCGAATACCTTTACAAGGTGCTTGGGTTCCTTCAACACCCAACCCACTGGCCCAGTCTGGACAATTCACTGGGGTGACCTCTTCCTTATCTCCAGCTGAATGGTAGATCTCAGGAGTAGGGGGGGGAGAGATGGGGAGGGGGTTGCAGAATGGTGGGCCCCAGTTGCTTCGCTGTGCTGCATACAGGAGAACCTCAACCTCTAAGGAAGGGCGAGAGCATCACTGTCCAGTGCAGTGAAGAGGCTGGGGTGTGACAAGTGGTAAATGTGTGGCCATGTAGAAGACCCAGACTGCTGTGGTGCTGCTAGCGTGCTGTGGGAGCCTAGGAAGGTGGCTCTGACCCAGGGCCTGGATCAGTCTGGGTGTGTATAAAAACGCAGCCGCATGGCAGTGAAAAGAGAGCAGAGCTGGGAGAACGCTAATGAGCTGATGCTGCCATAGTGCGGCCTTTCCTACCACATGCGCAGTGGGGCTCTTCCCAGCACCAGCTTGCCCAGTCTGGGCCTCTGACAGGATCCCGCCACATAGGAATGGGTCCCTATGTCCCACAACTCACCGAGCTGCTTGGCCCTCCTCCCCATCCCTCCCCCAAAGCCTTCCTCCAGTGCTGCAGGGCCAGAGCTGAGTGCCCTCCAGCAGGTAGACATCACCACCACAGGCCCAGCAGGCTGGGAGCTGAGCTGGCACCCAGCCAAGCCAGTCAGGCACTTTAGAACACTGCTGCCTCCTCGTGGCTCTCCTAGCTTTTGTGGTGTGCTCACTCCCGTGCGCTGAGGGCTGGAGCGGGGAAAGGGTGAGCTCTCCATGCCACAGCCAGTTGCAGGTTCATTGTTCTACCAGGGTTTGAAGCCAGCTCCAATCTGAGCCTTTCCAGCTAACCACTCTGCCTGGTTCTCTAGTGGCCGTGCGGGAGGTGCTAGGTTGAGCTCAGATGCGATGGGGCTCTGCCCTGCTGGGTTTTATTATTATGGAATAAAACCTCTTAAACTGCTCCCGTGCCCCAGCCATCCCAAAGCACTTTACAAACTCAAGTATCAGAGGGGTAGCCGTGTTAGTCTGGATCTGTAACAGCAGCAAAGAGTCCGGTGCATCCGACGAAGTGGGTATTCACCCACAAAAGCTCATGCTCCAATACATCTGTTAGTCTATAAGGTGCCACAGGACTCTTTGCTGCTTTTACAAACTCACTGACGCAAAGCTGCCAGCCTGGGCTAACAGCACGTGGGAACGCACCACGGGAGGGCAGGACAAGCCGTCTCCCAGGGCAGATTCAGGAAGGCAGGCTGGACTCGCACAAGCTGGAATTTGACCTCCCTGCCCCCTCTTACATAAACTGCTCCAAGACAAGGAGCAGACCCTTGGGTTTAAGGCTCACCTGAGATACAGCAGCTTCTACAGCACATCGTCCGTTGGCACTGCCCTGGAGTATTGGTGCGGATGTGGCCCAAGGAGCACCTCTGCCTGAATCCCCTTGTCGCACCCTGTAACTGCGTCCCTCTGCACTTTCCAGAGGCATTAGAGTCAGCATTGAGTGAAAAGGGCAGCGCACCCCTGCCTGAGTCCCCCTCCCCTCTGCCTGCAGCACCTAGGTTTTCACTGGCCAGCTCCCCTGCGAATTCTGCCCAGCTCTGCAGCTGTTGACAGAAGAGCTAGCGTTAGAAGAGCTCCAGGATTAGGGGGACAGGCCCCTGTTACTGCAAGGGCTTTGGCCCTTTCTCACTGTAATTCCCTTCAGGGAGATGGGGCTATACAGAATCTGGCTCAGCTTTGATTCCTCGTGGGAGCAAATGCTTCGAAGGTACCAGCAATGAGCGAGATTTCAGGGCTCTGCTCTCATGGAACAGCAGAGAGCCATGGTACATACAGGCCTTCTAGCATCTCCTATATACATGCACTGGATCTGGCTCTCTCTGACAAGGACAGAACCAAGAACTTCTCAGCCCATCCAGCCTGATAGCCAGCGCTGGGTCACGGGGAAGTGGAGACAGAGCAGTAGAGTCTGGCCATGTGGTCTTTGCTCACACACCCTGCCCAGCACCGGCTCCAGGACATACGGGCTCACCCGCTCAATCGACCTCTCCCAGCCCATTCAACGCCCTTCCCTGTCAGTGGGAGCAGGAATGACAGAGCCTCTTGCAGCCATGAGCTGTGCCACGTCTGTGACCTTTATAAAACTCTCTTCAAGACACCGGTACAAGCAATAGAAAGAACATCTGTTATACACAAATATATACCTCTGAATAAATACAACCTTCAGCACGTGGGTCAGGAATGTACAGCCAGGAGGGGGAGGCTGTGTGATCTAAACATGCAGTGAGTGGATAAGCACAAGCAGCTGACAGAGCATGTGACACAGACACTCATGTAGATTCACTCAGGCCAGGATCCAAAACTCAGAACCCAAAGGGGGCATGGATGGGACTTGAAGGATGTGAGCGCATAATTGGGGCAGGCCTCCTGGAGGCACGTGGGCATGGGCACAGCAGGGTATGCACACATACAGCACAGACATTCACCCAGCATGTGTGGTGTGAAAACACACACACACACACTCCATGCACGCATTGCACATGGCCCACCCATACAGGCAAACATTGCTTTTCTTAGTAGACGCTGCAGGAGTATCCTAGTCACATCTCTGTTTCTGCTAAGAGGCTCTCGCCCAGACCTGACGTCACCAAGACCATCTGGGAGCTGGGATCTGTGGAGCAGATGGGAGAGAGAATGTTAGACATTTGAGCTGGAGAAGAACACAGGTCTGGACACCAGGCGCAGAGTCGAGAGTGAGAGAAGGGGACAAAGGACACGAGAGATGCAGAGCAAATGAGGGCTAAGGAGGAGCTTGGCTAACATGGAAGGAGCCAGAAGCCAGAGAGGATTTTGAGACGGAGAGGTGACCAGATGCACACTCTGTGCAACATGGCAGAGTTAATGCTGTCTGGGGGACCTTAAAGTGACTGCCCAAATGCCACTGCGGGGATCCAGATGTATTGTCTCCCAGGGACGCCGTGTGCTCAGGTTACAAAGGAAAAGCCAGCCCTGAAAACTCCCCCTGGGATCTGAGAGTCTGTCCATCATCATGAGCACTATGGGTTCTGCTGGCCAAATTGGCCCTTCAGTGACACCTGTGCAATCTCACTGCCTGCAAAGTCTGCCCTCAATCACAACTCCTGTGCTCTCAGAGAGGCTGTACAGGTATAACTGGCTTGAACTTCGCAACCCTTTCTGTTGCCAATCCACAAGAACAGAATCAAGCTCGCCCCCCTTTAGCTGTGCTGGCGCTGCAGGGTTTACAGGAGTAAGCAGCAGATCTGCCCCTAATACATATGGGAACCAAGGGGCCATGTGACCACCAGCACTTGGCACTTTGTTTCCCAGCTGATACCTGGAAATTCCCGCTCTTCACACTGTCTGAATGGAGGGTTGACATGTAACTTCCCTGGTCAGTTTTAAAGAGGAAGGTGAAGCCGGAAAGCAGATAGGACATACCATTACCTCACCCTCTCCACTGCTCCTGATGGCTCTGGCCAGCACGTGACTGCACAAAGAACCAGCCACTGTTGCCAAAAGAATTCTTCCCCAAACTCAGCTGAGCACCTTGAGGATGGTGTGTATGGAGCTGAACACATATGTGTTTCTGTTGAGAAGGCTATTTAATAGCAGACCACCCCATCCTTCTTCCCAAATGCTGGAGTCAGGTTCTTGCACCAGGAAGCATTGGGGTCCAGATGTTTTTGGACTAGAGCAGCTGTGTTGGTCTCTATTTGAACAATGAAATTTGGGGGACGAGGTCGAAATATTGATTGGATCTCACAGAATCTGGGTGTTGGAGACAGGTTTTGGGGCACTGCTGCACCGAGATGTGTCAGGGTCCAGATGTTTTTGGTGCATTATGAGCAGCTATACTTGTTCTCTATTTAGACACTGGAATTGGGAGTGGGCAGGGGTGAGCATTGGCCAAAAATTGGCTGGATCCAGGTACTAGTTCCAAGTTTTTGTGGTGCTATGGCATTGGAGTCTGGATTTGTTCGGTGCTTTAGGAGCAGCTATACTAGTTCCTATTTTGATGGGACAACAGGGGAGCTTGGGTTAAACAATGAGCAGGATCTGGGTAGATCTCCTTTTTGCCTTTATCCCTGTTAGTTCTGCTGGATTCCTATCAAACACTGGTATACAATAGCTCACTGGAATCGCTACAATATCCCTTTCCTTCAAATACAGCCACTGCAGATAGAATATAGTGCTGGTAACCCTCACAAGGTTTACCCCATTCAAATTGGAGGGGAATTTAGGGAAGCAGCCTGGAATGACATGAGCTGGAATTTAGCTGAGACACCAGGGCCAACTCCCCAAGTTTTATGAAAAGACCCACGAGAGCTTTAATATTCATGACTCTGATTTTACGTCTCTGCTGAAAGATGTTAATTCCTGCAGCATCATGCTGGGGCACTGGTACTGGAAAGAGCCCACTGAGCCCCACCTCTGCTTCTTGCAGAAGCCGGATTGTCCTGGGAGGCTTCCTATAGAAGTACTGACCCAGCCCAACTCTACTTAACTGGTTGATGAGACTTGAAGTCAGTTTGTATTCCAGCCCACAATGAGGTGGGACCTTGTCCATTTACCAACCCCACAGTGACATGCTCATCCCAGCAGAAAACATCACGGAACCCTCATTCCTGCCAGCCTCCCCAGTCCAGCCTCATCTCCACCTCTCTGGGGTCCCAGAGGTCTTACTGCTCTGGCAGATCCAGGGGTTCTTCTCCCTGGCCGTGACTTCATGAGCCTCATTCTCCTCCTCTTCCTCACCCTCGGAGAGCAGGTCCGAGATCTGCTGCTGCAGTTCAGGACTGATGCTGTTCTCTGCCAGGATCAGCGTCCGCAGGGCTGTTGGGTAATTCTCCACCATGTCCAGCAAGGTCTGAGCAGAACGAGAGCCAGAAGCGGGTAGAGAGGCAGCACAGACAGAAGTCAGATTGACGGGAAAGGGGTTCAGAGCTGCTTTGTACTCTCTTCATCCGCCCCAACGCCTGTCCTCGTTTCTTCTCTCTGGCCTCCACTGGCTCTGAGCCCCCCACACCAGCTTTTAGGGACACCAAGAACTCTCCACCTGAGACCATTGCCAGGACTTCCTGGCTATACCCAAGGAGGAAACTACTCCTGCTCTCTCCTACCTGCAAATGTCCCCTGCCACCTCCAGCTGTGTCCCCTGTAAGCCTGAGTCAGACGAGACAGAGAAAATGGGAAATCTCAGTACCATGAGCTGAGCTTCTCAGAGAAGAGACTGCAAAAGCAGATAATCATCTATAACCCCCTAATCTCAAATCCTACCCGCTCTAAGCCTAAACTCCAAGACTTATTCACAAACCTTGTTCCTGAAACCAAACCTTCTCCTTCACTTTTCCAGAGAACCAGAGATGCAAAAAGTCTGCTCTTTCGCCCTCCAGTGGCTAGGGCTGAGCAGGACCTCTAAGGGCTGAGAGCCATGGGTCAGGGAAAGGAACAGATAGTAACAGTACTTCTAGGTGCAGAGACTGTTCTGAGAAGAGGATCCATTGATGGGGGGGAGGGAAGGAGGTACATCTCAGGGTTGGGGACTCCACTGTTTGTTGACACCTGTGTCCCTGAGATGCAGATGATGCTATATCAGCACCAGACACTCCTTACCTGGGCCGAATGGTTGGTAAGTCCTGTTCCTTCCAAGTCCAGAACCTCCAGGGTGCGACTGGAGGCCACAGCAACAGCCAGCATCCCTGCTACCTGGTCACCTGGAGGAGAAGAAAGCCAGGGGATGTCAGCAGAGTTTGGCTTCACACTGACCATGCATCCACTGGGCCAGGCAGATCATGGGACTACCCCGTCCCAATGCTACCAGCTAATCCCTATGTGCCAAGAACACTTTGGAGGAGGAAGTGAAGGGTTGTTGGTTGTGAAAAGAGACAGGTTGCGGGGGATGGATTGTTAGTTGTGGGCTGTGACTGGCTGTTCTGGGAGTGAACAAGGAGAACTTGAAGGAACATAGTGAAACTGTTTCTCTTACAAGAAGACTTTGTTCATACACAGCACCTTCCATCCACCTACCCAAGGATCTCAGAGCCTCCCGTCATCACCAGTTGGGAAACTCAGGCACAGAGAGGGGAAGTGACTGGCCACAGGGTCAGAGAGGAAGTCAGTAGTAGAGCCAGAAATAGATCTCAGGAGTCCTGGCTCCCAGCCCTTCTGCTCTGACCACTAGCTCCCACTCCCTCTCAGAGTCAGGAATAGAACCCAGGAGTCTACTGTCCTAGCCAGCAGACATGCTGTCACCCCTTGCAGGGGAACGGCTCTTTTGGGGCTGACCCCACTGGCAGCCAGTGCCCGTGAAGCACTCTCCTGAAAATCCCCAGGAAGGAGGCAGGGGACAGTCACAGGTGGGGCTCCATCAGCTACCATGTTAGGAACTCTTAACACAGAGTAGAAGATGTGGGTCCGGCTGGAGAATCTTGCCTGTATGCTCGGGGTTCTACTGATCGCCATATTTGGGGTCGGGAAGGAATTTTCCTCCAGGGTAAATTGGCAGAGGCCCTGGAGGTTTTTTGCCTTCCTCCGCAGCATAGGGCAGGGGTCTCAAGCTGGAGGATTCTCTGCGACTTGAAGTCTTCAAATCACGATCTGGAGACTTCAACAGCTGAGATAAGGGAAATTGGGTGGGCCAGCTTTTGTGGCCTGCATCATGCGGGAGGTCAGACTAGATGACCATAATGGTCCCTTCTGACCTTAAAGTCTATGAGTCTATGAGTCTAAGCACCCAGCCAGCCAGGGTCTCTGCTGGGGTGGGGTGGAGGTGGGGGGATGGGGCAGGGGGGGAGAGAGAGATGCTTGGCCTAGTTTCCTGGGGCAGGGTGAGGTAGGAGAGCCACATGGCCTGGTCTCTGCCTCACCAGCTGCCAATCCTGCTCCAGCAACACAAGCTGGAGAAGGAGAGTTGGTTTCCATGGCAACCATTGCCAGGCTCTTCTCCATGCTATTATCCGGGGAAGGAGCTGGAGGAAAGGGGGGAGGGGGGCATTTTCCATCTGGCAGGCCAATTGCTCAGGCCTAAGGGATTGGGAATGGGAGGGAACAGAGGAAGGTCACCACCTGAGCTGAGGCCTGACACAGGCAAACACAGCTGTGGGACAAGGGGAGTCCAGAGTCCCCGGGGGATGGAGGTGCGGGACACAGTCTTTCCTCTCTAGGTTGCTTGCAGCTGCTATCTCCTCTGTGAAGCATGTTTGATGCATTTCCTGGCAGGACACGTGTCCTCATCACACAAACTATCAGCACAAGTGGAACTAACTGGCCCCCAGTCTCAAGCAGAGAACTGAATGGGCTCTGAAGAATGAACTCCCCCCTCACTAGGGTGACCACATAACAGGTGTGAAAAATTGGGACACTTTTTTTGTGGGGGGTGGGAGGTATAGTTGCCTATATAAGACAAATCTCCTAATATCTGGTCACCCTAGTTCTCATCTCCAGGGCAGGGAAGAGGACCAGCAGAAGGGACAGTGTGGAGGAACCTGCATTGCCTTGCCAGTGCCCAGGATGTCCCTGGTCTAGATTCAGTCTCCAGGGCCACCAGACCAGCACCTTCAGCAGCAGCAAACTCACACAAAGCCTGTCAAGCTTTAGTTCAGAGCCTCTCACGCCTGTGCCGCTCACCGAGGGGGTTGTAGTCCAGGTTCAACACTCGCACCTGGGAGCTGTGAGCTACTGCAATGGCCAGGCGCCCCCAACCTTTGACCGTGACACCCGGGTTTGCGCTCAGTGTTAACTCCTTAAGGCCTGGAGAAGAGAGAGAAGCCAATGAACACCCTAAGGATCCAGACAAGTCACCAAACCTTCCAGAGGAGAGGTTAATTATCTGATTAGCGCTACAACCTGCAGTGCTGCCCCTTCATTTGCTCACAAGAAGCAGTCTCAGCGTGGGAGGGGAAGATGGGCAGGACAGGCAGGTAGTGAAGCTTGAGTTTCAGGATGGGTGGCTGCTGTGTCTATTGTGAGCATATACCTGGGGAGGCCTCAGGTCAATAGCTGGTTAGGGTGCTGGGGTGAGAGGGTGGAGACAGAGCCCAGGCCTCAGACTTCATCCCCTGTAAAGAGGAACTTATTCAGCCAGCAGACAGTTAGTCCCTTCCCCATAAAACAGGCACAAGGGATCATTCAGTGTTAATTCTCAGGGGAGCCAATGGGGCGAATTTACTGTAAATCCCAGTTCCGGGGCAGGATGGGGAGGGGCGGGGGGGAGGAGGAATGTAATGTGCATTGATCTGCATTCATTGTAAATGCACCAATCACAGCTCAGGCTTCACAAATGCAAAATATTAACACCAAATCAGAAGTCCAAGCCTTGCGCCTCCCTCCCCCTAAATTCAAACTCTCCCATCACGAGGCAGCAAACTGGCCACCATTCCCCACTAGCATCGTGCCAATGGAACAGTCCACTGTACCAGGAGCCATGCTCCATTGGACACGGCTCCCTCCCCTTAGAACTACGCAAGGAGGAAGCAGAGTCCTCACCTGGTGCAATGGCTCCTGTACTAAGGGACTGTTCCACTGCACTTACGCTGGGAGGAGAAGCCTCGTGCCATGTCTCAGCAGAGGGAGAAACTTTATGTCCTACTCCTCTAACAAGTCACAGGCAAAGGACGTTTAGCTCTAAGCAGAGGGGCCTGAGCCATATAGGAGTTCCATTGGCCACTGCATACCCCACAGACCCTTTTGCTTACCTGACTTGGCTCCATCGGGAGGCAGGAGCCCACAGATCAAGTTGATGCCCTCGTCACCCAGCATGCAGTCTCCCAAGTCCAAAGCCACCAGAGAGGGATGGATGGAGAGTGCTGGATTGAGGAGAGCTAGGCCGGCGTCTGTCAGGGGGCTCCCATGGAGGCTGTGTGGGTAAAGGCTAGGGATTATTAATGTGCCTTCCTGAGGGCACTGGGGACTGCCTCAGCCGATGGGAACCGAGAAACAGAGGGAGTAGGAGGAAGATGCCACTGCCTGGTGGGGGCAACACTCCAAAATGCCTAGGGATGCTGTGTCCCTGAATGAGGGAGCTTAGAACAGACTGGTGACAGGTGGTAGAGGTACAGAGACAGTCCTCTCTCAGCATGGGACAGACGGGTCTGGGGAATTAAGGATGCAGAGACATCCCCCTTCCAACATAGGAGAGATATCAGATATGCCAGGAGAATACAGATGGGAGAGGTGCAGTGGTGGCCTCCTCCCAGCATGGGGCAAGGGGACTTGATGCTTAAAATCAAATACATTTTTTCTCAAATAGGAATTAATTTACAGGACTGAAGAGCAACAGAGTGCCACAGAGGGGTGAGGCAACCCTGTCAGAACAGGCCGGGGGGCAAGCACATCTCCTGACATGGGTGCTCACTGGGGGCAGGGATTCTGCACTTCTGGATGGCCACTCTTGGGGGTGGCCCATCTCCATGGCACCAGCAAGGTCTCCCCTACTTACAAGAGAGACTGGATGGAGCGGTTTGTCTTCAGGGCTTCTGCCAGTTGCTTGACCCGGTTGATGTTGGACACAATCCCCAGGTTGAGGTTGAGCTGAGCCAAGGAGTGAGATTCCGCTACCCCTCGGCAAATGCGCCCGAAATCCCGGTCAGAAAGCTGGCAGCCCCGGAGTGACAGCAGTCGCACCGAGTTCTCCCGCAGGCTCTCGCAAATGTCACGGATCTCAGCACTTGATAAAGTCTCCCCAGAGATCTGGATAGACCCTGGCAACATCTTTCACCAGTTTTGGCAGTGAGCAAACACACACAGACACCTGCAGAAGCTGCTGTGCAATCTGGATCTGTGCAGGTAAATAATGTGCAATCTGAATTGGTGCAAGTGAATAATGTGCAATCCAGATCAGTGCAGGTGCAATCTGGATTGGTGCAATCAATGCTGGGATCTGCTGTGCAAATCTAATTAGTGTAAAGGATTTTGTGCAGTCTGGATTAGCCCAAGGCTACTGAGCAATACGGATTGGTGCAGGTAAGTAATGTGCAATATGGACCTGTGCAAAGGCTGCTGTGCAATCTCAATTCCTGCAAGTAACTCACGTGCAATCTGGAGCTGTGTCGGTGCTGATGTTGTGCAATCGGGTCAGTGCAGCGCTGCTGTGCAAAATCGAGCGATGCAAGGAAACTATGTGCAATCCAAATAGAAGCAGGTAGATAGTCTCCAATCCTTGTAGCGGCTGCAAAATTCGACGCAGTTACGGGTAGAGTCAAGGAGCACGATTCCCGGGATGGGAAAGAGGTGTGCAATCCGCAACGGAGCCGGCTACCGCGGGAGCCGGATCACCAAGAAGGAGGGTTTATATCCAGATCGGAGCCGGATCACCGCGTGGGTCACACCGGATTCGGAGGGATCTGAGCCCACCGCTAATGATACGGGGAGACAGAGCCGAAGCAGCCGCGGGGCCCGTGAGACCGGGGAAGGGGAAGGAAAGGGGCTGCGCTGTCATCCGGCTTCAGAGCCGCATCAGGGGCCGGGACCTCCCCGGGCGCGGATCATCCCTACCCCGGTGCCCAGCTCCCTTCCCCCGGCAGGCGGCAGCCAGCCCGGGATCTCTGCGTTACGGCTCTTTCCGCCCGCTGCACCTGCTCTGCTGGAGGCGGGGACTCTGCTGCCGTGGCACCGGGATTCCCGGGGCGGAGCTGGCCGGGCCCCCGGCTGGGCCCGGCTCACTCTGCACCTTGCTCCGGATCACCGTGTTGCCGAGCCGGAGCGGCTCCTCCCTCGCAGCCCCGGCTCCTCCTACCGGCTCGGCAGGGGCTGTAGCCGCCTGTGCCTGGTGCCAGCCAAGCCCCCTGGGCCAGCGCCGCTGCGGGGATCCGGCTTTGTGTGGGGCCGCCCGGCGAGGGCTGGCTGGTTCCTATTGCCACAGACCAGCAGCTAGGGCGACCAGACAGCAAATGTGAAAAATCGGGACGGGGGTGGGGGGTAATAGGCGCCTATATAAAAAAAAGACCCCAAAATCAGGACTATCCCTATAAAATCAGGACATCTGGTCACCCTACCAGCAGCCTCCGCCTCCGCCTCCTCCCCTGCCTGGCTGGGTGCGGGGCAGCAGGTACCTGGCCCCGTGCAAAAAGCCTGGGACCGCCCATCCCCCACCCTTTCCTTAGGCCACTTTGCTGCACCTCTATTTTGGGATATATCCCCTCCCCCCAAATATAGTTAGGGCAGGAGGCCTTGCACCTCACACCCCTCGGCCCATGAAGCCCTTAGTCCCCCTGGGGGTGGGATCCCCCCCTTACAATGAGAGGGGGAGGAATTTGCACCCTGTGGTCAGGAGCTTCGGATTCCCACTCCCCTGTTCAGGCCACTGGCCTCTCCAGGCTGGATACCTGGGTTGCAACTCGGGCTTAGGGAAAGGAACCGAACCCTGCTGGGGTATGTCATGTGATTGAACTACAAATGGAGAAGGAGAGACAGCAAGAGAGGGGATTTGCCCAGAGGAGTAGCCCTAGTGGCATTAAAGCAGAGCGTGGGAAGGCAAAGAGAAGGGCAGTGGTCCAGGTAATAGAGTCACTGAGGAGGGAGTTGCATGGTTTCAAAGGCTGAGGAGATATTTTAGGGTATCATGGGACTAACAGAGCCTTGTCTGAAGCACCCAGTCAAAGGGCCAGGAAATTAATAAGTTCCATGGACATCTGAGAGGGCCAGATGTGTGTAAAAAGGACCCTACTTCCAGGCCAGAGATGAGTGGGGAAGATATTGTGGTGTGGTCAAAGAGCTACCCATCAAGTGAGACAACCCCACATGCCAACCCCGGGAGGGTCAAGCTATTGGGCTAGAAATGGGGAGAAAAGGATTTTAAATGGTGCTTTCAGGGCTGCTGCTATCAGAGACATCTTCTTAAGTAGGGACTGGTAGGTAGGGGAGTTGGTGGTAGGCTGGGGGCCAGCAAGGTGATGTTGGGAACAAAGATGCTGTATTATTCACCGTTAGTAATATTGTTGTGGCACGGGTATAAGTAAAATGCCTGGTATGACATTAGTGAGAGTGCTTGATATAAAACTCTACACTGCAAGGGTTAAAACGGAGGGCCTCCACAAGGGACGCCATGAGGGCTGGCTGCAGCAACAGCTTCCAAATGGTGGTTCGGGGGTCCTGTTGACTAGGCACTTTCTCTTCTTTGCTTGGGGAGTTGCAGAGGAGCTGGTTGCAGAGGCCATTGGCTTTAGTCAAATCTCTCTCAGGTTCTTTTGTGTAGTAAGACAGCTAACATCCAGGCCTGCCTGAACTAGCCTCTGTGATCCAGGGCTAGTGACTTTGGGCAAAAGAATTTTCCAAGTGGAAGGATGGGCCAGGACACAGGGACAGACGGAGGCCCAATGTCACAGAGACAGAAAGCTAGTTGCTTCTTGTATAAAGATTTTGAGGGTTGTCTTAGCCGGGGTGTCTGCAAGTGGAATTGTCCCTGTGAAGGTTTGGGCCACCTGTGTGTAAGGTGATCAAGTTCTATGCATGTGAATTGATCTGCTATTTAAATTAGAAATGGAGGAGAGCCATGCAGAGGGGCTTGCCCAGAGGCCAAGGCCTGGGGTTGCGGTGGTGGAACTAAAGCATGGCTTGAAAGGGCAGAGTGGAAGGCACATTTTCTTCTGCACAGCAAAACATATAAGGGAGTCACATGGTTTCATAGAATCATAGAAGATTAGGGTTGGAAGAGATCTCAGGAGGTCATCTAGTCCAACCCCCTGCTCAAAGCAGGACCAACCCCAACTAAATCATCCCAGCCAGGGCTTTGTCAGGCCGGGCCTTAAAAACCTCTAAGGATGGAGATTCCACCACCTCCGTAGGTAACCCATTCCAGTGCTTCACCACCCTCCTAGTGAAATAATTTTTCCTAATATCCAACCTAGACCTCCCGCACTGCAATTTGAGACTATTGCTCCTTGTTCTGTCATCTGCCACCACTGAGAACAGCCTAGCTCCATCCTCTTTGGAACCCCCCTTCAGGTAGTTGAAGGCTGCTATCAAATCCCCCCTCACTCTTCTCTTCTGTAGACTAAATAAGCCCAGTTCCCTCAGCCTCTCCTCGTAAGTCATGTGCCTCAGCCCCCTAATCATTTTCATTGCCCTCCACTGGACTCTCTCCAATTTGTTCACATCCTTTCCGTAGTCGGGGGCCCAAAACTGGCTGCAGTACTCTAAATGTGGCCTCACCAGTGTCGAATAGAGGGGAATAATCACTTCCCTCGATCTGCTGGCAATGCTCCTAGTAATGCAGCCCAATATGCCATTAGCCGTCTTGACAACAAGGGCACACTTCTGACTCATATCCAGCTTCTCGTCCACTGTAATTCCCAGGTCCTTTTCTGCAAAACTGCTGCTTAGCCAGTCGGTCCCCAGCCTGTAGCGGTGCATGGGATTCTTCCATCCTAAGTGCAGGACTCTGCGCTTGTCCTTGTTGAACCTCATCAGATTTCTTTTAACCCAATCCTCCAATTTTTCTAGGTCACTCTGGACCCTATCCCTACCCTCCAGCGTATCTACCTGTCCCCCCAGCTTAGTGTCATCTGCAAACTTGCTGAGGGTGCAATCCATCCCATCATACAGATCATTAATAAAGATGTTGAACAAAACTGGCCCCAGGACCGACCCCTGGAGCAGTCCACTTGATACCAGCTGCCAACTAGACATCGAGCTGTTGATCACTACCCATTGAGCCTGACAATCTCAAAGGCTAACGGGGATAATCTAGGGTATCATGGGACTAACAGAACCTTGGCTGAGACAGGGAAATGACGGGGGATTGTAGATCCCAGGAGAGTTACTCTGAAAGAAGAGAAGGAGAGGCAGCTGGACACATGGTAGCAATGAAGGGAGTCAGGCAGTTTGCCTACCCCACTAACCCTGTGCCTTTCTTCATCCAGTAGAGAGAGTGAATGAAAGCTGATCAGGGAATGATCTGTCAGAGCAGAGAGGCCTGAGACCCGGGGAGTTCTTTGACAAACACTGGAGGTGTGTGCTCAGCAACATGGTTCCTGCCCCCAGGGCTCATCATCTGAGTTAGACAGGCCAGGCTCTGCTCACATCCTTTGCTCAGTGCAGGGAGGCAGAGAAGGGGGTTGGGACACATCCCAGCTCTGATTACCTCAGCAACACTCACTGCGCAGGACTTTTCTGGCCCACTCCCATTAAATGAACGAACTAAGTGTGAGCAATGCGGGTGAAGGGGGCCTGACCCCCTTCCATTCACAATGTTCCCCGGGTGCAGATGAGAGGGTGCTGGGAAAGCACCATGCTGAGGTCCCTAAAAGATTTCTATAGCTGGTGGGAAATAGGAAGCAGAGAGACTATAGCTAGATTTCAGCTCAGTATAAATTGCAAAAGAAGCTAGTGGAGTGATGTGAAGATTAGGTTAAACTGCATACGTAGACAGCTTTCTGCAAAGAGCTAATCCGCTAAGGAAAAGGATTGGGTGATGTATATAGAAACCCCCAAGCAAAATCACATCTTGTGAGTACTTAAGGAAGCAAAACCAGGCTCCTGAGCATCAGGCACAGGTGGGGAAGGAGAGAGGAGATGGAAAGTGAGGGAGAAACAGGATCCTGACAAGCATGTTAAGTACCCATTCAACTTTTCTCTTTGGAAGGGAGAAGGGGTCACTTGAGCCAGGGTTTGCATTTCATGAGGTTGCACAAGGCAGCATGTAGAAACCAAAGGGGAGCAGCAGAAAAAGGCAGATAAGGATCTGGGCTCAGGTGACAAGTCCAAGGCCTTGGTTGCAGCACCTAATTTTCTCTGGAGGTGTCAACATCCTGTCTGAATAATCCTTAGCTGTCTTCTAGCACTTTCCAGCCACCACTTTATCGAGGCGGGTGAATATCTGTCTCCCCATTTCACAGAAGATGGGATGGAGATGGAGGCGGTTGATGGGGGGCTAGGTTTTCAAAAGGCTCAAAAACCCAAGCAAGAAGACTCTGTGAAGTAAAGTAGGTGTGGAGAAGTAACTGCATGGGCCCTGGAGCAGGAGAGGCCATTGTGGTGCCAACACTGGCTCCCCGCATCTAGGTGTCCAGGGCTGGTACAGGTGATGTTTTGCAAACAGGGAGTTGCAGAATCTCTTACGTGCTCAGATTAGGTGTCTGAGTGGGAATAAGGCCCTTTGCTGTGGGGTTGTGAGTAAAATGGCTGTGTGTCAGAGCAGCCCAGACTGATACACAGTACTCCAGCGGGAAGAATGGTCAGATAGCGCAGTGCCTCTGGCCAGTGCAGGTTGAAAGGGAGAAGATGTTGCATTCTCCCTCATGATTACCTCCAGGCACCAATTACCCATGTCCCACTAAAAGGGCTATTATTAGAGAGTGGCTCTGGGAAGAGAGCCCCTGGGACATGTCCAACTTCCATTAACTGTAGCAGCCCTGCAGCATCACTTGGAGTGAGTGCTAAACCACTTCTAAGGTCCTGGTGCTGGGATCTGCTTCTCCATATAGTGAGGAACACTTTGAGAGGACAGAGGCTGTTAGTTCCAAGCATGATTCTTCTCCTCACCACTCTGTGTGTTTGGGGCATGGGCTGTGAAAACAGCTGGGGCATTGGGCAAGAAGGACTGGTGGCTAATCCATTCCTAATCCTGGCCCCAGACCAGATTTAGTGAGCCATAGGGAAGGGGCTTATGTAGCAAAACTTACGCTGCAGACTGTATGTATTGTTCTTTCTTATGCAAAAGCACTGGCTGACCTCCATATGGTTCAGCAGAATATAAAACCCTACTGGGCAGAAAATACCACTGTACACTCACACTAGTGCTCGTAGAATACAAACTGGGACTGGGAAAAGGAATGAAACAAGCCGCACTGCCGCTCTTAGCAGCATGGACAGCAGCGGATGGGGGGGTGGGGGGGCAGACCTTATGCCAGTCTCTAGTCCCAGACTCAGGTGTGGCACTCCCCAGAGAGCCCTGCACACTGACATGTGCTGGGCTTTCAGTGAGCATGAGGCATGGGCTGGGACCCAGGCAGTGGGCCTAAGCTGGAGGAACCATCTCTAGGTGTGGAGCGGAGACACAGTTCTTCATCTCTGTGTTGGGAGCCCCGCAGACCCAGTTCTGATGGAGCCTGGCCTAGCAAGAAATGCAGTGAGAATCTGGTGTCTGTGGGCCAGCTGGCAGATGGGAATGAATTTTGGGCCCTGCTGAGCTGGGCTGGAATCATCCCAGTGACCTAGAGCCCAATGGCCTAGAGCTGTCTCTCTCTCCTTCCCCATCTCCAAATCAGTCCTGCTGCATCTGCTCCATTTGGTGTTGGAAGAACCAGAATTCAGGGAAGAATAGGAACAGACTCATTCTAGATTATGAGAGCAGAAGGTGACTAGCTGGAACCTAGGCCCTAGCACTCAAGCCATTAGAAAAAAGGACAGTGGACCAAAGTAAGCCACGCAGAGTACCCAACTCTAAGCCACGCAGAGTACCCGACTCTAGACACTGCCGCCAAAGTGATCCTGATTGGGTCATTCTGGATGATCATAAACCCAAATAAGCTGCCCTGAGAAGGGAAGCCAGACAGGCTATTTTGGGACGGAACTTACATTGCAGGGTGTACGCGTTGTGAGAATGTGCCTGTATCCCTGGGTAGGAGCCTGTGATGAACATAGGGGAACCTATGTACAATTTAGGAATTCTGGTTGATATTATGAAGTTCTTACTATGAAAACTGCTGGATCATGAATGCCCCTCTGTCTGTGCATGCGTGGATTCCATCTTTGTTGGTAAGGCTGTGTCACATCTTTCTAAGACTGGGCACAAAAGAGAGTTGTCAACCTTAATGACTGTACTCGGATCACACAATAGTTTTGCTAAGGAGGGTGTCTGAGGGTTGGGAAATTAGTTTGAGCACATTGGTCTGCAGGGAGAGGGTTTGGAGAGTGGAAAGTTACAAAGCGGCACAAAGAGACAGGTGACTAAGCAGCAGAGCTGAGCAAAAATTGTTTGTCAAATAATTTGCCAAAAGGTGCGAGTTTGGTCATCGTGAAATGTGAGTTCAGCAAATAGTTTCAACCAAAACCAAAAAAAAAAAAAAAAAAAAATCAGAATGTTTCAGAAATATCAAAATGTTTAATTTTGATCCAACTCAAAGTTCTGCATTTCAATAAAGGCAAGGGAGGCTAGAGTCATAGAATAGCCTGGTGGGAGGAGGGAAAAGTCTCCCTTATAACCTGGTCATTAGGGCCCTCACCTGGGTTGGGGGAGATCCTGGTTCAATTTTGCTCTCTGCCTGCTGTAGAGAAGGGGTTTGAACTGAGCTCTCCCACATTACAGGAGCGGTCCCTAGCCATCAGGCTAAGGGATAGTCTGATATGGTGTTTTCTCTGTTTCTCCTTGTCATAGTTGGGACTAGCCCCTTAACAGGGAGTGGACTCAGTCCACCTGTGGCCAGTTAAGTACCTCCTAATAAGGTTAATAGTGGGCACCTCTACCCTATATACAGTCAGGTAGTTCTCAAGAAGGGAAGGAAACAGGAAGTACCAGCAAGATGGGCCTTGAGGAAGATGACAGGATGGTACCCTGGGCTGAGGAAGACCGGTAATCCTGAGCTCAGGAAAGGAACCTGTGGCCAGAGAGAGCCCTGGGAAGTATCACGTGACAAAGGGAGACTGGATGTGTGGTTTATTGATTTTTCTGAGGACTGTACACAAGGGTGTCTTAGGGAGAGGCATTTGAAGAAGGGCACATTTAAAGAGGATCTGTGATTTGTTGATTTGGCTTGGGAGTGTACTTAAAACAGGCTCTGGAAGAGGAGCTCAGGCCTGGTAGAAGTCCCAAAGGGAATGTTACTTTGGCTGGACTGTTGGGAGTTTAATGGAAAAATTTCCAAAGTCCAATATGGGAATAGGAAGGATACACGTGTGCCAATAAACAAGCCAAGCAAGGACGTAACAACAGTCAGACTTACGCAGTTCCTGCTCAGGGAGAAGGGGTGGAAATGAGGCAGACCTGGGGCACAGGCACACCCAGCTACAACATGACTGCCTCTGATATTCCTGCTGAAGCTATTTCATTTTTTTTCAGAAACACTGGGACAGGGTCTCCCCAGTCCTAGGTGAGTGCTGTAACCACCACACTGTAGAGCAATTCCCACACTTTCCCTGGCCTATTGTCTAATCATTGCCACCATGAATGACAATGTATAGTTAAGTGCTATACACTTAGAGGGGAGCTGAGAGCCAAGAACCAGATACAGCTATCTACTCTTTGCCTTGATATAGGTTGGAATAGCTTGAAGACTGCTCTCATTTGCACTAGCTGGTTATGGCTGCCAGAAGACTAGCCAGTAGCTAGGGCTAGTTTGAGATGCACATCTGCATCCTGCCATAGCCCCTGCAGCAGAAGGCCTATGAGCTGAATACATCTGCTATAATGCACTGTGGAGACTTCTTCCCCCTCCCC